>NC_071088.1:25002500-25722500 GCF_027358695.1 Spea bombifrons | reverse complement strand
AGGGTCATATAAAATGGCTCTTTTTTTTATTATGTTTCATATAGTCTCTCACCACCATATATTTCTTTTTTTTATCTTTTTTCAGACTGTGAGTATAAACAAAGCCATCAACACTCAAGAAGCTGCCGTGAAGGAAAAACATGCAAGAAATATCCTTTTCTTATAACAAAAAAAATGATATGTTTATAATAAGCAGGCAAGGTGTACAAGGCAGAGAATGTAGGAGGGAGGTGAATGGGTCTGGGGATTTAACCACTGTGGCATGGAAAGGGTTAGTGCATGGTTTGAAGAGGTTGTTCATGGAATAACAGAGGGTGTAACGCGCTTGGATTTATGTCCCCGCAGGAAAGAGCTGGCTGTGTGTCAGGCTATTTCTGGAAACTGGATTCAGATTTGACTTATTCATAAAACATGCAGCCTTCAAAGAACGGTGGGAGGAAAACTGCTTCTGACTCTGCAGTCAGGAACACAAACACGCTGTACTCATATCTGTACATGAATAGCCTCCTTTTCCAATTGTAAGCTTCCCTCTTGTTACCCGAAGGTGGTTTTTAAATAGCAGGTTGTCACAGTACAGTGGGTTGCATTCCCTCTGACAACAAAGCAGTTAATGACAGGTCTATTTTCTTAAGATGTACTGCTGTACAGAAACCCTTTACATCCTGGTGCTACGGAATATGACGGCACTATATAAAGCAGTAAGTAACAATATTTATTGGCACATTTAGGCCTAGGGTAGTAGGTCCGTGTAGGGGACAGCCCCTCTGCTGCAGAATAGCGGGAAGATCACCCTGCTGAGTGATCAGGCTCCCCAGTCATCTGCTGATCAATGAGACGATTATACGGGACGTCTCCGATCTCCATAATCTGGCCATTTATAATATAGAGAGTTAAGGTAGCTGGCGCATCCTCTATAGCACACTGTACCAAGTGCAGCACGTTCTTAAGTAGCGGAGCACTGCCATATGACATTATAAGTGCTTATCAGGAAGGACAGTGGTTGCAGAGGGGTTGGCTGAGGGTGCTTCCCTTGATAAGGTCTGGGGCAGTATTGAACTGAAATATGTGTTCATTCTTTGTCTGATATTTTTTTCTGTTGTAACTGGATGGAGGATGAAGGACTTTATCCAGAACTGTGGAGGCTTGGAGACCAAAGCTGGTCAACCTACAGCCCGCCAGTTGTACTGCAATTCTCAGTATCCTCAGTAAATGGCATACTCATAGAGGATGATCAATTGGGGTTGTTCTTGGGTACAGCTGGAAGGTCAGCATTGGCCATCCTTCTTGATGATATTTCTCCTGAGTATTTCTGGTTTGTCCTTAATTCCATACTTACCTTGTATCTTGGGGACCCACCATGAAAAAGGTGCTCATACGTTCTGGGTAGCTGTGAATCGTCTCCCCCTGTCCAGTAATGCAGTTCTGTGCTGGAAATTCTGTCATGTGTTCCACAAACTCCTCCGCGATGGACACCCCAATGTAAGTACTGGTGTCAGTGTTTTTGCTAATCAAATCTCTGGTGTTACCTGGCATACATCAGGAGTGTAAAAAGCAGGCGATTGTCAAAGATGGATATGGCAAGGTTCAGTGGTAATCAAGCCATGCTGCAGTCATTCTTCAAGAACCTACAAGAAATGTATCCTAGGTTGACCAGATGTCTCCTTTAACTGTGGGTGCTTGCATACTGTGTGGTTGCATTATCCTTTGTTATTAATTATTGCTGCAGAATTATCGAACTAAGTATTTTTATAAGCTTCCCTGGTTAATGGAGCCATCTGGTCACCCTTATGTCCCTCTGGTCCAACAGTGTGTGAGTCCAGAAGGCATACCGTCCTTCCCATGAGTGTGTTGGATCCCTACATAATTTATAAGGCAATCTGGTTCTTCAGCAGATACCCTTTGGAGTCCAAAAATAGCAAAATCACTTGGTGTTACTAAACAGCATAAATTGTTCTGTTTTTCTTAAGTTATTAAAAAATCTTTAGAATGACAGCCGCCTCAGGACCCCAAAAGCCTCAAGAATTGTTTTTCATACCCAGGAACTGTAGCTTCCTTCTCAAGCTTCAGACAATGCATTGTGCTGTTTGCATTGAAATACTCGGTTACCAAATAACAACTATAATGAAATAGTCCCAGGCGCATTTTGTGTTTTGAGGGGGTTTGTTGTATTTTAGTAAAGGAAATGTATTTTAGGGTGTTTTTATCTCACAATAGCTGTTTTTTTAATGTATTATAGAAAAAGTGAATTGTTAAAAACGTTTCTTTATTTATGTCCCAATCTTCTATTCGACTCTTACCAGGTTCTAAAGGATTCCCTTCGGTATAAAAATGAGCTCATCGACATGAGTCGAATGTGGGTAAGGGGCATTTACCGAAAACCATGCAATAACTTTTCAATTAATGTATTGCTAATGTACTTTTCCCAGCTGGTGAGTATAAATATTTTATATTATAAACTTTTTTTTAGGGCCATCTCAGTGATGGATATGGGCAACTGTGCAGCATCTACCTCAAGCTGCTGAACACTAAGATGGAGTTTCACACAAAGGTGACAAAACTTGATTGTAAACCTCTGCTTCCTGTTCAAGATTTATTTTCTTGCTACTTCACTTTTGTATGAACTTCACAGAACTGTACAATTCCTTTCAGCTTCCCCCTTTTTTTGCTGTTTACATTCTCTTCCCCAAGAGCTGTTCTCCTAAGACATTTCTGACTTCCTCACACAGTACATAACCAGATTTGATGTTCTTTATGCTTAGAATCCTCGTTTCCCTGGCAACCTTCAGATGACTGACAGGCAATTGGATGAGGCTGGCGAGAACGATGTTAACAATTTGTAAGTTTTGATATGTTTTACATATCTTAGAATTGTTTTCACATCATCGGCTCCTGAATGGTGTAGTGGGAAAGTGTCTCTGGCAGTCAAGGCACAGCTGTTTTGAGACAAATTTTGCAACGTGGCAAATTGTCCACTTTTGAGGCCTTCAAGATAACAGCTTTATGCCCATCTCACTTTACGTGTCTGTTTACACTATGCATTTCTCTGCTCCTTGTGCTTCTTTGGCCTCTCCTACTTAGGGTTCTCCATCTACCATCCATAATCCAGTATGCTCTATAACTTTGGAGTCTTATGGGACATGTAAGCTCTTTCGAGTAGGACTCTACTACATACGTCCAAATTGTAATGTGATGCACTATTTGTTATGTGCTGTTGTACGGCACTGTGGACTATGATGGCTCTATGTAAATAAATAAAAATTTATATTAATTTGCAATGGATTTCACTCTCGGCTCTTACTTAAAGTGAACAAGTCTAGCCCTATATTACATTATACTTTATTGATAGAGCACCAGCAGATTCCATAGCACAGCTACAAAAGTAAAAAAAATATCCTAAAAATGAACAATAATATCAATACTTAATAAAACATATTGGTATTGATGGACAAGAGGGTTCTGCCCTTTGGAGTTTACAATCTATTATTACTATAATACTGTTCTTAATGTGAAGCACCAGAGATAATGTGCTTTAGAAAGAGGGTAGAGTAGGTTGTTGTTCTGGAAGCATAACAGCTATTATGGCAGCTTTCTAGAACATGATGTCCCCAGTGTTTTATTTCTGTTATTTGGTCAAAAACATATATTAAAACCTTGTGTGTTAGGCGTTAGTAAATCGAGAGAGTTTTCCTATTGTGGAAACATAAAAGGCTATGACTTTGGTGAAGGCAAGTGTGATGCGAGAGGTGGAAATATAAATATGAATAGCGCAAAAAAGTCCAAAATTAAAAGAATACTAACACAAGAGATGTTTTTTTAGCGCTGGGGTTGTTTAGGATTTTTTCCACTTTAATAAATTGTAGGATTTTCTCTAGTAGATGAAAATACACAAAAAACACTTTTTGCTCAGTTTTAATTTGTCAGTGGTCAATTTGAAGTCTTAATCCTTATTCAGTGCAAAGCGAGACTTCAAATGGGTTTTAGAGGCAATTTTCCTGAAATGGCTATTTGTGGCTCGGTAATCCCATAGTTCTATATTTGTTGATGTGTGCTAACCGAGGAATTCTGTGTCAAATTGAAGGAATGTGTCTCACATTGAAGCCAGGCTCTGCTTTTCTAACCCTTATGTTTGTTTTCACTAGTTTCCAGTTAACGGTGGAAATATTCGATTACATGGAGTGGGAGCTCAATTTGTTTCACACAGGTCAGTTAAAAGCTTATCTACTTCCTTATTGATGTTTGTTGTTGCTCTCAGTAAGTGTTAATGGGAGCAACTGGTGTGCGGTAATTGACTATAGTACATGGTCAAAATGTCGCTGGCTCTTATGGGACACGGGGGAAAAAATATCTAAAAACACTGCCCAAACATGTCTTTTTAATTCAAAACTTTAGATTATCTACCCCCACACTACCTCTCCCCCTCTCCATACCTTATGTTTCTCTATACTCTAGTTTGCGAGCAGGGCCCTCTCTACCTAATGTGTCTGTCAATTCTCATTTTGTGATGCCCCTTGAATAAATGTATCGTAAAAAGAGCTGTGTAAATAATAATCATATTAATTTATAATAATAATAAATATAATAAAGCATTATTTAGCATTTGAAAGAATTGGGTATGTCTTTTGGCTCTGATGCCTCGGTGCACAAGATATAATTATCCATGCTTCAAGGCCACATATGGCAAGAGTTGGCATTACACCAATGTGAAAACAACTGTAAATAATTTATTATCATTATTATTATTATTATTATTTATTGACTCATATAGCCGCATCGTATTCTGCAGCATTGTACAATAAGTAAACAGGACATAAAAAGTATTACATAACCAAGGCCAATGTTGTGTTATAAATCTAAGTCACATTCTTGCACCTTTTACACATAATTGTTAATGCAGTAGGGCACGGATGATTAAATGGGATCTAAACTGTGGTCTAGGTTGCATTGGGGTTAAACAGTCTATTTGTGGAGAAGGAGGTGTCCTACTCAACAAATCACATTTAAAATGTGTGGATGGTAAGGTGGGCTTCAGTTGAGGCATACAATTTCATCTTTAGCTTGTAGTAGTCAAGATGGTAGCAATTGTGTAGATTAAATTCATATCATGGTGAAATCAATATAACAAAATGCTGCATGGGCATTACCTTCTCAGGCGAGAGCTTGTGCAAAAAGATTCTTTAGATACAAATATTTTTATGTATTTGCTAGCAATTTATATGTGGAGATGCTTACTGCTTAAATTGCAGCGTGTTATATTTTCGTGACAGTTGCAAAGTGAATTAAGATACCAATTTAAAAATTGCACATAATTACATTAGAAAATACATGATAGAAACAAATTATTTTTTGCTATGTTCATCATAAATTGATAAGTTCTTCTGTTCCCAGAAATCATGTTATCCTCTTTCACTTTATTGAATTTCTTAATGCATTTTAAAGTCATTAATACTGGTAGTGATCCCCAGTACACAGCAATAAAACCGAGCAATTACATTTCCTTTTCTAAATCACAGTCATCTTTAGTTTTGCTGACCTTTTGATTTTCTTTTTGTTTTTGTTTTTTTTTGTGTGCAGTTTTGTAATTACCTTTCTGTGATTGTTATTTTTATTCTTGTTTCTGTATTATTTTCTTAGTTTAGGAGGCATAAAAATCCTGAATATATACATAATTAATTCAAGTTGTGACCTCTGTAATCAGACAAACATATATACAGATTAAATTAGAGTTCTCAGAACATTCATGATCTTTGAAGTTTTTAGTGTTTGCCCAGTGAATAAAGATGAGGAAAAAACTTTGTGTTTTCGTAAAGCTTTGTTGGCACAGTAAAAGCTTTTTAAAAGTTTTAAATGCCCTGTGAGCTCCGCAAACTCTACATCTAAAATGGCCGACGCTTGGTCTAGCCATTCGCTACAGCACCTGTTGGTGAACGTCTAGTTAAATATCACAGGAACTACAGTGCAGTTGGAGTAGTTTCCTATTGCTGCTGTTTTAACATACACATTTTCAATTATATGGAAGGAAGTTTCATAATGAATGTCTTGAGTTATTTAGACAGTCAACATCGTTAGTCAGTGTTTGGGGATCCATCTGACTCGCTCTCGGGCGGCACAACGCATTATCAGCCCTGACTAATGTTTGTGTGGATCCTGATACAGGGAAAAGTAGGCGATCGCCTATTCGAGGGGTCAGGAAGGAGTTTTTGTTATCTTGTCGCCCCCATGTTTTTTCACCTTCCTCTGGGTCACTAGGCAGGGAGTTTAGGATCAGGCTGTAGATTAGTTGTAGAGTCTAAAGGATTTTATTCCCCTTTAGGTTCATCCATCCGTACCAGTGAACTATTTTCTGTTATAACGAAAATAACATTTTGAAGTGAACATACTGTACCAGTGGTTAAAGGTTAAGAAAGGGTTCTTCAAACATATAACCAATGCATCACTGCGGTATTCTTGAAGTAGCCCTGTAAAGCTAGGTTAAATGATTTAGACGAGGGCACAAGTTGTCTTAAAGTGTCTTTTGGAACTCCATTATGTATGTGCATGCGCATCAAAACACACTGGAAATTTTGTTAGATCACTACTTAATTTTTTCATAAAATAGCAAATTTGCCCTCCCATGCTGTAATACTTTTGCTACATTTATGGCATGAAAGAATTATAGCGTATGCTGCCCTATAATAAAGAATTTAAGAGGATTGGAGGATATGGCTTACGCTCGCTCGCTCGCTCTCTCAATATGGTTCTCAAGGAGTTAAGCATGTTGAACTAAAACTGGGTCTCCTAAATCAGGGAAGTGAAAATATGTACAAATACGAACATCTGCTTCCCTTAATCTGTATCTGTTTTATGTCATTTTAAAATTGTACATGTCTTATCAATCTCATATGCCATATGAACTGTAGTAGTTCTGTTGATGTTATGTGCAATGTATATTTAATGTTTATAAGTTAAATGCAAAATGTAAATAAACTGAAACAGTACTATCATAAAAGATCATTTTATAACCTTCCCAAATATAAATGTTAACACCGCGACATAGCAAAAATTACCAAAACGTGGAAGTGACTCCTTGAATCATTATTGTGAATTAGAACAGTTGATATTGCATTGAGGAAGTTTTTTTTTAATTATTTTAATTTTTTTTTCAAATTTTCTATTACAAAATATACAAACAGTAAATTAAAGACAATAAAATATGTTCACAAAACACATCTGTATGATTTATATAATGCCAATGGTTTATCTTGTCACGGTGTCCGTGAGTATAAGTCACTGTAAGGAATAGTAACAAGGAGGAAAAGAGAATAGAGAGTAAAGAAAGAAAAAAAAAGGGTACAAAAAGAAAAAGAAGTTTTAATAAGTGTCCTGTTTCTTTTGACTTTTCATTCAGGTGCCTGGTCTGTTTTTTTTAGGAAGGTTTCCATCTTTCAGGGTCTTTGAAACAAACATCATTAGTTTCCATTAGATAAAGTAAATAACAGTACCGCACCAGCTCATCAATGTTATTTAACGCTTGGGTTGTTTGACAATCGTGGGAGCTGTAGTTCAGCTGAACTTCACAGATGACTTGCCCCTGGTTTAGAATGATCACTCCTCAACCTTCCAGTATAGATCATTACTACATCTGCCAGTGTGATATTTGAGTGATGTCTTTACAATGTCTCCATTCCTTTCCATATGTTGTACATGTGATACCTTATCTCTCTCCTGTTTTTATACAGTGTTTAAATCTTTGGACATGTCGCGCTCGGTGTCTGTTACCGCTGCTGGCCAATGTCGACTGTCACCACTCATACAGGTCATCCTAGATTGCAGCCATTTATATGACTACACGGTCAAACTGCTGTTTAAGCTACATTCCTGTGAGTATCTGGGACTGAAGAGCTGCCTGTTTAGTATAACTACCTAAAATCTCCTTTAATTAAGTAAAATAAGTGTCAGATACAGGTGTAAAGATAAGTACTGTTTGTGTGTATAAGAGTCCTATTGAGAGCATGACGTGCAAGGGTTTTTAAGGTTAGGTTTAATATTTATTCCTAGCTATTTTCAGGAAGATTTTAATGTATGCAAATATATATATATTTTTAGCTCTGAAATGAAAGTGTAATAAGGTTTGCCAGGGGAACTTTATCTGTTCTCATGACCCAAATAAGTTGGTGATGAATTCCTGGTATCGTTAAAGAGTCTTAATGGAGGTCTGTCTTAAGTCCCTTTGACATAAGAAGTGTTGCTCAGATGAGATACCCTGAGGTACTTTTGGAACCACAAATCCTTCTGTTTGTTTTGTAGGCCTCCCTACCGACACACTACAGGGACATCGAGATCGCTTCATGGAGCAGTTCCAGAAGTAAGTAGTAAGAGCAAAGGACGACTGGATTCCTAATGCACAGAAAACAGCAAGAAATTGTAATAAACAAGCAAACAGACAGAGATACGTGATATTTTTTTTCTTCTTCAGGCTAAAGGATTTGTTTTATCGTTCAAGCAACCTGCAGTACTTTAAACGCCTCCTCCAGATTCCTCAGCTGCCTGAGGTAAGATAGTCAGTGTTCTAATACATCCACACGATTCAGTGTCTTATATTAACCCCCCACCGCTTACTGTTTATGTATATGTTTATGGATATAAAAGATTGTTATTTAAAAGGTTGAAAAGACGCTGTATGTAAGTAACTGTACAGTTTTGAATGGAAAAACAACTAAAAATACCAAACTCTGCATTATTACAGCAAAAATCGCAACAAAGCTCAATGTAAACTAAGCCGGTGAGAAAATCAGATGCCACAGCAAAATTTTGGAATCTCCTTTTCCTCCAATGCTTTATTTCCATGGGTTATTTATCCTGCCTTGGGGCTGTTGAGGAAGGTTATATTAAAACGGTACATTTGATTCAAGCAATGGACTCCAGCAGGGAACTGATAGGAACTGTTCATTCTTCTGTTCATTCTTCTGCTCAGCAGTACATGAACTGTAAGGAGTCAGATTTGGATGACTATTCTTTTGTAAAATCTTTTATAAATTCATAACTTTATGTAAGTGGTACAGGTGTTAGAGCTGTTTCTCCTATGGTCTAACTTGTTGGATTGTGAATGGCCATTAACTCTGATCATTAGCAGTGGTGCACCATTTTGTGTACTCAAGCCAGCCACAGACTTTTTTTTTTCTGGCTGGCAATGTATACATAGCGAATCTCTACTTTTTAAAAAGTCTTATTCAAGCCTCATTTTGTCTGGTTGTTCTGTTGATTTTCTGAGGGATCATACACTATATGGGCAAAAGTATTGGGACACCTGACCATTACACCACCAGTGACTTTAATGATATCGCATTCTAAGTATATAGACATTAATATGAAGTTGGTCCTCCTCCGCCCTTTGCAGCTATAACAGATTCTACTATTCTGGGAAGGCTTTCTTCAAAATTTTGGAGTGTTTCTGTGGGGATTTTTGTGCATTCAACCAGTGGATTATTTGTGAGGTCAGACACCGGTGTTGAACGAGAAGGCCTGGCTCACTATCTCCGTTCCAGTTTATCCTAATGAGTATGGGGTTGAAATCAGGGCTTTATGCAGTCTGTCTAGTTCTTCCACACCAAACTCATCCAACCATGTCTTTATGGACCTTGCTTTGTGCACCTCTATATGGACAAAATTATTGGGACATATCTCTTAATTATGAAATACAGGGTTCAGGCTAGGTTTGAAGAAGGCCCTTTTCTGTTCCTGCATGACTGTGCCCCAGTGCACAAAGCAAGGTCCATAAAGACATGGTTTGATGAGTTTGGTGTGGAAGAACATGACCGGCCCGCACAGAGCCCTGACTTCAACCCCATCGAACACCTTTGGGATGAACTCCAACAGAGATTGCGAGCCAGGCCTCCTCGTCCAACATCAGTGCCTGACCTCACAAATATTCCACTGGATGACTGGGCAAAAATTCCCACAGAAATACGTGTGGAAAGGCTTCCCGGAAAGGTGGAAGTTGTTATAACTGCAAAGAAGGACCAACTACATATTAATGTCTGTTTATTTAGAATGTGATGTCATTAAAGTCCTTGCTGGTATAATGGTCAGGTGTCCCAATAGTTTTGATCATATAGTGTATATTATGTACTGGTATGTCGTATACCATCTGTTTGATGGATTGGATCTATATTTAATATGATAGTTAAATAACTACAGTATTTCATGATGGATCTATTTCTCAGAACCCTCCAAACTTCCTCCGTGCATCGGCACTCTCAGAGCATATTAGCCCAGTGGTGTTGATACCAACAGAAAATTCTCCTCCTGACAGTGAGACTCTAATAGAAACAGAGGACCTGGTAGGAATGGATTCATCATCCCATCAGGTGAGTGGGAACAACTGGGCGTTTCTGTACTGAATTTCATACTTAGTCTGTGTCATTGTTTTCACTCCAAAATACCATTTTTGTAATCCATACAAGCACATCAAAAAGATGTTTGGCATTCATTAAAAACAAATACAGCTTGCAAGTTCCAACACAGAGTTATACTTGAAAGTTATCATCAACTAAAATAAATGCCTGGCAGATCAAATCATTCTTCTCTGTTTTTAGAAATTCTGATTCCTTATTGAGGAAACAAAATGTAACTCAAATAATAGAAATTATGAATAGTGACTAGTAATTTCTACAGAACATAAAATGAATATTGCATAGATAATTGTTTAAAAATCACCCCATTATTTGCAGCACATGATCCTAGTCTTGACATAAAAGCTGTTCTAAACATCCACAAAGTTGAAGAGTTGGTAGAGTAGACAGTACATTGACCTGGTGATTGCAGTTTAGCATTTGAAGCCGGGCTTCGAGTAGGGTTGCCATATCAGCCATTTTTTATTGGACACATTTGGTACATGTTGCTGACCACCACCTATAATGCTGCCCTGCAATATGTGGGATGTAAACGCTCATATGAGAAGTCACTTAATCAAGATTATACATCCACCATGCAGGGAAGCACTTTATTGGTTGTGATTGGTTGTGATCAGCAAAATATAAAATTCAGTTGTGTCCAGAAAGACAAGAAATGGCACCTTTTGTTGGAAGTGATGGAAAGCCCTCTAGTGGTGGCATGGTGTTCTGTCAATCACAATTTAAGTAATAGTGAAACAGTGAATATTTCAAGTATCTATTTTTTGTGTATTTCGCATGATCGCTCATACTATCATCACTGTTTTTTTAGTTAATTTTATAGGTGAACATTGATTACACAATATATTGATTATATAGTTTTCTTTTTAAAGGGTCATTTTAATAACCCGTGCACTCTTAAAAATGGCCATAAAATGTTCACGATGATTCAATAAGAATTTTCGATATAATTCTATCATACATAATAGAAGACACGAATTTGCTTTTGTTTTAATATAATTTGCCATTCCAGCAAACATGAATTGCACACCCTAGCATGTTATGCAAACAAACCATAGCCACTATATTATTTCCTCTGAATGTTTAATCACATAAAAAGAACACAGAACCTTTTAAAAAGCTTTTTTCAGTTTGTCTGGTAACACCAAATCAGTGCCTGATTGTGTAACATGTCAAGTGTTTCCAGCAAAAAGGAACATTTTACGTAATAAAATAATTATTTCTAGGGAAGATTTGAGCATCTAAAAGTACTGGGAATAACATTTCTAATACTATATTTATGTACGAAGGTGTTAAAGGCACCTTCTCGCCCTGTTTTTAATGTAAAATGCTTATTGCATCCATGTTGCGTATACTCCAATGTACTTTACTGCATGTAAATCTATGCATTCTTTAGTTTTATTGGCTCATTTTCCCATTTCACCTAGCTGGCTCCACTGAGATCAAGGAGCACACTTCCAGTGGCAAGAAAAAGTAAATGAACACTTTGGAATTACCTGGTTTTGTGCATTAATTGTGATTGTGATCTAATCTACATCAGGTTCACGTCTTTATTGAATACGCATATTAAACATTCATAGTACGGATAGAAAAAGTAAGTGAACCTTTGGATTTAAAAACTTGTTGAACCTCCTTTGGCAGCAATGCCTTCAAAAATCGCTTCAGGTAACTGCAGATCAGACCATTCAGGACAAATTTTAGACCATTCTTCCTTACAGAACTGCATATGCTCAGCCATATTTTTAGGATGTCTGGTGTGAACTGCTCTCTTGAGGCTTTTTTTTTTACCTCCTTCAGCATTCGTGTGCCCTTAAACAATGTGTCTAACTATGACCTAATGAAAATGTAAACTTCTTCTTCTAGGTCTTCTAAGATTTATTTTTTTGTGAGGCATGATTCACATCAAATGTTTATTGAGAATAGCAATCTCAAAATGTTTTTTTTATATCTCAAAGTACCTCTAAAACACACCTCCAATCCTATTTCATTGATTAGGGTCAAGGTTTGCTAACTCCTGACACCAATTAGCTTTTGTTGAAGTGATTAGCCTAGAGGGTCACATACGTTTTCCAAGCCAAACTGAAAATCTTTCAATGATACATTGAATATGGATAACAACAATACAATAATTTGTGTGTTAACAGTTTAAACAGATTGTGTTTGTTCATTATTGTAACTTAGCAGAAGACCATAGGTTAAGATGAATTTATGGTAATTCCAAAGGGTTCACTTTTTCTTAAAGCTCTAAGTACACTTCCTGTGCATTCTCTGTAGCATTGAAATCAATGGGATCCGTGACAGCTAATTACATTTAGACTAGCTGATTGTTGATGGTCAACTTGCCTACATGCAGGTGCCTGTCACTTGCGGTCTTCAATATGTATATACTGTATGTATGCATGTTTAGTGTTTTTATTTATTTAGCTATAACATGTCCATAAAGCTCTACAGTTTACGGTATAACAAAGAGGACGTACAGTCAGTGTACCGTATATTCCGGCGTATAAGACGACTGGGCGTATAAGACGACCCCCGACTTTTGAGAAAATTTTCTCGGGTTCAAAAGTCGTCTTATACGCCGGAATATACGGTAGTCATATTGTAAGTACAGTAGTCATACAGACATTGGACATTTTTAATTGTGGTACAATAGCAATTAGGTCCCTATGCTTTATATAGCTTACAGTTTAAGTCGTAGTAGTCATTTAAGTAATGTCTTCAGCAGAGTAAGTGAAATAGGAGCACATCTCCTGTTTGGACAGAGAAATACATGAGAACATATTTTCTCCTTTTTTACACTTTTTAGTGTAGTTTTATTTTGTACCTTTATTTATAGGTTTTGTGACAGTGTAAACCCCAGGGAGATGCTTAGTGTGGCATTTGGGTACAGGTGCTATCCAGATCGTAAATATGGGTCCCTGGGGTGGAGCAATTGGAGAGCAGAGTGGGCCAATGCTCCATTTGCCCATTTTGTGGAAATCCCATGCCGGGTTTTCCAGGAGGCAAGAAGTCCACAGGATCCGGTCCGGGATTCCTATGGGGCCGGCATCAGGCACAGGTGCTGGACATTAAAAACCCCTGGAGCCTGATACTCAGGGAGACTGTTGGGGGAAGAGGAGGTTCCCTGTGCTCCCAGGGCAAGGAGAGGCCCTGAAGAAGACAATCCCTGAGCCAAGTGAGGCAATACCTGCCTGGACATTTTGTGTGCTGTCTGGGGGAGGTTTTCCAGAGCCTGGCGTAGCTGGGTCTGGTTGGGAGGTTGAGGTAGTGGGTGATTAGGCTGGTCAGTTTAGACCAGCATAGTTAAGTTAGAGAGGGCTCCAATTGGGAGCTAGGTTTTATTTTTATGATTTGGTTTTGGGGTTTAAGCGGTTAAAATAAAGTGCTGTTTTGTTCAAAGCTGCTGTTCCTGACTCTGATTGCCCTAGAGGACTGTGCTTAGGACCCCTAAAAGAGACATGTATGGCCCTCATGCTATAGGGTTTGTCACAGTTTTTATGGAAAATTGTTACTGTTGGTGTGGCTTGATATGTGTATTTTCCATACTACAAAATACTTTACTTGTACCAAATCATCATGTTTTGGTCTGAGCTTTAGACATCTGTGTCATCCTATTTTTTTTGTTCCAGGGCGTACCTGAAAATAAGTTTGATGATATATTTGGCAGCTCCTTCGTTAATGATCCATTTAATTTCAACAGCCAGAATGGCATGAGTAGAGATGACAAGTAAGTCGGATGAATTAATTATTCATATTTCTAAAAAAATTTTTTTTACATATGTTTGTGTTTTGCTTCATTGTCAAACAAAAGAGGGATACAATTTAAATGAAAAGTTTGATGTGTATTCCATTGGTTATTTACCATTGTCCAGCATTTGCTCACTTCTAATAACAGGTCTCGTTTTACACTCTTGAGTGATGGTGTGATATGATAAGACACGCAGACACCCTATCTGGTGCCATTTTATCCTCATATTTAACTATGGAGAATGTTGCTTGTTCACAAAGTGAGCTGGTACGCTGTCGGGTTGGGGTAGTTAATGCTCCAAAATATCCCAAATTGGCAGCATTCACATATGTGTATAAAATAAGGCAGACCATGTTATGTAACACAAAGGAAGGCAAATCCAAAATATTCCATTATATATAATATTCCCTATATTTTATACTCCTGTACAGTAATGGTGCTTACAGATACAAAACAGCTGTGTTAGAAAGCTACCCTCTGCTTGTAATATGAGGGCAGATGTGTTGAGCTTCTGTTTTCTGGATCTCCATGATTATTTATCATTAAATCATCTTTCCTCTATCATTTGCTGATTGTTGTTAATTTGTGTAAGGGCGAGATGAAGGATGTACCTTTTAGAACATTGTTCATATGTGGGTTGCTATATCCCAACAGCCTTACCATACAGGCAAAGTTAGGTAACTAAATAGGGTGCTGGGCTCCTGTTTTTGACTCCACCATATTTACCTGTGTCAGCAAATGCATGCTGGTAGGGGGCACGTAGTTGGCCTAATAAAAACCCTACTAAATCCGTACAATTTGATGTATTGTTTTTGTATCACAGAGATCGACTAATCGAGCAGCTGTACAAAGAGATTGCTGTTTTACGAGATGACTTTGGAAACTTCAAGGCAGAGGTGAGACTTGTGTATCAAATGCCTTTTTGAAAATGAAAATGGCACAGGCTGTCATACAGCAGTGCTCTTGCAGTTACTCTCAGGATCCCTCACAGCATATCACATACATAGTACAGCTGAATAGTGTCTGGATTGCAGGAGAATTGACTGTTTAATGACAACTTTTAATGTCTCCCTACTGGCAATTATTGAGCACTTGTTACACGTTCTGAAGTCTCTCATGGCCATCCGCCTTACCTATTACACATGATGTGATAACCCCTGATCACTGTGTAATTAGCTAGCAATTAGATCAAAGTAAGAAGAGCGGGAAACAAAGTAAAAAAAAAATATATATAAATATTAATTGGAACCCCTTTAATGCCATCATAACACCATTAGGGAGCACCCACTAGTTACAAAATAAAGATCCCTGAGGTCTTAGAAGGACTCCTCTGTTTCCACAAAGTTTGAAGCATAACATAGCCCAAAATGCCTTGGCATGCTGAGGGAGACATACGAAGACGTTTTGAGCAATGCTATGCTTCCAACTTTGTGGGAGCAGTTTGGGGAAGAACCTTTTTTATTCCAGCATGACTGTGCAAGGTCCATAAAGACATGGTTGGATAAGTTTGGTGCTCGCACAGAGCCCTGACCTCAACCCCATCAAACACCTTTGGAATGAACTGGAACGGAAATTGCAAACCAGGCCTTCTCGTCCAACATCAGTGCCGGATCTCACAAATGTTCTACTGGGTGATTGGGCAAAATTCCCAAAGAAACACTCCAAAATCTTGTGGAAAAGCTTCCCAGAAGAGTGGAAGCTGTTATAGCTGCAAAGGGGGAACCAACTACATATTGATGTCTATGTATTGAGAATGCAATGTCATGAAGGTCCCTGTTGGTGTAACGGTCAGGTGTCCCAATACTTTTGTCCATATAGTGTTTATATATAATATAGTCCAAATTGCATACACTCAGCCTTCCACAGATAAATCCAATCGGCTGCCCTTGTGCTGTTTAGCTGGATCATTCAAATATCTGTTCAGGAATGTAGTCGCTCACAGGTATTGGTGAAAAAAAGAACTTTCTTTAATGAGATGTATACATACGATAGGTCAATGTTTCAGTCCCAGAGTGGGACTTTTATCAAGATAACCCACATCAGTGAAATGTGTTTAAAAATGCCCTGAATCATGATAAATCTTGATAATATCCCTCTCCGGGACTGATCTAACACTGATCTATTGTATGTATACCTCAGATTAAAGAAAGTTGTTTTTTTACAAAGACCCATTGCTGAACAGAAGATTGGGCATTGCCCTATATATTGCTCAGCCAGTCACCCAGCTGTACATACTTTATATTGTTTTGGCAATAGAATATTGATGCATGGAAACAATGGTAATATGTACCCTTGGGTTGTTGATGAGGTTTGTGCATTGCAGAGCCATCGACTGGTTATTAACCTTAAGGGCCGAATTCAGGAACTGGAGGCAGAGTTAGCGGAACAGAAACACTTGCGTGAGCAAGCTGTCGATGAGTATGAGTTTCTGCGTGCAGAGCTGGAAGATCTGAAGAGGAGAAGACAAGACACAGAAAAGGCACAAAAAAGCCTGACCGAGATTGAGAGTAAGGGGGCTGCATTCAAAGAGCTCAGATTTGTAGCCAAACTCTGCAGTATAATGGGACGCTAGTGACTTGCGAGGGTAGATTGAGAGAAGAAACAAGAGCGCGTGTTTGATTAAAAGGTTTAATAAAGCAGGAGAACAGTTACAGCTCCTCTAATTGGCTACCTGGGGAGTACCTCGAAAGTTGAGTGTATTTTCATAATGAGGAGTTTTACACTGATAATTTAAGGTGGAATTGGAATCTGACATTTCTTTTTGGGATTTTGCAATTTGATTGTATAGTATGCTAGAATATAAATATATGAAGGCGAAAATTAAAATTAGAGTTTTATTGCTTTCTATGCTTCAGGAAAGTCCATCGCTAATGAGCAGCGGTATACAAAGCTGAAGGAGAAATATGCAGAGCTTGTGCAGAGTCACGCGGACCTCCTGAGGAAGGTACTTGGTATTATCTGCGTGTAATACGAATCTGAAACCCATGTGTCTAACCAAAATGAACAATACATGCAATTCTTAATATTAAGAAACCACCTTAAGTGTATTGTATAGGTGAAGATGTCTTGATTTTCTGTTCTTAGGGTGAGCACTATTTGCCCTCATTAAATAGCTTCTGCCCTATCTGAAACCAATAGCAATGGTTGGAGTGAGATATAAACAAGTTCATTAAAATATATGTTTAGAGCAGGGTTCTTATATCCCATGTTGTTTCTTAGGGTGCTATAGACTGGTCTGGCAGTCTGGCTTCATTATTTTTTATGTCGGGTCAACAACAGTAAGCATCTCCTGTAGAAGGGCTGAGCTGGCCGTTCATAATACATAGTTAAGTCAGTAGGATGACTTTAATTAAATGTCCCGATGTTAACTATGTATTATACATGGGCTGCTAAGGCCCAGTTTATCATTATTAAGTTATGCCTCTTCCAAACTAACAAGAGCTTATAGGGAAATTACTATGGACTTGATTTTAAAATTTAGATATATAATTGTGGCACAATCACCATTATCAAGTACTAGTACAAAGACCCAATTTTATATACAGATATTTATTTTGTTCTATATCTCTATTTGTATCAGCCTAACAGCCATTATTTTCTTGCCAGAATGCTGAGGTAACAAAACAAGTGACTTTGGCACGGGAAGCCCTTGGAGACATGGAACGCTCTAAGAAAGAGTTAGAGGATTCATACCAACGTGTGAATGAACACACACAGAGGAAGGTGAGGCTGTGTCTTCTGGGGTCTTACAAGTATCGAAATATACAGCCTTTCACGGCCAGTCTTGTTTGTCTGTATAGGTCAAAATATATGGCATCTTAAATTTGCTTAGCTGAGGGATCCTGAGCAAATTGATCGTGGAGAATTCTACATATAAAATTTTACCCAGTTTAAAAATCCAAGCCCTTATGTTTATTTGTGTCTTCTGGAATCTCAGGTAGTTTTGTTGGCCACTGAAGCGCTCATTTTAGAGGCCCATCACTCTTATTACGTACTGCAGTGTAAGAACATTATATGAAAAATAATAAATACATACATGCATGCCTTTTGACAATTGGAAAGTGTGTGAGGGTCTTTCTCAGGCAGCATTGTGATGTAGAAAATTAGCGCTTCTTTAATACAGCAATCCAAAAAGATAAGCTTAATGAGAGCTCGGTCATGCCAGGATTACAAGTCTCTTGAGGGAGATGAGGGAGATTCTAATTAATTTAACATCCATTAATAATGTTCTGAAGCTATTGGAAAGCATTTTATTATACTCATGTAATAGTCATAAGGATCCAGATCACTACCGATATGTGTTGTGGAAATATACTGGTATACATTATTGTATAGTAACAAGCCTTTGTGAATTATTCTAAACAGATGTCTGGAAAATGATGCTGTGCTTTAACATAGATCATCTCTCCATAGACAGAGGAGCAGATACAGCATATGGATGACCTACAAGGGGCACTTGAGTCCAGTAAACAAGACGTTCTGCTTCTTAAGACCAGCTTAAAGACTGCAAAGGAGGTGAAATACACAAATGCTCATACAGAGATATAAATCTTCACTTAGCCCAGGAGCCCAGATCTATAATGGTTTACCATTTCTACTGCTTAAGCTTTGATCTTAACTTTTAATATTTTGAAGCGTTTTAGGGGTGTCATACAACGTACGGTAAAACAAACCGTTATGTTTTAAGTTACATCCAAGTAGATAAAGGAGCTCATAAATCTTTAGCTGCTTTGTAGAGGGATCATAAATTATTCAGCTGTGAAATAAAATCTGCTACTCTAAAACAAATGATAAATCAATAGTAAACATTTCCAAGAGCGATCATTTAAAAAAAAATAGGAAACATACCCATTTGAACTTCCCTTAATGTCTTGTGTAATGTAACAATCGCTGAAATTGAAACAATACAGTACATGCATCCATACCATTACACAAAAATAATTGTTTAAACTTGGCTTTTTGATATTCAAACAAGGAGAGCCGCAAACAGATTCAAGAAGTTGAAGACTGTGTCCTACAGCGCCTTCTAGAGGAGACTGAGGGTATTATACAGGAGTCGCTCAGTCGGCTGGATGAACCTCTGTATGCAAATAGTAGTATATCTACAGGTAAGCATATATTCACAATACCATAATATCCATCTGAGTATACGTTCTTTCTTAGTAATAATTCTATATTTTCCTCCAGACTTTTTCATTTCCAGAACACTGGCTGCGATAGAAAGTACAGAGAAAATAGAGAAAGTATGGAAGGAGAGGCTGTCTGAAACATCAGGTGAGAAGAAACAAGAACCACAATACAGAAGAAACAGTAGAAGGCAAGTTAAGCGAAAGAGAGGAGAGGAATATATAGCAGAATAAGGATGTGGCTAAAAGGGAAAACAAAAGAAAAGTTAGAGAGAAAAATATAGGGAGAAGTATAGTGAGTAAACTGGGGTCACAAGGGGAAAAAGATGATTAAATAATAGTGTTATTAGTGATTTAACAAAATGGGATGAAAGGAATTGAAAAGAGTGTTGAAAATTCTGTGGTTGATGGAATCAGTACTATTGGAGATTATTTTAGAAAAGCTGTTGTTGTAGAAGAGGTATAGCATCTAAATTGGATAATGTATGCATAAAAGGAACAAACATACACCAGTCTTCAAAAATATGAATTCATTACATCGTACATGTTTAATAGATTATATAAATGCCTACTTTTTTGCAATCGTGTTTTTAACACATTTCTCTGCAAGTGTTTCTCGCGGGAGACCCTTATTTTACCAACTTGCCAATATGGTTGTTTTATTTTAGCAATTTTGCTGGCGTACACTATGTAATTATTCCAGTATGTATGTATACACAGTTTATAGTTCTTAGTATGTGTGCCACACCGCAATATTGGTCAGAGGTTCACTGATAAACTTTTTTTTTGTTTTATGAATATAAAGTAAATATATGTATATATATATATATATATATATATATATATATAGATATAGATATATATAAATATATTTATTTCTTTACTATATTTTATACTATAAAGTGGCACAGCTAACTCCACCATGAAGTCAACCTAAGTGGCTGTCTAGGGCAGTGAGCTGGCGAGAATGTAGACATCTGGTTCCATCCTATTTTTTTAAGAAAAACTCATGCAGAAGAGGAACCAGAGGCATAGCTTTTCATAGGGCACTAAAAACCCAGGATCAGTCTCATAAACCAGCATGTAAGGAAAAAAAAAGTATAGCTTTTATTTTGAGCAATGAGTTTAGGTTTGTCTTGATTGTTCTCAATTCTAGGTGTTAGTCTGGTGCTGCCACATCTTCTTCAGTTTGCATATCGAATAAGTGATGTTATTACACAAGGAGCACAGACCAGGGCATCAGTAGGTAAGTATTTCATCATCCACTGTATTCTCACCCTGTGGTTACAGACATTGAAGAGTTCATATGTTTTGCACCATGGGGCAATATCCTGATTTAGGTGATCCAATAAAATCCATTGCTCTGGAAGGCATAATAATTATTGCTAGCCCGGTATGAACCATGTAGCATAGCACAATTGTAAGAAATACAGTAATTGAGGATCCATAATGATGCTTTAAAAAAATAGGCTTTCTTTTTTCAGAGTTGAGTGACGGTTGTCGGGAGTGTGGTACGGAAGCTCTTAACTACCTCTCCTGCCTACGAAACAATGAGATGGAGAGTGGAGCAGACTGTAGTAAGATTACTGCCGCACTGAAACACATAGCAGAAATTGTTCAGGTGAGACAGAATTAACAGGCCGCAAAAAAGTATGAAATTATGCTGTTAGATGCTCTGAAAAATGTTATTACAACAACACCAACAAAAAAACTCCCAGCCAAGTACAATGATAATGCATAAGAAAGTAATAAAAGAACCGCCTTGTAGGCCTCAAAGTGAGATTGAACCAGAAGCAAGAGTTGCTTTTGGCTGCTTCTGTCTTTTTTGCCTTTTTTCAGAACTATTCTGGAAAAAAACATTTAAGGCGGCTGAACAGATTAATCTGTGAATCTGTTCAGTGTCAGTATACTCTGGTACGGCACTACTTGATCTGTACATTAAACGCCTGATCATACCGGGCTACATACTGGGTGATAAAACATAAATGTAAGTCTCTGTTAAAGATGAATAACTCCTGAAATTCAGTTGATTTATATTAATTAAAACAGTTTCATACAAGAAACAAATGTCACTTGCCCAAATTCTACCTTTTCTTGCTGGGTAGCGCAAATAACATTTTAGAATGATGTTTACTGATTAAAATGAACTATATTAATAAATGTCCTACACAGAATTAAAGTGTTGTGCCCGATAACTTGATGGGCACTAACTATTATTATTATTGTATTGCTTTCCATTTTTCTTTCCTAAACTACATGGCCAGCTGCTGAAAATCATGTTCCACCCAAAATCATAATTCTTGCCATCATCTCTTGAGCCATGTAAAAGAGGGGGAACTTGGGTCGAAGTTGGTCTACAATCAGAACAAAGACTTGCTCTCAAAGGAATATTAAAAAAAAACACTTATATAATGTTCTCTTTGCAAAGTGGATTAGAATCTACAAAAGCCCAAGCACACTATTATATGTCCTTGAGGGAAAACAAACCTCTGCAAGGTAGAAACATTTTTTTTCCAAGGCAAACAAACCGTAGGAAGAAATCTAATTATATTTGCAGTAAGCCTTCCTGCTTGTGCAGAAAGAATATTTAATGTGGTCTTTGAAGCTTGGTGAACTGAGCGTCTCAATGCGCGGAATACCATCCAAGAATGTCTCACAACGGGGTAGAATGCAGTAAATCTAATAATATGCAGATATGGGCTGTAATTACAGTAAAGTCCTTTCATAAGTCTGATGATCCGACGCCGTTTGCATTAAAAATCCAAAGCCACAGAGCTCTTGGTGCCAATTTCGTACTTATGAAGGAAATACAATGCATTTTTTTTGTCTTTTGGCTCATGTCCTAAGCGCTCTTGGATTTAGGGCTAATTAGTTATCACAAATTTTTTTTTTTTTTTTGCAAACTTATTGATTATCATGGTGTAATTTTACATCACATTTTATTTATAGCAGATTCTTCAGCGCTGTTACAAAAGGGAAATCTAAACTAACAACATTAAAATTGTCAATATATAAAATGAACAATAACATTAAATTACATTAAGACATACTGGTACAGATGAAGAAGAGGGCCCTGCCATTGTGAGCTTATAATCAATGACCTTCATCACCAGCAACTACAGTGAATCAAGTGCTAAATACCTTCTGTTTTAGCCACTATGTAGAATGTACTTTTGTGTGTGATATGTCTGAAGGCCTTCTCTTCAGATCACCACCCTGCCAAGGACTACTGTATTATCATTATCATTATCATCATTGCTTTTAGTCTTGGTGGGCCAGGGTGATTCATAGAAATATAATATCCAATGTAGTAATAATTTGGACAGCATTTATATAAAATAATCAAGTCTTTAGCCCCAAGTCTGATGTCATTTTTCTGGTCTTTTCAGGAGCTTCGGCCTCCAACACTGGATATTAAAGAGGAGGAACTTGGTGATCTGGTGGAGAAGGAGATGTCGGCCACAGCAGCAGCTGTAGAAACCGCTGCCTCCAGGATCGAGGTGAGATGGGGCAGCGAAATTTACAATTAACAGATATAGACGTAGAGAGAATGTACTGCTATGTACATATCCGGTGTGACAGCCTTTACTTTGCAAAGGTGCAGTAAAGCTAAATCTAAGCAGAAGACATGGCAATAGACATGACATGAACTTGGTAGCAGAATGCATGTAAAACTATTATCTCAAAGATAATGGCTTTTTAAGAGCTAAACAGTACAAGAGGTAGGTGATGTTGCAAATTGATCCATGTATGAAAAATAAAACTGCTTCATAATACCCTGGACCAGAAGTAAAAGTGATGGCCTCTGATTGAAGGGGTACACAAAAGATTGTGACCAACTTTTAGCATTGTATCACAAATTTTTTTTTAATCCAAATGTTTATGCTTAATGTTGCCCATCCCCCATCCACCATGCCATTTTCCCCTTTTTTCTTTGCATTCACTCTTTTATTTAAAATTAGTCTTATTTTAATTGATGATCTTACTACAAATAGAACAAAATGTTTATTGTATTTTCTCATCAGAAATGTTAAATTGAAAGTAGATTTTTTTCTATAACTTCAAAGTAACGCTGGTATATTTAGGAATCTTGGTAAGTCGTGTGAAAGTTATGCCTAATGAGAAGATTTACTAATTCGGGTGTAGTTAGGGCTCCATTTGTAAGTTTTTTTCCTGGAGCCACAGCTCACATGGTCGAGCCCTGTCTATAGCAAAATACAATTTGAGCTGATTCTTATATGCTGCTGTGCTCTGTGTATCCAGTTCATCGACAATGCTTTATTGTTGTTGTTTCTTCTTTTATTTTACTCTTAAGGATATGCTTAATAAATCCAGGACCGATGACACTGGATTAAAATTACAAGTCAGTGAAAGGTAAAGTATATAATTTACTTAAAAATACACCAAATATAACCAAAAAATCATATTTGTCAGACTGGGAAGCCACAGTCAATTTATGTGAGATGACACTTCTGATAGAAACAACGTATTTCTCACTATCAGCGAGGGAGGATCTCTTATCTGACCAAGCTTATCAGCTATGAGGCTATTCAAGTGGAAATCACAATGTGTAGACTTTTAAATAGCTGCAAGCGTGGTTTCTTTATGACGATGATACTGTTCCATTGCTTGCTGTGATACGTCTGTTTTTGTTTGCATTCACATCAGCGCTGCATATACAATTGTGTGTAAAATTCCAAGTACGCAACCTTTGTTTTTTTGACTTTGTGATAATGTTGGAGATTTTGCTTTTATGCTCTATGGTTTTTTTTGTAGGATACTTGGGTCATGTACCGATCTCATGCAGGGGATAAAAGCTTTGATCATGGCATCCAAGGACCTTCAGAAAGAGATTGTTGAGAGTGGCAGGGTAAGTCACACATATTTCACAAATCAATCATTTTCAACATTCAAGGTTACACAGTTATAATCATCTCATCCCATTGCTCTTCATCAGCTGCCCCTCTGTGTCACTCCTTCCACCGGCTCCTTATACACTCCAAAAAAGAAGTCTCACCTGACCCTTACCTACTGAATGCTTTAACTACTCTGGACCCCTCTGTATCTCTACTTACATCCCAGTACTCTCCTGACCATCTGTGATCCCTTATCCAGAATGTTACCTGTGCCGTGATTAGTATTTGGAATTTACTACCTCATTCTGCCAGACTATCCCCTGCTTATTCTTACTGTAAAAACCCACCTTTTAAGAGAAGTGTGCAGTCCATGTTCTGAATACCTCATAACATGTGTTCCGAAAAGAAATCATCTGATCTCCCCATGATCCTTGCTAAAATAGAGTCATCCTCACCCAAGCAGTGCCTCACCTTCTTTCTTTTTCCTCCTGAGCCTTCTGATAGATTGTAAGCTCATAAGGGCAGGGCCCTCTTTTTATTTAGCAGTGGTTCTAGGCGTGTGTTAATGTTTTTATCAATTTTGTATATTGTCAGTTTTAATGTTCAGTTTTTGTGCTATAAAATCTACTGATGCCCTATGGAAAAAATAATATAATTTAAGCAATAGTTTCCTGTTTATTTTTTTCAAGGGTTGCTGTAACAAACTGTAATATATATTGGCTACCTGGTAGATACTGGGCTCAGTTCCTGATGGGACGATTGGCCAAGCTTCTTGCATGGCTAAAATGGTTAATTAAAACCCATAGTTTGTTCATTTTGTTTGGCCATTAGTGTTATTTTTTCGGAGATATTTATTTTAAAGGTTTAGCTTGGAAGCTGAGACCAATGACAGATCTGTCACAATTATTATTATTATTATTATAGGCAGTTAATACATGTGCTTTGCTCATTTTAATCTTAAACGCATTTATATGGGTTTATTTAATTTAATGAACTATTAAATGTCAGATTTGGGGAAGTAATTAACCTGATTAATAAAAAATCCTTCCATTTGATACGCATAACTGTGTATGTATTTATGAGTTTTAGTCACATTTGTAAATATACTATTGTTGATTAACATAGTTTAAAACATGTCTACATATAATATTATATAACCATTGTTATCTAATGGGTATTTAAGATATTCATTGTGTTATACGATGATTAATGAATATCTGAAAACAGATATTACCGGATAAGGTTTGTTGTGTAGAATTGTGCATCTGCCTGTATGTGGTTCTGAAATGAGCCTGAGATGTGACAAAATGACATTTTACCATTTACTAAATAGCTCTTCAATGTTTTTACCCAGGGAGCGGCCTCCCCAAAAGAATTCTATGCTAGGAACTCTCGCTGGACAGAGGGACTAATCTCTGCTTCGAAGGCAGTGGGTTGGGGAGCGACTGTTATGGTGTAAGTATAGGCTGCTCGCTACAGACCTCAAACATTTTCCTGTTCCGCGGTGGATTTTGCTTAACACCACCGGATCACAAGCATTGGCTTCTGTTTGTACTGTTGTAATTGCATCAGTATTTTTCACATTAACAAATATGTTTTATTTTTTTTTACTTTGCAAAGTTTTTTCTTACGAAACAATCCTTCCTGTTTTTAGCCTTCTTTCATCTATTGTTGAGGGCTGCATTTCCGCTTTTAGCTCCACAAGTCCTAAGCTTCCTTCCCTCCCATGTCTAATAACCTACCTGCTTCTAGATTTAGATATCTTTTTGGGGGCCCAAGATGGGACCCATGCTATGACATCACATGGGTTCTGCCAGAGCTCCTTGGCTCAATGGAGCCAACAATGGAGAAATTACCAATCATATGGCCATATCATGATATCAGGGCACAGCAGGTAGCGGCTACCACCTCTGGTCAATAAGGTTACACATACTTGTATATCGCTACACTGATGATCTCTGACATCCCAGCATAACTTGTCACTTTAGGCATATTCTTTTTTCCTGTTAAATATTTATCGTGTTTGTCTTGTTTTTACTGTGACATTTTATACTTTTAGATCACCGTTTTTTGCACCATGTTTATGTAGCTGTGGTTTGGGTCACTTCACTCACTCACTTCACACAATGAACATATAAACATCATCAAACATTTATTTATAGTGTTATCTTCTGTCCTCTCCTCTAAGTGATCTCCTCGCTTTATTTCAGGGATGCTGCAGATCTTGTGGTCCAGGGACAAGGAAAGTTTGAAGACCTTATTGTGTGTTCCCATGAAATTGCTGCCAGCACAGCCCAGCTTGTGGCAGGTTCCAAGGTAAGACCTTTATTTGAGTAGGAAGTACTGATTTGATAATTGTGGATTATTGACCAGAAGCTAATCTTTGTATAGTCAAGCCAAGCAGTATCTGTTTGGGAGAACACTCCAAACAATCCAAATAAAATTCAGTTTTCTTTAGTAAGGAAAAATGTATATTGGGTCTTTGATTTATTCTATTTTATTTTTTGATTTCCAATAGTCTAGTAGTTCTTAATAAGGCCGTCACTTTGCCCTTCAGACAAAATGATCTTCATCTGAACCTAAAGCATTTTAAAGCCACCTCTATTTTCTAGGTTCCCTGGCTGGCATCCACAGTGGCTTTTGTAGCTTTCTTTATTAGGCCACCACATTGTTCTTCATGAAACCTTGCAACATTATTTTGAGGGTCATTACTAAGTTCTTGTGCCATCAGTCTACTTGTATAGGTTTTTTTTTAATCAGACTTATGGACTAACTAACGGACTGGTCTTTATTTGAAGGTAAAGGCAGAGAAGGGCAGTTCCAATCTAGCAAGGCTCCAGCAGGCCTCTAAAGTCGTAAATCACAATGCTGCTGCGGTGGTGGCTTCCACGAAATCTGTCAAGTCTGAGATTGAAGAAAAAGGCAAGTACAATGTATTGAGATGTGTTTTTCTTGTCGCCAGATATTCACAGGTAATACAGTGCACTATGGCACCATCCACCTCATAATCAGTCCTCTTTTTTTCTGGTTTTGACAGACACAATGGATTTTTCCAACATGACACTAACACAGATTAAGCGCCAGGAGATGGATTCTCAGGTAATGTGGGGCTTGTGAAGGCAGCATTTGCCTAACTATTAATACAATGTATATTTGTTAACCGAACAATGTTTTGATTTATGCATGGGTGTTAGGCAGAGCGGGATGTGTGGGAAAATATTCGTCCTGTCCAGACATAACAGGATGTCCTCGTCAGGAAATGTCCAGGGTGGGGGGCACTCATGTGTTGCTGTGTTCCCCACCAGGCTGAAAGATGCCAGCCCTACACTACATGAAAAATTGCCACTTCCTACAGTTGTTCATGAATTTATATGGTTGGCCAAAAAAAACCCCAACAAAACAATAATGAAATACAAGTCTGAATCAGCATTGCATTAATGTAGAAAGACTATTCAAACTCCCATGGTGTTCCTGACAGGTGCGGGTGCTGGAACTTGAAAACCAATTACAAAAGGAAAGAGAGAAGCTGGGAGAGCTTCGGAAAAAGCACTATGACCTGGCAGGTGTCTCAGAGGGCTGGGGAGATGGTAAGTGGATAGTCCTCCACGGAACAACTGCTTACAGATACCGTGTAACATAGAAACATGGAATTTGACATCCCACCCATCTAGTTTACTTGTTATTTCTGCTTAAACCTTAATCTGTCCTTGGTCTTGTCTTATATTCAGGACAGCCATATGCCTATTGCATGCATATTTCAATCACTTACCACTTCTGGAAGTACAGGAGTATCATACAGAACCAATGACTGAGTTTGAGCCCCACTGTTAATATGAAGGGGAAGCTAGTGTAAGGCAGTAGGCACTGATACAAAATATTGAAGCAAAGTGTGCTGTAAGGTTAGCTGTCTTGGGGTGAATTCACTAAACATGTGAATAACCAACTCATTGAACTTCCTCTGCAAAAACGGGCTCAACTGCCCCATAACAATGCATAGGTAATTAAGAAAAAATTAACTGCATTATGCAGTGCGAAATCTGTACTTTTGTGATGTATACATTCAGATATATTTGTAATCACTGGCAGTCGTAATTCTACTTTCTTCTTGATTTTTTCCTCCACAGACACTGAATAAGCCCAATTACAGCTTCTTATCACAATGCTGAATGCACAAACAGCGTCAAATCTCAGAATAGGAAAGCACATGCATAGGCATTCAATACAAACCTCTCCAACACTGCCAGGACTAGCTGGTACCGAGTATTCTCGAAGGGCCACAGAAGTGGCAGAGGAACGATGGTGGGAGTGAAGCACCAGGGTGTGATAGGAAAGCCAGCAACAAGACAAAAAGCATTATAACACCAATCACGCTCCAAATCACTTTTCACCTTTTAACGTGCTTGGCAGTCAAAGAACTGCTCCGTCTCTTGTTGTGAATTATAGTTTAGCCTTTAACATCGCAAATATGAAGACAGTGCAACTAATCGCCAAGAAGTGGAATGATGTCTCAAAATTTAGCACCCAAGGAATACGATTATGCCTTTCTCTGGCGCCTTAATAGCATCAAGGGATGCAAAAACTGCTATGGTTTTACTGCAGGGAACGTGTCAACCTCTGAAGGATTGAAGTAAACCTATGGTTGTTTTTGTGCAATTTTATTGGAATTACCTAACACACAGTAAGGGACAATGGTCTGTTTGTACGATGTTGATGTGTGATGGAAAGACCTCAAAGTTTCAATAACTTACCATAGGATGACAACAAAAAAGATAAGGGGAAGAAGAGTCATGAACCGCAGAACCTGTTCTCAGGATCGCTATTTCCAAATACAATCCTTTAGCTGTACTGCTAGTATTGGTGCTGAAAACATAACTACACCATTACAAAAACAATATTTGTTAGTGGTAGGAACAAGGTGCGGGCTAATTGTCCAGAGGCCTAAATCTTCAGTTTTTCAGCTGTACCGATGCTAACGGAACAGTATTCACTCATATGCTGTGTTTATTGATTATCTTTCAAAAATAGAGTGATGCTGTGCAGTAACATTGTGTTGTGTATGTCCCTTATTAGATACAAATGAGGTGGCCTGCAAAGGCACCACATCTCTTTGTCTAGATAGGTAGGACAATGACAACCATACTTCAGGATACAACCCTTCATCAACTCTCTCTGTTTATGGTGCTTCTGTGTCATTCTCTTTGGGTCCTATAATGCCCCCAACAGCCATAAATAAAGAAGCATCAGAATGTTTTACTCTAGGCAGCAGTTATGGGCACACTGTGAGATTAACAGGGGACTCATCATGTAGGCCATGGTGTATCAACATCACGTGTGTGCCATAAGATGTGTGGCTCAAATACATGTCACCGTTTCATTTACATAAATAAACCCATGCTACTTTTTGTCTGGTCGTCTTTCTTTGTCTGTTTAGTATAAACATGCTTCTATGAGCCAACAGGTTACTTCTCTTTTCTAAGTACTATTTCGGGGCCTCAATTTGATGTCTGCAAGTCATGATTTACTGTAGGTTAGTAGTTAAAGTGAGTAATGGTGCATCCCTTGACATATGAAAAGCCCTGCAAGACACTGAAACTCCAGCTGACTTGCCTGTTTGGCAGGAAGTACTCCCACTAAAACCAATCAGAATCCTTTCTCCAAATACATAAGGAGGTTCAATTATACCCCCTGGGATTCTTACACTAGCCTGCGCTGGCAGTGAATATATTGTCTATGCACACTGGTATATTAAAAGGGGGCATTCAGCTTTCATGACTCTCTTCATCATTATCACTTTCCATACTGTAATGCAGGAGCGTCCAACCTGCAGCCCTCCAGCTGCTGCAGGACTACATCTCCCATAATGCAGCTAAGGGGCTGGCTGAGGAGTATGGTAGATGTAGTCCTGCAGCAGCTGGAGGGCCGCAGGTTGGACGCCTCTGCTGTAATATGTTGCATTGATTTCAGGGGAAATATGGTAACTCGGTCCTAGGAAGCTGATAATCAGACAATTAGTCACTTCTTTTTTCCAAAAATGATAACAGATGTTTTCCAACATATAGCTGTTTGGTCATTCAATAGAAAAAGGATACTTCCAGCAGATGATGTTAACTCAGTCTTTAAGAACAAAGGACATTTGTGGCTTTAGTAAAATCTAAGCATGACTTGTACTTTATGTCGCCACAGACAGGGGAAGTTCTTAATCATCCTTGAAATTTGGATGCATACAAAAAGAGACATATAGCCGCCTAAACAATTGTAAAGTGATAGACAAGCTGTAATTCATCAACTTTCTTATCATCACCTAACAGCAAGTTTTAGCCAAAGAGTGGCAAGAGCATCAAATACAATCAGAATAGTGAAGTCTGTTGGGTGGGACTGAAACCTTTCATCAAAACTGCCAATAGATACTCAGTTGGGGGGCATACTGAGTGATTAATCAGAAAAAGGGTGTACACTTTGTATGTAACTGCCAGAGACATTGAAATAGACAACCAATAAATACATAATTGGGAAGGGACTGTGGGAGGAATAGGGAAGAGTCCGTATTTAGATCATAACTGCGGGGTATAGGAAAAGACGGGACTCCAGAACATTTGGAAAATGTGTACCTAAAGGCTGGCACAATGTGGATCATACATAACAAAGAAATGGAAGCAGCTCTGTTACATCACTCCACTTTCCAGTCCCAAGTGGGTCAGAGTTGCCTGTATAGGGAATATGGCCAGAACATTTCGCCCAGCTAAGTCCTCTTGCTGGGACAGACCATGAACATTTCCACTGTTGAGAGTGATTATTGTAAATTCTCAACCATTGAGATATATATCTTAAACTTCTTGGGAGCCCATACTAGAACTAGGCACTTCTTTTCTAAGGCAGCATACCCCATCTTCCACCCAAGTGCTTCTGTCTAGATTTGTATTCCTCTGGTCATCAGCTTGGCTGAGGGACAGAAATATTTAATCACAATTAATGATTGTATTAATGATTGAATTATGGTTGTATGTATGTAACTGCCAGTGCTTACCCCACTGAATGAACTTAAGGAACTTATAGAAACATAGAATCTGATGACTGATAAGAACCATTTGGTTCATCTAGTCTGCCCATTTTTCCTGATGTAAAGACTCCTTGATTCAGGACAGCAATATGCCTACCCCAGGAATCTTTAACTTTTCTTACTGTATTAGTCACTGCCATTTCTGATAGGGGTAGTTCAATTAATCTACCACCCTCTTAGTAAAATAAGTAAAAAAAAGAGATGTCTCTGCAAAAAGATATTTCAAATTGATAACTGTGGTATATGAATAGGGCAATTAAAATGTATTTCTTCATAAAGGAAAGTTTCACAGTATGTTTTAAAAATAAAATATTCATTGGAGTGTAGAAATGAGAGGTTCTGTACATCTTCCCCCTTTTCTGACAGTTTTATTTGTCAATAGTTTGAGGTTTACCGTAAACACTGTATGCTGAGTCCTGCTCAGGGACATTGCATCCTCAGGAGGGCTATTTCCCAAGCATTGCAGATAACGGCCCATCAACTGTTACAGCCAAGCTGAGGTATGGCCAGTTATAGACCACAGCCCGGAATGTGTCACTGTAGTAAAAAGCAACCACTGCCCAGTGCAAAGTTCTATCGGTCTTAAGGAGGGTTGGGAACCCTGTTTCTTTTAGGTGGCAGCCAGGGGAAGGGGTGCAGTTGGAAGACTTAATTGTCATTTGACCCTCTGTTAAGATTGTTGCCATAGAAGCTTTAAATGTTTCTTTGATGTTTTTGTGATTCAGCATTCAGAGGAAATAATACAATAATAATAAGAATAGCACATTTAGTTAAAGGGACACTCCAGCCATGATATGCGCTTGAATACATAGAGCTAAGAGGTCCCCTTAGTATTTACATGATGTCGCCTTGCAAACACATAAGGAGGTTCTGCAAAAATCTGGTTCACTTACTGCCAGTCATCTCCATTAATCCAAGAAAAGAAAACACAGCGCTCCAGGGATGTTGCAAATGAATACACACGTTTAATGAGTGTGATGATGGATAAGGTAGAAGCACAGATGTTTTGGGGTACACACACCCATTTCTCAACGAGCACCTACAGCCATTATCTCCACCTACAGCCATCATCTCCACCTACAGCCATCATCTCCACCTACAGCCATCATCTCCAGCAAATGGTCTAATGAGACCCCCAATTCTGCAGAAACCAATTGGACCACAAACGAGATGGGATCTGCATTTAGTGTGTTTATTTATTTACATTAACATGCATTTTGTTGAGGGTGTCAAGGACGTGAAAGCTAAAATATTTCTGGGTTATTGGTGCCATCAGCCAATGAAAAGTCACCTTTAATTAAAATAATGTTTACTGACCAAAAAATGATCCTATGGAGCCTAAACTAAATAATGGCCTATGCTTGTTAAATAGAGTAATAAAGGCTAATCACATGTATACCTGAACATCTCTACAAGAAACCTTTCATATAAGATGAGGTTCTGCTGAAGAAATACGAGGGAAGTGCACTCTAACACTTTGGTATCAGGTCAGGAAATAGTTTCTTTGTGTTTTGAAACTCTCTCTTATTTCAAGAGTTTCCTAATTGAAAGTGTTACCCAAAATTCCCTTGAGAGTGTGGTTTACAACCTATTTTTTTGTGAAGCCATTGTGTTTTTGTGTTCTATAGCTTTAGTGAAGAGCGATTTATTCTGAGGTTATTTCAGGGTCATGCTATGCATGTCCATTTAAGTGCCATTCCTTCAAGGTTCTTGAAGGCCCCACACTTGAGGATACTGGATGGAGATATCTTTTACCTAACATTTCATATAATTGACATTGTTTCTAATTATTTCAAACAATATGGAAAATAAATTCATTATATTATAAGAAACACCCAATACACAAAAGTGGAGTAAGAATAGTACATTAGCAGAGGTTCCAATTTACTGGAGAAAATGGGCTTGAAATTTCCTTAAATGAAATCCCCATTGAAAGAAACAATCATATATTTATTACCTTATGTTTTGGATTTTTAAGATCCGGGGCAGCATGACTTTTCTGTAAGCAGATCATGTTGAATCGATATTATTGAACTCTTTAACACCGTTACTAAAATAATGAGGGTGAAGCAGTAGACATAGTTTAATTAGATTTAAGTAAATCATTTGATGCTGTTCTGCACATTCTGTTAATTCCTATAGTGTGTTGTAGTAAATGGAGAACAGTGCAAGAACGGAAACCTTACAAGCCTTTTGGCTGAAGGGAAAAACCAAAGTCAAGTGCCTCAACATCCCCATCCTAGGTATGTATACACGTATATACAGATATTTACTTACTCTCTATCTCTCATAGCCTCTCAGACCAGTCCTATTGTGCAGATTGGATCGGCCCAGGGGATGAATGAAGTTGGATTTATGACCTAAAGTTTAATGTGGGTAATTGTAAAGTAATCCATTTTGGAGAAAAAATCTGAAGATGGGATGGACACTTAAATGTACATTTTGGTGACAACTGCATCAGCACAATGGATTTGTTCATTCAAATAACCTAATGGTGAGCGTGCACAGTAGCGAAGTAGTAAAAGCTTTGTATGATGCTGGGTTATATAGGAAGAGGTAGCAGTAGTAGGAAAAAGATGTACCAATACTACTTTATAGATAATCGTCGAGACCTCATTTAGAATCTTGTGTCTATAGAAATACATAAATCATTTAGAGAATTCAAAAAAGAACCACTTAAATGATACATGAGCTTAGGTTTTAGTAATTCCAGAAAAGACTCCAGATAGAGTCCTTAATATCTACACCTTAAAGGTTCCCCAGCAATTGTTAGATAATCAAGGAAACGTCCAGAGCTGAAGGTCATGATGTAAAGCTAAATGGTAAACTGAATGGTAAACAGAACGTTAGCGTGAGAAAAATCTACTTTACAGTGTGAAAAAGTGTAGTAAAAACCTAAAATAGACATCCGGTTGAGGCAGTACATGCAGCACCAGTTAAAGAATTGAAGAAAGTCTGATATTTGCATAAAGCTGTCCCAAATAATTAAGTTAAGGCAAAAGTCATCTAAAAAAGCAGCCTAGATGGACCAATTGGTTGTTTTCTATTTGTCTAGATATTGTTATTTGTTTTCTGTTTATCTATGGTAACTGTGCAGTGCAGAACCTTTGGCAAACTACCTTAATACTAGATGGACTGTCCTTATAACAGGGAAAAGGGTGAAGGAGTTAAGGAACCCATGTATTTAAGGGACCCACATCTGAACTCAACAAGCTCTTTGGGCAGGTCTGCTGGTGGCATGGTGTGAGCCAAACCAAACTATGGGCTTGACTTGTATCAAACCCCTACATAACTAACACAACCAAAATCATTAGCACAAAGAGGAATATTACACAGTTTGACTCTGGGTTGCTCTTATTTCATTTTTGTGAAACTGGACAAAGTTTGGATGAGGTTGAACCCAGTTCACCCAGCTCCCACTTTTCAGTCCAATAATGGTGAATTCAACAGATAAGTGAGGAGATAAAATACAGATACAGGATCTTAGGCTTCTTACTCAAATACCAAGCTTTCTCTAGACCAAGAATCGAATTAATATAAATGATTTCTGGTCCAGTCATTCATTTCATAGAAACAAACACTAAATATTTCTTCATGTGTGTCTATTTCATCACACCTTGTTTTGTAACAACGGGATTATTTTGAAACTGACCTTGCTTTCTTCTGTCGTTATTTTAGACAAAGACACTGTACATTAGCCTCATGGATACATTAGAGTAATAATAGTGCAACTACATATTGTGTCATTTTTGTTTGTTTTTTTTTTAATGTAAAAAATGCTGGCCATGTCCTGATGATGGGAGTCTATGCACTTCCAGCAAGTTGAAATTTGATTGAAGATTTTGATTATTTGGCATTAAATTGGCATATTGGTTTGCAACCACCTTGTTCCATATTGCACCTGGTACTAAAGTGTGTGCTGACATCTATCTTATTTGAGAAAAATGTTAACCAATAACAAAAGGGACTTATTTTACAGGAAAAACTCACAAGCATGCATTTATTAGATTAGATTATCTGTCCAAACCTGGCCCCATATAGGGTGTTATTATTTGGGATGCTTGTACAGGACTACTGGGACTTGAACCATGGAATGACTGTGGGATACCAATATAATGTAGATTTTAACCAGGGCTGGTCATAGCACCATGTGCTTAAATCAGGCAGTGGCATATGCCGCCTAAGGAGACAGGTGTGAAGTGGTGGCTGTCCCGGAGACACCTTACCAGAGGCAGAGCACCCTATGGGGACCCAAATTCCAGTCCCCCCGTTTCCTCCCCTGATATGCATCTTTTTAGGTGCCCACAAAGTTTGCTGTGTATGAGAGTATTACAATGTTACAATAATGTGTAGATAAAACAGCAAGACAAAAACTAATTTCTGTAAACACACAATAACTGTGTAAAAAATGTGAGGCATCAATCAGTATTCCTGCCTGGGGAGGCAGTTGGTCTAGAACTGGCTCTTATTTTACTTTCCTTAAATAAACTGCTGCTGCCATTTAGTTATTTATTGTGTTAGCAAAAAAGAGGCAAATGCATGCAGGAGATGGGGTATCAGAAACACCTAAGCTGTTAGAGGCCAAGGGCCGGCCCTTACAACTGCGCCATTGCAGACTACATACTTAAACGCGGCCTGCTTCAACAGATTTAGACAGTGGAGGCGGACATATAACTGCATGCAGAAAAATTCACTAGATACCATGCAAGAGGGACTCCCAGTGGCATCACTAGAGTTGGTGTCACCCAGTGTGGTCACTTATTGCGTCACCTTCATGTACCTCCTTCCGTACCGAACATACAGAATCCTTAGACCACGTCCCAGTGTGTGGACAACATTGTATCATGTCAGCTCTGATTGTTCCCTGACCATCACAAGAGCTTAAACCTCCATTTCCAGGTCAGCATCCTGGATGGAGGAAAAGCAAGGTGCATGCACGTGGGGGGGAAACACAGGTCACCAGAGGACAGCAGTTTTGGGTGTCAGTCCCACTGATGGTGTTACCCAGTGTGGTCCACACCGACGACACTCTCCTCCTGACATCACTGAGGACTTTAATGTGCATTTCAAAAATGGCATACATAGGGAAAGGAATGCTTTCAAACTGGCTGCCAGATTCTCTTACTCTGTGGTATCATTGAAGTGCTGATTTTGCAACATTGTGACCACATGTTCCAAGCTACCATAGTCCCATCCTACTGGCTGTATTCATGTGACCACTCCCACTTAAATCTCCACCTATCAGCTCAGCCCAATAAAGCACTGACACCCGGGGGGCCATCTCATAGCCAGGACCAGGCAGGTGAGTGACATCGAAGTTGTGCATATAATGGAAACCCTTCGTGATAAACTGGTGAAATAATGACATTCTCCATAGATTCTACAGAATGGCCTGTCCACGCATTGGTTTTGGGATCCTGCTGTTGGTCCTTGGAGGAATTCATGAATGTTTATCTTCATACTACGGTAATTTATTTAAAATAAAAAAAAGTGTAAAAAAGTTAAAACCCTGTGTTGATTGTCCATCCAATACTTAATAAATATATCTAAATATATGTCTAATTAAGTGTCATGCAGAATATTCTTAAAAGTGTTGGTTTACTTAATTATGTGGTATATGATGTTCCTTATATGCTGTTGCCTAATTTGGGGGTGAAAAAACTTTCTTAATCATATACATAATTATGTCAATGAATACCAAAAAACATAATATGATACAACAGAAGGTTATTGCTGGCTAGTATGACTCTAATAAGATTTAAAAAACAACAACACATTTAATGTAGTTAAGTTCAATAAGCATTAAATAAGATGTAAAAAGTGTAGAGATCCTTCTTGAATCAGACTTATTATAACCAAAATTTGCTAAGATCATTGAACAATTCAAGGCTCATATTTTAAACCAATAATTGTGCTAATATTTAAAAAAAATAAAATATAATTTAGATTTTTATCCATCGCAAAATAGTTTTTGACACACAAACAAAATATTTTTAATCCCGATTAACAACAATTAAGGTTTAGACGGCTCATTGAATTGAAATTTAATGTCTCAAAAATGTGTACAAAAATAAATTTTTATATGTGAAAATTTACACCCCACCTTTGAACATTTTCCACGAAATAGAAAATTTGCCACTAAAGCAGAAGGGGGTGCACAGAATTCCAGAAAAGATAGAGGGGTAATTTATCCTTTGGGTGCAAAGTAGTAATATGGGAACCACAGAAATCAGTCTTGTAGAATCAATTTAAACATTTTTGCATATGGGTAAGTGTTACGCATTAGTTTATATTACAATTTTGTTTCAGTGTTCTTTCAGGCAAAATGGGTGTCGAATAGAAAGTCCTATGTCGTACCTGGTTCCACTCCATATTTAGGTGCCAAAAATAGGCAAATTAATTACGGTACACATAGCTTTAATAATTCAGGCCAGTGGAACGCCAAAACACTAGTGACACTTAGAGCCCAAATAGGGATCCTGGCTTTTAAATGTATACAGATACAGTATATATATATATATATATATATATATATATATATATATATATATATATATATATAGTTTAAGCATTATTAAACACTCATCTACAGACACCAGACACGCCAGAAGGCTTGTTTTACCCTCAGAAATCTCATGGTGCTGCCACAATCACAAGGGATTCTGGGTAGGCGCAAGCAAATAAGGTTAACAATTATCACCTTTTGCCTCTATATATACATACATTGATTCATACAATGAATTCTAATTAACAAGGTAGCACTTCTCTGCAACCCCTGCTCCGTGCGCCATCTAGTGGCTAAAGAATAGAAGACATACATGATTAGCTATCTAGGAAAATATTTCCAAACCAACACCAAAAACCTGTTTATATTTGTCCTCAGTTGTTGTTCTCATGGGTTGAGATGCTGTATGGTATCTTTTTTTTTACAGATGGAATTGAAGAGTTGGACAATGATGTCATTGCAAGCTGTACAAAAGAAGCCAAAAAGCTGGTGGATACAGCATATAAAAACACCCGCATCATGTAAGAATTTGTTGATATGAGTGCTCAGTATATGGTTATGGATTATAAAAATTCCAGTGATATTTTCATGATATAATGTCCATACAAACACTTACTTAATTAAAAAGAAATGTGTTCCTAGTCACAAATGCTACAAGCACACCTCCCTTAAATAATTGTATTTTAAGCATTGTGGTTGGACTATGGTTGGACAGGGCAAGAAGTAACCGAAACATATTCTCTTCTCAGTCTGAAGGACCGTCTAAGGAGAAAGGATGTAAGCTCTGCTGATCTTATGGCTTATTTCAAGCAGCCTGTGGCAGGGAGCAGAAACGCCATTCGAGCTGCAGATTACATGGGTACCACCCTCCAGCTCCTGACAGAGAAGGTGAAACACTTTCACCAGAGACCCTTCAATATCTCAGGTATTAGACACCACATAAAGGAATGTCAGTGACTGAAATATACAACCTCATAAATACTACGCACACATTGCATGAGTTGTACTAATGCTGCAGGCTGTATGATTGTTCTATTCCGGTCTGAGCTTCTTACGGGCATAAAGGGCAAATTCACTGTACGATGGGTGGCAATCAAACCCTGGTTCTATTCTTACTCTTGACTGTAGACACATGGTGGTGCTGAAGACATTTGCACTGGCAATAGATTTATCCAGTCAAGTCAACCGTATGCCTTTTATCGTATTAACCCTCTGCCCCTCAGAACTACTCAATAGGATAAATGTACCACAGCAGTGATACCTTCTGTTCTCATATTTAGCCCACAGTCCTTGTTGCTCCTTTGGAATCTTGCAATGGTTGGCACATTGGTAAATCTATCTGAACTCGCTGGAGGGCATCTTGACCTTTGTCTTGTAGGCAGGTCATTTTATTGCAGAATATATCTGCTTACCTTTCTATTAGAACATAGATCCCACATCTGTGTTGTGCTCGGAGACTGATGGATTCTGGCTATGAAAGTGCTAGAACGGGACATGGATCTTTGCCTGTGGAAGTACCTGTGGAAGTCTTCTATTTCACTCTATGCCTTTTCAGTCCATCTGTATCTTGGTACATTATGGTTATTGGGAATAATACAAGATATTAATAATAAACCTTTAGCAGAAGTAATGGTTTTCACGGGTATGTAAAAAGTCATGGTTTAGACATGAGGCTATCATGAACATAAGACAAGGTCAAAGATCAAGTAAGGCTTGCAGTCCTACAGCAGGTAGAAAAATGGGCAGACTGGATGGGCTAGGCAATATTATCTTCCATCTAAGTCTATGTTCCTATTATAAATTGGAGAATCAGGATAAAGTTTTTAGTTACAATGGAAATAGGTGGAATAAATGACAGGACAGATTTTGTTTGAAGAATTTTTTTATCTCATAATATGCAAATGTATGAATAAATAATAATAAAGATGTCTTTTAGATTTGTTGACTCAAAACCAGATGGACAGTATTTCTAAGATAACTGGATGTGCCAGCCAATATATTCCCAAGGCTTGTCAGGACAGTCTCTATCGCACCATTAGCGGAGAGTGTAATAACAGGTAAGACATAATCTACCCATCGGGAATTGTCATTTCAAGTTGGGTCTGCTGGTAATATTTAATCATCCATCTCTTTGTAGGAGAAATCCAAGCCTTGGAGCTTCTAACACAGGATTTACCCGTTTGCTGAGGCCAGAATATGAGGATGGCATCGCCCTTCCACGAGGATGGACCGAAAGCCGCCCCATCAATGGATTCCGTCTGCCTTTGGTAGGAATATTCCAGGAGCTCCAATGAGACTAATACTAATGTTTGCTTTTGGTACACATGTAAATATATGAAAATAATGGGAATATCTAAGAGTTTATCCCCATTGGTATTGTTCTGGGATCAAGAAAGTAATTGTTAGATGTAAGGAAGTTTTAAACGTTAGGACGTTTTACTTTACTTAGAGGGTGGTAGATAAGTGGAACAGCCTGTCAGAAATAGTGGTAAAGGTTAACACTGTAAAGGTATTTAAAATGCGTGGGATTGGCATATGGCTATCCTGAATCTACGAAGAGACCAAGGACTGATTACGGTTTTGTGTTTAAAGCAGTAAAAGCAGGCTTTGTTGTGTTTCTTAAAAGCTTGTTGCTAGTTTCCAAACATAATGTAAAAATCGTGGGTTTGGTTCATTTTCTCAAAGGGTTTCCACAAACAAAAAACCCCCCAATAGCTTTTGAAGCCCAAAAATGTATTTCTTTCCCCACAATCTGTTACTTTTGCTTGTTGTTTCTTCCCAGGCACGCGCTGTATCAAATGAGATTGTCCGTTTCCCCACTGAAAATATTACTTTGGATCCAGGCAGGGCCCTCATTTTTATGCAATGGGGACAATGGACTGACCATGACCTTGATCTCTCTCCTGAGACTCCTGCAAGGTCAACGTTCCTCCAAGGTGTGGACTGCGATCATAGCTGCGCACGAGAGCCTCCCTGCTTTCCATTGGGGGTAACTATCAGTAACCATTTTTAAGGTGAATTCACATATAAAATAAAAACATACAGGAAAACTTGACCCAAGTGAATCACTTCATTTAACATGCCAACAAACTTTAGCATTTTCTGATATTGTATGGGAAACTGTAACTTTATTTCATCATTATAATTGTCATTCCATTGCATTCTATGTTAAAAAAGAATGCTGAACTGATCTCATGCTCAATTTAGCTTTTTGAGCTAAAACAGCACTTTTTTGGTAAATCAGCACAGACCTTATTTAAACAATGTTGCGTTTTATTTATTTTTCATATTGTAGATTCCACCGAATGACCCCCGCATTAGGAATCAGAGTGACTGTATCCCACTCTTCCGCTCAGCTCCAGTCTGCAACCCAGAATCACCGTTGCGCGAGCAGATCAATATCCTCACCTCTTTCCTCGACGGAAGCCAGGTGTATGGCAGTGATCTGCCGCTGGCTGCTAAGCTCCGCAACAACACTAACAAACTGGGACTGATGGCTATCAATCAAAACTTCACCGACAATGGCCTTCCATTCTTGCCATTTGAAACAGCAGAGGAGGACTTTTGTGTTCTCACAAACAGATCCTCTGGGATTCCCTGTTTCTTAGGAGGTGAGTCCAAGATATTTCTTAGATACCGACAACTGCTTGTCAACATTTAAAGCATTACAGTAAAGAGTTCTTCCAAATTTACAAGTTATCATTTTCTCTGTTGTGGCATCAAAAAATATTTGAGATGTGATACCTTAAATACATTTTTTATTTATTATAGCAAGACTTTCTTAAATATAGATTGGGGAACCATTTTAGAACAAACATATTACTCATATAGTAAGGATTCCATGGACAGACAAGATATAGAAGTAACTGCCAGCTGAAGTAGTTTAGGATATTTTAAATTAGCATTTCTGAACCAAATTGCCCTTATTTGTGCACGTCTTAATAATATCCTTACAATATCCTACAATGGAAACAGCTATAAAGACTTGTTTCCGTGTTTATGATTTTTATTTCATTTAGAACCAAAATGTAGCATGCCATGTAAAGTGTAAAATATTGGGCACTGTCAAACGGCAGTAGTCTAAAATGTTTGCTTATTAAGGTGATTTGTTTTCTGACAAAGTTTATTTCTACTGCAGGAGACCCAAGAGTCAGTGAACAGCCAGGTCTAACCGCCTTTCATACTCTTTTCGTGAGAGAACACAATCGAATCGCAACAGAATTGCGCAAATTAAATCCACGCTGGTCTGGAGAGACTCTTTATCAAGAAGCTCGGAAGATTGTTGGAGGCATCTTACAGGTGCAATGTGATGATATAACATCCCCAAATTATTTTTTTTCTTCAAAATACCCCAAATAATGAAAGCAATCTATTTTTCTAAACAGAAAATAACATATAAAGATTGGCTGCCCCTGCTGCTGGGTTCAGAGATGCCCAGGGTTCTTCCTACATACCGGAACTACAATGAGTCTGTGGACCCAAGAGTGGCCAACGTCTTCACAGTTGTCTTTCGCATGGGCCACACACTAATACAGCCTGTCATCTACCGACTGGGTGATGGTTACCGTCCCTTAATGCCAGAACCAGAGGTCCCACTTCATATGACTTTTTTCAACAGTTGGAGGGTGGTGAGAGAAGGTAAGCTATCAATGAAAGCATTTACTTCAATAAAAATGTTCAATAAGATACTATTGACTTAAGCAAAAAAACGTATCCCCAGAACGAAGAACTATTTTTGTGGAATAGATTTTGTCCCCACTTAAGGACAGTTATTTTTCTTCTGTAACATCCAACATTTTTGCCCTTTATTTTTCCTACCCAGGTGGCATTGACCCTCTGCTTCGCGGCCTCATGGCAAATCGGGCAAAGCTGAACCGCCAAAATCAGCTTGTAGTTGATGAGCTACGGGAACGTCTCTTCCAACTCTTTAAGCGCATTGGTCTTGACCTGCCAGCTATCAATCTGCAACGAGGTCGTGAGCATGGAATACCAGGTAAACTATAATAAAGTGTGTGACTTTTGATTTGTATATTGTGAACCATTTGGCCAACTTTATTTGTAAATCATTTTTTGCCGTTGTCAATACATTCCAAATACTACTGTAATGTCTGATTAACAGTCTAGATAGACTATAAATCAATTAATAGTCAGTTGTGGCAAAAGAAGTTCAAGTAAAAGTTAAAGAGTCTTCTAACAAGTTTGTAATTTGCACCAAAAGTGGCTATTTCCAGTCAAAACCATGAAAAGCTAATCCTGCTAGAATGTGAGATAGGAAAGTGCCACTTCTCCTGTTTGAGTACATACTGGTTCAGACTCAGGGCCTACAGAGTCCAGTGAATCCCTAGCAGCATGCTTAGTTGGGGAAAGCGTGAGCTATGAGGATGGTGGAACAGAAGTGCCAGGAGAGCTGGGTCTTCTGGGACATGGAGCACAATCTCAGCTGCATAACTTCTACTACTATCCTTTACAGTGTCTTAAGAAGAACTGAAGTTGGATGAATGACTTTGAAGTGGATGGTTTTGTTAAATTGTAATATATCTTCTTCTTTTCTGTATCTTAGGATACAACGCGTGGAGGAGATTTTGTGGTTTCTCTGCACCTCGCAACCTGAATGAACTGACTAATGTGCTGAACAACAGGGAGTTGGCTCAGAAATTCATTAATCTCTATGGGACGCCTGAAAACATAGACATCTGGGTTGGAGGAGTTGCTGAACCTCTTGTTCGTAATGGAAGAATTGGACAACTGCTCACCTGCCTAATTGGGAACCAGTTTCGCAGGGCTCGAGATGGAGATCGGTAATACCAAATGGCTTTGGGAATGGGTTCAGAGAAAAACTGTCTGATAAAGTTATGACATGTAGCAGCTAACGATTGCTGCAATAAAAAAGGTCCACACCAATTAATAAATCAAATTTAAGTAAGTCCTAAAAAATTGTGTCACATGAATATAAAATAGCTTGCTGCCTCTGCCTAACTTCTCTTGCTACTCCTGTGGTGAGAAATGCTCATTTTCACAGCAGAGAGGTAGAGGGTTAATCTATCCATCTGGAATTAAGTCATGCTTTCAGTGTAATATATGTATTATTATACATAAAAAGGGGGTTTTACTAGTTTAGAGAAGATGCAGTCCATAGAAGTGCTGGGTAAAAATACAGCCGTTAGAGGACTGATTCTGATTGTCTTTCCCATATTATATAGTGGGTCATACTAAGTGTAAGAAGTGTTTCATCTGGAAGCTCTGCAGGCTGTTAACTAAAATTACTGTAGATGGCTTTCTGAAGTGTGTGCAAGGCAAAAGAGATAGCTGTTCTTGCCCACAACAACCACCAAGGATACACTTAGGCTGCCCAATACAATAAAGTGTGGGCCACCACCGGGACATACCTCTCCATGACTGCTGCTTTGCAGTCTGCGCACCGTGTGACATCATAACCGGAAGATCAGGTTGGCACACAAAGAGTAAGGGATCATTACTGGAGAGGTCTTCCCCAGAGCTTGCTTCTTTGTAGTTTCTGCAATTCCTTTAGCCAAGTCTTCGTTATGATCAGATATCACAGTGATGAAAACAGATATCTGGAGACAGGAGCTGGATCAGGATAACATTTTGGTTATTTCAAGTCCTGCCTCCCAAGTCTAGAAAACATATTTTAAATTACATAGCTTAATTGTAGCTTTTGAATGTTAATACTTGTAGCACATGTTAACACAACTAAAGTATTTCTTTTTTTTTAAAGGTTTTATTATGAAAGACCCTCTGTTTTCACTAATGCTCAGAAGAGATCAATAGAAAGAGTAACCCTGGCCCGTGTCATCTGTGAAAACACCAGGATTACGGAGGTCCCTCGAAATGTCTTTTTGGGAAACCAGTACCCACAAGATTTTGTGAACTGCTCACGAATCCCAGCCCTAGACCTGAGGCCTTGGAGAGCATGAGGCGTGTCTGGTAATAATTTCTAGAAAGCCAGAAAACCTATGTGACGTACTATCCCATCTAGATCTTTAAGAGATGCTTGTGGAATTTTGAGATTTGAACTTAGTTGATCATATATCATCAAATAATTTCATAATATTAATTTATTGGTTGCATAGTTTAATCAGCTAGTAAATGTACAAAAAAATTTGTTACGTTAGCAGTATATTTTCAGCTATTTTTTTGGCCCATAATAACCGGAAATAAATACAAGCAACAATGGCAAATAGCTTGGCTTTTTTGGATAGTGGAGAAAAGTATGTTAGTGTCAGATGGAGTAATCTGACAAAACAATAATAAAAAGAATATTGATTTTGTTTATTAAAGGAATGAAGAGTATGCTTAACATATGACACTTTGCAAACGGAAATATATATATTTTTTTTATTAGCACAAAATTGAATAAATTGAGTCTGCAAAAATTTTTCTAATAACTTCCTTGGTACATATATGGAACCTTTAATTTGAGTTTCACTTACATATTTCACTATTTTTTTTTTTTTTAGATCATCATTAGTTGTCTAAGTGATGGAACATGGAACCACATTCACAATATAATGTTTCTTTCAAACATTAAAACTATTGATTCATCAAGATATTACAACATAATTTTTCTTGTTTTTAAAATTCTATCTATCTATCTATCTATCTATCAATCTATCAAGGATTTCTTTCAGTCTATTGTGTCTAGATAGGCAATGTATAATTAATAGGAAATGCAGCACTTCACAGCTTAGCATAATTGCAAGTGATTTGTGATTGACTGTAAGTGGAATTGTTTTCAGGGTTAAACGTTCACCTCGTAGAAGCGTAGATGTGTCTCGGGGCAGTAAGACCAGCTTTATGTAATTCCTTCCCTGTGTATTTGTGTTAGCATAAATACGGTATACATGTGTAAGTTAGTGTTAGTGTGTATGTGTGTAAGTTGCGTATGTTACTGGGGGAGGTTAAAGGTGCATAGTATTGTAAGATGCAGGATTTGAAAAAGGTCAAAAAAAGATAGAAAGAAAATGAGCAAACTAACAACTACTCCATGGCAAAGTGTATCATTCATTGCCAAATCAGCAACGCGCTGTACATGGGCATCAACAGGACTTCCCTTAAAATGGGACAAGAGGGCCATGTGGCATCTGCTTCTGGTCAGTGCTGCTTCTGTCCTATCTCATGTGTCCTCATGTGAGCGGGAAGGAAAGGGTATTATGTTGCATAAAGTAATAATCTATAGGAAGTATATATTAGGCTTTATGAGTCCACACTTCCTATGGACTATCATTGTATGTTAATCCCCACTGTCTCTTTCTATTCATGTTGCATGCATTTTAGATTCCCTACTTCTTAGTTTGCATATAAAGAGACTTCAGATGCATTTTATTCTTCCAGAAAATGTTCTATTTCATATTGCCAAGGAGTTAAATAAAAAAATTAAAAAAATAGATCATACAGTTTATTTTTTTTATTGAGCAAATCCATTTACTGATTATCAACATTGCCATATGGCATTTCAAAAATGCATCAGCAAAACAACAAGGAACACAACTTTGTGTTAGAAAAAGTAAATATGACCTCAATAAATTTTGCCTAAGTGTGTCATACCAGGAAAAACATTATTTAGTATTGCTATGTTTATATATCTTTGGACTGTTTAGAATATATTACTTATTAACATTTAGCTAGCTCCCTGGCGACTTATAACCTTCCTTGTCTGGAGACGGCTAGTGCTGTAGCATAACCAACCCTCAAAAATAAATAAAGTCAACTAAACCCCCATTTTGCTGGGGGTTACAATTCTAAAATTGTACATTAATCATCCATAGCTCTGATTAAATGATATTAATATTAATTCTTCTTAATATAATCAAATAGAAAATATATGTTTATAGTAATAGCGGGGTCTTTTTTGTTTGCTAGTTAAGTACAGTATATGTTTACATTAAACAACATTAATCAACAGGTTAATAATCTTTGTTAAGTATATTTTTTACATTCTTATTCTGTCACCATACAGTTTTATCACAGTGGGTCCCCCCAGGGATACTGGGGGTGTCTGCCCCTTTATTCTTCTGAATGACCTCACAGTAAACATTGCTACATTTAAATGGATTTCTATGGATCCCATGCAGGGTAGATCACCATTGATGACATTGATAAAATACTAAAATTAGATTAAAAAACCCCTCGGATAGGTTTAAGAGTGAAATTAACAATGTAAAATGGATCTTTTAAATGAAATCTAAAGTAAAAAAGAAAGCACTTGTTTACAACATGCACACGTGAACATAAGTAAAGCATGGCATAGCTACAGTATAGTCCAATATGAAACGGATAGTAAAAGGTTTGGGAATCCAGCTCCTCACATATATATGTCTTGTTTTACACAACTTTTGTAAATGTAACAAAGCCACTGTTTCTTGTTTTATGCTGGTTGTATACGCTTTGCTGCACGTTGCCTGAGCTAGTGGCCACACACAAATACATCATTTGGTGGCCACTGGCCTTAAAATGCTAGGGGCCCACTAGTCATCCCCAATGTAACATTACGGCTGACTGGCAGCCGCCAAAGGGGAAGAAACTTAAGAAATATGATTTCTGCTTAAGGAACATCAGTATTTGCCTCAATGGTCCATTAAAAAAAATAGTGTTTTATGATTTTATGCCTGGATAAGATGGGTTATGATTTCTGTTGGGGTTTTAAGATGTTATTGGCCTTTAAATTATCAGTGTTATACATCTTTAGTCCTTCATAGCAAAAAATCAACGTGACTGGATGTGATGATAAACTAAAAGTATGTAGCAAAGCTCAGGGACGTAACTAGAAACCACAGGGCCCTGGTACGAAAATTGCCCTGGGGCCCTGCAACTTCACAATGTAACATAACGTGATCCCGATATGCTTCTGTCTCCCCGTGCTGGTTCAAAATTAGTTTAGAAAGGGCCTGCACCGGTTCAGGTTGGAAGGGCCATTTCTAAGCTATTTCGAACTGATACAAAGAGACAGGAACAAGGGGTCGCAGGGTTTGCTCCGGGCCCCCTAGAAGCACAAACCCCTGTAGTTACCCCAGTGGCAAAGCTTTGAAATTATGTTTTTTTGCCATAGATGTCAGGCTTTCGGAAGTTTTTTCTTTTTTTTCTTAGAAGCTATATATATATATATATATATATATATATCAACTCTGCCTTTAACCGTAATAGCCTTTATGGAGCTTTACTGGTCCTTCAAGCTTTTGTTTCTGTAGTTATGCAATAAGATAAGGAAGTAGATGTTGAAAACTAGAGGCAAATGTTAGTTTATACATCTTTAACAGTATCATTAAAAGTTATATATTAAACACAGTTTAACTAGCTGCAAAAAATCAATACTGATAATGTCGAAGTCAAAATTATTTCCTTATGATAGAGATATATACCGTATTGGCCCGAATATAGGCCGCACTTTTTTCCCCCACTTTAAGTCTTTAAAGTGGGGGTGCGGCCTATATTCGGGGTCTAGCGCCCGACGCCCGGGACATGCAGTCCCGGGCGCCGGGCAGGCAGCGGGGCTAGGATACAGATCCCCCGCAGCGGTGCAGGGGACCTGTATCCTACTGTCTGATACGCTCAGACAGCCTCCCCTGCCAGCACTTCCCACGGGGGGGAGTACCGGCACGGAAGGTTGTCTAAGCGCATCGCACGGACGTTCACCGGCAGCGGCGATGCGCCGTTGCCGGTGAACGTGCGCACGATGCATTCTAACCCCCCCGACTTACCAGGGCAGACTCCCGGGTGTCTTGCAGGGCCGGCGGAAGACATCTACGCAATACGCGTATACAACTTCCGGTGCCGGCACTTCCGCTGAGTGCCGGTACCGGGAGTTGTATACACGATGTGCATAGATGTCCCCCTCCGGCCCCGTAAGACACCCGGGAGTCTGCTCTGGTAAGTCGGGGGGGGGGGAAAGACAGAGTGGCAGCATATCGCGGGGAGGAAAGAGTGGCAGCGTATCTCGAGGGGGGGGACAGAGTGGCAGCGTATCTCGAGGGGGGGGAGGACAGAGTGGCAGCGTATCTCGAGGGGGGGAGGACAGAGTGGCAGCGTATCTCGGGGGGGGGACAGAGTGGCAGCGTATCTCGGGGAGGGGGGGAGGACAGAGTGGCAGCGTATCTCGGGGGGGAGAGGACAGAGTGGCAGGATGTTTTTTGGTGCTTTTTTTAAAGAAAAAAACTTATATATATATATATAGATATATATATCTATATATCTATATATATATTGATGTTTTGAGAAAATGGAGGCAGGCTCATGCCAGATGGATATCAAAGGCACCATTAATGTCATACACACTAATGTCATACAGTAACACACACAACTCATCATACACTAACACCACACTCTTATACACATGCACATTATATCCAACACATACTGACTCTAACACTACAGAACACACACTACTATAAAAGCAGAGGGGTGCAATAAATACATTATAAATACACATATAATTAAATAAATCAAATAATAAAATAGACTAAACTAAATAAGAGTCCACTGTTTAAAATCACAATAAATATACAATAAAAAATATAAAAAATATTAAATGATGAAAAAGTCGGTAGAATACATTAAATTCATTGCCTCTGGTTCTAGTGTAGCTGTCACGGAACCCGGTCCGTACAGACGACTGCAAAGACCCAGAGCGTCCAAAGATTGTGTGCAGGAGTTACGGTGCAGGAGCAGAGTTGGACAGGGCCTGGTGCAGGGCGACAGCACTCACCCATTGGGCATCTAGGGTTGTGAGGCCACATACCAGCACCCTGACATAGCAGCGGATGATGACAGAACAGAACTGAACTTGGAGATATCCTGCAGGCACCCTGGAGCAGGCATGAGACATAGCACTGGAATCATGTGCAGGATGCTGCAGGCTGAGAGTAGGGAAGCTAAGCAGAGTACAGGAGAAACATACCAAGCAAGGGGAACAGAGCAAGAAGCAGGACCAGACAAGATATACATAATACAGGACACAACAGGGAACAAGACAAGGAATACTAAAGATCTGACATGAACAGGACACCCCTCTACCGGGGTTACAAGACAAGACACCCCTCTACCGGGGTTACAAGACAAGACACCCCTCTACCGGGGTTACAAGACAAGACACCCCTCTACCGGGGTTACAAGACAAGACACCCCTCTACCGGGGTTACAAGACAAGACACCCCTCTACCGGGGCTACAGGACACCCCTCTACCGGGGCTACAGGACAGCCCTCTACCGGGGCTACAGGACAGCCCTCTACCGGGGCTACAGGACAGGACAGGACACCCCACAGGTTACATCACAGACTGGCACACATAAATAGAGGAACTAGCCTAGGACTGTATGATAACTATTGGAGATTCCGTCACATCTTATGGCCATAGTATGCTTAGCCCACCACTATGCCAAAGTACTCCAATGACGGTGGGTCCTAACGATAAAGCCTGCTAACAGAGGTACGAATAGACTGAACATTGAATCTATAGACATATCAGAGAGACATACCTGCAGACTGCAGACTGAGACAAACAGAACACATGGGTGGGGAACACCTTATAAAGGAAACAGAGCTGAAGCAAAGAGCAAGACTGAAATCAAGGAATCAGAGGTTCAGGGCAGAATATACAGAAATCCAGAAATGGACCACAGCAAGACAAGGAAACAAAAGACATGCAGCTCCGCAGCCTGGGTAGAGCATGACAGTAGCATCCAAATGTAGGCACCAAGATAAAAAAATATGCCAGGAAGCACTCTATCCTATTTACAAGGCTGTTGATATGTATGTTACAGCAGTAATGTGAAGCAACTTCAGAGCGAAGAAAGATGAATCAAGAGTAATGACTCACCATCAAATCCTGGTCTTACCTCCAATTAGTGCCAACTACTATCCGGCCTTTGGCTCAGTGGGCACAAACATTATCCAGTACCATTACCAGAGGTTACAGGAGGGATAGCCACATTATCCCTTTGTTTCCCATCAAGTCCTGAACCAACTCTGGTTGGCAAGGTCACACCCCACCTCCAGTCTCACTGTTTTATGCCTAAAGTTAGCAGGAGTGCCCCTTCAAGAACACCATGGCAGACCAACACCAGAGTGATACCCACATTAGTTAAGTGTACCCCATCACTTTGCAAATAAACTGCTGTGTTCCTTCCGAGGATGTGATGGACCGACAGCCCTCAAATCCCCAAAACTTATTTAGACACCTGTTTATTCAAACAACTCCAATCTATCAAAAACTATAAAACAAACCCGATCCTGCTTAATTTTATCCCCAGGCCCCAAACCAGTATGGCGCCCAGGTAATTCCTCCCCAGATGGATTACCATCAACCATTAGACAAGCTCAGGAAGTAGTTGAACCCACCGCATGCCCCGGGCCCTGAACCACCTCACTTCAGAAACACTGGAGGGCAGACTGAGTACAACCTCTCCAGGACGAACCTCCATTTGCCCCCAGTCCCAATATATATAGGAGTGGCTAATGAGTCACACCTGCAGCTCTGTCTCCCAGTGCCGGTATAAAATAGTTTAGAAAGGCCCCTGTAGTTACGCAACTTGCTATGTTGATGTTTAAGAGTCTGAGTACTCAAGGTAAACCTAAAGGCTTAGTTAGTACCTTTTTGATCCACATGTTTAGTTGCATCAGCTGGCATGTATATTTCTACATATTTTAACTGCATGCACCTAAACATTTGTAGGAAGTCTTGGTGTCCCTACTAAAGGTGGTGTTACCACAACATTAAGCAGCTGGCTAGTGCATACATTGGTAAAAGGGGCACCAACACAGGATAGGTATTGAATTCTATAGTTTTATTTTTGTATGTATTTATAATTTTTTTTAATTATTTTAAGTTTAAGATGGGGCCCCTCAATATGTTTGCTTAGTGCCACTAAAAAATAAAGCCGCCTTTGATCCTGAAAGAACCTGTTCAGCCCTCTGTAACATTGTGGTAATGTTAAATGAAATGGTTTACAATATAAATTTGCCATATTTAAATTTATGAAGGCTAAGAAATGTTATTGCCGGATGCAACCATCATAAGGAAATCAATACAGATGTCAGTGTACGTAGGTTTTCCCGATTGTTCAAGGTGTATCTCGGTTTCAGACGTGCCTTAAAATGTTCCACTTTTATTGATATAAAATGCAAATAGTAATATATACCAACTACTCACGTGTATTGCTACAAGTTACACTAAAACCAATAGAAATTCCTTTCAAAGTGATAGCAGAGATGCATACTTGCCAAGTGTTCCTGTTAGGTGTGATAATAATCCTTCTCTGATGTCGCTCTCTTTTCTAAGAGCTCATAAAAGTTTTTTTTTAAGTGCCTTAAAGGGGCAGTTTACTGTCGTTGACAGCCTCGTTGAAGAAGAATGCATTTTAATGAAGAACCACTTACCGCCTCCACTCTCCTCCTCTAAAGTTTGGCAAGGAAAGCACTCCCATTGAAATGACTGGGAGAGTTTTCTGTACATATCCACAGAATTCTCAGAGACAGTGGTGGGGCTGACTGGAGGTAAGTATTTCATGTGCATGGACATGTGTTTGGCTGAACACATTTCCTGCATGGAAGATAGCTGGAGGAAGGGGAAAGGGACAAATGCACATGGGGCTAATTCTACAGAATCCTGCCATGTCTTGGCATGGGAAACACTACAAACATTTAAAGGATGAAGCTATAATATGCCTTAAAGTGAAGCACTGTTCCTGTACCTAGCTTCACTCAGATAGCTAGGTACATACATAATAAGATAGAAGTTTTAAAAAGTTTACAAAACTTATTTGAAATGTGTGTTACGCAGGGAGGGCTGGAGGCCTACGGCCTGGGGGGCAAGTCTAGTCAAGTGGCCCATTGCGCCACTGAATCAGCCCACCATCCATGCCCATCTTTTCCTGATTTTCTAACACATATTGATGTAATGTGATGGGATTGGGAGTACGTCAGTACACACAAAAAAAGTCATCATACACGGGACGCCTGAAGCCACAATTTAACACAACTAATCCTTTTTTAATTAAAACATGCAGATTGAAATAGATTAAATAACTCAAAACCTTTTCTGCTCACTGATTTCTGGGCCTACAAAATGTTGTCCTTTAAAGTGACTATAGTTCAATGTATTCCTACAGACAGAAAGTGCCAGGAAACAGATGATCAAATACAAACCAGGACAGGCTCTGCCACACCGACACCCAAACACACACACACACCAGTACAGGCTCTGCCACACTGACACACCAAACACACACACCAGGACAGGCTCTGCCACACCGACACCCAAACACACACCAGGACAGACTCTGCCACACCAACAGCCAACATTTAATGAATGTTAATAAAACGGCCGGCCGAGTGGGCGATGCCATGACTGTCTTTAATGCGGGACAAAAGCCACCATTAACCGTGATCTCAGGGGTCACACCCCCTGCGATCACACCCCCCGTGATCACTTCCACAGAGGCCATGCCACTTACCTGCGCGTTGCTCGCTGTGCGAGCAGCGTCTCCTGTTCCACACAGGACAAGCAGGAAACCAGCGGAGTCACGTGACTTGACTCCTCTCCGTTCCTGCTTTCCCGGGTGCTACAAGAGAAGAACGCAGAGGGATACAGCGGCTCCTGCAGAAGAGTGATCTACAGTTCAGGGGGGTGGGGGGGGGTGGTATGAATGAGTATGCATGATAGAGGAAATGAATGAGTATCTGTCAATGAGTGAATGAGTATCTGTAAATGATTAGTATCTGTAAATGAGGAAAAGAATATACATTTAAGTAACCCGCACAATTTATATATTTTTTTCTTTTTCCGGGACACATAGATACAGTATGTGTGTAATATCCACACACATCTCAATAAAGCATCAGTCAGTACCACACTCGCCATCCATGCAGCACAATCCATCATGACCAGTGGTTGAAACAGGTCTCTTGGGGATTTCACGTGTTGTGCATTTATTTTGTTTTTGCTCTATACTCCTCCTTTTCCATCTTTAGCTCACTACATGTTATAGACTTTTCTGCCAATTTACTATTGCTTTATTATTGTGCTCTTTTGCTCTTCATTCTGAGTGTACTAATTCTCATTTCCCGTGATTTTGACCTTGGTCAGTTAGGGGACATCTTTTGGTCTTCCCAACGTGTCCCCCAATACTCTATTTTCACCTTAACCTAGCTTGATTTTTTCACAGTTGACTTGAAAAAATCAAGTTTTCGTTTTCATGCATGTTTACCTTACATGAGCAATTAGGGAGCAGAAGTGGATCAAAGTTTACCGACCAACGTCTAATAATATAGTACATACATACTTTTCTGACATTTGAACACGGGGCCCTGAAGACCCCTGGTCTTAGCATACCCCAAGGCTTCTCGGGACCTGAAGTTGGCAATCTGCTGTTACTGACATCTTACCAATGATACACAAGATATACCGTATTTGCTCGATTATAAGACGACCCCCCCAAAATCTAAATATTAATTTAGGAAAAAAACAAAAAGCCTGAATATAAGACTATCCTATAGGGAAAAAGTTTTACTAGTAAATATTAATTCATGTAAACTAATTTTCATATTTAATAAAAGCTATGATTGAGAAAAATATATTTGTTATTTCCTTTTATTTGCCAACCCGCCCCCCCAGTTATGCACATCTGCCCCCAGGCTTGCCACTCTGCCCCCAGAAATGCCTCATACCCCCTATTTGCCACTCTGCCCCATGATGTGCCTTTTAACCCTCTATATGCCACTCTGCCTCCAGAAATGTCTTCTACTCACCTATATGCCACTGTGCCCCAAGATATGCCTTTTAACCCCCTATATGCTCCTCTGCCTCATGATATGCCTTATACCCCTATATGCCACTCTGGCATATAGGGGGTTAAAAGGCATATCATGGGGCTGAGTGGCATATAGGGGGTTAAAATGCATTTCTGGAGATTATATATATATATATATATATATATATATATATATATATATATATATATATATATATATACTGCTAACAGCAATCACACTCCTATCAAGCCAAGGCAGCCAGTACATGCTGGAACCTGGGGATGATAGAAGTGTGATTACAGCCTCCCTATGCCATGCTACCACCCCCCTTACACATCCATGCTATCACACACACACTCATTCACAAACATTTAAATACTCATTTATTCCATTAATCACACATACACACACACACACACACACACACACACGCTCAAACTCCCCACCCCCTTACCTGAACTGCAGATCTCCCACTCGCAGACTTCTGCAGGGGCCCGGCTGTGCGAGCAACTTCTCTGGCCCCGCCCCCAGAGGAAGGAGGGGGGAGGTAGAGTTATGTGAGGACTGTGCTAGCTTCCTGTTTTCCTGCTGCTAATAGCAGAGATGCTGCTTGTGATCAAAGTCCGGTAAGCAGCACGGCCCCAGCAGAATGAGGTCTGATTAGAAGACGACCTCGATTATAAGACGAGGGGTATTTTTCAGAGCATTTGCTCTGGAAAAAACCTTGTCTAATAATCGAGCAAACACGGTATATTAACATACAACTGGCTCATATTTTGTTTGCTGCATAATAAACATGTGCAAATGGGTCAAAAACCTTTTCAGTTTGTTTTTGGACCATTCATTTTCATGGTATGTTCTATGCCCATTCGGTTTGGCCCCAAAATTTGCGGCATTTTAAACTCAGGAACTAAATTTGCTACTGTGAATGTCGGCAAGAAATCTGACGACACCAGTTCAATGAGTTGACTAAGCAAGAGCTTCTTTATTCAAGTGTGCACAGGGGAGAGTCCAGTTCGCAGACTTCTCTCCCCCTCCTTAATTTTCTAACAATATATAGGCAAAGAAGCGCAAACAGTTATTAGCATATTGTCTAGCCGTCTGTTGGTATATTTACTTTGATTTGCTGACACACACGGTTTAAAGAGGTCAAGAAAAATACCCCCCCCAGACATGTGAAATCTTTACTTACAGAAGGTCAAGAAAGGGACAACTTGTCCTTTGTCGTGGCAGACTCTTTTTTGCAACAAGGCACTTAGAGCAAAGAAAACATACGAAAACATACCATATGTACACATTCTTCCGAGACACAAACAAGACATAAGTAAACTAAGAAATGAGGTAGACAGGTGATTGTAGTGTTATCTTATCTGCTATCAGCAGAATAAGCAATGAGGTAAAGATCATTGTACTGACATCCAGAATCAGCAAAATTCTTCAACTTCCACAGTCCCCCCTTTTTATTTTCACTGTAAGAATCAATTTCTTCAGAGTCCAGTGGAGTTATAAGTTGGCCAATTCCATGAGCCTTGCTCCTTCTCATACTGATCTTCAAACATGTCACTGTGCAAAGTCTCTAGGGGAAACTCATCAAGTGGGAAGTCATCATCATATTTCTCCTCCTGTATCTGTGGCATTGCTCTTGTTGGTCCGAGACATTTTTGAATTAGTGTTTTGCAACAAACAACAATTATATAGATACATACAAAAGCCACAAGCAACAAAAACATACCAGACATCAGCTTTGCTCCAAGTGAACCAAATAGTCCGCCCAGACCAAAAGGATTCCAAGTAGTCTCCCTAGATCTAAGTCTTTCCTGAAGTTCGCTCACCTTTTCCATATCATGTTCTATGGATACACTATTATCTACAATGTAAATATTCCCCTGTAAAGGGTATTCCTATGCGGGGCTCTGCTGAGTATGCGGAATATATCCACAAACACAACAAGGCTCCGAGACATTAGAAGCATTATACACCTTTCTCAACATTTCTACAAAAGGTATTATCTTTTTTCCAAGGAGAAGCATGCAGATCACGTTTAATTCGTGAATGTATCTTATTCTCTGCTATATTTTTAGTTGGTTCTGATCTGAACACCTGAAAAGGACTGCAAGGAAAAAAGAAAAAAAATAGCAAATACATTTAGTATAAAACAAGTAACGATAATATACTCAAACATTTTTGCATCTCCTGATGACCTCATTCTTCGTATCTTCACCAGGGGCTCTTGCCAATCTCGTCTTATGTTGGTTAACCAGCTGGGATTATTGTGCCCGATGGAATGGTTAATTTAGGAGCGTGGATTGGGTTTTGGCACCAGTTTAAGATGAGTGCAATGAATCCACGGTGTAATTTCAGCTACCTTTACAGCTGTTTTAGTGATCAGTAGTACTTGGTATGGACCTTTCCACCTGGGCTGAAGAGTCTTTTTCCATTGGAAATGCTTTACCAGGACGTAATCACCTGGTTGGATGTGATGAATTGGTTTTTCGTCCTCGGTGTTCGTGCGCACAGCAGCAACCTGGGATTTAAATTGCTCAAGAGATTTTATTAGTTTTTTACAATACACTTCTATTGTGTCATCAGTTAGAACATGATCATGTCTTAGTAACTCTAGAGTATTAGCAGCTATCATGGGTCGACCCATTATGAGTTCATGAGGAGAACATTTAATAGCTGAGTGTCGGGCATTTCTTATTGACATTAAGGCTATAGGTAATGCATCTGGCCATTTTAAACCTGTCTCGGCACATATCTTGCTAATCTTATTCTTTAAGGTGCCGTTAGCGCGTTCTACTTTTCCTGCGCTTTGTGGATGGTAGGGACAATGTAAATGGTACACAATTCCTAGCCTATGTGCTATCTCCTGCACTATCTCAGCAGTAAAATGAGTTCCTTGATCAGAGTAGATATGCTGAGGAATTCCATACCTAGGAATGAACTCTTGTAGCAACTTTTTAGCAACTGTTAGAGCGTCCGCATGATGGCAAGGATAGGCTTCTATCCAGCGGGAATATGTACACACCACCACTAGTACATATTGATAATGTAGAGATCTAGGCATTTCAATGAAATCAATTTGCAAATTTTGGAAGTGTCCTCGAGGACACCTGGGCTGAACAGTGAGGTGGGAGAGCATTAGCTTACAATTCTCCTTCTGATGTAACTACAGCATACCCAGTCCAACGCCTGCCGTCAATATCCATAAATGAGGAACCATCTACAAAGTATTCGATATCAGGGTCAGTCAAAGGTCGCTCATACAATCGGTCCCTCCTCCTGGTTCTGGCAAAAGAGTGGCAGAATTTAACACTGTGCACAGGTGGACGGTGGCATTGGGTGTACCCTGCAAAACAATCTCGAATTTAGTCAACCTACTATTAGTAAACTGTGTCGATCGACAGGTTAACAATGCACTCACTGCATGAGGAACCATCACTTTCAGTTCCTGTCCCTGAACTATGGCCTGTGCTGATTCCACTAAGGCAGCAGCCGCCACCACAGCCCGTAAACAAGGGGTTAATCCAGCTGCCACAGAATCAAGTGGAGTGCTGTAGTAGGCAAGGGGTCTCTGTATCTCTCCGTGGCTCTGATTAAGTACTCCAGAGGCATTACCCTGTGTTTCATGACAAAAAGTAAATGGCATATCATAGTTAGGGAGCCCAAGAGCGGGGCACTACACAAAGCCTCTTTTAACTGAAAGGGTAAATCAATTCAGCATCGTCAGTATTAGGTTCAATACAGCCAGCATCAGCAAATTGTTACCAGTTTGTCTAGCAGATCTACAATTTCTAGCCAAATGCCCTGGCTTGCTACAATTAAAACAAATAACATTCTTTCTAGTTTCCTTTCTAGAGGAAGATTGTCCGTTATCTCCCACTACATCAGACAGAGAGTTCTGTGAATAGAAATGTCTCTGACTTTCTATCAACATTCTCTGTTCTTTCTCTCTAACTTTCTCTTGACGTTCCTTATACACTTCCATTTGCCTTTCAAAATGTTTAGCAGCTGCTATCATTTCAGAAAGCGGCTTCTCTTCCCATTCTAAAACATTATTAGTGACACCCTTATGGAAGTCTGGTAACAACCCTTTTACAAAACAAGATTCAATCAACTGTCTTGCATTAACCTCTGGATCTGTCACACCACGGTGTCCTATTACAACTTTCGCTACTCTGTCAGCGAATTCACTTACTGATTCATTCTTTCCTTGCATTGTAGAGTTAATCTTTCCCCAGTCAGGTCGCTGTGGCCATGCAGTCCCACAAGCTTGTATTATACAATCTATTGTCTGCTGTCTATTAGTACTCAATCTCTCAATAAACGGGTCATTTGCTCAAGGTGTTACACCAGGAATTCTATTATAAGCTTCAATTAACTGTTTTCTCTCTGCGTCAGTCATAACCAAATCAAACAATTGCATAAAATCCCTTTTCACTGGATCATAAGGAATAGACACACTACTTAATTCTTTACAAAACTGACCAACAATTTCAGGTCTGGGGAATCGATCTTTCAACAGCAATAATTCCCCTGGTGTCCATGGATGATGGACAGATAGAGGTACACCTCTCTCATATCTAGCCCCCCCCCCCAGTCTCTCTCATGGGCATAGCATGCGCAAATGTCTTTTCCTCAGCATCAGAATCTGAATGAGGATCTAAATGGGCCTTTCTGGATCTAGTTCTACATGATGGTCCTGTGGGCTGAATATTGGACCTTGATATTTTAGGAGGATCAGATTGCCTTTCTTGGTCTAGGGGTGAAATAGGAGCTGGTGTTACAAACGGGACAAGCTCCAAAGAAAGTGGCAAATCTGCTTCTGGACCTGCAGGGTGTTGATTAGAACCAGGCATATTAGGGTCTGCTGGTTGAGGTCCATTATATGGGGATGGGTCAAATAATTCTTGAGTCCATAGATCAGATGGATATAGCAAATTATGGACCTTAGGTGGTCCTGGGGTTACAGACACCTCCTGTGCTTTCTTAGAAGTCTCAACAGGGTGAGGTGTTTGAGCACCCTTTTGATTCTTAAAGTTACCTGCCGGACGGCAAGGATATTGGGAATTGGCAGAACAGGTGGGGTCTAGTAATTTCTGCTGTTTCTGTATTTTAACGTTGTCCCACCCTTCTTGATACCATTTCAAGAAAATCATTCTCTCATTCCTTTTCACATCACACATATTCAAACATTCTTTCAAATTATCTAGTATTTCTACATTCAAACTACCGCCAGCTGGCCAAACATAACGGCTTTCTTTATCCTCTTCAGATATTTGCTTCCAATGAGACAAATATTTTCCTGCCTCCTTTCCATGTTTCCTTATCATATATTCTAAGGGCGTCCCCTTAGGCACATTTTTCAACAACAAACTCCTCATCTCCACCGCTACAATAATCCGTGACTATGTACTTCAAAATATTTACACTAGTTCTCACCACTAGGTACTTTACAATAGCCCGTGATTATGTACTCAAATAGCTACACTAGTCTCTCACAACTAGGTACTTTACAATGGTCCCTGACCATGTAGTAAACAATAGTTACACTAGTCTCTCACAACTAGGTACGTTACAATGGTCCCTGACCATGTAGTAAACAATAGTTACACTAGTCTCTCACAACTAGGTACGTTACAATGGTCCCTGACCATGTAGTAAACAATAGTTACAATTAAACAATTCAAGATCTTATAGGTCTTACTTACTCAACTCTGGATCCCGTCACCCGGATGGAATACCGAGGACGACCTTACCCTCATCCACCCAATAATTAAACTATAGGCATTTCAAAAGGTGCCTTACCTCTTTTTGATGGCCAAGGATTAGGTGGATCAAGGTTTAGTCCGCTCCTTCGGTTACCACTTCCGAGACTGTTGGGATCCCGGACGAGCCCCCAAGTGTGAATGTCGGCAAGAAATCTGACGACACCAGTTCAATGAGTTGAGTAAGCAAGAGCTTCTTTATTCAAGTGCGCACAGGGGAGAGTCCAGTTCGCAGACTTCTCTCCCCCTCCTTAATTTTCTAACAATATATAGGCAAAGAAGCGCAAACAGTTATTAGCATATTGTCTAGCCATCTGTTGGTATATTTACTTTGATTTGCTGACACACACGATTTAAAGAGGTCAAGAAAAATACCCCCCCCCTAGACATGTGAAATCTTTACTTAGAGAAGGTCAAGAAAGGGACAACTTGTCCTTTGTCGTGGCGGACTCTGATTCTTTTGCAACAAGGCACTTAGAGCAAAGAAAACATACGAAAACATACCATATGTACACATTCTTCCGAGACACAAACAAGACATAAGTAAACTAAGAAATGAGGTAGACAGGTAATTGTAGTGTTATTTTATCTGCTATCAGCAGAATAAGCAATGAGGTAAAGATCATTGTACTGACATCCAGAATCAGCAAACTTCTTCAACTTCCACACTACCCAGTGCCCACATTCACTCTCATTCTCTCACACCCTAAATGTTTCCCTTACTTCTCTGCCAACCACTTGCGCTTCCGCATCTTCTTCTTCATCTTTTATCTTTTATTGTTTTCCTTATCAAATGTCTTCTATCTTCAATCTTCTATATTTGTCCACATAACCTGGCGGAAACTTCCGTCAAATGGCAGCACTTCTTGTGATATCACAGGAAGAGCCATCATATTATATAATATTGCATAGTTCAATTTAGGGCAAAATTATGACGCTTACGGTAACATCCTCTCCCCTGATTGGAGGACTTGATTCGAAGTAGCCCATGCTGACATGGACTTTAGAGTAATGATAGGAATCGGGACACATTCTCTCTATTCTCATAAGCCAATCAAAATGATCACACTACTTTTATTTTAGGGTGCTACCAGGTCATCATAGGAGTTCTACAACAAATCTTTGTCTACATGTTGCTGCTTGAATGAAACAAATCAAATATATAAAATTAGAACTGTGCATTCCTTTCTTCGAGTGTATTGAATATTTGACTGAAACCGAAGTTGAGATATTCTTGCAAGAATGTTGATTTGTTTAAATCTGGAAAAGGAACAAAAATGATCCTCCTGTGGAATTACTCAATGTGTACTTAAACAAAGCACCTATTTTATGCTTCCTTAAAACTGTATTTGAATTACCGTTCTAAATACCTTTAAGACAATAATTAGAAAGTGTATGTAAGGTCTCTGGAACTGTAACAGGATGTAAGCACATGGATAAAGCAACACACTTCAGGTACTATGTATGTGGTGTATAGGAATCTCATGCACTATTTTATGTATAAGTTGACCATTTAAGAGTTAAGACTGCTGATAGTTGCTTGCTGTGTTTAACCTGTTTCTTACAACAAACATAAATGATGGATACTTTTTAGGTAAATATAAGTAAGTAAATATAGTTTGATTATCCATGTGCTTACTTCCTCTTACAGTTGCAGAGACCTTACATACACTTTCTAATTATTGTGTATTTAGAACGGTAATTCAAATACAGTTTTAAGGAAGCATAAAATAGGTGCTTTGTTTAAGTACACATTGAGTAATTCCACAGGAGGATCATTTTTGTTCCTTTTTCCAGATTTAAACAAATCAATATTCTTGCAAGAATATCTCAACTTCGGTTTCAGTCAAATATTCACATACATAGTACCTGAAGTGCGTTGATTTATTTAATATTATATATAATTAAATATTATATATACCGTATTTGCTCGGTTATAAGACAAGGTTTTTTCCAGAGCAAATGCTTTGAAAAATACCCCTCGTCTTATAATCGAGGTCGTCTTCTAATCAGACCTCATTCTGCTGGGGCTGTGCTGCTTACCGTACTTTGATCGCGAGCCGGGCCCCTGCAGAAGTCTGCGAGTGGGAGATCTGCAGTTCAGGTAAGGGGGTGGGGAGTTTGAGCGTGTGTGTGTGTGTATGTGTGATTAATGGAATAAATGAGTATTTAAATGTTTGTGAATGAGTGTGTGTGTGTGATAGCATGGATGTGTAAAGGGGGTGGGGGTGGTAGCATGGCATAGGGAGGCTGTAATCACACTTCTATCATCCCCAGGTTCCAGCATGTACTGGCTGCCTTGACTTGATAGGAGTGTGATTTCTGTTAGCAATATAGGGGGTTAAAATGCATTTCTGGATATATATATATATATATATATATATATATATATATATTGTGACCGTGTGAACCCCAGGGAGATGATTAGCATGGCATCTGAGTACAGCTGCTATGCAGATTATACATATGGGTCCCTGGGGTGGAGCAATTGGTTAAAAACCCCTGGAGCCTGATACTCAGGGAGACTGTTGGGGGAAGAGGAAGTTCCCTGTGCTCCCAGGGTAAGGAGAGGCCCTGAAGAAGACAATCCCTGAGCCAAGTGAGGCAAAACCTGCCTGGACATTTTGTGTGCTGTCTGGGGGAGGTTTTCCAGAGCCTGGCGTAGCTGGGTCTGGTTGGGAGGTTGAGGTAGTGGGTGATTAGGCTGGTCAGTTTAGACCAGCATAGTTAAGTTAGAGAGGGCTCCAATTGGGAGCTAGGTTTTCTTTTAATGATTTGGTTTTTGGGGTTTAAGTGGTTAAAATAAAGCGCTGTTTTGTTTAAAGCTGCTGTTCCTGACTCTGATTGCCCTAGAGGACTGTGCTTAGGACCCCTAAAAGTGACATGTATGGCCCTCATGCTATAGGGTTTGTCACATATGGTGGAAAATGCGGGTAAAGCACTGCTATGGTCTGTGGGCAGAAAGCAGGAACCAAGTGAACAACTGAGTGGATGCTGGTGACGAGTGCTACACTGGATCCAGGAACCCCAAGTGTTGTGCGGCCTGAAGCTACCAAGCTGCAGTGGATGTGCCAGAAGTTATTACAGCTTAAACCAGAGGATTGAGTGGAAACTCTGCAAAGACTGTTGCGTGGTATGTGCCCTTGTGTATTGCTGGCTGAAATACATATGCTTATGGAGGATGGCCTTGATGTGTTTGTGACGACTTATTGATGATCCGGATGTGAAGGTTCTATTTGCTGGATAAAAGTATTGCGTATCTGTGAAACCTGCAAAAGAAAAGCATTTTGTCGCTATGACCTGCTGGTAATTACTTGATTGCATACTGCAGAGGAAGCGATTAAAGACCTGGAGTACAATCTCTTAGATTTGTGTATTGCAGTGACTGCTAGTCTAATGCAAGATGGGAAAGGACAGCAAAGCAGAAATAAGATGTCCTTTCCATGTTTCACTCGCCAGCCAACCTGCAGTGGATATGTGGAACCACTGAAACTGGCACAAGAGGCATATATAAAGTGTGCAGGGCACAAGAGTTAAAGGAGGAAATCCTTAAAAGTGGCTGCACCAGGGTGAAGTCTCTGATTTGAACTTGCAGCTGAAAGAAGTAACCGATAAACTAAATGCCGCAGAAAAGAAAGTGGGAATGCTACCTATGTCTTGCAATTGTGTACATGGGAACAAAAGAGACTGTACAGTAGCTAGAGAAAGTCTTTCACCGGTGGTTCTTCAACTTCAGGAGGAGAAACACAAATTACAGAAAGAGCTTGTCAACAAACAAACAAAAGTATGAGGATGCTATCAAACAGAGAGACTGTGAAATTAAGAGAGTGACAGAGTTAAATGTTTGCTATGACAAACTGAGTCGTGGTGTATGTAACAATGTGGCATGGACTACTAAGCTCAGGAAAGTGGAAGCTATGCCCAGAGATGAGCTGAATCTCTATGTGATTGAGCAGTCAGAGTATGTTGGGAAACAGATCTGCAAGAACAAAAAACTGACTGATGAGTGTATGCTAAAAGAACTTGAATTAATAAAGGTTAAAAACCAAGCAGCACAATTACAGGAGGAATTGCACCGAACTATTGGCCAGCTTGAGGGAGAAAACCTCACTTTGCAAAATGAAGTGGCTGCTTCTAGAGAAAAGCATTGTGTTGACCTGTCAGCAAAACTTCAAGAGATGCAACAGTTGCAGGAACAAAAGCTGGTGGTTGAAAAACGTCTCGCGGAGGTGTCCCAGAAAGGTAAAGAGGATGCAGAGCGTGTATTCGGGCTCCTTTCTGAGAATAGCAGTGTGAATTTAACACTTGCAGTTGAGCGTCTAGAAAAGGTAAAGCTGCAGGAGACTATAAAACAACTACAAGATGAAATCCAAGTCTTGTTTAAAGCCAGTGAAGAGAGTGCTGAACTTCATAAGGCTAATTCAACACTAAACGACATGTATTCCCAAGTAAAGGCTGAACTGGAATATTGCAAGGATCAGCTACAGGCCAGAGAAGGCCAGCTAAAGCAAATGGGGGCAGTTATGCTTCTAAAAGAGGAGGAGTTAGCATTGGCTATCCGCTCCAGAGATCAAGCTTTAAGGGAAAGAGATACGGTCTAATGTAAGCTGGAAGCAATACCGACTAATACAGAGCGGGACAGGTAAACATTTTTCATGCAGCTTGCTGATATCCAGGCTGAGAGAGACAAAATGGCAGAGAGTCTGGAGACCGCCCAGACTTCGAATGTAAAGCTTCAACAAGTTGGGCTTGAACTGGATAAAGACAATAAATCCCTCAGGCATCAACTGGCAAAATCAACCTTAGAGCTGAGAGAGGTGAAAGCAACCCTTGAGGAACAAAGGGTTACTGCAGTAGAAAAACACATACGTCATCTAACTGGAGTTGTAGTACTGGTTCTACAGCTAGCTGAAGAGAGGGAGGCCAAGCTAGCTCTGCAGCAACAGATTAAGGTCCAGGAGGAAGAGGACACCGTATCTGAAACGTTAAATATTGTACAAGCAGCAGATGAGCGGCCACAGTACAATACAAGATGTCTGGAGAAAAAGACTGTGATTAAGAATGCCATTAAATGTAAGCTTTATGGGTTAAGTGAAGGAGGGTCCATGCATGGTGCTAGGAGTACTGGCCAACTAGAATATCAACATGGCAGTAAGCTACTCCAGGGAGCAGCTGGTCCCAGGTCCAGCAGAAGCCATACTTCAAAGGAGGAACCTTCTACAGGTGACAGTGTGTTTCCCATTCACTGATGGTTGCAGAAACCCAGAAGGGCAGATGGATACAAGGAGAAAGTATCCACTACCGGGCCACATTTATGGTGTGTGGAAAGGAAAGCCCCCTGATGCCAACCTAAGAGGGATGTCATCAGCAGAGCTGCTTAGTCCCATGGTCGCTCAGCCCCATGGTTCTGATCTGGTGGGGAGGATATGTGACCGTGTGAACCCCAGGGAGATGATTAGCATGGCATCTGAGTACAGCTGCTATGCAGATTATACATATGGGTCCCTGGGGTGGAGCAATTGGAGAGCAGGGTGGGCCAATGCTCCATTCCCCCATTCTGTAGAAACTCCATGCCGGGTTTTCCAGGAGGCAAGAAATCTGCAGGATCCGGTCCGGGATTTCTATGAGGCCGGCGTCAGGCACAGGTGCTGGGCATTAAAAACCCCTGGAGCCTGATACTCAGGGAGACTGTTGGGGGAAGAGGAAGTTCCCTGTGCTCCCAGGGCAAGGAGAGGCCCTGAAGAAGACAATCCCTGAGCCAAGTGAGGCAATACCTGCCTGGACATTTTGTGTGCTGTCTGGGGGAGGTTTTCCAGAGCCTGGCGTAGCTGGGTCTGGTTGGGACGTTGAGGTAGTGGGTGATTAGGCTGGTCAGTTTAGACCAGCATAGTTAAGTTAGAGAGGGCTCCAATTGGGAGCTAGGTTTTCTTTTTATGATTTGTTTTTTGGGGTTTAAGTGGTTAAAATAAAGCGCTGTTTTGTTTAAAGCTGCCGTTCCTGACTCTGATTGCCCTAGAGGACTGTGCTTAGGACCCCTAAAAGTGACATGTATGGCCCTCATGCTATAGGGTTTGTCACAATATATATATATATATCTCCAGAAATGCATTTTAAACCCCTATATGCCACTCAGCCCCATGATATGCCTTTTAACCCCCTATATGCCAGAGTGGCATATAGGGGTATAAGGCATATCATGGGGCAGAGGGGCATATAGGGGGCTAAAAGGCATATCATGGGGCACAGTGGCATATAGGAGAGTATAAGACATTTCTGGAGGCAGAGTGGCATATAGAGGGTTAAAAGGCACATGTGCATAACTGGGGGGGCAGGTTGGCAAATAAAAGGAAATAAAAAATATATTTTTCTCAATCATAGCTTTTATTAAATATGAAAATTAGTTTACATGAATTAATATGTACTAGTAAAACTTTTTTCCTATAGGGTAGTCTTATATTCAGGCTTTTTGTTTTTTTCCTAAATTAATATTTTGATTTTGGGGGGGTCGTCTTATAATCAGGGTCGTCTTATAAGTGAGCAAATATGGTATATATATATAATTTATATGATATTAAACTGTATTCATAGAATGCCAGCAGACTCCATAGCACTACTAAAATAGGAGATAGTAAAAATTAACAATAATATTCAAATTGACAATATACAAAATTAACAATAACATTAAAACATTTGAATGAGGTTGCACTTAGTTGTCCTATTACACTTAAATGTTGCTGAAATGTGTGCTGTATTTTTTAATTTTTATTTTGCGTTATGTGTTGTTTAGATTTAGGGTTCTCTTGAAATACTGATAAACAAAGACAATATATATATATAAATATATATTCTCTGACTTCACTACGAATTTTGATCTGCTAACCATCTCTTGCTTTATGTAAGGCCTACTTGCAGAAGAATCTCACCTAGGTTAGTCCTTCATAATCCATAGTGACGTCAGATATATTAACCCCTTAACGACCTTTGCCAGTTCAGGACCGTCATGGAAAAACGGTCACTTAAGGACCTTTGACGGTCCTGAACCGTCAAAAAATTAAATAAGCTTAGAAAGTGATCAACGATCACTTTCTTCGCTTAAACGACGATCACTTTCTTCGCTTAAACGGCGTTCCTGTAATGCCTCGATGTCTAGTCATTCAGTAACGCCGAGATCGGCATCGGGGGCCATGTCTGGCCCCTCCCGGGGACGCCCATTTTAAAAGTGTTTAGGAGGCGATCAACGATCACCTCCTAAACTTAAATGGTGTCGCTGGAATGCCTCGATCAGGAGGCATCCAGCGACACCAAACGCTTACCTCTGGATGGACTGTGACCGCTCCGGAGAGCGGTCACAGCCGCCGCTGCCGGTGCTCTTCACCATCAGCAAGATGGCGGCCGCCCTGTAAAAAAAAAACAATCAAGTTTTAAAGGTTCGCTAGATGGTCTCCAGACCCTCTAGAGAACTCTGGCTCCACTTGCAGGTTGAATACAGGTACTGCATTCAACCATGCAAGTCAATGGAGCCCAGCTTTCTAATCACAATGTGATTAGTAAAATATTAAAAAAATAATAATGAAAAAAAAATTAAAAAATGTGCTAACATTTAAAAATAATTATGCAGTGATGTCACTAGAGGAACCATCCAGTACCAGCAAAATGTGTAAAAAAATATAAAAAAAAAGTATTAAAAAAATAAAATAAAATAAAAAAATAAAGTTTATTATTTTGAGCAAGTGCTAAAATTTCTCAAAAATCTCAACAAAGAGTTAAAATAAAAGCACTTCAAATACCCAAGGGGTGTCTAAATGGCTGATGGGGTAAATTGGAGTGGCCGAGCTCAAAGATAGGGCATAGGTACAGACTGACCAAAATGGAGAAAAAAGCGCACTTCCCAAATGTGGCATTTTAAATCTCAAACAACATGACAAACCCATGCATGTGGGGTATCACTGCACTCAGGAGATGTTCCTGAACACACATTGGGGTGTTGTTTGACAGTGACATATACCAGCACCTGTATATCTATAACTAAAGTACAATTTGTGTGAAAAAGAAAAATGACTATTACAAAGTTTGACAAAGTGTGGTTGTATAATGGGTGCATGGAAAGGGTTAAAATAACAGCATTTGAAATACCCTGGGGTGTCTAGTTTTCAAAAATATATGGTTTGACGGGGTTAAACTGAGTTAACCGGCTTCAAAGATATTCCAAAGAGGAGATGGAGGCAGAATGACCAAATGACCACCTGAATTACGCATGCCCCAAAAGTAGCCCTTTACCAGCCAAACAATCTGACAAACCCATGCATGTGGGGTATCTCTGTACTCAGGAGATGTTCCTGAACACACATTGGGGTGTTGTTTGACAGTGACATATACCAAAACCTGTATATCTATAACTAAAGTACAATTTGTGTGGAAAAAAAAATAAAAAAAATTACTATTACAAAGTTTGACAAAGTGTGGTTGTATAACTGTTGCATGGAAAGGGTTAAAATAACAGCATTTGAAATACCCTGGGGTGTCTAGTTTTCAAAAATATATGGTTTGACGGGGTTAAATTGAGTTAACCGGCTTCAAAGATGTTCCAAAGAGGAGATGGAGGCAGACTGACCAGATTTGTTAAAAAAGGTTTGGAAATCATAAAACGCTGCTTGTACTTATTGCCCTATAACTTGCAAAAAAACATAAAAACATTGGGTATTTCTAAACTCAGGACAAGTAGTAGAATCTATTTAGCTAGTTTTTTACTTGCTTTTTTAGGTGAGTAAAAGATGTTTCAAATAAAAGTCATAAAATGTGTTTTTTTTTCAATTTTTCACCATGTTTTTTTATTATTTTTTTTATAGTAAATAAGATAATATGATCAAAATAATGGTATCTGAAGAAAGCCCATTTTGTCCTGAAAAAAACAATATAGGTATAACTTATGTGGGTACACTAAATCGGTGAGGAGAAAATTACAGCTGAACACAAGCGCCACAAAAGTATTAAAACAGCCTCGGTCCCACAGGGTACAAAAAGGTCCTTAAGGGGTTAAGCATTTAACTCTCCTGTAATCACTTGTTTTTAATTATTTGGAAAATACATTTCCGACACTTTTGAAGACAGAGGTTAGTTATTATTAAATTATTGTATTTCTCAACACAATCAGTTGTCATAAACATGCTTTACTTATATATGGATTTTATTACATCTTTGTGTAACATTGACATATTCTGTCACTTTCAGTTATGTTATCTCCTATAACAAATGACTCATCAGCAAATATACAGACATTTCCTTTAAGTTGAAACATGTCCGCCTCAACCAGTGGCAGACCAATCATCGTGAGTGTACCCACACCAGAGATTCCCTCCTACTAAAAAATCCCATCCTCCTTGAGGGCTTCAACTCGCTATAAAGCCACAGCAGTTACCATGGGTGTGTTATGTCAGAAAGGACCGGCCAGGTGAGTGATGCTGAAACTGAACCTACGCTGATAACGCTTTATAAGAAATGGCTTAACATGTATATTACTCCACAGATCCTACAGTATGGCCTGCCGACTCATTAGTCTTGGACTTCTGCTACTGTTTTTTGCCGATACCACTTCCCAAGGTGAATTCATTGTTATGTATTTAAAAGTAACACAAATTATATAGCGAAAGACATATCATTTATGTGTACAACAGTGATTCCGGTACAAAGTTTGACATTGTCTTATCGTTCTATTAAACAATAGAAAGTTCCCGTTGATGACTCAATTAGTTTGCTATGATGAGAAGACCACTTTACACAAACATTGCACCAGAACCGTCTTTTACGCATAACATTTATATTTCAAACAAAATATACTGCTTTTGTATTTTTCTTTGGATGAGCTAGATGGACATTGTTAACATGAAAACGAACATTTTGCATCTAAATTATTTTCTTTAAAAGGTGAGGTTGGCAACATTGATGGAGCTCTTATTAATGACTGTGCCAATGAGGCAAAACAGCTGGTGGACAAGGCTTACAAGCATACACGTGACAGGTATTATACTGGTTTTAACATTTTTTGACACATACAAGTCTCTTGATTATTGGTGGTTTGGGGTGGAATGTTTGGTTGGGTAACCCCAATGAACTCATTATGTACTGTTTGGTAATAGCTCAACTTGTATTTGACTTGTGTTTTGACTGTCAAACAGAACATTGTCTGCTGCAAACTGTAACACATTGGCTGTTTCTTTTTTCAGTTTAAAGGTACGTGTTAGTAAGAAGACGGTGAATCCCGCTGACCTCATGGCTTATTTCAAGCAGCCTGTGGCTGGGAGCAGAAATGCCATCAGAGCCGCAGATTACATGGATGTCACGCTCCAGCTTATGACTGAGAAGGTTAAGAACTTCATTCATAGACCTTTTAATATCACAGGTACCAATTATATCTAATTTGCAAACATTTCCAGTGTTACACTTTGATTAAACCTAGTAATTAATGATTAGTGAGTAATTACTTCAACTGCTCTAATTTCAGGAATTTGTTTTGGAAAATGTATATTTCACAGTTACGTTAAACTTACCTGCATGATACGTTGTAGAAGTGCCTTTAGTTATAGAAGATGTCAACTGCCAATCCTACCACAGTCCTTCAACACATATGCAGGGATGCAGGGCGCATTTTCTCCAATTGTAGAGAAACTACTACGGTACTTCTACTTAGGGGTACAGATTTTTTTTCTTTACTTTTTACATTTTTTTTAAACATTTTATTGTGTCAAGTAACATGCTGTTCTCATGGTGGTGAAGCATCAGGTTATGATGTCATACCCTGTCACTCTGCAATAAGGATGGTGGCCACAGAAGTGAGTGCAGCCGGGGCTCTATCCTAGATCAGACCTAGAGCATGCCAAGGATGAATGCTTTTTGGATATTTTAATATTAAAAAAAAAACTTTTATGGAATGAGCCTGCAAAGGTTTAGACTATTCCAGACTGCCTGGGATTATATTACAATAAATAATAATTGTTTTTTTTGTAAATAAAAATCAATTTTTTTAATATTACTGACATTGTTTCAGTAATAAAGTAAAACAATTAATAAAGCTTTATTAAAAGCTTTTTTCTGAATAATTATATATATTGCGGGAATACCTATAAACTGCTTCTACTGTAAGAAAAAAAAGTTTTGTTTTTTTTTTTTTAAAAGAAGTTTATTTACCTTTGTATGAGTATTCCTAGTGTTTCCACATGCAGTTGGGACACCTCCAGGATAACCCTGGGGTTATGTGTGTATCGCCTGCCGCTTATCACTGGGCATATAAGGTCATTTCTTTTATAAAATGTGCCTTAAAATAAAAAAACGGCCATATATTTATACAATACTTTCTATATTAACAGGTTCTAGGTTTGCAAATCTAATGTATAGCTTGTTGTATAAATCACTTGTTAATGTATCAATAAAGTTACAAAATAAAAATAGGGCAAAACATCGAGAAGCGGGGATGGTGACTTCTTCAAGCACTTACCTCCAGTGAGCCCCCCTGCCTGCTGCCATTTAAATAGCCTATAGGACCCACATGTTAAAGATCTCTTCATGGTGCCGGGAAAACTGATTCCAGATTGCGGAGGGGAATGTGTGAGTGGAGTGAAGCTCCGATGCTTTGAATTGAGTACACGGCTGGGATTGGGAAGGAGCGCATGGGCAGCTTTCCAGCAAACACGCCTCTCGGTTAGGAAATAAGGAATTATATTATGTAGCACTTGGCATTAATCTGTGCGTCTTCCCGAGACACGTCAGCGTTAGAGTGAACACAACAGCCATTTCTTTTCAGGCCGTGCATACATTTCGCATGCCACTGGCAAGCCCGTGTCAGTAACAGTATGCCATGTATGTGGAATGTACAACCGAGTAACCGATTCCCTTCTGTGAGTCTATACATTAACTCGGGGCAGACGACTGTTGGCACAGACTGCTTCCAGACTACGCCTCTGACACTACCTGGGATTACAGAGCCATTTAGCCGATGTTGCTAAACACAATGGCAGTTTAAGAGATCCCGGGATATTTAATGGGTTAGGCTTATTTTCCCTTAAAGTTGTGCGTGAATGTCTTTCCGACATTTAAAATGACAACAGGTTTTTAATAAAATATTTTTAATAAACCTCAGATGTTGCCCTTGCAGGTGGTTATCAGTGAGTCACAGTATGTATGCAACATATCATTTCATTTTGATGTCATTCTGTGTATTATGTATATTTCTGTGTATTATGGCTATAATATTGAATATTTATAAGGTATTTAATGTGTTCTATATAAGCATAGATGTGTTCTCTTTACCACCTACCTTTTCATTTACAATTTATTTCAAGAACCACTATCAAATCCCATTTCTAAGCTATCCAATACTCTGTACTCATTTAGTATCGTCGTTATAGCATATTTACAGTATCCAGAAATCCATGAAACACACGATTTAGGGTAGCTGAAAAATAAAAAAACACTCCACTAGTACACAAGGCTCATCCAGCAGTGACCTCTAGTTTGTGTCTATGAAACATATATGTTAGGTAAGTAAAGGTGAGTACTGCATTAAGGTAAAAGACACTACTAGCACACTTGCTAATAAACCATTTGTTCATATTCACAATTTCTATGGAATGTTGAGCTGGTTTAAAAACACAAGTTACACATAATATATTCTATAGCCTGGCACATATAGAAATATTGTAAGAATCGGTATTTATATTCTAACATTGTAAAGTAGAGCAATACCCATTGAACAGCACTACAGAATATAGTGGCACTATATAAAACAATAAATTATAATATTAGATATAAGTAAATGTTTAAATGTAATGAAATGCAGAAATGTAAAGTTTAAATTTTCGTTCAGATTTGCTGACAGAAAAACAGATGGAAATTCTGTCTCAACTAACGGGCTGCGCTTCACAGTATATTCCGAAGGCTTGTACAGACAGCCCCTATCGTACCATCACCGGGGAGTGTAATAACAGGTGGGTAATAATATTATATTATACTTGAAAAAGTTATGTTATATTTATTCTGTTACATGGGAATAGCCTATATATAAATATCAAATCTATGATATTTGTTAATAGAAATACTAACAGAAACAGTATAATGGGGTGGGAAAGGACACATAAACATCATTTGGGCTGGACAGTAAGATAGCTAATGTTTTCCCTATAGACAGAGGAGATTTATTATACACGTTTATATTGGAGAAGTACACTTTAGTTTTTATTATTTAACATGAAAACCCATCAGTTAAGGGAATGATCTTAGAAGACATTACGTGGAAATCAAGCCAGGGAGGACTGGCAACATACAGATGTGTGGGTAAGAATAGCCAAGGGCAAAAAAAGTCATTAAAAAGGGTGTCTAAGTGCTTCCTAAAACCCCCTCTATGCGTAAACACAGATAAAACACACCAAGGGGCATTAAGAAGTGCCCCAAATCTGCAAATTAAAATAATCCAGGGCCAATGGTCTATTGATATACCTTGTTCACAGCCAAATTAAGATGTAATAGAGCTCTTAGGTAGCAGGGGCAAGCTGATCTGGGGGGGGGGTCAACCCCATATGGAGTCCACATTAACGACATGACTCCTAACTGGCTGTGTGGTAGCTTGTACTGCGTGTAAATAGGTTAAGGTATTAGTGTGTGTGAGCAACAGTCTGTGGGTGAGCGGGACAGAGAGTGCGAATGAGAGTTTGTGTGCACATGAGTGCGTGTATACTGGGGCAGCAAGGGCTAGTGGCCACTTGGCTGGGCTAAAGGTTACAACCTTCTCCTACTAAGCAGGTTACCAAATCAACACTCTCATGCACACACATAAATTCAGTTCATAGTAGGGAGTAAAAATGCAACTAATACTCATAGTATTAGTAAATACCTATTTTGTTCACACATACAGCATCCGCCTTAAATCAATGATTTAGTCTCGATATCACCTAACATAATACTTTCCTACATTGCTCATCTTTCACACAACGCAACACATATCCTTGTAATTCACTCACCATAGCGTATTGATGCTGTATCACACAACATTGTTTGCAATAGAGCCAGGTCTGCCTGCAATGCCTTACCTCTACTTCAACCACCTTTCTTATGTGTGTCCCTTCCTTCTGGAGCTATACCTGGTGCTCCTCTCTCTTACACTCACCTCTACCATCATTTATGGCTTACACACAAAAATGCAGCAACCCAAGGTTGTATCTTATATCGTTATGTAATAAAAAGAGATGAATACTCCCAGCATGACAGCCATTTGTAATTGTATATTTATAGGAAGAATCCCCGACTTGGAGCATCCAACATAGGCTATTTACGCTTGCTGCCAGCTCAGTATGAAGATGATTTTTCTCTTCCACGTGGCTGGACGGAAAATAAGACTTTCAATGGATTTCCCCTTCCCCTGGTAAACATACCAGACTCTTACATATATTAACTCATATAGAACTTTTCATTGCTACTGTTTATCAAATAGAAATGTTTTTTTTTATCCTTTAACATAAAAGCTTGCTTACAAGGGCTGTGAGAGAAGAAATCTATGCTGCTGACTCCTCCAAGGCGCGCTTATTTTGACAGATCCCTGTCACGGAGCTGGCTAGTCCGACCGACTACCTCCGCTGTCTTGTGCTCCCTTAGCCTGGGACACCACACTTTCCCCGGTTCCCCAGTCACTAGCCGAGACTCAGTGTAGGGTAAAACCAAACGAAGACTGATTTATTTCTCACACACAGGACTGGATATATCCATAAAAACACATATTTACATAAAACAAGGTATTGGGACACAAACCGCCCCCTTAATCTGCCTCCCCGAGACAACAGGGGCAGTAACGAGATTAACAATACAATAGGGGGGAGACTGATTTATACAACATTAAACTGAAAGAATGGTGGTCACTCCCTGGTGGCAGATCCTGGCTGTCTGCCGGAGATAATACCCTCAGCCAGTGATGAGATGATACTGCTGGGGGTAGCCACAGAAGCCTTTACAAACCCAGGGCCCATAGTTAATAGGGAAGAGGCTGGCAGTCAGGCTTCTCCAGTGGTCCCAGTGATGGAGGCTTCCGTCACAATCCTTATCCAGTTTATGGTTATACACCTCTTGCAAAATGGTTTATCTTTCATATTATTGAGTTTAAGAATTCTTGCAGTATAAAATAAATAAAAGCAAAACTACTTTTAATAACTCTTATGACACAATGTACCGTATTTGCTCGATTATAAGACGAGGTTTTTTTCAGAGCAAATGCTCTGAAAAATACCCCTCGTCTTCTAATCGGGGTCGTCTTCTAATCAGACCTCAAATAGAGGTCTGATTAGGCGACTAAGATCCAGATCCCCCGCACCGCTGCAGGGGACCTGGATCCTCCTGTCTCACCCCCCCATCATACACACACTTACCAGTGCTTCCTGCTGTGTTGCCAGGGCAGCGGGTTGACGTCTACGCGATCCGCGTAGACAACGTCCGCTGCAGCCGGAAGGAGGTGTGGCTAGCAGCGGGGGTTGTCTGCGTCCGTCGCGTAGACCTTCCCCGACTGTCAGAGATCAGGGCTCCCCGCACCGGTGCGGCACCGGTGCGGGGAACTCTGATCTCTGACAGCCGGGGAAAGTATACGCGACGGACGCATACAAACCCCCGCTGCCAACTCCACCTCCTTCCGGCTGCAGTGGAAGGCGACGTCAACCCGCTGCCCCGACTGGAAGCACCGGTAAGAGAGGGCTGAGAGGGGGGTGAGAGAGAGAGAGTGAGAGTGTGTGTGTGTTAGTTAAATGGGGGTATAGGGTGTGTGTGTGTGTTAAATGGGGGCATAGGGCATTTCTGGAGTGGCGTTAAGGGGGCATTTAATAGAGCACTCTGCCTCCTGAAATGCCTTATACCTCCCTATATAGCACTCTGCCCCATAATATGCCTTTTAACCCCCTAAATGCCAGAGTGGCATATAGGGGTATAAGGCATTTCTGGAGGCAGAGTGGCACATAGGGGGTCAAAAGGCATACCATGGGGCACAGTGGCATATAGAGAGTTAAAAGGCATATCATGGGCCACAGTGCCATATTGGAGTGGCAAGCCTGGGGGCAGATGTGCGTAACTGGGGGACAGGTTGGAAAATACAAGCAATAAAAACAAAAAAATATTTTTCTCAATCATAGCTTTTATTAAAAAAAATAGTTTACATGAATTAACATTTACCGGTAAAACTTTTTTCCTTTGGGGTCGTCTTATATTCAGGCTTTTTCTTTTTTTCCTAAGTTAATATTCAGATTTTGGGGGGTCGTCTTATAATCAGGGTCGTCTTATAATCGAGCAAATACGGTATTTATATCTGGTACATATAAGCATTCATTTACCTGTAAGTATTTAAGTCTCCCCGACTGTAATTTAAAGTATTACACAAACAAGTAAATCACTGTGTTGTTAAGAACAAAGAGACTCAAGTAGGTGTAGGCAGTATTGGAGTACATTGGAGTTACAGATTTTTATTCAAACCCAACTTTTATTGGTTTTTTTTCAGACTCGTGCGGTATCCAATGAGATTGTCCGTTTTCCTACAGAAGATTTGACTTTGGATGAAGGCAGGACCCTCATGTTTATGCAGTGGGGACAATTTTCAGACCATGACCTGGATCTTGCTGCAGCAAGCCCTGCAAGGTCAACTTTCCTTAAAGGTGTGGACTGTGACACCAGCTGTGTCCGTGAAAGCCCTTGCTTCCCTTTGAAGGTAACATTATCTAGTAATTTCAGCTGTTCTATTATATGTTTAGCATATCAGATTTATGTTGAATGTCTTGGTTTATTCGTGAAACACTTCTGCTTCAGCTTTTTTGGTGCTGTTTTTCTGCTACAAATTGAATGGTGATCTGTAGTTTCTGTAATCTCTGTATTTTCTGTTCCTTCCAACTAAAGTCACATAAGTGCCAAAGATTTTTCCTTGATGCTTAAATGCAACTATATTATTTATAATTTTTTAGACTTATTTAAATAGACAGGGGTAGGTAATCTTACAATGGTTGTGATATTTCAACTCCCACTATCTTCACCAAGCCAATGGATACATGACTTTCCTGGGTGTCGTTGATTTATGAAAACCTGGAGGGTCCGGATTAGGTGTTCAGGTCATTAGGGCAGTTAGAAGAAATTGGGACAATTGTAAGGAAGAAACTTTAAAAACAATGGAATGACACCTCGGTGGGCAATATTTTATATATAGCATTGCCCATGGCACATTAATCACTACTTGTCACTCATGTCTTTGCATGTTTGAAGATTCCTCCAAATGACCCTCGGATTACGAATCAGAGTGACTGCATCCCACTGTTCCGTTCCGCTCCAGTCTGCAACCTTCAGTCTCCAGTACGTGAGCAGATCAATGTGCTCACATCCTTCATTGATGGAAGTCAAGTTTATGGCAGTGACGTACCAGTTGCTGAAAAACTGCGCAACAACACTAACCAGCTGGGTCTTATGGCCATTAATGAGAACTTCACTGACAATGGATTTGCCTTCTTGCCTTTTGATACAGTTAGCGGAGATTTGTGTATCACAACAAATTCATCGGCTGGAATCCCTTGCTTCTTTGCAGGTGATTGTGGGTGATATATACATATCTATTGCAACCCAAAAGTATTTACTAATTACATTTGTCAGAGACTGAAGAGTCATTTTTCCTGCATCTTATCCTGATACATTTATACACCTGGCAAGAAAAGAGTTCTACGCAAGCCCTTATATAAAACATATTATATTATTGTACAAAAATTAATTCATAAAAAACATATAAAGCATTTCATTATGTAGACAACAGAGGTTTGTTAGGAAGATAATCAGAGCATATGGAGGAAATATGGCTATGTATATATAAAGTGTCTCAAGTGCATGTAAACCATCCTAAGAATCATAAAGTGCTGAGTCATTCAAGTATAGTTATATCTTACTCTATATAGAGTGCACCTATCCATTCTATAACCATCAAAAAATATATGGTTAATAATACTCACTGTGGAGTTAACAAGTATATAAAGCACTATTGACATTAACAATAAATATCCAGGAAATTCAATTAATCAGAATAGTATCCTGAGACCAATATGCTCCTTACCCATATTGTCCTCCACTTCCCCTTATCCTGATACATGCATTTTCATGCTATCCAGCAAACCCATATTTTCTATTGTAGTTTATACTTTTTTTTACATTTTAATGTTATGATTAAACTTGCATTTTTTTCTAGGTGACAATCGGGTCAGTGAACAGCCTGGTTTAACAGCTTTCCAAACACTTTTTGTGCGGGAGCACAACCGCATAGCGGCTCAGCTGCACAAGTTAAACCCAAGTTGGTCGGGAGAGACTCTGTATGAAGAAACTCGGAAGATTGTTGGTGGCATCTTACAGGTGTGGTTCAAACATTTTGTCACATAATCATTATTATTTTGTCATCTGTGATAAAATTACTTAAAAAACTGCTGTCGTCAATGGGTCAAAATTAAGCACAGGACAGTTAAGTTCAAGCATTTTCATTTACTTTAATACTTTGGTAGAATCAGCATGTAAAATAGGACAGAAACAAAATAATGCTTAGTCTTTCTGGGTGCTAGCTAAACATACAATTTGCTCTCTAAGGTTGAGGTGGTTTTCTCGCTTCTCAACTTAATATCAACATCAACTTAACAATGTGAGAGACTGAATAGGAAATGACTGATCCTTTTTAAACACTCCTGTAGAAGCTTCAGCATATGGTTAAATTCCTGGCTGTTGGAGCACCACTAGGTTCTCCAGATACTGTACCCTAGGGACCCGTAACATAATTTGAAAGTCTCATAAGCCATGCTTTTATTTGACTTGCAGAGCTTATATACTTTCCATCAGGGGCATGCTAAGATGGGTGCAGTGGGGGCCAGGCGAGGGAGTTCATAATATCCCACCTCACCGGCCCATTTTCATCTGGAAGCGTCTGTGAGGCCACATAGGTCCAATTTAGCTGTATCAGAAGCTTTTGATGTGATGTCACATCCAGTGTTTCTGATACATCATGACAAGGCTGGTGGGACAATACGCCCCATTTCCCAATATGTCTTTGATTTTATTGCGGGGTGATTAATCAATTGGTAAATACCTCAGCCATCCCTTATATCCGATCTGACTTTGGAGTCACACGTAACAGGAGTTTGCCAAGGAGTGCAAGAAGGAGACTAAAAAGGAAGTCCCATCTTCTATCACTCTCTCTTTTTCTACATTCAGCAGCTGTCTGCCACTCAACTTTCCAGAAACCTTAATAATCTTATACATATACCCTGCCACTCCTCCTACCCTCCTTTTACCTTTTCTTTCTGGAAAACATGTTCTGTGTGTAACAGACTAATATGACCACTTCACCTATCGTTCCCTGCACCTTCTTGCTTTGACTGAAACCTGGCTAACCTCTTGTAACACTGCCTCTCCTCCACCTCACTCACACTTCCAGACCTGACGAAAGAAAGGTTTGTGGGGTAGGCTTCTTACTCTCCCTAACTTGCACTTTTCAACCTATTCCCTCTGCTCCATCACTGTCTTTCTCCTCATTTGAGACCTGTTGTTTCTGTAGGTCAAATTGTTCTGCTATATACTACTTGTTATGTCCTGTCTACTTGTATATGAATATGATGAATATAATGGCGCTATATAAAACAATAATAATAATTGGAGTGAGTATGTTTTAAAGGATGTGTGCATGTTATAGCATCGTGTTGGAGAGTGTTAAGATAAGGTGTTAGTGTGAGTGGGTATGTGTTACCATATGGTGTAAGGATATGATGTTAGAGGGAGTGCCAATGTATGTTGTGTTAAAGTGAGTTTGCATGTTAGTATATGTTAGTCTGTCATGTTAAGTGTCTGTGAGCTACTTGCCGGGGGAGGGGGCACCAAAAAATCCTACATCCAAGTGCCAGTAGCTTTAAGTTCACCCCTGCTTTTCACCCACCACTATATCACAGTCACTATTATAGATCCTTATTTATGCATCATAAGTAATAACTATTTTTTTTTGCAGAAAATTACATACAACGATTGGCTTCCTTTACTCCTGGGATGCGATACAAAAAGAGTCCTACCTCCATATAAATCTTATAGTGAGAATGTGGATCCAACAGTGTCCAATGTATTCACTATTGCCTTCCGCATGGGACACACCCTGATACAGCCCTTCATTTACAGGCTAGGTGATGGGTATCAACCTTATATGCCAGAACCTCAAGTCCCACTTCACAAGACATTCTTTGCCAGTTGGATGGTGGTGACACAAGGTAACTTGATCTTGTAACTGCACTTTAACATCTTTGCTGTCAAATTATGAATTAAGGGGAGTGAAGCATATATTCACATTTAGAAACAGCCTTAGTAATGCAACCTTTTTGAAACATGTAAATTACAAATGGAACACCTAAAATGGGATTATAAATGTAAACGTAGAGCTTTGAATACAGTATATATTTCTAATTAGTCTTTGCATTCTATCCACAATAATATACTGTAACACTGTTTTATGAGCAGTGGAAAAGCTTATGAGCAGAAAATGCAGTAACAATTTCATGTACTTCATTCTTATAATATTTTTGGATTTGTTTCAAACAGGGGGAATTGATCCTCTACTCCGGGGTATGATTGCAAACCGAGCCAAACTGAACCGTCAGAACCAGTTGGTGGTTGATGAGTTGAGAGAACACCTCTTTGAGTTTGTTAAGCGCATTGGACTTGATCTATCAGCTATAAACATGCAAAGAGGCCGAGATCATGGTTTGCCAGGTAACATCTAGGAGATTCATTTAGAAATGTTTTTTAAACAAACTATTCCTCTGTATTAGTATTTTTTTACATTTAGTTCAGCCTTCAACAACCATTCTTGATCTCACATTATTTGAATAAAGACTATGCTATATGCAGGGCAGAAGTAATTTTCTTTCAATTTGACGATTACTTACAGTAGCTGCAAAGTTCACCGTTTCATTAAATGAATTATTTTGGACCCTCTTGAATAGGGGTATCTAGTACATTAAGTCTTTGTTGTGTGGTAATATTATAATGTTGCCTCTTCTGGCCCCTAGGATACAACGCATGGAGGAGGTTCTGTGGTTTATCTGCACCTCGCAATCTGAATGAGCTGGCCTTTGTGCTGCGTAACAGGGAACTGGCTCAGAAATTCATGAAACTCTATGGGACGCCTGAAAACATTGACATCTGGGTTGGAGGGGTTGCTGAACCCCTGGTTCCTGGTGGAAGAGTTGGCAAGCTACTCACGTGTCTAATTGGGAACCAGTTCCGCAGAGCCCGGGATGGAGACAGGTATAATATCGTATTTGCTCGATTATAAGACAAGGTTTTTTTCAGAGCAAATGCCTCAAATAGGTCTGACTATGAGACGACTAAGATCCCCCGCAGCTGCAGGGGACCTGGATCCTCCTGTCCCCCCCCCCACTTACCGGTGCTTCTGAGTCCCCGGTGTGCAGCCGGGGCAGTGTGTAGATGTCTACGCGATTTGCGTAGACAACGTCCACTGCAGCAGGAAAAAGGTGTGGCTAACAGCAGAGGTTGTCTGCGTCCATCGCGCAGACCTTCCCCGACTGTCAGAGATCAGTGTTCCCGGCACCGGTACCGGTGCCGGGAACTCTGATCTCTGACAGTCGGGGAAAGTCTGCGCGATGGATGCAGACAACCCCCGCTGCTAGCCACGCCTCCTTCCGGCTGCAACGTAAGTGCGTGGAATCTACACACTGCCCCGGCTACATGACAGGGAAGTCAGAAGCACCGGTAAGTTTGGAGGAAGTAGGGAGGGAGGGGAGGGATGTTAAATGGGGGGGGGCATAAGGCATTTCTGGAGGCATAGTGCTCTGTGAAATGCCTTTTAACCCCCTTAATGCCACTCTGCCTCCAGAAATGCCTTTTTAACCCTCTATACGCCTCCTGAATGCCTTAAACCTCCCTATATGCCACTCTTCCCCATAATATGCCTTTTAACCCTCTAAATGCCGGAGTGCCATATAGGGGTATAAGGCATTTCTGGAGGCAGAGTGGCACATAGGGGGTCAAAAGGCATATCATGGGGCACAGTGGCATATAGGGTTAAAAGGCATATAATGGGGCACAGTGGCATTTAAAGGGTTAAAAGGCATATCATGGGGCACAGTGGCATATAGGGGGTATAAGGGGCAGATGTGCATAACTGGGGGGCAGGTTGGAAAATAGAAGGAAATAAAACCAAAATATTTTTCTCAATCATAGCTTTTATTAAAAAAAAATAGTTTAGATGAATTAACATTTACTGGTAACTTTTTTCCTATAGGGTCGTCTTATATTAAGGCTTTTTCTTTTTTTCCTAAATTAATATTCAGATTTGGGGTCGTCTTATAATCAGGGTCGTCTTATAATCGAGCAAATATGGTATTTACTTATTACAGACAAAAGAGATTGCAGTTCTACATGACTCACAATAGAGTTTTTAAATGGTTTGGTAATTTATTGTATCAGTAGGGAAAAATTGACAATCTTTTTGTTGTATGCAATCTTAACTTAAAATTGTGTTTTTCTTGTATGCAGATTCTTCTATGAAAACCCCTCAGTGTTCACCACTGCTCAGAAAAAATCAATAGAGCAGGTGACTCTGGCACGCGTTATCTGTGACAACACGAATATTAAAGAGGTCCCTCGAAATGTCTTTATGGGGAACGACTACCCTCGAGATTTTGTGAACTGCTCCAAAATACCTGCGCTAGACCTGAGTCCATGGAAGTTATAGAGGAACTGGTAGGTTCTGGCAACTGTTGATTGTAATATATATTTCTACAGTGAACCTGGTTACCTAATACATTGGACATGTCTCAATGACTAGTTAATATTATCAGTTTTTAGTACATATCAGTGAAATAAAATTGGCAACATTACAAATGATCTAATAATGGGAATGGCAGTATAGATAAATGCTGGTAGATATTGCCAAAGGTGTTGCCGATACTATTGCTTCAAAATGTCTGACTGATTTATGTCTATGATGATTACAATTTCAAAAAAGTGTGGTAGCTGTTTCTAAATAATACCTGGACTACAATTTAGGCACGGTGTACACATTCAAGATACATAAAGAACTAGCAAAATTCTCAATTAATTAGGCAATTTACAGAGTCCATATACATTCACCTGTGAGTATAAATAATGTACAGAAACAGAGTTGAGTGTTAGAAATATTGTAGTTATATGTACTTGTTGTACTTAATAAAATAGTGAATTCAACAGAATGAATGGGGTTTTCTAAGGTTTTAACCACCTAGATTTAAACCACGTTATTCCCTCAGCATGAACAAAATGGCATACCTCCTACCGCCAAAAATGTAAAAAGTTTTGAAGAAGATGCTAGAACATTAATAACTAAAGCAGAAGCAAAAAATGAGTGGTCCATTATGCAAGATATATGTAAAATAATACAAAAATGGACAAAAAATAGCATAAGAAGGTGGGACTACAGCTAGGTGCCTCTTCCTTCTGATTTCCAGGACTGCTTTATGGACAGTCTAGCCATGGAAGTAGTCATGAACCATGAAACTAGTTCTACTATATTGGGGACATATATTTAAATCCTTAACTTTATGTAGTAAAAAAGAGAGATCTCTAATTGTTCTACAGTATAAAGGCCCTAGGATGATTCTGCAGGACTTTGGTTTATTATTATTCGACATGCCTGATTCTTTTAACTTTCTACTTTCCAATTCCAGATTATCACCATTAGGAGCAGTGGAAATCTGAAGAAAATACTGTTACTCAGCAGCACTTGCTCACAATGCCTACTCAGTTATTTGGACTACAAGTTTCTATGTATGTTTGGGAGTGGATCAGTGACTATTATGATAGATAATACCGTATTTGCTCGATTATAAGACGAGGTTTTTTTCAGACCAAATGCTCTGAAAAATACCCCTCGTCTTCTAATCGGGGTCGTCTTCTAATCAGACCTCAAACAGAGGTCTGATTAGGAGACTAAGATCCAGATCCCCCGCACCGCTGCAGGGGACCTGGATCCTCCTGTCTCACCCCCCGACCCCCCCCCCCATCATACACACACTTACCGGTGCTTCCTGCTGTGTTGAGGGGCAGCGGGTTGACGTCTACGCGATCTGCGTAGACAACGTCCGCTGCAGCCGGAAGGAGGCATGGCTAGCAGCGGGGGTTGTCTGCGTCCGTCACGTAAACCTTCCCCGACTGTCAGAGATCAGAGTTCCCCGCACCGGTGCGGGGAACTCTGATCTCGGACAGCCGGGGAAAGTATACGCGACGGACGCATACAAACCCCCGCTGCCAACTCCACCTCCTTTCGGCTGCAGCGGAAGGCGACGTCAACCCGCTGCCCCGGCTGGAAGCACCGGTAAGAGAGGGGAGAGAGGGGTGAGAGAGAGGGTGTGTGTGTGTGTTAAATGGGGGTATAGGGTGTGTGTGTGTGTTAAATGGGGGCATAGGGCATTTCTGGAGTGGCGTTAAGGGGGCATTTAATAGAGCACTCTGCCTCCTGAAATGCCTTATACCTCCCTATATGCCACTCTGCCCCATAATATGCCTTTTAACCCCCTAAATGCCAGAGTGGCATATAGGGGTATAAGGCATTTCTGGAGGCAGAGTGGTCTATACAATGCCTTTTAACTCCCTTAATGCCACTCTGCCTGCTGAAATGCCTTATACCTCCCTATATGCCACTCTGCCCCATAATATGCATTTTAACCCCCTAAATGCCAGAATGGGATATAGGGGTATAAGGCATTTCTGGAGGCAGAGTGGCACATAGGGGGTCAAAAGGCATACCATGGGGCACAGTGGCATATAGAGGGTTAAAAGGCATATCATGGGCCACAGTGCCATATTGGAGTGGCAAGCCTGGGGGCAGATGTGCGTAACTGGGGGACAGGTTGGAAAATACAAGAAATAAAAACAAAAAAAATATTTTTCTCAATCATAGCTTTTATTAAAAAAAAATAGTTTACATGAATTAACATTTACTGGTAAAACTTTTTTCCTTTAGGGTCGTCTTATATTCAGGCTTTTTCTTTTTTTCCTAAGTTAATATTCAGATTTTGGGGGGTCGTCTTATAATCAGGGTCGTCTTATAATCGAGCAAATACGGTACATAGTTTTAAAACTGATTGTTAGCAGGACTTGTTCTTTGAGTGCTAGACTGTAAACAAATAAACTGTAATAGAGATGGGGCATTGATGTCAGATCATTAAAGCAAAAGACATTGTAATGTGTGTACACTTATTTTTTATCACAATTGTCTCTGAATTTTGAGACACTATGTTTGGAAGAACATCTCTATCTAAATCATGGAGCTTTATAATGTAAGAGTCTAGTACTGGGAATTTATGTGCACCAAAGATGGTTGCCAAACTATCCACTGACACAGAGCCAGCGTTAGGTGTTCTGGCGCCCTGTGCGGACTACTCCTCTGGTGCCCCCCCATCCCAAAAAAAGAAAGGAATAAAAACTTGTAACAAAACTTGTAACAAAACCCCAATCACTATATACTACGCCAAACATTGATGTGGTGTAGGCCTACCAGTTCATTGTCTGGCTAAGTAGTAGGGATGCACCGAAACGAATTCTGGACTGAAGCCGAAAGTGCAGCATTTACCTGGCCAAAACCGAATACGACTCCCCCCCCACACCATAAAAAAATTCTAACACTTTTATTTAAAGTAACAAAATAAAAAAAATAGGACAAAACAATTAAATAACAATATTATATATATATATATATATATATATATATATATAATTAACAGCAATCACATTCCTATCATGCCCAGGCATACCCAGATTCCAGGATGTACTCGCAGACTTGGCATGATAGGAGTATGATTGCCCTATCTACCCCTTCTCACTCTTTTCTGCCATATCTACCCCTTCTCACTCCCATCTCCCTATCTACCCCCTTTCCCCTGTCTCACTCCCTTCTCCCTATCTACCCCCTCCTAACTATCTACCCTTTCCCTCTTTGAAGTTCACTTACCTTTCAGGAGTCCTGCGGTGGGGGTGCAAGGCCTCTGCCTCCCAGCACTCTCACACACTTACCAATCCACACATATACTAATCCACACGTATACCAATCCACACGTATACCAATCCACACGCATACTAATCCACACGCAAACCAATCCACACGCATACCAATCCACACGCATACCAATCCACACGCATACCAATCTAAACGCATACCAATCCACACGCATACCAATCCACACGCATACCAATCCACACGCATACCAATCCACACATATACACTAATCCACACATATATACCAATCCACACATATACTAATCCACACACATACCAAACCTACACGTATACCAATCCACACGTATACCAATCCACACGTATACACTAATCCACACATATCTACCAATCCACACTTACCAATCCACACATATACACTAATCCACACATATATAACAATCCACATTTACCAATCCACACATACTAATCCACACATATACCAATCCACACATATACCAATCCACACACATATACTAATCCACACATACACCAATCCACACATACACCAATCCACACATACACCAATCCACACATACACCAATCCACACACATACCAATCCACACACATACCAATCCACACATACACTAATCCACACATATACCAATCCACACATATATACCAATCCACTCTCACTGAATGCTTTCCTATCTTTCCTCTTTTCTCCTTACAGCTCCTTTTCCTTCTCTTCGCTCCTCTTCTTCAGTTCTTCTGTCTTCTTCCGGGTCAGAGGGCACGGACAGCGGTGGGCAAGGCTTCAGTGTTGTGTGCCGGGATCTGACAACAAACCCCGGCGCACAGCAGCTGTTCCCGCGCGGATCACAAGGGAGCGGTATCGGAGGTCTTTAACAGACCTCCGGCTCCCTTGAGTGATTTTAAGCCGGGTTCAAGGGAGATCCTGTTAAAGACCTCCGATACCGCTCCCTTGCGAGCCTACTCCTCCAGCGGCGGACATTACTGTCCGTCTCTGGCCGGGTGCCCCCCTGATGAGCGGCACCCGGTGCGGACCGCCCCCCCCCGCAAGGTACGCTGCTGGCGGCAGCGGTACACTATGGTGGCGTCGGACCCCGCGGCGGCGTCGGACCGCGCGGCGGCACCCCCTGGAGTGTGGCGCCCTGTGTGGTCGCACAGGTCGCACACCCCAAAGGCCGGCCCTGCACTGACACATCAGGGAAATGCAGCTTAATGGAAAGAAACAACACCAATCTGTAACCTGTCAAACCATCAGGGCTGTCTCCAAATAGAGGGAATCTCTGAGATTAGAATTTTCACATCCACATTTTCCCCTTAAGCAGCCTTACCTTGTACCTTGGGGTCCCTTGGGATCTTCCTGGGACTATTCCATAGGGTATTCTATTCTCCCATGCCTTCATGTACCTTAGATGTCTTCTTGAGTGCGGGCATCTTTCAATGGCATTGCCATGCTTTACCCCTTGCGTTGCTTGACGGCACAACGTTGTTAAACACACTTTGTTCTTTCTTTCTAGTCAGGGTAGTGATATTTGTGGATGATCTTTCAGGTGTGCTTATTCTTTTATTGAGGGCAAAAAATGCCTGACAAAAACTGAATTTGATGAACACTCCAGCTGGTATTGAGTATGAGGTATAATAAGTATTGGTTCCTGTTGGTGCTCTTTTTTTTATAACAGTTTATAACAGAACATGGCTACAAAATAATGCTGTGATTTCATTTTCTGATGTGAAAACAATGACCAATGACTTCAACATCAGTTCTTTATGCACAAACACCGTGCCTGAGATGCCTTAAAATGCTGCTTCTACATTGGGCTAATATGTCAGCCAATAAACTGAATTCTTAAACTTTTTGAAACCATGAGAAAAACCAATCACTTGTCTTGCATGAAATACATTACGTTATAGGCTGAGCCATTGCAAATAACATCGCTTTAGTCTTTTCGGCATAAGTTACTCACGTTTTAATGTCAGAATAAAAGCATATACTAATTTACCACAACTGGAGAATATAGCCTGCTTTTGACGACTTTTCATTACATCTCTAGAGAGTGGTTGTGCAGGACAGTGCCTCCACATCCCGCTTTATAACATGTGAGTTTGGGTTCCCTATATGTAACCCTTTTCCAGTCTTATCACCTTGTCCATTTCTTCACTAAGTGATCAGAAATACTAACCATTTACTTATAATGATGTGTGATAATGTAGCTATACTCGTTTTACAGATTTTTTAAAACTATTTTCTGTTTCAAGTTACTATTGCGCTAACAGGAATTACAGACATGTAACACATGTTCTTAGGGTACACTTCATGGCTTTTAATTTACCATCCAACAGTCCCGCTTTTATGAGACAGTTTTTATTGTCCGGCTGTCCAGAGTAGCTTCCCCACTGTCCCATGTTTGGGGCAGTGGGGATCGTAAGTTAGTTGGGTAGAATCTCTGATCTCTTCTCACTGGCCCAGGGAGCTGTAACATTAAAAGAGGTCCCTGCTATTGCAACACAGAAATCCTTTCCAGCTCCCATTGTAACCACCTTGTGCCTGAAGCCGAGAGCAGCAAGATGGTTCTTTGGGTAAAACAGGCGGAGGGTAAAATTATACCGTGTGGGACAAAAGCCCTCTGTTGCCCTCGTGTGGTCACATACATGTATTGTCATATGGATTGGATACACACCATCTGTGTAAAATGCTTGGCAGACAGAAAGTAAATCAAATATACTAATGAAATCAACATATATTATTATCACAGGCCTGCAGATATACACATGAAATGCACAGAATATGGCATACAGCGTATACAATTATACCACAATTCATGAATAATACTCATATACCCAACAACTATACACTTACAAAAAACATTATGTATACAATTCCGTATAAATTATGTGAAATAAACTTCATTAATGACTCACTAGATAAATATTATTCAAGAAAGTAGTATTATATATGAATGTACCAAGCATCGTTTTAATTACATTCAGGTTGAATAACCTAAGGAAACCTACTAGTACTAGCACCATTCACAATGGGCCACTAGATGCTGCATAGTGCCAGCTATTCTGACCAGATGTCTTACTGCAGAACTGCATTTGGTTCTCACAGAACAATTAACTAAACTAAAAAGTTAAGTTTTTGGTGAACTGAAATTACATGAAAAACTGAATACAATTCATCAGGAAGGGCAAACATTGGTGACCTTTTTCCTTTAGAAGGGTCATAATTAATGCAGAGAGATAAGACTTTTTATTTCACTCCAGCTCACCTAAAACCCACCACTTAGTAAATAAAACCTTGAGTTTATTGGACTAAATCCATAGTTATAAATAGTTCACAAAATTCATCTCGACATCTCAATGTGATGGGGCAGATTTCCAGGGTCACACAGTCTGGGTCGGACTCCATTATATTGTAGGCTCCTGGTTATCTGTAAATCCCAAGAGGTGCTTTTCTTACTGGTTCATCACAGCTGAAAACCCATTCCTAAATACAGGTAACTTCATCCAAAATATATCCTATTGCTAAGTAGTTTTCACAATGAATGTTACTAGAAAAACACATGGATCTACAGGTTTTAGGCTATAGAGGGTCAGCTCATTACGACTGCATAAGCCTCTCCGCAGAGCAAGACTAATTCTTTGAATTACAGGGTTCTTTGAAGTGTAATTTACTTTTGAGATGAGCAGGAAAGACTCTTCCTACGATGGAGGACCTGGCCTGATTTTCTGGACCCTGCTACTATGAGCAGGCTAAACGCTATATACCATGGCAAGCCTGGGTGGCAGCTGGCTCAATTTGCTGACCAGTGGAGAGACAGTACAAGAATAAATATCTTTTGGATTGTCAAGCAGCTATCCTAACAGATGGTGGAATGAGGTGCTAATACCAAGCCTGGGGTAAAGCTTACATTGTTAATGAGTGGGCTCCTGAACCCATGTATCATAAGGTATTCTTTTAATTATTTAAAGGGGCACAGCTATACCCACCTCTTCCATCATATGTCACAACTGCATCAAGAGCTGCAAGTCTTTCTATTTTTACCTTTATTGCTACTTCTCTTTTTGAGTAGAGATTATTGAAACATTCAATAAAATCATTCAACTGTATGTATTAAGTGGGAATAGGAGAATATTTAAAGTTATTATTCATGGGCAAGTCATCCCTCATACTCGCAGATTCGGTTTGGCTGCCAGTGATCCGCTCCTTCTAGGAGACGCCGCAGGACCCCAGATGCTGAGAGCATTACACGTCCCAAACCTTGCAAAGCTGCAGACAGGAACCTCAGGAATTCCCTGGGGAAAACAAAAAAAAAAATATTTTTAAAACCTATAAGACATCTTGATGAAAGATCTCATTACAATTTTCCCCAAGAAAAGCACCAGGAAAGTAAATTTTTTGAGGATTTTCAGTAAGGAATTTGTGGCAGCTAGAGCTGGGATTGGCTGCTCGTTTACATTTGATTTTACACCCTATGGAAACTGAAACTTGGTTGGCAAATATTGGATTCACTGAGCGCTCTGTTTTTTAGCACCCATATGTTTAAGCAAATATTCTGTAAAACTCTTGTAACTCTATCTAGGGCTTGATTTCACCCACAAAATATAAGAAGGGAAAACACAACAGGATCACTCGCTACTTTAGGTGTTTTCAGCAAGTAATTACTTTATAAGTTGCGGGAAATTATTACAAGAAGGGCTCTCTTTAAACACCACTATTTTTATTATATCATCTAATTTACTATAAAAAAATTATAAAATATGGTGAAAAATACCCCACTTTTTATGACTTTTATTTGAAAAATAAATGAAAAATTACCCATCCACAAAAGCTAATGTTTTTATGATTTTTTTATTTCTTTGCAAGTCATAGGGCAATAAGTACAAGTAGCGTATTGCTCGGGTGTGAGGCAATGCCCTGTACTGGGAATGGATGGGTGGAGCCTCCAGGTAAGCACTGCTTCTTTGGGTCGCTGCAGTAGGGAACATTCTAGTACCTTATATATTTACAAATGTGACCTCAAGGGCTCCAAACCTTATACTCACCTGAGGACTTTCTTTGGACCCAAACACTGAAAGTCACAGCTCATGGAGTACAGGCCATAAAATGTGGCCTTTATATTAAGACTTCCAAACAAATCACGTGGGTTGAGCTTGTATATATCAAATGTGATTCGAGCAATGTCTTTGCTATTTCTTGGCTTTTCTTGCTGCAGTGAGTATGACAAGACACCCTTGAAATAGTACAAAATAAAGTATTAGAGTTTTATACGATACAATCAGAGAACATCAGTGCAAGAAATGCTATACAGAAGTCGACCCCTCCGTTTGTGCTTACACCAGAACCAAGCACTGCTGAATGTACCCACAAGGTAGAAGCCTACACTCTAATTTAAAGCGAGCATTTTAGTTTTTTTTATCTTTAGCTAGAAGCTATAGTCATGGTATGTTAAAGCGTTTCTACTTTAGTCAAAATTTCACAGGTCGTGTGGCAAATATTCTGAAACACAATCAAGAAGCCTGTTGACATAAGAAAGATAAGCTTTCTTGCAATACTGTAAAGCATTGGAACAGTTCTTACTTTAGCTGAGACTCAAATAATTTTTTTTTAATTTTTTTTTAATTTTTTATTTTTTTTAAATTGTTTTTCAATTATTTTTTAATTTTAAAAATACATACAAAATTACATAAATACATATAAATAATCCATACAATATATAAAACACATAACTTAGTACATTATGTTAATAATGATTCCTTATTTCAGTTATATAATATTACTGACTAGAAACATATTGTATTTTCATCAAATTAGATTTACTAAGTTAACATCTATTAATATTTTTCACATAACATTTACTAGCATTTGTCTCAAATAAATAATATTGGTATCGTTTATAATTTTTTTTTAATAAATCAGTTTCAGGTACTTTCTTAGGGTTTCTCTATCTTAAGTGTTCAAATTCTAGAACTCGAGTTCTCAGGCTTGACTTTCAATGCGAATAATGTTCATTTTAAGACCTTTTTAAGGAAAACTAAGCAGATACTTTGATTTGTGGCTCTATAAGGACATTCTAAACCCCCCATTGATGAGATTATCTGCTGTATTAAATGCACTATAATTCCTATCATTATCAGTTATTAGAAAATTCTAAAACAAAATAATGTATATTACATAGTCCTCTATTCATTTAACTCCTTAGCTGCTAGAGAGTTATTAGTGCCATTTCTATTGCTCTCCAAAGCTCAAAAGAATAATCATGTCTCTTTTTTTCTTTATTTTTATGTGACAGTGAATGTATACTCCTTGTGTCAGTCTAAGTGTGTGAAGCCGTGTCCATAAGCATAAATGCTGCTCTACTGCTTGGGTGATGCAGTTAGGAAACCAATAAGTCACCAAGGGCAACTACTAGAAAAAAAAATCCTATCCCTTTAACTGCTTAATTACATGGGGAAATGTCTGTTTTAATATGTTACCCACTAACTAGTCATTTTTTTTTTTTTTTTACATATTTTGCGAAGACTATAATTAAATGCTGAATGAGTCTCCTATTCCGTTAAGTGCTCTACTTTAATTTACCTTTACTGGAATCCACTTCTGCCCCTTTTCCAGGACCATGATCACTGAACCATCCCCTAGCGTGTCAAAAAAATCCTCTGTATCCAGTAATGTCCCATCTTCCTCAAGCACTAATGACACAATACCAGTTAGGAATAGAGCGTCCATTGCCTAAAAAGGGACACAAGACACGTTTGTATAATAAGCTTGTAACACACATGCTATTATTGATACAGTGCACAGAACACTACAAACCTCATTGCTTTCTTGCTGGACTTCCAAAGACCTGAATCCACAAAATGACCACATGCCTGAATAGTCAGTCACAGAAATCCCACACACCTGGCGAAAGTGCTCTTCCATAAAATGGCCACACACTTGATAATTTTAATCAAACCGCCACTCATACATAATTGATGCAAACGTGAATACACTCGCAGTACTGCAGTCCACCTGAGTGTGCACCCTCATACATATACAACCTGGGTGCATTATGCTTATTATTGACACATAGACAAGTGTACCATCACAGCGTTAACCCCTCAAGCCCACTAACTTACTTTTGCCATGAGCTCCCTCAGGGTCCCAGCCGTGAGCCCCTTACGTACACTCCGGTCATGGCTACAGATGCGGAAAGGCCTCTGTGGTGGTGAGGAGGCAGTTTTCACTCTGCGTGTTATTTCGGAGCCCACATTCGAGACAGACCTGTAAATAAACATAAGTACAATTTTACAAAACAAGACTGGGTTGTCAATAACCCAAGGCATGAGGAGAAATATCGGTCTTATCTGATTCCTCATTGCCTAGAAATATATTGATTTCTCCTAACAGCCAGACTATTTCAGTGGCCTCTTTGTGTAATAACACAACATACATTGATGTTCCATGTCTTTCGACATATTAATTACCAGTAGTCAACAAAGGACACTTTTTTTTTACTGGGGCATAGCTAAAGGTGCCACTACGGGAGAGGGCTTTACTTTATCTATACCTACTACTGACTACTACCTACTACTGCTTTTAATGTAAATGGTGTATTTTTAGTAATTTATTGCATTTTTAATGTTTCCAAATGTTTAGTGTCACTTCTGTAGACTCCTGTAACAGTGATTTTAAAACATTTATTAACATGAAAGTCAATAATCATGAGCAATTTAATACAAAAACAACAGAATTAAAGAAAACAAACCTGAGCAAGGCCCCGGGAGCGAGATTTGATATAAACTCCATGGAAGTCACGGACAAACGCTTAGCTCCTTTCTCCCAAGCTGCGAATACTGGACTATGAAACCTTCCACAGACAAACACAGGGCCAAAGTTCAATATCATGCAGCAGGAGAATTGCAACACTGGGCTATAAGCCATTAATGACATCATATTATTTTCTTTACATAGAACTCTGTCTCACAATTGTAGATGTATAAAGTCTAAGGTCTACATTTTCTGGATAAAAATGAAGTAAAATCAAAGGGTCATTTATGACTGTTTTATAAAATCAAATGAAATCAGATTTACACAAAAAAGTAAAAGATGTGTTTACTTTTGGGATGAAAAAAAATCTATTTTGCCTCTGTTTTCCTTCAGCAGCTCCCATGCATACCCAGCTAGGCATTTTTTGTTTGTATTTGATACTGGTTCATCATAATGAGAATTGCCCTTTCACAACAACTAGACGCATATGTCTAATACAGGGGTGTCCAAGTTTTTTCTTCAGTGGGCCACTTCATCAGAAATGTATGTGTGCATGGGCGGCACTCATTTTTCACTGAGAGAAAATATGGTCTTTTAGCTTTATAATGCATATTAATACAGGGTTTTTTGATCAACTTTTATAACACACACAAGGACAGGCTCTACTATATCAACACCCAAACACACACACCAGGACAGGCTCTGCCACACTGACACCCAAACACACACGAGGACAGGCTCTGTCATACTGACACCCAAACACGCACACACCAGGACAGGCTCTGCCACACTGACACCCAAACACACACACCAGGACAGGCTCTGCCCCACTGACACCCAAACACACACACACATCAGTACAGGCTCTGCCACACTGACACACCCAAACATCAGGACATGCTCTGCCACACTGCCACACCCAAACACACACACCAGGACAGGCTCTGTCACACCGACAACCAAACACACACATCAGGACAGGCTCTGCCACATCGACACCCAAACGCACACACACACATCAGAACAGGCTCTGCCACACTGACACCCAAACACACACACCAGGACAGGCTCTGCCACACTGACACATCCAAATACACACACACACAACAGGACAGGTTGTGCCACACTGACACCCAAACACACACCAGGACAGGCTCTGTCACACCGACAACCAAACACACACACCAGGACAGGCTCTGCCCCACCGACACCCAAACACACACATCAGTACAGGCTCTGCCACACTGACACACCCAAACACACACATCAGGACAGGCTCTGTCACACCGACACCCAAATACACACCAGGACAGGCTCTGTCACACCGACACCCAAACACACACATCAGGACAGGCTCTGCCACACTGACACCCAAACACACACACATCAGGACAGGCTCTGCCACACTGACACACCCAAACACACACATCAGGACAGGCTCTGCCACACTGACACCCAAACACACACACACACACCAGGACAGGCTCTGTCACACCGACAACCAAACACACACATCAGGACAGGCTCTGCCACCCCGACACCCAAACACACACACCAGGACAGGCTCTGCCACACTGACACACCCAAACTCACACACACATCAGGACAGGCTCTGCCACACTGACAACCAAACACACACACACATCAGTACAAGCTCTGCCACACTGACACACCCAAACACACACACAAGGACAGGCTCAACTTTTATAACACACACAAGGACAGGCTGTACTATATCAACACCCAAACACACACACCAGGACAGGCTCTGCCACACCGACACCCAAACACACACACACCAGGACAGGCTGTCATACTGACACCCAAACATGCACACACCAGGACAGGCTCTGCCACACTGACACCCAAACACACACACACGAGGACAGGCTCTGTCATACTGACACCCAAACACGCACACACCAGGACAGGCTCTGCCACACTGACACCCAAACACACACACACCAGGACAGGCTCTGCCACACCGACACCCAAACACACACATCAGGACAGGCTCTGCCACACTGACACGCAAACACACACACCAGGACAGGCTCTGCCCCACTGACACCAAAACACACACACACATCAGTACAGGCTCTGCCACACTGACACACCCAAACACACACACACATCAGGACAGGCTCTGCCACACTGACACCAAAACACACACACACCAGGACAAGCTCTGTCACACCAACACCCAAATACACACCAGGACAGGCTCTGTCACAACGACACCCAAACACACACACATCAGGACAGGCTCTGCCACACTGACACCCAAACACACATCAGGACAGGCTCTGCCACACTCACACCCCAACACACACACCAGGACAGACTCTGCCACACTGACATCCAAACACATACACCAGGACAGGCTTTACCCTACCGACACCCAAACACCACGACTGAGCTAGAGGAGAAGAGTGAGGGGCTGTTTTTCAGCCGTTGCTGAAAATGTATTCTTGAGCGACCGCTTGGCACCCCTCACTCTCCTCCACATTTGAAGCCACTGAAAATGCATTGTCCCGGATTGAGGCTGCCCTAATGCCATGTGATTAGGGTCATTTACTTAAGATACTTCATCATCATAATTTTAGATATCCAAATTGGAACACCTTTGTTGGAGTGTGTGGCTAGAGGCTGTCAGAGTTGTAGTTGGACCCATAAGGGCATGGTCAGCCCCAGGAAAAGGCCATTGCCTGTCACAGAGTGCATGGTCAAGCATGGGACCAACCTCCAACATATCCAAAGAACCATCTTACAATATTCAGCTTCAGAGCGTCGCAAACAGGAACTGCAAAAGCACAGACCTTCATAAATTTTACAGTTCCTGGGCCAGACAAGAGATAGCAAAGGATCTCCTCAACTGGTTCATAATTTCTACTGCATGTAAAAGCGGGACAATGGGGAAGCTATGCGAGACAGTGCCTGAAAATCTGGGCTGTCCCATGAAAACAAGGACACTTGGGAGTTGTATCCCAGGGGTAAAGACTTGGGGTAAAGATCAACTAGGTAGAAAGAACGATCAGAAATTGTAGAAAATTATTTTATTTGTTCAATGAAAAGCTAGGTTTTTTAAGAATCAGAGAAAACATTAGTATCAAGCTATTTATGCAATGCTTGGCCCACAAAAGTTAAGTTTCATGTTGATTCATTGCAGTTTAGAACTTCACTGAGGCAGTTATCCTGAATTCTGTTCCCTCTGAGCTCTCAACTTCCCTTCAAGCCATTGAAATGGGTTCATACTGAGTGCTTTTATGTAGAAGAGAATAAAGTGAATAAAGCAAGGCAACCACATTTCTGAGGGTTTTCTTGGAAACTGTCAGGGACAAAACATTAACAATCTGTACAAGTGCACAAGTAAGACAAAAGAGCCGGAAATGAGAGGGGAGTAAGAGGCACCTATTGCAGTCCTCAAAGACCTGAAGCATGAATAAACTTTTTAACTTGATCTATTAAAAATGACTGTTCTGAAATAGGAATCAGCTGCATGCTTTCCAGGTCAGTACTGGATTTTATACATCTATTATTTTATTATCTATCTACCTATCTATTCTACTTGTCATATCTGACTAATTGTTAAATAATTAACTTAACATGCCAGAAGCACAAGACAAATTGATGAAAGTCCATCCTGTAGAGTGCTTATCAAGACATTATTTTAATCAATGTCTTGATTAAAGTACCTAGAATGGACCGAAAACTGAAAACAAATAGGCTTTGAAACTTTTGCATGAAATTAGTGTCACCTACCTTTTAATTTAGCAGAATCAAACCTGAAACTAACCCATTATCTTTCTCTTATCAGAACTTTATAAATTAACACAAAAGTCCAAAACAGGAATTTTTTTCATAAGAAGTTTTTTTAAAAAAATGCAACCCAAATACAGGACCCTCATTTGTAGTGTGATATGAAGAGTAATTTATTTACATATACAATATATAAATACAATTTATCATTTATAATTGTTTAAACTTTTAGTATATAGCACACTAATACTGCAGTGATAATAACCAATATAATTACATCACAATATAAAAAGCCACCTTCTAATTAAAATAGGATTGTAATAGAATGGTCACTCGTGGTCTTGTAGACTGAAATCACAATACGTGTTTTCAAACACAACACTTGTGGGTGGATCTGGTATGTATGAGATGCTTTTTTGGAAGTTTTCTGGCTTGAAACTCGTAATGAGAAATCTCCACAGGTCTACCATCATAGGGTAACCGTGGTCTATTGCACTGCCCTGTGTATTCTTTTATTTGCCATGTTTTGGATCTTTTGGGGTAACTAGTAAGTGTCTTGTTCTATTTCTGCTTATTTTTAATTGTGTTTGTTGTGAGCCGAAATAGCTAGCTAAGTTCTCACGATCATGCCATCAATGGTGAACTCTGTTCTTTTTGCTCTTTTCTTTTAAGCCTATATTGTAAAACTCTTCTGGTCAGCCAGCCTTCGTTCTCTGCTCAGGTTCTATGATTGGTGGATGGTCACATAAGTGATGTAGCATCCCAATGTAACAGTAGCGCACATTTGTGAATATGATATAGAAGATAAAACTATTTATTTTGCAACTTATCAATGTTAACCTTGCATAGAAAACTCCAGCCGACATGTGCTTGACATTTTAGCCATTTGCTCTAAAATTCTTTTATATGCAGTTTTTTCTGCATTGGTAATTATTTTTCTAAATGCAATGATACGAATTGTTGATTTTTTGACTTTTGCTTCCATTGTCACCTATGATGCTATTTCAGCTGTCTGAACAGTCTGGCATCTGGTTACTTAATTTTGCATTTGCAATATTTTACAAATAAACTATTTCTAGTACCATAACACGAGAGACACAATTCTTTAAAAATGTAATGTTTGCCTTTTGTACTTGTGTAGCTCTTTAACTGGATTTTTTAAAAAACATCTCCAAAACTTTGCATTCACTGAACAATATCTAGATGCTAGTTATATCCACATTGCCAGTGGATCGCTCATCATTCATTAGCTAGTGGACATTTTCACAAATCCTGGGTACTACAAGCAAAGCTCCATTTGTTTCAACGATGCTTGCATTACAGAAGCTCTTAGGAGAAGCCTTTTTGAAAGTCTTAGCAATACATCCAAACAGGTTAAAAATTATGAAATAATCTATCTATCTAATATATATAGAAACATATTCTGAGTTTCTTTTTTCTTAGGATGGTACAGACTAATTCATGTATGTTTCCAAAACCTTGTCTTATGCTGTAGCTTCCAGACAATCATTTTTGTGACCATCAGAGTTCATATTGAGACTATCGTCCAAACTTTCCCATTAGTCAATTTATTGGGAAAACACATTTTTTTAGAAGGGGAATGGTGAGCGGGATAATGATGATGTGGAGACATTCACACACAACGAACAGAGGTATCATAAGCGCTTGCTGTAGAAGGATCCACCTTTAAGTAGTGACCATGCATATTTGTTCTATCACAATCTCTCAGCATTGTACCGACAACCTCATGATAAGTACCTTCTCAATCAGAAATGGATAGTAATTAAACCATACAGATACTTATGTTAGTGTTTTGCTCCTAGGAAACAAGGACAGTGTTTGCATGGACCCATTGCTAATTGTTTCACATCTGCAAGGACCAGGTAAAACTCAGTTAAGATCTACATATTTCCAGACTAAGCCAGCTTCAACTGTATGTATATCCCCATATAGTAACCCACCATGGCAATGCCTGGAACTTCAACTACTTAACATTATCGGATTATGCTCCTTGGGGGATGGTAGCTCAGTCTGATAGCTTCCATTAGTCTGTTTTTTCCATGTGATGGATATGATTAATAAAGTCCTACTTCAACTTGAATAGTTCAATACTAGAGTGGGTTAATATGTAACCTGCTGCTCTGACATTAAGATTTATACACCATTATATTTTATATTTAAAATAACATTTCCATTGAAGGCTTTCACAGAGGAAGGTGAAGGTGAACATTGCATTGTTCAAAATGTATTGGTATGTCCCATCAAAATTTTGTGGGAACAATTTGGGGAAGGCCCTTTTCTATTCCAGCATGACTGTGCCCCAGCGCACAAAGCAAGGTCCATAAAGACATGGTTAGATGAGTTTTGGTGTGAAAGAACTTGACTAGCCTGCACAGAGCTCTTGCCTCAACGCCATTGAACACCTTTGGGATGAACTGGAATGGAGATTGCGAGTCAGGCCTTCTCGTCCAACATCAGTGCCGGATCTCACAAATGCTCTGCTGGATAAATGGGCAAAAATCCCCTTAGAAACACTCCAAAATCTTGTGAAAACCTTCCCAGAAGAGTTATATTAAAAAATATAATTTTTTTTTATTATAGTTACATCAAAACTTTTATTAGATGAATATGAAAATATGCTGGTTATGATTAGCTCAAAACAGACTTTTACTGAAACATTTCAAATATAAAACAATACAAATAACACTACAATTCCAACATTAATAGACATAGACTTATACATATATATATATATAAATATAAATATACATATATATATATAATTCTTATTTACAAATATCTGCATACCTCCCAACATTTCAAAACGTGAAAGAGGGACACTTTTTTTTTGGTTTAATCTCGTGGAACTCACCAACACAAGCAACTGTCCCGCTTGCATCACCACTTAAAACACACTTAGTTTTTGTCAGCACAGTCATGCATATTAAAAATAACCAACACATTGAATTGAATTCCCATAAGGCTCAGCCAGACATACTACTTCCATGATGCTGGCTGAGCATCATGGGAAATGCAGCAACAGTAAAGCTGCAGATGCTAGCTGTGAACTAAAATTCCCATGATTCTCAGCCAGCCAGGTGTCCTCCATAATTCTGGCTGAGCATCATTGGAAGAGCAGTCCACAGCAGCACAGATTTTTTTGTTAATTAAAAAAGGCTCATGTTAGCCTCCCTCCCTGGACCCTTTACACATACCAGCCCATACACATAAACACATACACTGCCTTTACACACACATATACACATACACTGCCCTAACACACACACACATATACACTGCCCCTACACACACACACACACATATATATACACTGCCCTTACACACATATATACACATACACTGCCCTTACACACACACATATACACGCACACTGCACTTACACACACATATACATGTTCACTGCCCTTACACGCACATATACATGTACACTGCCCTTACACGCACATATACATGTACACTGTGGTGGGAGCACGAGGTCTGTCACTTCAGACCTCGCTTTCCTGCTCCCTCATCACTACACGACGGCTATTCCTGCAGAGCGCAGGGATGATGCTGTATGATCTTGAGCTCTCCAGGGGTGTGATGCTTTCTTTCTCCTGTATGGAGATTACTGTCTTTTTTAACTAAGCCGGCTTCCCCTTCATATGCTTAAAGGTCCCAAATAAGTTTAATGGGGAGACATTTGATTGGTTGGTGTTGTTGTGGCTAAACAAGGCTTCCTATCATCCCCTGGGGTCTTTACATATGTAAAACAATACAGCCATGAATCTACTACCCTGAAATGGACACACCCAAAGTTTATTAAAGCAGGTTTATTTACCCATGGCTGTCTTATCCATAAGTCTATCCTATCCACCCATTGTACCTGTCTGTCTACACCCAAGGTTTGTTTAACATAAAAATAATACATAAGCAATTTTCCATAGCATAACATGTTTTTAACATCACAGAGCACTTTAGTACAACGCATTCAACTGCCAATGTTTGTCTATGCAGATGGCTTTCTATGTGTTTGATTTTATACACTTGTTAACAATGGATGTGCTTGAAAGACCTAAATTAGGATGGATATCCACACACTTTTGGTCATATATAACCAACAACAATGGCAGTGCTAAAATACATTACGATATACAGCAATGTGATTAAAATTAAAATATTTGTTTTTCCATGGGACTCCCCCTTAAGCCAACTAAAGATGACAATTTAATGTATCTATTGGTTGCATTCTGCCCACCAGGTGGCACTAGAGAACCCACTGATAGTTTTCTCCTGCTTTAAAAACAAAAAGTAGAAGCCCCTGCTTTGATAAGTTTAGATATTTCATGATAACTGTATTTATTTTAATATACATGATAAAAGGCTTGTATGACAAAGGGAATTTATATGTGGCACTGCAGGCCACATCACCACATGATTGAGGACTGAGTACTTTTTAATGTGTATGTTTCCCAGCCAGATTACTATGTCACTCTGTAATTTAAGCACAGAGCATGTCCAACACTGAGAGCATTCCCATCCAATGACTGCTTAGGGAGGTAAAAAACCCCTTTCATTTAGATTTTATTGCAATGCTTCTGGACACAGTGAGTGCCTGGTGACATGAAAAGTTCAGTGTCAGGCAAAATCTATATCCCTCCTCCAATTCATCTGCCTAGTGAAGCTTTAACTGTGAAGCTCTGAGATTAGACCTTTAAAAGAGATTTCAAAAAGCACCTCTGGCTACCTCCCACTGCCTACCTCACCACTATATTAATGCCAGGAGTGCACACAGGGACTCATTAATCTACAGAGCACTCCTGAGACACATTGGCACTGGATCCTACCCTTATAGAACTCCAGACTGTGCTCCACTGAACTTACCTACTGACTACCTCTTTATCCTCACTTCTCCTTCAGATGATGGCATCATGTGTGAAGCAACTTTTGAGCTGCAAGAGGTTCTTCATTTTGGTTTTTACCCCTGTGGTGCTTTTGCCATTGCCACTCCTCATTCAAACCAAGGTAAATAGTTCTTAATTATAATGGGTATTTATTTACAGATATGTACATGCTGCTATAATTTGGAGCCAGCTAGCTGTTGCTAAGGGGATCTACTATAACAAAGTTTGAGCTTGCTGAATGATTAAAGGGACATCCCAGTGTCTTAGGGAGCCCCCTAAACAATACACATGAAATTACTTTGTACTTTAAAAAAGTTATCTAACATTAAGTTATGGACCATGTTGCAAGACTATGGAGGTTGTTTATACAGAGCAATTCTGGTGCAAAGTTTTAAAGATTCTGCTGCAAAATGCTGATGCATCCCATACAGTGATCCACTCTGGAGAAGGCTGACAAGGGGCAGGGAGGCTCTGATTTAAAACTTTTGGGCTACTTTCTGAAACCACTGTAACAAAGTAGAGTAACAATGAAAGGGCAACATTAGCAACCCTGTGTGCACCTGTATAGACTTTCTATGCATCCACTTTCCGTTGTCAGTTTAAAAGCACCATTGTAAACAAGACCAAAAAATTATGATGCAGGTATGGACATTTGATGATAGGGGGTTATTTTATTGTGTATGACATAAAATCCCAAGCATGTCATGTACTTTTATATAATAATTTAGATCCAAGATTCTAGTTAAAAAAAATAGCTGACAGATTTTGGCTGTTTTGAGCACATTTTATGGATGCTACTTTTAAAGAGAGAATGTATGAGAAGTATATGATGTGGATTGGCTTATATTTTTCCATACTGTCCTATTGAAAAAAATATCGGTAGAAAGTATGGATTTATATTGAATGAATTCTATGTTTTTTCCCCAAAAAAACATTTTTCATGGATGCTTAAGATAGATGATTAGCTATGATGCAGGCTTGGGTGATTTTCATCCCCAGACTATGTAGTAGACACCTATCTTCAGCTTCTTGGTTTGATGTCCTTCTTTGTGAGCAAGGAAGCATTTAGATGTCCCTTCTACTGTTCTGGCATGTGTCAGTCACTAAAAGTGTTGGTACACCCCAGTATTTACTTACAAGAAGGGCTAGCAAGTGTAAATAGCAAAAACCCACCTTCTCCCTGATTAATCAACATAGATCTTAGTGCACACTTTGTTACCTGCAGAATGCAGATACACCCCTTTAAACGTTTGTAATTACACCACTAGTAACCAGAATTCCAATGGTCTGTCAACTACACCATAGAAGGCTTGGTAGGGATTATGTGAAGTGTCTTACCCATTAAATTAGTACAGTAGTAGTAATAGAAGTAGCATCTACAAGCAGTTATTCCTCAGTTGAGCTTAATTTGAAAGGTTGTTTATAAAGAGCAATTCTGGTGCAAAGTTTTAAATGTATTCATGATCACTAGACTATCCCTATTCCAAGATGCCACACAGATGCAGAGATGCTAATTTTAATACGACCTAAGGCCTCTAACATAACCGCTGTATGATATCATAGACTGGGGCCTAAAAAGTTGTATGACTTAGGGCTACTGTATACAATTTTCTCAGTTTGCCATTAAGAACATAAGTAATCTTTCTTCACACAACTGTGAAATAAATACATTGAGATATATAAATAGAAAGGGGTACTTGCTTTGCATTTTTTAAAATGACCTAAAAGCCACATCATGGGACTGGGTGGAATGTGGCCACATGAGCTCCAGTTACTATTTTGGCATTAGCACCGACATAGACTGACTCACTTGTTCAAAACATTTTCAAAATATTATGGAGATTATGACTTTTTGAGTTTGTGTTCTAATGGTATATGCATCCATCACAGTGACACTTATACCTCTTGTGTAATATACCCTAACACTCTTCTAGATTGTAAGCTCATTTGAGCAGGGCCCTCCTTCTCCCTTGTTTTCGTCATTCAAATTGTAATGTTATATACTACTTGCTATGTCCTGTCTACCCATTGTACAGCGCTGTGGAATATGATGGTACTATGTAAAACAATAAATAATAATAATAGTATGCCAAGACCTAATTAACTTTGTGTATGAGCTATTAATGGGCTATTTGGTGGGTAATTACAGAATTTTTAACCCTGGGAGTTACTGTGTTCATGTGTGGCCAAGTCCCCAAAAAACATGCAGTGAACACACTCTGATAGGAAGTAGGACACATCAAGTTATAACATGCATTAAATGTAATTAATTATGTCTGTCCAAAGGTTAACTTCGACCCAGGGTTAAGCCATAAGGATTTCTTATTTGCATGAGTGTCCTGTGAACTCTTGGTTAGTGTAACATGCTTCAGAAAAAAAATCTGCAAAGAAATGGGATTCCTTTAATCACGTTCAACTATACATTAACTCAACACATTTTGATTGCTAAGCAAAGACATTATAGATAATAATTTAATGCAAAACATACTTTTGAATCCAATTATATCACAACCAACAGAAGACAATGTCACATGTAGCACATCTAGCAAAACTCAGGTTTTTTGTGACAGATGTAATACATTGTCATAAATAAGACATTTTAATGCTTACATGCAGTATTTGAAACATATAGAATACACCTGGGGTATTGGTGGTATCTGTGGTGAGTAAAACTTGGGCAAGCAGGACACCTCACATGCTGCACTAACCTCAATACTCTATAAAGCAGCCCAAGTGAGCCTGAGTTGGAACTTGTAACTATTTCATTATTACTGTTGCACTCAAGCAGATTTAACATAATTAGATTTGGGCCTGGGGAACTGATACTTTAAATTTTTATTTTTTTGGTTACTGTTCTTTTCTTCTATAATTATATATTAATAGTAGTAATGTTTGGAGTCTTGTAGGGCAGGGATAAATGTCCTGCTGATAAAGCAACTGGGAGTGTAGTAGTAGTAGTAATAATAATAAATATAATAAATACATGCCTGTACCATTGTCATGGTAATAAACTTATGATAATTAATCTTATAAAGGATGTGTGTGCATTAATTTGGCTGAGACAGCGAGACAGGTTAAAGGTGAGGAGTTTGAGTACAAGGTTATGGTGCTCAAAAGTGTTTGATGAAGTGTGCGCTAGACACAGAAAAAATAATATTTTGTTTCAATGGAATATCAATGAGGAGTGAATTGTTTTGTCCTGACCATTAAGTCTGAGAAATATGTTCCCTGGCTTGGGGAAGGGGCTGGCCTGGGTAAGATATGTTGGCCTGTGATGAGGTGGATCCTTGAGAAGGTTAAAGAAATGAATGGGCCTAGAAGGAAATGGCTGGTACTCCTCTTCAACACCATCCATAAGGAAAGTCCCTGAATAAGCTGTGGATAAGCCTGTGGTGGCACAAGGCATCTAGGGAAAAAGTCTGTACAAAATGGCGAGAGTGGTACTTGCTCTCAGTAGAACAAGTTACAAATATGTAATGGGGTGTAGCAGGAACATAGTAGACATGTTACTGGAATGTAACAAAGTTTATAGGAAGATAACCACTTTTTAGACTAAAACTTACTTAACTTTTACAGATTTGGGTCAATTGTTTCCTAAATGTTATACAAATGCCTTTGATGTGAACTTCAAATGACAGCACTTAACATTTGAACAGATGGCCTCACAACCAACTTTTTACACAATATCTATATACCTCAGTTTGTGTAGATAGAGACTAGGTTGCTATAAGGATTATGTTCACTTTTTGTTTGCTTTGGCACAATACCATATGTATTATTATCTTCTGTATCATCCTGAAAAACAACTTTATGCGAACACCCATTAGCATTGACTCGTATGTACTAATACGGTATTTGGGAGAGAATTTCTGAAAAAAATGACATTTTCTCTTTATATCTTCCATTATTTCCATTATTATTATGAGAAATTAAATTTGAGTTTTGAAAAGCAACTTCAATTAGAAGAAATATAAAAAAAAGAAATGTCCTTTCTTAATTTGTAAAGTTTTTTCATGTTACAGTTTTGCTATTCACTAGGTTCTAGATGACCAATGATTTTCATTTGTTAAAACGTCAAGTGGTAGTGTTTCAACGTGAACCATTAGCTGCAATTATCCAAAGAAAGTATGTGACCATTTTATTGTGGATGAACCGCCACCATGTTTACAATGTTAAATTAAACAATTTTTAATATTGTTTTTCCTCTTTTAAAGCAATTTCATAATATAATGTTCTAGACATTCGCATATCTGTCATTTGTATGTGTTATAACTTGCAATCTACTAGACAAGTAGCCCAATCTACTAGATAAACGTCTTGTGTCCTTATCATACTTCCTTGTGGTATACAATAGAATGGCTCAGTCATTATCACTCACAGAGATTTATGAAAGTCTATAGAACAATGGACTTCAATAAACAAACTGGACTTTAAAAGCGTTGCAAGAAAAATTCAGCTCAATGTGGTGTTTGAGCAGGGAAAGTCACCCGAAATATCACATGATTGCCTGTTAAATTCATACTGCATATTGAAATAGAAAATCTGCTATTTTGTGTGAACGCCTTTACAAGGGGAACACAATCTCGCAAGAATTATGATGTAGAAAGTATAGTTGTCATACGTTTACTTGATGCACACTGTGAGGATAGGTTGAATCCAGCACTTTTAAAGATATTATGTTGTTATTAATTGGTATGACAAATGGTTAATGGTGGACAATGGATGTGTTTTGATGATTTTAAGATTATAAATTCTGATAAGTTCCTATGGCCATGGGGATAGGGTTAACTGTTGAAACTCATACAAGCTTAAGCATTTCACAATACAGCCAGGGCAATAAGCCATTAAACATCCACTATTGAAAGAATGAATGTGACAAATGCCAGGGAAACAAACGTGCAACTTTTGTAATGTTATCAATTTCTCAGTAAACATACAACTGGGAGAGGCCATAAACTATTGCTTAGCAGGGCGGAGATGTCCCAGTTTCTGATAATCCGGTGTTGCAATGGTCAAACTAATTATTGGCACTGTAAATCGCATTTGGGCATTTTGTATCTAATGACTTTAACACAGTGGGGGCTATGTAGAAAAAAGCTACCTGGGCTGCAAAAATGGAAAATGGTTTTATAATCACAGCAATCAATGGTATGATCCAACAGCATGATTTCTCTATTTGTTCCAATGTTGGTAAGGCCACCTTCCAAACTTTGTAGCAGGATGTCTTATTGTAGAGGTTCTTAGGCTGTGTTTCATCTGGTGATACAAAAGAATGAAAACATTAAGAAGCCATGTTCATCACAGAATGAGGAAAACAGCATTTTCAAGTGTGACCCTACTAATAAATAAACTATCTTAGGTGAGCAGTATATCAATTAAATAGCTAAGAAATGGCTTCTTATGAAAATGAAAGGACCCCATGGATTAAAATAGAAATTATATAATTATATAAATTAAGTTTGTTAAGTTTACCAGTAAAATTGCGGACATATAAAGTACAGGATTTTTTATTAACGTTATGTTTCCCTGTTGAATTTGACTCCAGCATGTGGTCAGAATGCTGGGTCCAAAAACTAAATAAAAAAAAGTGCTCTCAGGTATAAAAACTGTATAATTCTGCCTGAAACCAAGAGATTTAGTCATATTAAATGTTTATTCAATTATTGGCAATGCTTCAAATTACTGTTAAATAAACAGTGAATATTTGGCTTAGCTCCACACACTTCCTTAGAATAAATTTGCTGTAGTTTTGAGTTTAGATACCCACATTCCCTTTCCAGCTGCTTTCACTCTCTCTTATATGCCCACAGAATGCCAATGAACCTCAAGTAGGATATTCAGTATGACTAGTGTTGTATGTTACAGAACATTTAGGCACAGTTAATCTGTAAAAGATCCTTTTTAATCTGTAGTGAAGATGAAATAAAGAGCTATTTGTATCAGGAAGTACATATGAAAATTATAACCCTGCTACAGTTTCTCTGTGCCCTAAAGATTGTTTCTGTGTGACCCAAAGGTGGTCTACAAACCTTGCTTTGCTATACCAAGGCAGCATTTTATTACTCCTATTTCACAAATCTGTTTTCATTACCATTGCATACATCCCAGCCTGTCCAGCTGTCCCATCAAATAATTTGCCACTTTGGGGGGAAGGTGGGGACCATGGGCCAGTTGGGGAGATCAGAGGATCTCCCCTAAGTGGCTCAGCAAGTTGTAAAATTACTTGAGTTCTGCGTTTTGCAGCACAGACCTCAATCATGGCTCCCACATGGCTACCTTGCAGCAAATTTCCCCTGAGCACCACGTGTTGGCCAGATGGGAAAGGTAGGCAGGTGGTCCAGCCCCTACTGTACCCCACCTCTAATAATTGGGCACCTGAAATTTTGGGGGATATGCCATTCATATTTTCTGAGTACATTGCTATAAACATCAGAACTGTGATCATAACTCATTAAATAATATTTAAAAGCTCTTCAGTGACACTTGTACATTTCTATAATTATAAATACCGTATTACTTAAGGATTGTGTGGGCACATTTCTTATAACTTCTCTTGTTGGCTCAATTTTGGAATTGGGAGGAGCACTTTCCTGCCATTGACTGGCCACTTCAAGTAGTCAATCAATGGTGAAAATTACCAGACCAGAACTGAAACGAGGACCTGCAGCTTCTCCCTATTATTATTATTTATTGTTTTATATAATGCCATCAAATTCCATAGCGCTGTACAATGGGTGGACAGGACAAAAAAAGTAGTATGTAACATAACAATTTGACTTACAGAGACAACAGGTGAGGAGGGCCCTGCTCAAACGAGCTTACAATCTAGAGGGATTCAGGGTGTGTTACACAATAGGTAAAAGTGCCGTTGTTAGGGATAGACCAGCCACACTAGTAAAAATATTGCAGGAGAGGGACTAGGAAAGGTGAGCTAAAGAAATATGGGAGGATGTTAATGTGCTATGTGGTAAGCATCCTTAAAATGAGTGGGTTTTGAGGGATTTTTTGAAGGAATAAAGGCAGGGGGAAAGACGAATAGGCCGGGGGAGAGCATTCCAGACGATAGGGGCATCTTGTAAGCGTGCATGAGAGCTAGAAATCAGAGGAGAGGATAGAAGGAGATCATTGGATGAGTGGAGAGACCGGTCAGGAGTGTATTTAGAGATGAGTGAGGAGATGTAGGTATGGGAACCACTGTGAAGGGCTTTGAAAGTAAGAGTCAGGATTTTGAAATGAATCCTGACGTGCACAGGCAGCCAGTGAAGAGACTGACAGAGGAGAGAGGTGTTGGTGAAGGGATGGGAGAGGAAGATAAGTCTGGCAACAGCATTAATGGTCGATTGTAGAGGGTTGAGTCGGGTAAGAGGGAGAGTAGCTAACACAGGATTACAATAATCAAGGCAGGAGATAATAAGGGCATGGACAAGAGCCTTAGTGGCATGCTGTGTTCGGAAGGGACAGATGGGGGCAATGTTTTTAAGATGAAGACGGCAGTTTTTAGAGACAGACTGAATGTGGGGGGTGAACGAAAGGTTGAAGTCAAGGGTGACACCAAGACAGCGGGCATGAGGAGACGAGGAGATGATGGCACCATTAACATTGAGGGAAACTGATGGGGGAATCTTAGCAGGAGGGAGGGAAGATGAAAAGTTCGGTTTTGGAGAAATTGAGTTTCAGGAAACGTGCAGACATCCAGGTAGAGACAGAGGCGAGACAGTTAGTTACACGATCTAAGACAGAGGGAGAGAGATCAGGAGAGGATAGATAGATCTGGGTGTCATCAGCATACAGGTGGTATTGAAAGCCAAATCATGAGATTAGTTTGCCAAGTGAGGAAGTGTAGAGAGAGAGAGAGAGAGAGAGAGAGAGAACAGAAGGGGTCCTAGAACTGAGCCTTGGGGTACCCTGACTGAGAGGGGGAGGGGAGGTGTTACTGGAGACAGAGATGCTGAAGGTACGATCAGAGAGGTAGTAAGTGAACCAGGAGAGGACAGTGTCATGGAGACCAACAGCATGAAGAGTTTGAAGGAGAAGAGATTAGGATTAGCATGGAGTAGTGGCCCTTGGCTTTAGCAGTGAGTAAGTCATTTGTAACTTTAGTAAGGGCGAAAACCAGAGGGTCAGGTAGGTAGTTGGAATCAAGAAACTTGAGTTAATTGGGTATTAACAATTATTTCAAGAAGCTTAGAGGTGGGAAGAAGTAGAGAGATGGGACAGTAATTGGACAGATCAGTCGGGTCAAGGGAGGCTTTTTCAAGATTGGAGTAATGGTAGCATGCTTGAAGGAGGATGGGGCAGATCCAGTAGTGAGGGAGAGAGTGAAGATGTGAGCTAGAGAAGGGACAAGAGTAGATGAAAGAGACGGGAAAGAGAGTGAGATGGGAAGGGATCGGGTCAAGGGGGCATGTGGTTGGACAAGAGGAAAGAAGAAGAGGATATACCTCCTCTTCAGTGACAGCAGAGAATTGATGAAATGTAGTGAGGGGAGAAGAGGTCAGTGGGTAGGAGGGTGCATAGTCAGAGGGAGGGTGAGGTCAGGGTGGTGACTGTCCCTAAGATTTGTGTTTTATTTTATTTGTTAAGAGTAAGCTGGCTTTAAGGTGCTGTGTCACAATGCAGTGTGAAATCCGCTTGGCTTCTTGATGTTCCTAGCCAAAGATAATACAGAATACAAATCATGGGTGCATACCAGAAAATGCTACATTTACAAATAGAATTGACCTTCTATGTAATTTATTCTGCTGCAAATCAGACAAACTTCCTCTTACTGCCGTACGGCCCAGGGGACAGCCGGGAATCGCTGTATACACTGGCAACAAACCATCATCATTTGCATAGCCCTGTGTGTGATGCAACCTGCTATTGTTTGTAATCCTCACAGACTCTTGTACATTACACTTTATAGTTTATAGCTGGGTTTCCCAACCTATGGTATACTGATACCTTGGGGTACTTCTGCTAGGGCCAGGGGCTGTTTAAATTTAATTGCAAAATGAATTAGGTATTTTGTATGTAGCAGAGACAACAGGGGTTGTTAAGTAAGGAAAAGCTTGGGGGTACGTATATAAAGAAATCAGATATCAAGTATATGGAAAACGTTGAAAAACACCTAAAGGAAGACTAAGCCCAATTTTTAACCATCTTGATCCTGAAGTGACTGATATCAGTCTAAACAGTACTATGGTAATACAAAAAGGGTAGCTTGTCTGCCTGACCAAGCATGACATTTGAAGCCTATTCAAAGACTAATGCCAGTTAGCGGATGACTATAATATTTCTTGTGTTTACTTTTCACCATGTCGGTTCCTTGATTCACCATAAAAGTATTTGTTTAATTAAATTTGAAATGATATTTGTATAACCCATAACAGTCTTGAATTCTCTTGCAGGAAAAATTTAAATGGGATGTTTACGTTATAGCATCCATAAATAAAGGGTTTCTTCCATGCCCAGACTAGCGGTGCCCCACAACCCTGCTGTGATCTATTACTTTTAAATATTTATTGATCATTAACTTTGATGTAAATTTCAAGTAGCCTACTTTTATTTCCAGACTGAAATATTCTCCATCATCATTGTTTGATTGCATTTCAGGAGGCCAGTTGTGCTTACTCCATTATCCTAATGGCCGTATTCTGGTGTACAGAGGTTATACCGCTGGCTGTCACGGCGCTGCTGCCTGTTCTGCTGTTTCCAATGTTCGGAATTCTTGAATCAAAAAAGGTATGACATCTAAAATAAAGTTTTTTCCTACTTAGGGCAAAGTAAACTAGGTGACGCTCAACATATAGTTAAAATACCTCACTTCAGATGTATCACAGTTTACAGTTCCTACAATCCTCTACGAGTATGGACATCTGGAAGAGATAGTCCTCAAACTGTCCCTTGTCATATGCAAGGGTTTGGAAAGTATTTTGTCCCCATCTATCAGTTGATCAAAATTTTTAGCATCAACACTTAATTGTCCTAAACTGGCTAATTGTATTTCTGAGTCGGAGTTAACATTTCTGAGGGCATGACCCATATGTTAATTGTTCCCCTTTAGGACATACTTCTAATTGCAATTGCTAAAATGTATAAGAAATCATGAAGATAAATCAGCACAGCCATATTGCTTAATCCATAAAATGTTCAATCCCTAGATTGGGTTTCCAATATTTTGACCTGTACAACCATTTTTTTTAACTTTATTACACTGGATTGGGGGAAAAAGTTGACAACATTCAGCCTGGGAGCCAATCACGCCCCAGTGGGCCAGGAATATAGTAACCAAAACACGTTTAGTAGACAACATGTTCAATGAGACCAACACACGTTCAATAAAAATGGCTTGCATAGGATAACTTCAAAAACAAAATCACCAAGCCCAGGTGGCTTTATTCAAAACTATAAGCAATTAACACGCAAAAACACAAAAAATGGTCAGGTCAACATCAAAATCTTCTCTTTTATCTGATTCTTGGAGCCTAGGTAGGAATTCCCCTAACGAGCATTCCTTGCCATTCTTGCTACCCGCAATCATTCTCTAATGCTTCCATAAATAAAACTGTAATGTGAGAATAAAAAAGAAAAAATCTTAGTTATAACATGCATAGAAGTAAATGATGTTGTTGTGCATCTTGCTCATAGTATAATTACAGTTTAAATGATTTCAATGACAGGGTCACCAAAAAATGCTAAATTAGCACTACACTAGCACTTAATTGTAGGTGATTTACACCAGACACTAAAGTACCTGCGCACATAAATGTTATGTTTCTTATTTAACTTATTGAAAGTTTGGTCCTAACCCACACAAATGTAAAATATATATGATAGAATAATAATTATGTCATAATTGTCTTGTGAAATCTAAAATGCTCTGAAGAGTTATTGTATAAAATGTCTTATCGTTTGGTACTATAAAGCACATTGACCACGGTTTTATTTAGTTCATCTTTCATCATACAAAACCAATATTTATGCCAGGTTTGCAATATTTGCTGACCAGCAATTGCTACAGTACATGTTATCAGTGGACAGTGATGACATGAGCTAAATTCCATTTTAAACAAGATCTTTTTTTTGCCCCAGTGTTGTCCTCAAATGATCCTATAGACTTCGATAGAAAATGTGAAAGATTAAAACACTGATAACGTATATATATACGCCAATGATAGTTTAGTTTTTGTACTTGTCATGAGTTTTCGAAGAAACATTTTAGAAGTCTATACCAGCAAGCATTAAAATGACTCACAGCCATGAAGACAAAAATATGCATTATTTGTTATGGGACAAAATATTTTATGTCATAATTAGGCTTTAAAAAATTCACCTTTTTTTTAAATCTTAATTTTGTTTAAAAAAATCTTAAAATACAATTATATACATCTGATTTTAACATTGTTTCTTTTACTTTAAATACCCTCACATTTCTTAGCTGCAAATATTTTTGAAAATTACTGTAATGAATCACTTTTTAAACGTGCTGTATCTAGTGCTGATGTGTCTACAAAGTACGGGCTAAATACAGCAATACACAATGCTGTGTACCTCTATCATTATTTTAGTTTTCAGCGCATAAGAAGCATTTAAGTGGGAGGAAACGTATCCCTTTGGTATTCCAAAGACGCAAATTAAGCTTTTTTTCTAAACCCGAGGTTTCAGCCTTTATGTGTCAGTATCTTACTCAGACATATAGCAGCCAAATAGTGTACTTGGTCAAAAGTTATTTTGTTTCATTGCCTAACCCTTTGAATGGCTCCTGATGAAATTAAAGGGCAGTTATACTGATGAAATCTATGAATGTTTTGGAAGTTTGTATTTTTTTCTATATATTGCCTGGAAAGACATTGATAATAGTTAGATAATTGTTTACTTTGGCCAGATATGAATTCTAGATCACCTTAGACACAGATAGGACTAGAACCCCAAGCATTAATATATTTATTTCTCACCCTATGTAGAAACTGTGTTTCTTTCTATTATTCTTTTTTGCTACCTTTGTTTGTTTGGTATATATTCCCTCCTTCCAGCATCCAAAATCGTTTTACATGCTAATGTCAGTTACTAACATGCTTATGTCTCTTTGTGTATCCCATAGGTTTGCATGCAGTACCTGAAAGATACTAACATGCTGTTTGTTGGTGGCCTAATAGTGGCTGTAGCTGTGGAACAGTGGAACCTGCACAAGCGCATAGCACTCAAGGTTCTGCTCCTTGTTGGTGTGAGGCCACCCTTGTAAGATTCTTTTAATTTTGAATACATTTAGCATGTTCTAGGTTATTGAACATTGACATATTTTCACTCTATTGGGATGATCTTTTATCATTTTCTTGACGGTTTTATTTTAAAACGGATGCCCCCTTTTAAGGATACTTCCATGATGTCATAGATGTGTTTGAAGAGTTTGAAATATAAAATACTGGCAATAAAAAAAATGTTTTCAGTTTTTATAACCAGTCAATTAAAAAAGAAGTATTAACACCTGTATTACACAGTTTGTGGGGCTACTATAATTCTAAAACATGTAGTACTTTTGTATCAAATTCTATTAAAGTCCATGTAATCTGTTTTCTACTGTGCTGGTTTATGGGTCTTGTTGCTTCAGCAGGTAACCTTAATGATATTTCGTTATAATTTGTTATCATAGAATATGTTGTCAATATTTCATTGCTATCAAGTATTTTGTTGTTATTGCTTTCCTTGATAAGGGATAAACCCGTTATCTTGTCATCCCAGGGAAAGAGAACAAGTAACTCCTTTCTTTATTATAGTTATTATATATTCGTCAAAAAGATCATTCATCTTATTCTCCTATTTTCTTGTGTTAAATGATATCTTTAGGCTTATGTTGGGATTTATGGGGGTCACTGCCTTCCTGTCAATGTGGATAAGTAACACTGCCACCACCGCCATGATGGTCCCGATAGTTCAGGCTGTCTTGAGCCAGCTCAATGACACCGACCATCATACTTCTGAGTTAGAGAATTCTGAAGGACGGACCAATCCCGGAATGGAACTGGAGGAAAAAAACGCCATGGCTATGACTTCTGTACAAGGTAAATACACTTCATACACTAGTTGCCATTTATGTACAGAACATTTTTTCTTGGTGTATGTTAATACATCAGCAGGTTTTCAGCCATGTTAAACGCTTACAAAATCCTTGCCCATCCTTGGTCAGATACCTGTTTTGTGTATTTTCATATGTTGAAAGAGTTTGTTTTTTTGTTTTGTTAATGGTGCAAGATTACATGATGAGGTAATTGGTGGTTGGTAGGATTCAATAGATGGTACATAATATTTCTCAAGCACACTTGAAAGTTTCACTGCAGGTTTAGGTGCGTATTTTCTTTGTGTTTGTATCTTTCATAATGTTGACAGAGGAAAGATTAAATGAGACCTCACCTTTCCATTTCTTACGAAGGGTATGCCGTACATAATCACTTATTTAACTGTTCTGATGAAACATTTACTTAAATGTGTGGATCCCTTCTAAAAGCTAACTTGAGTTCCACTTTCAGAAGGCCAACCTTTGCACTTTTGAACTGCTTCCAAGCTTGACTACTTCAAAAATAATGGTGTTTTACAGACTACTACACAGCTTAATTTGAATATTGGTCAGAGATAACTTACAGGGGTCTTGAAAGTCCAAAAGACCAAGTTATCCTGTACTAAAAAAGCCTGAGTTGGTACCTTACCATTGAGGGCCCAAAAACCTAATTCTAAAACCTAAATGTAATTATAATGCTGTATAGTGGCATCTCTGAAAAAGAATATACTGGGCAGCGAAGCTAGAGCATTTATCAGTGAAACTTGTGGGACTTCTTTGATTCTCTTGTTTTTTTAGGGATGCCACTGATTAGGATTTGGGATTTTGGGGCCTTCTGTATTATTGTGAGATTGCCAAACAAAGTGTATTTGATCTGGGACAGAAATGCTTAAGAGGCTATACCAAGGTTAAATAAATATAAATATATATATATATATACACAGTATGTTAGTGAAACTATAATTGCAAAATATTTTCACTGTATGAAAACATGAGGAAAGCGCTGTAGAGAAAGGCATGACTGTAGATATTGTTAATATCCTTTTAGGAAAGTTCATGGGCATGCAAAGGCTGGTTGAGGGATTTAATGGGCAATCTAAGGTGGCGTAAAAGAAATGTATTAATTCACTTGTGTATAACATTGACAATTTAATGACGGATTTTGTATCCATCTTATGGAAAGTGACTTATAGTTTGTAATGACCCTTTCCATGATTATGATTAACCATAGCACTTTGAAACCTTGATGTGTAAGCTGAGCACAACATCTATGTTGTTGTCGATTATTTCATTTTTGTGCTTGCTTTGATAGTTATAAGCAATGGTCATATGCACGAGGCCTCCATAGACACTACTGAGAGAGAAGAGAAGAAACGCATTAATAAAGGAATGATGTTGTGCGTGTGCTATGCAGCAAGTATCGGAGGCACGGCCACCTTAACAGGAACAGGCCCTAACCTTGTCCTAAAAGGACAATTCACCCAGTAAGTACACGAGCACACTTAGATAGGATTTAATATATGTATTACAGAAGTACCATTATCCTCCCTGAAAGGTGAAAGCTTTTGTTAAGAAGTACTACCAAAAATTTGAATTTACACTGACTTGTCCCAATTACACGTTGTTCATCTACAGGATTTTTCCAGACAACGGAGACATTCTGAACTTTGCATCATGGTTTGGATTTGCTTTTCCCAATATGATTGTGATGCTATTTATGGCTTGGATGTGGCTTCAGTTTTCATTCATGGGCTTCAAGTAAGTTTCTTAATAAAACTTGACATTAATATGATCATTATGATATTAGTTTACATTGTGTCTTATAGATAGTAGATAATATGCTTTATATATCAACAATAATTAAACAGAAAAAAACAGTAAAAATGAAAAAAAAATTAAATATGTATTAAATTGGTGCATTTCTAAAATTATGTTTTGATTTTATAAATGTTCTGTCATATTGTGCTCTGCAGTTTACAACTTATAATACTTTATGGATGGACATTTTTTGGTGGTGCCTCTTCAAAATATGTGCCTCTGATTTCCCATGTATTAAGTATTACGTTATTATTTTGTCTGATTAAAGTTGATGAGCAGAAGTGCAATTTTGAAGTTTGTACCTAAGGGAAGTGTGTCCTTAGGCTTATGGACTTTGACTACTAAGACTCTTAGAATGGTAATGCCCTGCTGTAACTTCAGTGCTGTGGGTAGATCCACAAAATGACCTATTTGGTTATCCACGGGTAGCCACTCAATATAAGAAAGAAGAAGAAAGATGTGGTTGTGTAGAAATACTCCCTACAAATCTATACCATGGCAATATTTCTCAAATCACAGCAGGCTAACCCTGAACCTGCACATTGTTTCCCAAAAACTACCTGGTATTTCATATAGCAAAGCTTATGATGAGAACGTTGCTTTTAAGATATGCTCTGCCAGTTCCTCATTATTACAGCAATTGCCTGATTTAGAACCTCCTGCTCTGTTTTCTTCCTTTACTGCACTTTTTTCTTTGTGTTTTTATTATATCAGAATATCTTGGGCTCTCTCTATCCTATAATTCAGCTTTCTTGTCTGTACCTTTTATTTTGATCTTTACAGGCAGATCCATTGGACTAACCATTAAACGATTCATGCCTGTGACAGTAGGTGGAAGATAAGGAATTAAGATGTTCTATCTTCAAAGTCAACTTTTATATCTGCTACAAACAAGTAATTACCTCACCTTTTCCTCATATTAAGCTTAAAGAAGACATGGGGCTGTGGAGTAATAAAGTCAGAGAAGGAACAAGCTGCCTATAACGTAATCCGTGAAGAACATCGAAAGCTGGGACCCATTTCCTACGCAGAGTCAAGCGTCTTACTGCTCTTCACTCTACTGGTCGTGCTTTGGTTTACAAGAGATCCAGGCTTTGTCAAAGGCTGGGCCACTGTGCTTTTCAATAAGGATAATGTGGAGTAAGAATTTATGGATATGCTACTATCATCTGCTGTCGGACAATGTAATTTTTTGTGAGAACATGCAAGAGATAATATGGTAGTATGATGCAAAGTAGACATTATAGTTGTAAGGAAACCACCAATGTTGTATATATACACATATAGTGGTGTAATAACATTACACTGTGGCATTTCAGAATACCAATTTTGAAAGCAAATTCCTACATGCATCAGAAATAATTGTGTGATTTGTCAGTTTTTTCCCCAATAACAGCCCAAATATACAATTCTTTAACTTTTCATTAAGAATATATACTTACATTTTTATTGCAAACAATGGCATGCCTGTATATTTGGTAAAATATACAGCAATAAGCATGTTTATTGTCATGTATATTATTTGTATGTGTATGTACCTATGCAAGTGGAAAAGAAATATAAAAATATGACATATTAGGCCTAGAGAAAAACTTGAAGTTGATACATTTTATTGGACCAACATGTCCTTTCTAAAAAGAGACCCCTGTCATTTTAATGCCATCTTAATTTTTAATGTTGCCCTAATAACAGGTATAACCTTCAATTAAAGACCCCATGTGGAAAAGTATGAATTTGCATTGTAGAGGTTGTCTTCATCTTGTCAATGATTTTTATTGTGGGTTGACTTGACTTGTGGTGGCTATAGGTAAAGGTAGGTGTAACAAAACAGAAAGGGAAAAACAATCATTAATCCAGTTCCTTTTGATCTGCTGCAGGTATGTTACAGATGCCACTGTTGCTGTGTTCGTAGCTGTCCTCCTTTTTATTCTACCAGCCACCAAACCCAAATTACACTGTTATAAGAAAAGTAACAGCTTCGACATTGATGATTTGGAAGAAGGTACTCTATTCCTCTTTTATTGATAAAATATATTTGATACGCTTGAAACTATCTTTTAATTTGAATATGATTTATATAATGTCTATATAAATCAGTTATAATAACTGAAAATAGTGCAACTTATTTATAATTGTTAAGCATAAGGGATAACCATTGATAAGATTTAAAGATTAGCAAATTAGTCCCCAAGGAAAGCTCGGGCATTGCAAGTGAGTGATGTACACACTGTAATGTTACTCTTCCATCAGCCTCTTTTAATAACCTATATCAAGCAAAAAAAATATATATACACAAATGCATATCCTGTCCCAAGGATGCCAAACCCATGGCCTTAGTGGCCCTAAAAGGACTTCTGCTTCATAAATACTGGACAACTGTTTGAGCTCCTGGTCTGTTTCGGATCATTGAGGCCTAGAGTTCAAGATTCTTGTTCTATGTGTTTATATACACAGAAAATATTTACAATGACACATACATGGCGCACAAGTAAATAGTCAGTAATGTCTGCACTCAAGCATATTCAGTCATTTTGAAGGACAATTTGCTGTAAATACAGGGCTGTAGTATTAATATAATGTTCTTTAGGAGATATTTTCCACCGTTCCACTGTTCCACTATTTTCCTTTTAACTGTTAAATTTGTATGCCTGTCAGAACTTGGAACCTGCTGAATGAACCAGTGGTTACTAAATATTTTATCTTAAGACTATTATGAAGAATTATATATATATATATATATATATATATATATATACTGCTTTTCTAATTAAAATGTCATAATTTACAGAAGAAAAGGAGTCATTTTTCTCAGTGCCGTTACTGACATGGAAGGTGGTCCACAAGAAGATGCCCTGGAGCATAGTCCTTCTTCTTGGTGGAGGTTTTGCTTTGGCCAAAGGAAGTGATGTATGTTTTTTACTTTTATTTATTTATTGTTATTAGTGTCTTTCAGTGAACACTTCTTGGGGTGTCTTACCTCTGCTGGTACCATGGGTGCCTAACAAATTCATTTTGTTGTGTAACTCTGTGTTTACTCATCCTGTCAAAATCATCCTCTCAAATTTTAGCTCCCAGTGACTGCAGCTTTTAAGTTAAATAATTTGAGGAAGCATCCATGGCAGTCTGTGTTATAATCTGAAATTACCCCTGAATCTCAGACAGTTTTCTTTCTGTTTTAGCCATGTAAACATATGAAAGAAGTGGATACATTGATGGATATTTTTGGAAATGATAACTTTGGGGAATATTACATGCCTACTTGGTCCTTGATGAATATACCCCTTTGTGAGCCAGATGAGAGGGAGTGAGCAGTTCCAGTGACTTAAAATAACGTGCCAATATTATTACTTCAGTACCCCCCAAAACTGCCGGTCTCTCCTCAGACTGGCACAATTCAAGCCATATCTGAGGTCATCTACCTTTGCTCATATCTTAAAAACTTGAAGTTCAGTAGAGAATAGTTAATTTCCAAGAAACTCTACCCAAAGGTAACTAGAGCCTGCTAGCTAAACAGTAATGTTAACATCATTTTTCCTATAAGTTAGTGTTTTCCTGTTTCATTGATAGGACTTGATCCCACCAATATAACTTTAAAGTTGAATTTCCATTATAGTGACACAACACTCTTTTTAACATAGGCTTCTGGACTGTCTCATTGGCTGGGACAACAGATGACACCGCTACACACCATACCACCTTGGGCCATTGCAATCATCTTGTCGCTGATGATCGCTGTCTTCACAGAGTGTGCCAGCAATGTTGCCACAGCAACTCTCTTCCTCCCTATACTTGCATCTATGGTAAGACTTTTCCCACAAAATCCTGTAGATTGCAGAGAATAGCTATATTCATCTAGCACAAGAGCTTTGTTTCACTCAGTTTAAGCAATAATGAAGTGAAGCCAATAATAATGTGGATTAGCCAGTTTTACCAATACCTGAAAATAGTGTAAAGGGGAAATATAGTCCTTTGGATTAAATGTAATTTAAATGACAATGAAGTACAATAATTGTTAACGATAACGGAAACAATGACATTTTTTATTTATAAAATCAACATTATTTATATCAACAATTCTATTTTATGTTAGGCATCATTGTTTGGATTTATCTCGAATAAACAGACATTTTCTAAGCCGTATTTTGTGTATTTTCCTTCCCTATCAGGCAAAGTCCATAGAGGTGAATCCACTCTACATCATGATTCCCTGCACACTAAGCACTTCCTTTGCGTTCATGTTACCGGTTGCTACACCTCCGAATGCCATTGTGTTCTCGTATGGTCATCTTCGGGTTTCAGATATGGTAAAAAATATTTTCTTTTTTAATCTTGAGTCCTGTCTGGCAAACATAAAGCGACAAACTCACACATTTCATACTGACAAATGATGGTAGATTTTAACACAAAGGCTTATTTAGATTTGTGATACAAATAAGCAATATAAAAATATAAGACAAATTATATTTCATTATTCCAGAACACTTATGTTTCATATGAGAACTCATGTTTTAAACGAAGGGAGGTTTTCACATAATCATGGAGAAGGCTACTGCAAGATAGATGTAAGGGACAAAATTAATACAGGATTGAAACAGAAAAGAAGTAGCAAAGTGAACCAAAGAAGACATTTTATATCAATCAGTTGCGTCTAAAAACAAAGAAATTGAAAGCTTGTGGGGAAAAAGGAGTGAAGAAAAGGAGTTCAGGAAGGATTATTTTTGTGTACTAGGGACACATCAGGGGAGAGACAGCGGGAAAATGATGTGATAGCAGCCGTGAGACTTGGATGTGCACATATGTTTGCATATTGTCAATCACCATTTCGATTGACTCTGAAATTGTGATTTATAAGTGTGGATGCCAAAAAAAAAGAAACTGTAGAGATGAAATAGAAGAAGACTAGAAAACTGAACTTTAGGAGCCACTTTGCTGGGTCTTATGATCTTTTTGAGTAGATTCCATTATTTAAAGGTCCTTGCAGAAACTGAAAGGAAAATTGCCTTGCTGTCATCCATTTTCACTTTTTCTAGAAAATAGAAGTCTTACCTATCATATAAAATTGATCCTTCAGACTTAAATTGATTTTGTTGATACTGTACACGCTGACTGCTCTAGTACATTTAATTGTGAGGTGCCCTCATTAAAGATGATAATCTGAACACACTTGGACATCCCAGGTACCCTGAAAATCCACATTATGGCATCCATCCGTCCATCCAAGCTCTCCATTTTATTTACGGATTTCTTAAAAGCATTTCCATTTATATGAATTATGAATATACTGCACGTTGTAATTTACGTGTAGAAATGCTAACTTTGTTCTTAATACTTTCAGGTAAAGACTGGTATCATTATGAATATCATTGGAATTATATGCACCACAATAGCTATCAATAGTTGGGGTCGTCCAATGTTTCACCTGGAAATCTTCCCACCTTGGGCCAACATCACAGATGGGCAATAAAAATTCAAGGAGCCACAAAGAACATTCTACCAGAATCAAGTATATGAAGACAAGATTTTTGAAGGCCTAGAAGTGCAAGAGACAACCACTTAAAGACTTCTGTGAACAAAAGATTAAGTTTACTCCAAATTGACATCTACTGGATTTTAGCAGTCACTGGGTTCTTCAAGATTAATCTGCACACTCTACAGTTTGTGTATGTGTACATTGTTGAAATGTAAATAGATTTTTTTGACCAAAATCTGTCTATTAGATATGAATCTCAGTATTCTTTTGTTCTATACGACCTTCGTGTGCAAGTAGGTTTTATTATTTATATTAACTTTAATGTTATAATGATATACATAATCGATGATCAAAAAATATATCAATTTCTTAACAACATTAATTTAATTTAGTAAACTGAACAACATGGTTTACCATCATAAACACTGTGTAATATTAACAGTTTTTTATTCATAAAATGTATTAGTAGCCGATTACGGCCACATCAGTATCACTATATCGTAAATCTGTATCATAGTTTTCAATAGACGAAGTATACAGAATATATTGATAACAGCAAATCAATTGGATTTACAAATTCGCAATCCATCCCCACCCCTATATTTTTTTCAAAATATGATCCTCGTAGTGATTATTCATCAGTATGATTCACATTAACACATCAAGCTTATTCAGTAGATTAGTACTGAGCATTGTATAAATCTATTGTATTTTAGGTAAGGGACTGATATAAATTATAAAGGGACCAAAGCTCTCTTATTCTTATGGAACCAGCATAATTATTAACCTGTGATGAGCCAGGTGTTTTAATGTCCAGTACTAAGAAAATAGATTTTGCATCTTTGCATTGAACAGATGACTGTTGAAAAGATATAGCCCAACATAGTTAAATGCCAAATCTAAAGTGCTTTACCGTAAATGTTGCTGCTAGAAAAATAGGAACCTCTAAGATGGAAAAGAGATATAAGCAAGAAATCCTTATGTATAAGGTAACCTAGAATACATAGACTTTATAGCAGATGCGGTAGAACTCTGAATGAAGTTAATACAATCACTGTGTTACTGACCTAAATGTAGTAATCAGAAAACTTATGGTTGAAAGTAATTATGTGTTTATAGAAAATTCTCATATTTATCATTTTTCAAATGTATATCTATAAACATTTATGTAAATACTTGTAAATTTAAGTGTTGTTATATTTGTTATGTTTACTGAATTATACACACATTTATTTAACAGCTGCTAACCCTGGGAAAGTAATATATATATATATATATATATATATATATCTATATATCTATATATAATACATGCATGTTCCTATGTATTAAGGCCTAGGATGACAGATCTGGGCAGGAGAGCAGCTCTTGTCCAGACCTAGGGCAGCACTCCTTGCAGCACTCCTTACATCACTGATAAGGCTTCACACAAACTCGATCTTTCACTCCAGAGACAGATCAGATGCTGAAGTGTGCGGCCGCTGGCAGGGGCGTAACTAGAAGCCTCAGGGCCCCGGTGTGAGAATCAGTTAAGGGCCCCCCCAACCCAATCTACCCCCTCTCACACTATCTACCCCCTCTCCCTGCCTTCACACTATCTACTCTCTCCCTATCCCCCCATTCTCACTATCTACCCTCTCCCTACCCCCCATTCTCACTATCTACCCTCTCCCTACCCCCTTCTCACTATCTACCCTCTCCCTACCCCCCTTTTAGGTCACTTACCGTGCAGTCCTATGGAGGGGGTGCGAGGCATCCGAGACAGACGCCTCATGCTCCCACCACTGCAGTCGGGGCAGCGCTGAGGCAGGCGGCAGTGGCATCGGCAGGGAGCAGAGGAGACAGAGGGGCTCCTTGGGCCCCCCTCACTGGCAGAACTCTAGGGCCCAGTGGTAGTTCTGCCACTGGCCGCTGGCTAGTTCTGCACGTATGGCTGTACAATTTGGTGGCCCCTGGCCTTAAAGTTACAAGATGGCCTTGGCCCCAGTCTGTTGTTGCATTCAAATAAACCCATTAGAAACATCAAGGCCTAGAGATTGGATGCAGTTCAAGTTGTCAGCACATTTTGGAGAATTTAGCTTAATATAAGTGAAATGTGGCCCCTTGCTCAATGCACTATGCTGTATTAATCAAAGTACTCTGTAGTTCATTGTCTCTAATGTAGGTTTTATTTGATGAACACATACATACAGAAAAATAACAGTAACTGGAAGTTATAGAAGCTGCTATGTAAATAACCATCACTTAAAAGTCTGCATTGCTGAGTCTAGTGTGTGATGTTCTCTAATGATACATTTCCAAATAATTCACAAAATAAAGGTTTCCTACTGTATTCTTTCCCCTTGGTGGCATTTTTGTAGCATATGGCATGATGTTATGTAAGTGCGCTGCCTCAGTTATGTCTATACACGGGAACTGTATAAATGCATAGACCCTTAAAATCAAATATTAACCCTTTAATACTACATCCAAGAAATTCTTTGGTAGCGATTTGCTGAAACACTTGTATTCAGACAATGATTTCTGCTCAGGTCAAGTGCCAGTTGGGATACTCAGATATTATTCAATGAGAGTAGAATATGAGGGAGTCCAGACTATGTGACTCTTAGATTATAGAGATTAAAAAAGTTTAGCATTAAATTGAATAGCTCTGATAAGCAGAAACTTCTATGAATGTTTCCAAATGTTATCTGTGCCCCTGCTTTATAAGAACAGAATAACAGTATGATGATATCTTCTCAACTTCACTTGAATTGGGTTTAACTGTCTGTAGCATATCTGTTCATGGACAATGGTCTCCTTGATAAGACCTATGGATAACTAATTGACATTTAGTCAAAGGCCTACCATAAAGCTATGTTTGCCTAGAAACAAAGAATTTGACCTCAGATAAGATCCATTCAACCCATCTAGTCTGCCAATGTATTCTGATGGACAGACTCAGACCTTAATCAGTCCTTGGTCTTGTCTAGAGTCAAGATAGCTTTATGCATATGCCATGTATGTTTAAGTTCCCTCACTATATTAGCTTCTTCCACTTCTGATGTGAGCCTGTTCTCCTTATCTCAGGTAAACGTCCTTACATTACATCTAAAACTCTGACACTCTAGTTTTGACCTCTTTTTCTAATATTTGTCTTCGTTCAAAACATCCTGAACTTTGCTAAATCCCTTTAAATATTTAAATACGTTTTATCACATCTCTCTTCTTTCCTCCAAGCAATACACAGTGAGCTCCCTTAGTCTTTCCTGATAGTCTTTTATCCTGGAGATGAGATTTCCAAAAGTATACATAATACTTTAGGCGGGATCTGATTAAGATATCTATTAAGATATATAGATACCTTTCTCTCTCTCTTTCTGCTAGTAATGCCTCTCGCTATACAACCCAGCACTCTGTTTTCTTTTTCTGATGCTTTCTTGCATTGTCTGGTAACCTTTAAGTCATCAAAAATAATTACTTGAAGTCCCTCGCTTCTGTTGTCGCTTACAGAATAGTGCCCCAAATGCTATATTCTGCCTTGGGATTTTCACGCCCCAAGTGCATCATTTTACATCTATCAACATTAATCTGCAGCTGACACGCTCTCAGTTCCTCTAATTTACCTAAATCATTTGCCATTTGGCTTGTTTCACAATTGTATCATCTGTATAAAGACATATATTACCATTAAGACCTTTGGTAATCCTACCTATTTGTAGGGACTTCCATTGGTGATCACTGATATATCTTCAGTGAGGAAGTAATGTGTTTTGGTTAAAAGAAAATTGTAAAGTTAATGTTAATTAAAACATAAGATAACATAGGTTCCCTTCTAAAACGCCCCAAAAAACTATTTAGAAGACATGATGCCGCTCACACCAATGGCATGGAAATGTGCTCTTTAGTACCCAAATCCATACAGTTGTTGCAATGTTTACCCAATACCTGTGTAAGGTCAGGCACACATGGTCTGCAAATTCCTTTCAAGCAATGGGTCCTGTCTATACATCTGGGATGATCAAAATAAAAGATGTGCTCAGGACAATACATACAATGCCAGCCTTCCATAAGTAATGTGAAACAGCATGATGACTGCACTTATATTTTTGTGTGCTTCACATGTCAACAAATGTTCAATGAACTGCTCCAGTATTTGGATTTAAGAATAAACCCTTGCTCTTTCTGAGCTCTAAACAAACTAAAAGGTGCTCCGCACCGCCGGGGTTACTTCTCCACTGGCTGGGTGGGGCAGAGGACAAGACAAGTCCTTTTAAACACTCCTGATTTGGACTAAGTGAGACGAAGTGAGACGAGGGTTCATTAGTAGGTTTTTTTTTAAGGAATTGCAGGCTTGGGGTGATGGTGTTAAGAGTATTGTTAATGAGTCTTGTATGAAAGAGTCTTTAGATGGTGAGATGTCTCCACGTGGGTTTCATTTGAATAATGCCATTAAGGAGAAAATTTGGAATGGTGATTATGTGGACATTTTGTCATTGTTACCCACATCTGAGAAGTTTTTGTCTAAACATGAGAAGGACGAGGATAGAGTGTATATTGAGGCAGCTCTTGCCAATTATTAAAAATCTTGCCGTTTGTTTTCCGTCTTTAGGTTTCCAGTTGAATGGTGCATTTTATTTTGATAAATGTTTGCCTATGGGCTGTTCTATTTCATGTTTTTGTTTTAAAGCTTTTGGATCCTTTTTCGATTGGTCAGTTAGAAAGGTTTCAGGTTTGGATTCAGTAATCCATTATTTAGATGGTTTTTTGTTTATAGGTAAGGCTGATAGTACAGAATGTTTAGAGTTGTTACATGAATTTTTTGTCTTAGCTGATTATTTTGGTATTCTGTTGGCGCATGAGAAAACCGTTTTTCCAACCACATCGCTGCAATTTCTAGGTATTGAAATTGATACTGTTAATATGTTGTTTAGAATGCCTGAGGATAAAATTGTTAAGCTGAGGTTCATAATTACGGTGGTTTTGAAAGCAAAAAAGGTGACGGTTAATAGTTTTCAGTCATTACTGGGTTTGGTAAATTTTGCTACAAGAGTAATTCCTATGGGCAGAGTTTTTTCTAGGCAGATGGCAAAAGCCATTGCTGGAAAAAAGGTACATTATTACAGAGTGAGGGTTACAAGCCAGATTAGAGAAGATTTGGTAGTTTAGAATCTGTTTCTTAAAGATTTTAATGGTGCAGCTATCTGGCAAGAAGAGTTTATTTATAATAATGATGATTGAGTTTTTTTTATTGCTGCAGCAGGGGCATCAGGTTTTGGTATTTTCTGGCAGGGTAAATGGGCAGTAGCTAGTTGGCCGCCAGAGTGGCATGAAGCGGGATGGACTAGGAATTTAGTTTTGCTGGAATTGCTGGAGCAAAGTCTGTACCAGTAATTAATTTATTGAGGCGTATATTATATTTCTCTTATTAATAATATTCGGTTGAAAGTCAAACATATTCCTGGGAAAAATAATGTTATAGCTGACGCTCTGTCACGCTTTGATTTCAAGCTTTTCAAGGAGCTGGCACCCCAGGCAGAGAAAGATGGATTGAGAGTTCCAAAGAGCTTGAAGGGTTCCAATAAGTGTTTTAATCTAAAAGTGTTTTATCTAAAAGTACCTGGGAAAGCTATAGGAGGTCTTGGGAATTATGGGCAGGTTTTGTTAATATTCAAGGTGTGGACCTGTTGGATGCCAAAATTGAAACGGCTTTAGCTTTTGTCCTGGATTTAATAAAGAAGGGGTTTTCACGGTCATTTATTGATAGGTGTATAATAGGTTATCTTTTTTCTTTAAGTTATTGGGTAAGCAGCATATGTTTAAAGACTTCTTGTCAAAGCAGATTCTGAAAGGTTATGGTTGTAGGAAACAAACACAGGACTCTAGGAGGCCGTTATATGATTTGTTACATGATTTAATTGGAGTTTTGAATAATATCTGTTGGAACAAATTTGAAGCCTGCCTATTTAAAAGGGCTTTCGTTATTGCTTTCTTTGGATCCTTTTGCGTTGGTAAAAAAATAAATGTTTCAATGTGGATGTTGAGTTATCCAGAATTGTGGGATCATGTCAGCCCTCTTTGCAGGAAAAACCGACCAGGGTTGGCTCTTCATAAGACAGTAAAATGTTACAAGCATACAGGAGAAGTTGCAGAACTCATCTAGTTTTCATAAATAATCCTTACCATGGCTTTGACTTGGTAGATAACATGTAAGACAAATATTACATTATGCTATTCGGAACACTATATGTATTGATTAATTTGATTTTTTACAGGTTAATAAAATTACAAACAAACTGGGCGGTGAGGGTAGGAAAGTCTGTAGGACAGAAAATCGATAAATTAACACAAGTTAACAAGCAGTTCCCCTAATATCTAGCACTTCCAGTGCTGAACTTCCCGGATAGCATAATACATTCTGTACCCTCTACACACCCTGTACCCTGCACAGAAATACATGTATAAATAAACTCATGAACATCGTAAGGTTTGAGATTTCCTAAAAATCCTTTCATGCACATCATGTGGGTCTTATCAGTTATACATAGAAAACATTCTGACACACTAAGATCCAAAATAAACATAGTGGCGTACGTTTGATCCTGGAAAAATACTGCAACAAATCCAATTGAGCAATAATATGGAACACGTTCATAACATTTGTGTTGCATTTGAAAGGAATTATGGAAATTGTAGTATCATTGATGTAAAGAGAACCTGATTTTTTAATTGAAATAAATGTCATAAAATGAATATATTGGTAGAATTAGGATTATGGCTATGACCTAAAGTCTCATACCCAAACTTCTTCTAGAAGTGACCATGCATACAATGTTTATAGAACATTAAAGGATGTATACACTGAACAGTACAGTACAGTATATCTCTAAAGCAACGAAAGTGTAATACAATGTCTGTACACCACGGAACCAGATTCCATTGCTAGGATCAACATGATTATTTGTACATCATAAAAGAAAATTCCTATGAAAATATACTTTGGTGTGACTTTGCCTCCTCAAACCGGGCTGATCCTTTATGGCAATGCTAATGAAGTCTGTTCCCCTATAGACCTTCAAAGTCAGAGTGATTCTATTGTTTACCACAAGGCATTATGATAATGATTCAGGGCGTTTGTCTAGTCGACAATGACAGAAAATATACATATGCAGCTGCCTGAAAACATGATATTATGCAAAACCTAGGCCTATTTTAAGAAAGAAACCAGCACAATCTTTAATAATAAAAATATAGACACATAGCATTCATCCCATCTAGTCTGCCCATTTATGTCTATGCTACGAGTAATAAAATGGTAGGAGCTTTGTGAAACAGGGAGAAGAGGATGGATATAATTTCATGACAGGACATTGATGAGATTATGCTAGTTGTACCGTGTCTGTGTCTCATTACTGTGTCAGACCACTCTATTGGGCAACCAGGCTTGATGCGCCTCCGCTCAGTGCGTCTGCTGGGAAGATCAGCCCATTAACACTACTTCCTATATAGTATCTCTTCCCTCTCTTCTGATGGAGAGCGCATAGCCTGGGACTGTGACCCTGCTTGAGGTAGGTTCAGGGCTCGGCTCAGGGCACTAACCTAGGTCAGGCTTCTGGCTGCTCCTCACATGCACCATCGTATAAAGAGAAAGAAGAAAATTCATTTATCTGTTCTGTTTGCTTTAAATGACTTTTCCGTAAGAAATTTTATTTGAACTTTTACCTTGAAAAATCAGTGTAACCACATGAAACAGTAGATGCTACATAAATATATATAAAGCACTTAAGTGATTATATACTTGTGTCATTTAGTAGTCTTGATTTGAACAGACTGGCGTGTTTGTGAAACAAACACAATACTACACAACAAATTAAAGACGGTGTTAAAGATAAGTACATAGTATGCTTGGAACCCAGGCCACATGATGTATGAGAAATGTTCTGGTACGGCCTTGAACAGGAAACAGGAACATATAATCAGTCTAAATGCACAAATACTAAATCTGGTTATTTTTCATAAAGGCAGATTGACTAAATCATTGAATATACATATGTACAGTTAGCAAGAAAGTATTCATCGTCTGAGGTTAGGCAAAAAATAGTAATTGCTAACACCAAAAAAGCTTCATGGTCACATAGAGGCACAAATGCTTCTTTACAGTAATTTCAGCCACAAAATGCTGGCTGAAGTTAGACTCGGCTGTTTCGCCGGAGTCATATAATATAGATTTTTAATAAGAGATTTATATGGCTTATTTTGTGGTATTAAATTTTATGTTATGGTACGAGCATATTTTGTACAATCTTTGAAAAGTATGGTTTCATATCTTGCCACAGCAAACCATGGGGCAGTGGGAAGCTGAAATGTGCCGACTACACTGGGGCTTAAAGTGTCAGCAAAATGGGGTAAAAAAAGTCATTTTATTCTTTGGTAGCCTTCCAAACTAGTGCACACATTTCTATACACTCATACCTCCCAGATGAAAAATCTGGACTGGCATGGGGGAAAATATTTTCCCTTGAGAATTGGTGAGTTATGTTACATATATTCACCATTAATGTTAAAGGACACAGCACATGAATTCAAGAATACTGTACTTTAACATGGTCACTTAATTTTTCTTTCTCTTTAAAAAGATGAATTGAACTTAAAAAGAGGTATTTCAAAATTAAGTCTACAGTGCCATGGGAATGACTTTTTGTAATGTAATGTTTATACCTGAATAGAGTCTGAGGCTTAGTTTAACTGGCCTCCTGGGACACTAGGTACATTTCTGATGGGCCAATGGCTGTTACAGATATTGCTGCTCCAGTGACAGGGTGTCCCTGCCAGCAGCGCTCTTTGGCATTGGTGTGGAAAACGGACAGACTGGACTCAGCATCCATGTATAGTAGCTTTTACAGGGGCACAGTACAGGGCACAGGAAGGGTTAGAACAATTTAAGCATTTTAAACACAAAATTAATTTAAAAACCAGGAGTCACACTACCAATGGAACAGATCATGGTTGTCTCTGATCTGAATAAGTAGACAGTTTGAAGATTGAACCGTGTGCATCCGTCTGGATGGAATTTACTGCGTTCAGGTCAGTGGAGAATGATGTACGCTATTCAGGATGTGCAGCCGTGCAGATGGAAATTCTAGGCTGAGATGAGCGGAGGCTTATGGCACAAGTTTCCATTGTATGTTATTAGCCATTGTGCCGCCATTTACGTAGGACAGGGTGCACGAGTAGAATAGTTCTACATATTTAACTTACCATATTATTTACTGACATTTTGCTAGCTTATACTGCATTATGAAGTATTTTAAAGAAGGTATATTAATCCTACCCCAATTAAAAGCACACAAACAGTCTGTTTGTGGTCACTTTCTGAGATATTTAATAACACTTCGATACAAAGATTACATGTCCCATGTGCTTGTGACACACAAACATGCATTTGACCTCTTCTTCCTAACTGGCTGAACATTTTGTATTGCATCAGTTATTTGTAAGCTGTTGTCAGGCTCATCGTATCTCAGCCCTTACTGGATGTTGGAGTCCAGGGCACAGGAGTGTAAGAACGCACACACAGTGATAGACACACTTCACAAATGAGACAAAAGCCAAATGTTTGAATATATTAAACAAAGCAGATACATATCACCATAGGTAGCAGAGTAGGAGGCATATCAAGTATACAGACTGCTGGGGAGTACGAAGTTAGAATAGTCCAGGTAAGAATCAAAAAGTGTCTGGGATGGGTAGCAAACAAACTTTGGGCAAATCCAATAGGTAGTGCAGGTCAAAAAGGTACAGGCAGGCAGGCAGGCAAAATGGCAAATCCAAGAGACAGACCTGTCATGACCTATAGCTCCAAAGTATCTTAATGAACTCACACCTCTGTCACCGAGAGGCAGGGATATAAGCCTGTTGATAAAGTCAGGTGTGGAAATGACATAGGCTTCAGGTGAGGGAGGCATAGATATAGCAAAACCAACACAGCTGAACATAAATACACAGAACCAGACAAGACATACATGGTACAGGACGCCACAAAGGCAAGGAACACGGGATGGAATGAGGAGCCGAGATCCTCAGACGCTTCTCCTTTAAGCAAGGATAGGATATCTCAAACGGGACATGGGGAGAGGAGAGAGGAACCGAGATCCTCAGATGAATAAAGGAAAGAAGGCAAATGTACATAAAATACAGACACACAAACAAAACAGCAAACTGTGGAGAGGAGATCAACTCCAGGCAGACCTCTTAAAGGGGCGGCCACGCCTGGAACTTTGCAGGGCTGGGGCCGAATCCTGACAGCTGTTTTGGTAGAAAATTGGGAAATGTGATTTAGATATGCGCATCATTAATGGCATCCTTAGAAGTTATGTTGAAATATTTTAATAAATATATTTTAAATCAGCTAAACATTTTTGGAACATTCTAACAATACACAGATTTCGTGACTTCCAAAACCACAGATGAAGAAGCGCAGCATAGCACTGATACAATAAAAATGTTCCCAATCATTTTTTCACGCTTTACCTCTGTAAGCTCAAAAAGTACATTCAGCAAAATAACAAAAACTATTTATTTAAAACATCTAAGCCTTTCTACTAAATCACGTTGTGCAAGAGTTTTTACCATCAGTACATATTCCCATCAGAACACATTCAAAGGCCAAAGGTTACTTAAATGACTTGTGAATTAAAGTTACACATAACAATAGCATGAAAACTGTTATGTAGTGTTATCGTTCCGATACTTCGAATTGGATAAAACTAATTGCGCAAATGACCAAAATCGCATACATTTGCATTAATTTCATTAATGTAAAAGCTGAAGTTCCTTTATGCCTTTCATAATTTTCCTTTGTAAAACATTCAGTTAAACTACAAGCCCCTCCCCTTTCTTTGCAATTGTACATATAATGATGCCCCCGCCATCATATACACTTTAATCCATATAATAACTCAATATTTAACACTTAACACCCCCTCCCGTACTCATTTAATAAGAACCACTCGGTCTGCCCATTTTTCCTGTTGTAAGACTCGGATCTTAATCAGTCCCTGATCTTGTTTTAGATTCCGTATAGCTTTATGTAGTATCTTCCACCCTCTCAGTAAAGTAAAACTTCCTTACATGACATCTACACCTCGGACCCTATAGTTTTAGACTATGACCTCTTGTTCTAACATTTCTCCTCCTTTGAACTAAACTTCCCTACTGTACTTTGTATTGAAATGTTTCTATGACATCTCCCATGCCATCAGATATATCCTTTAAGCCATTCCTCCTGAACTATTTTAGTCTTTCAGGATATTTTTTATTCTCCAAATATCCCTTTTTTTAATCTCTCCAATGTGCCAATATCCTTCTGGAGATGGGGTCTCCAGAGCTGTACGCGATACACAGATCTGTAAAGCAGCAGAACCACCTCCCTCTTCCTGCTACCAGTGCCTCCATTTACTAAACACAGCCCTCTGCTTTTGTTTGGATTTATTGCTTTTCTATAAGTAATTAAAATTAATTGTTCCGAAGCCCCTTTCTTCTTTTGTGACTGACAGAGCAGCATCCTTTTTATGCCACTTTTGCAGAGGTGTTCTTTTAAAGGGGGTAGTTAAGAGTAATTTGAATTAAGTTTCTAATTATAGCTGGAGAAATCCTTGAAGCAAACACTCATATCTGACAAAAAAACAGGTAGATCATAAGGATAGAATAGATCCTATATGCGGACAAATTCCATGGTTCTATGTCTGAGTAAAAAATGGCTGCGCTGCCCTCTGCTGGTTATTATTTTCCAGCAGGCGATGTGTGTTTTAGTGCCCCAAAACACCTTTATTCGACTACAGGATAGCAACGCGCGAATCCAATAACATAATCAACTGCCTTCATCGCAAATAATGAGTTTCAAAAAAAAAAAAACTCTCAACACAAATTCCGCTAGCTTTCAAAACGAGGCTTGAACCGCATCTCCAAAGCCCCACCTACTTTTTGCGGCTTCCGCTTAATATTGCCGATGGATTTTCATTGGTTCCGCTAATTTGGGCGACTGGAGCCTTCCGGCTTGATTAGCAGAATGGCGGCACCGGCCATGGAGACAGGTAAATGGCTTTTTTGACGGTGTTCGTCCGTTTTACGCATCTTTTACTTTAACGTACGTAGAAGACGCCTGATGAAATGATTACCCTTCCAATATCATTCATTTCGGTATAGGTGTACGTAAAGCCTCCAGTTGGATTGTACGTTTCATTTCTTTAGAAGCCGTCAATGAGGAAGCCTTTTCTGATCCTAGAATACTATTTCACCCACAACTTACTGAATTTAACCCTTTCTGTGTTTACATTTGCAGATGAACAGTCACGGATACGATTCCAGTTGGAGTTGGAATTTGTTCAATGTCTGGCAAACCCGAACTACCTAAATTGTGAGAACCGGAAGGGGAATTATCTCCTAAACCTTATTCCAAATAGATTATAGCTATGATTTATGTGACTTTGTAGAGAAAAAAATAAATTATAATATAACAGTGGGTCCAGTTATATATACAGTGTTCCTGTGCTCCAGCATACAGGCACCCTATGGTTGAGCAGCCTTTTAGCCCTTACAAAGGAGTGACATCATATCCATCTATATGTAAATAAAGAAGTTACCGGTATAAACAGACTTATGACCTAGTCGATTGTTAAATATATATCTCTGCAGGACTTGCTCTGAATATAATGAAACCATACAGCCTTCTAACACTCTTATATTTCTATAGTTCTAGCACAAAGAGGATACTTCAAAGACAAATCATTTGTGAATTACTTGAAGTACTTACTGTACTGGAAGGATCCAGACTATGCCAAATACTTGAAGTAAGTACAGCAGGAAAGTCATTAGCTTCATGAATGATCTCTAACATAAAATAAGCATCCAATACCGAACAGTCATAAATATAAAGTCAAAATAACATGTCGCATGTTGTAGATTTAATTCAGTTTGTGTCCTTTAGATTTACTTTGTAGCCATACTAATGAGATGAGAAGTGGCTTTAACATACTAAGCAGTGCTTATTCATATGTGAAAAGAAGTTTCATATAACTTATTGTTTGTGGAAATGAAGATTACCAGTATCCCAGCCTTGGTTATTCTTCTCCTTTAGACTTCAGTTTCATTATTTTCAGTTAGTATACAGGTTTCTAGTGGTAATCACAATCGCATAAAACATAGTGCGTAGTTATGGATAGTAGACAACCTGGGGTCTTTCACCGAGAGCTTTTAGGCTCTTGTTATGCAACCATTTGGCCCCTTTGCTAAAGGTAGCCATTATTATTTTATTTCAAATAATATAACAAAGGTCTGGTCCACCTGCTTTTGTGGATTAGAACCTCCATTACATTCATCATCAGCATGAAAGGAGGATCGGAGATGTTTTTCCAAAGTAAAAACTCCCTTCCATCTAGTATGTGCTTTCACACTTGAAAGGCTTTTAAGAGGCCATCATTTAATATTTTTATTTAAGTGTGGACCTGTCGGTCACAACCATCAGTGGTGAAGAAGGATTGTCCTTAAACATTGGCATTGCTGTACTGGTCTTGCCTCAAAAGATATTTCTGAAATTGCTCATCTCCGTCCATTTTGTTCTAAATTTCTCACCCCACTTTTCTGCCCTTCCAGGTACCCGCAGTGCTTGCACATGTTGGAATTGCTGCAGTACGAACACTTCCGCAAGGAGCTAGTGAATGCCCAGTGTGCCAAATTCATAGACGAGCAGCAGATTTTGCATTGGCAGCACTACTCCCGCAAGCGCATGAGACTACAGCAGGCCCTGACCGAACAGCAACAGCAGAACAACACTATTGGAAAATGATGTTCACACTTAATGTGTCTGTCTAGTCAAAATATATTGCCAGATATCAAGTAACTTATGGACAATATGGTTACTTGCCTTATTACTTGCCTCACCAACTACAGATGCAGAACCTGGTTAAAGTAAAGTGCACTTTGCACCAGGCAACACAATGGCTGTCTGCTTGTCAATCGGTCATTCCTTGTCTACACATTTCGGTGAAAAGATAAATCGGACCGGAGACATTTTGGTCAGTGTAATGACGTACCTTTTAGATGAGCACAGAGGATCATAGCTGATTTATACTGGATGTAACTCCAAGGAACAGTTGTTACTAATAGCACCGGCGTACGGTCTGCACTGTCTATTCCTCTGCGTTTGTTCGTCTTAAAATAGCATTACTAACACATCAATAGACAAAACTCATCCTAGATCTGAGCAGCGTTGAATGCTTCTCTGTCCACTGAGTTCTTTGACATTCTTCTATACCAGCAATGGGTCTGTTTTGTGTAACGAGTTCTGTTAGAAGAAATCTACCTTCAAGGTGTATATTTATTATGAAATAAACATGTTTCAGAATTAAATGTTGTTTGGTGTTTTTGAATCTATGCACGCTTGAGCGATTACATGCATCGCACGATCACCCTTCTGAAGCACCGGTTTTTCTATTAAGTTACATTTCCTATGCTATAAATAAATAGTAGCATTCACATGTTTTCTTTTCTTTATTCTGCATTGCAATCGTACATTTATTTTTCGCCATAATGAAAAGCTGTTAGATTGACTACTTAGTGTCACGTTACATGTTCAATAAAATGTTTTCAGTTACCTTGTATTGGGAAAAAATAGGCCGAGGCGCATTACTGGATATTTTAAATCAAACATTGTTTATTTGATCATTTAGTCATTATAAATCATCTAGAAAACGGAGTGGTATTAGCGCCTCCACCGCAAAGTGCTCTTATTTGTCACTCACAGAACTAAAGAGTTTAATGCGTGCACAAGAATAGAAAGGTATAATAGCATACCAACTGAATATACTTTGGAATTTTACAGGAATGGAACAAAATGAGTGTTTTCCGTCAGTTACCTCTACCACTTTGCATGCATTAAAATGGAACGGGGTTCATGCAAAATGGGTGATTGAAGGTCTCCTTTAACTAGTTAAGTATGGCCATAGACCTGCTGAATTGCACAGAATACAAGGGTAAATATGATGTAAGTTTTCCAACATTACTATTTCTGAACATTGACTTTTTAAGTGCAGCTTTCTAACAATTTAAGTCAATTACAAAATTACAGTATAACTTTTCCCACGGAAACTTTGATTCCTCCTGTTTTAAAGCCGATCTTCTTTCTGTGTCATGTCTTAAGAGTTCCACAAGAGTGATATTGTAAATTTAGTTTATGTATGGTAAATAGTTTATCAACTGCGATAAAGTAAAACAAAATCAACAATCGTATAAACAATTATTTTCACGGTCTGTTTGGACCCCTGAAGCCATGGATCCTAAAACCTTATTTTGCGGGGGCACACTATTCCGTATGAATCTTGTTCTCTCTGGGTTTGTAGAGGAAATGAATATTAAAATAGACTTGCTTTCTTGTTTCCATAGGCACAATATGCACATTTCTCACACTATTTAGTCTTCAGAAAACAACATTTGCACCAGATCAGCCTTAAGACATTGCTCTTCTACTAGCTTCTGGCTCTGAAAAAGGAAAGCATTCAGGGTTACAAGCGTTTAAACTACAGCCGTTCGCTATATAATTAAATAATGTAGATACTCAACTTCTCAGGATAATTCCACGAATGCTAATTTACAAGACCATTCATCACTAATTAAGAGAGTCTCCTAAATAAACCATAGAACTGTAATTCCCTAAAGGGAACTGTGGCCGCTGTAGTCTTTAGCCGAGTGTGCTTTGTGTTTGTTAATTGGTGTAATAGTTCACATCATGAGAGCTAATAACCTGCGTATAAATCTTGCAGAACATTATCAAATGAGTTTCCCGTCCTGAGGTTCTCTCTCTTTGCCTCGTCCACCCTTAAAATTTAAATTGGAGCATGCATTGCTTAGTTATCCGAGAAAGGAAATAAGACTCATTTAAGTCCTCTCTCGGCTGCCTCTGTTAAAAGCAATAAGCATCGGTATGTAATCTTTGTGCACATGCTTAGAGAGCACACCAACCACATGTATATCAGCAACAGTAGTTAAAAATGGCATTTGTGTAATTGGCGGCGCTGCTTCTCCCATTGACTGAAATGGGACTTATACTTTGCAAGCGCAAGAAGCGTTGCTTTCAGCAGAGCCGTCTAAGGGGGAGACAGTCAGTGCAACTTGAGGCATTTTAAACATACAAGCATCGTATGTTAGAGCTCACCGTGCCACATTTGAGGAGAGTCGGAACACCCGTCAGCTTGAGGTTTTGTTTGAATTCATTGTTTGGGTCTTTCCAGCTAAAAGAAAAACAGAGATGGACAGTAAAGACTTGGCTGATCATCAACGAGAGATCCACTTCTAATTAGTTTGCAGCAAAGACTGTAGGGGCAGATTTCCTGCTAGGCACACAAAGCATGAAGTACAACATGTATAGCCAGGGACAAAAAGAGTTAGTTGTATTGCTATTCAAAGAGTTTGTTGTATTGTTATTCAAAGAGTTTGAATTATTATTTTACTACAACGAGACATTGGATGGCTGTTCATAGTTCAATCGGTGAGATTTCTTGAAAGTTACGTTACTGATTAAGCTGCAAGCTCCTCTGAGCAGAGCCCTCGCCTCGTCTGTTATGTCCTGTTTACTCATTGTACAGCGCCACTGAATATGATGGCGTTATACAATTCAATAAATAACAAAAAACACAGATTATGCAGGACCAGCTCAGACCTTTTTGCTGAAGCACTTGCAAGAGGTAGAAAACGATCACTCAAATGGGACGCTTGGCTGTCATACACATTCAACTTCATATGATGGCTGGCGTGTCCCTTTAATCGAGTTGCTACTGTACAGTTTGGTAACAAATATTGTTGCATTATTGCAATCTACTAAGCTGACTTACTATGCTCGCTCTCCAACTTGGCAGTATATGAACACCGAATCGTCAGGTAGATTCTCCAATTCGCCGAACACAATCGGCTCAGCTAAGACAGATCAACAGAAGTGATGGTTAATTAATCATACAATTTGCTCTTGTCCCCACTGCCTACAATCACAGAAACGTTATCCTACACTGCTTGGGAAAGCAGATGAGGATTCAGTACCTTTCACACAGTCTGGGCACCAGCTCTTTCCATCTGCATTCTTACTCCCAGAAAAATAAGCAAACACTGTCTTCCCCTTGTGTTTCTCCACTTCCTGGCAGTATTCCTCATACCCCTGGACTTTAACTTCTTTGTAGGGAGACATATTTCTGCTAACCAGTAATTCAGTAAACACTACTGCCCAAACTTCCTGTTCTGCAGACAGCAATCGAGCACACTCAGCACATGCACTATCCGCTTCCTGCTCCAGCTCTTAAAGGGACAGTCAATGTAATAGTTTTTTTTTTTTACAGCCCTGTATTTATTGTTGCCTTAATATATTTGAACGTAATTCTGGCGACTCATACCCTACAGAAATCCGCCTTTTCTATTTCTACTAAACAAACTTCGCACAATGGAGCATATACAGTATAATGGAAAAAAGATACCGTCCTCGTAAATTCTGAACCCAGAGAAGAAATAAATGGAATAATCGCGGCCATTTTAGGTTAGGGCAAAACCCTCACGAGCATTACTCGTGCAAGAAAGACAATGGTGAGGTGGAAACTATTTCCCGCCTATTGCCGTGAATGTTTATGTCTTGTGTAATTGTGGCAATTCATAGAATTTTGGTTATCATAGTGTTACATTCCAGTATCAAAGATGTCAGCCGAGGCTGCATGTCCCGTCATTCCGCGCCAGCTGTAGCGCCCCTGAGGCGTAGCTGGGGTTTCGAAGTTTGGTTAGTGCGGCGATCCGTACAATGCTTTTCAGATAACCGGTTGTCATAGCGCCGCTTTAAACCGTTGGGTAATTGTTTTTGTTAGATTTGTAATTTGAAGATCGAGAAAGTTTTTAAAGAGGAAATCGTTACAGAGGCGATGCGTCGGACAGTGTTAAGCCTGCTGGAATAATCATCCTAACTAATGTGTGAAAACGCAAAGCAATTATAAGGTAAACAAAACCTCCTCTATTATCGTGACATTATCGTGTCATGGAGCGGTGGAATATATTATTTACTGCAGTGACATTTGTATTTTTAAAGTATTATATATAAAATACATTTTACTGACTGTGATGTGAGCCACTGGCGCAGAATGTTCTTAGTTGGCCCTGTATAATGTATTATTTATCACCCTTCACATCAGACTTGCCAATGTTGGCTGTTCATAATGAACAGAGGACAGAGATGGGGCGGAAACCACAACACTCTTGTTACATCTCCCTTTAGTGAATAAAACCTTATGATACATCCACAGAAACAGCAGAACATTGGTTTATAAACGTGAATGTGTAAATAGAACACAGATATTCAGTTACACAAACAATGTATAGTCCAAGGCCTGTCTGTAACCCACACCTCCTAGGCTAAAATGTCCCTCTTAAATGAGACGCGTGCTAAAATGTTATACTATGGGGATTGTCACGGTAATAGATTACAATTAATGTTGAGGCATATGGAAATTGTACTGCATACAGTGAGGTGTAATTAATGCCATGTTGTTGTTATACAGGTTCCTCTTAAAGTCAGAAGATGGCTTCGGATGGTCAACACCAGCTAAAGACCACGCAGACGTTCCTAAGTGGCACGAGCGCTGCCCACTATTTACCACACAGAGTGCAGCCTGCTATATACCACACAAAGGGAAATCAGGTTGGTTATAAGGCAACAAAAATAAGTCTCTCCCTCTTCCGTTCCTCGCTCGCGCTCTCCCTCTTCCGTTCCTCGCTCGCGCTCTCCCTCTTCCGTTCCTCGCTCGCGCTCTCCCTCTTCCGTTCCTCGCTCGCGCTCTCCCTCTTCCTTTCCTCGCTCGCACTCTCCCTCTTCCTTTCCTCGCTCGCGCTCTCCCTCTTCGTTTCCTCGCTCGCGCTCTTCGTTTCCTCGCTCGCGCTCTCCCTCTTCGTTTCCTCGCTCGCGCTCTCCCTCTTCGTTTCCTCGCTCGCGCTCTCCCCCTTCCTCGCTCGCGCTCTCCCCCTTCCTCGCTCGCGCTCTCCTCGCTCGCGCTCTCCCCGTTCCTCGCTCGCGCTCTCCCCGTTCCTCGCTCGCGCTCTCCCCGTTCCTCGCTCGGGCTCTCCCTCTTTCATTCCTCGCTCTGTTTAGTGATTAAAAATAGTGTTCTCGCCTCAGAAGCAAGAGTAGGAAAGCTTTGCAGACGAGCCAAGTCTTTTCTAATTAATGAAACCTTATAGGTACATCATGCTGAAGTACGCTTCTTATAAACATTCCTCAATGAGGAGGGACACTAATTTCAAATGAGGAGAAATGTTACAACAAAATGTAATAATCTAAACGGTTTAGTGGTAATGTAAGGACTTTTCTTTACTAAAGGGTAGTAGGTAAGTGAAAGAGCCTCCCAGCGAAAGTGGTAGAAACTAAAACACAGAGTGAATTTAAACATGGATGGGATAGGCATAAAGCTATTTTGGATCTAAGACAAAACTAAGGTCTTAGTCTATACCAGGAAAAATGCCACCAGGTTCTATTTTCAAATGTTTATTCAGAGTTCTTCAGTGTCCTCACTCATTGAACTATGCATTATACAGGGTTAGCTTAGTGCTTCTTGATAGAGAGACCTGTTGCCTTTAATAATGTTGGCCTTTAATAATGAATAGTGATGCAAGGGGGGCCAAACCACAACTCTCCATTAAGTCTCTAAACTCAAATGATATTTAGTCATGACTTGATTATATTTGAAATGATTGAAATTGAGACAGTTGTTGTTATTCTTTGTAGCTGCAGTTTAAGCGAGGTGTTCCAACTCATCCGTCTAACTTGGCCACCCACTTTTCAAATCCTTCGCCGATTGTTATAGAGAAGCTCGGTGCAAACCTGAAGAAAGTAGGCAGTTCCGATGAAGACGATCCTTCAAGACGTTCCAGTCCTTCGATTTCCTTCTCTGTAATATCGGAAGAACGCCTGAACCTAGCTGTCTGGCTCGCTAAGAGAGATTTGAAAAGAAAACATTTGGTGGAAAAGCAGGAGGTTATACAAAGTTTACCGGAACATGAAGGTCCAGCCCAACCTTTAAAACCTGATTTGAAAGCAAAACGGCACATCCCTAAGGATAAAAATAAAGTTTTAAAGGCTGTAAAACCAGAAGTGACTAAGTCAGGTGCCCGAGTCTATGTATATACATCAGATAAAAATGGGAACTACCCACGTATGTCGGACTCTCCGCCGACCCATGAGACAGGGTCCGGAAGTAGGACAATCCCAGAAACTGCACCTGAGCCAAGTGGCCTGGAGGTGAAGCGACTGCAGAAAGAGATGTGTACCTACATGCAAAAAATAGAAGAACTGGCACACAAAGGTAAACGAGGACGTTTCCGAAATAGTTTCCACTTCTTACATGTCTTTAAATGTTTCAGATCTTTTAAGGTTGAGAACTTTACCCTAAAAAAATATTCTTTTGCCTTTTTTAATGATTGTATGCCAAGTAAAGTTTTCTAAAGGATTTATTCACTACATCCTCACTGATTTCATTCTGCATTATAAAGGGCCAGCCCTGACAAGCTGCTTCTTTAGTAGAGACCTGGGTCCTGTGCTGATCTATCTGCATTATACACCGCCAGCTATGCAACTGTTACCGAGGTTGGCCCTTCATAAATCACGGCCATTATGTTGAAACCACAGCTCCCCTGTAGAGACGCCGGATTGTACCTGCTATACAGAATTATGTCTCTGTTTTAGGACACGCCGGGGAGATCTTGGATCCTGATGAACAAGCCAGAGGCCGGATTCGCCAGAAGGAAAGAGCAGCACATTCAGCTAGAACACTTTATGTTCTGCAGCAACAGGTAAATAATCTGACCACTCGCCGCTGTGAAGCAGTTTATTGGGTTCTCTCTGTGAAACGCACTGAGCTCGTTGTTTTGTTGTACCCTTGTCATCTTTAAAGGTCACATTGGCCTTTTGCACAGATGCTTGCTTATCTGTTTCCCTCGTTTTAACCCCATTGATCTCTACAGGTAAAAGAATTACAGGAAGAACTAGATCAACCACAGAAAATCAAGCACACCAAAAAAGTAAGAAGGAAAATGATTCAAACTGCTACATACATTTTTTTCCCGTTCAGTTTGGTCTTGACTGGTTTCTTTTTTTCCGTCCGTTTACGTATAGTGTGACCAGTTTTACTAGGGCTGTATAAAAACAGTATTCTCTGCAGTGAACTATATGAAGAGGGCAGTCTGGCCAAGTGAATGCTTTTAAAAACCTTTACGGAATCTCTAGCTAATGATGACGGGTATTGCAGTCTAGTTGAGTTGTTTACACCTTGGGTAGATTAACCATTTTCTGCCCGTATGTCTTGCTCTTTAATTATCTCATATTACACCCACATGGGTTATAAGGCTTGCATGGCCAACTTACGTTGTAACTGTCTTGTCAGTCCCGAACTATGTCCAGGCTGGCAGCCGTCTACAGAGGAGCCATTCGGGCTTTGCAGCTGTTTGTCACTCAGCTGAGTGAGCGAGGGGAGCAGCAGGTTCCAGCTCTTTATAAAGAATTGGTGCATGTCGTCCGCCAGCTGACGCTCTGCACCGCCAAGGTGGAAACGGGCAGCGACCCCGCGGCATCAAGCACCATCTTTTCCATCCTCCAGCAAGCTGAGGTAGCAATGGCTTTCTAGCTCTGTAACACATCCTTGGGGTACTGATGAATGCATAAGCATTCCAAATGTATTGGCTGTGTAAACAGATTTTTGACCCCTGAATTTAAGATTCCTGAGAATTTTTAAAAGCCAAAATGTAGTGGGAATAAAATTCACGATCCAATGATTAATTGATGTATTTAAAAGTAAGTCCCGTTAATACAATGTTTAAGTCAATATTCATTTAAAAGACCACAATATCTCTTTATTTTTTAGTTTAGTTCAGTTAGTTTTTTTTAGTTGTAGAAATTGTAAGATATGAATTCAGTTCTATAATACTTGGAAGCTCAAAACTTTTTCTCCTTGGCTCTTAAATGAATATAAAGACTTGCGTCAGTTACTGCCTTCAGGAGACCGGTATAATTCAGGAAAGCTTTATTTTTTTTTATTGTCTGGCTCTTTGCTGTGTATTGACATCTTTTGTAATCCTTTTAAAATGTCTGATATTCGCTGAGGGCAGCACTTGACATCTTTTTCTCTGCCTCTCCAACATTTTTCATCTACTAAATCAATTATCTGGGTCAGAGTTGGTACATCTTGGCTTGTCAGATTAAGGCAAATATATTGGCAGGTTATATACCTCTTGACCCTCACAGTAACGATTAAGCTCTTCTAAGATATAGAGAGCCAGCTTAAACCTCCATAAATTAACAATAATTAAATAAACATTTTTTATGTATTTTAAAAGAATACTTATACTTTTCAGTATTATGTTTAATGGATCTGGGCTGTTGCCAGGGTATTTTTAAATTCTAGTTCAATGGTTCCCACTTAGCACTCAAGGCACACTGTGGTGTGGGTTTAGTGATTACCATGTTCTGTTCTAACAAGTAGATTAAAAAGAAACCTGAACCATCGGTGTACCATGAGGATTGGGTTATTATTATAGAGATTACAGTTTTGTACATTGAATTTAAGTCAACACAATGCGTCTTCTCCAAAAGTCTATCTTTAAATGAAAAAAAATGCATTATTTAACTTTAATGATAGCTTTAGTATACTAGAGCAAACATTGAAGCCATATACATAAAATTTGTGTTTATACACAAAGTGACTTGCCTAAATATTTATCCAGGACCTTGATCTCCTTCTTGAGCACAAAGTGTCCTCCTATGGTAGAAGAGCATCTCCAAAGAAGGTTGCAAGCAGATCCCCATCTGCTGAAAAGAGAGATGACGAGCTACCCTCTAGACCTCCCGTTAAAGAGAAGAAAGGTCCACCTCCGATCTTCAAGCAGCGGCTGCCTCTGGAGAAGTCAGAAGTCCGGAAACAGCCTGTGTTCGGTAGATATGCTGTCAAACTTTGCTAGGATATGAGAAGCCCCTTTTATGTTAAAAACGGACCATTTGTTTTGTTCCCAATGTTTTGGGAGTAACTGTCTGTCTCATGCATGCAATTTGCCATAATGTAGCTGTATTATCTTATGTATAGCTGTACGTTGTGGCTATTTATATATTTTATATGCACACGATAATCAGAATTGCCATTCTATGCAGGGTGTTAAATGTAATCGAGTAATGATCATTTTAAAAAGGTAGTAAAAGGCTTTCAACAGAAGATGTCCAAGCGATGTTCTGAATAGCATCAGGTAGCAATTATGGTGATTTAGACAGCTGTAACCTAGACTTCACCTTTTGTTATAATAGTGGTTAAATGCCTCCATGTTTTGGTGTGAGGTCTATCTAATAAATCATAATATTGGAGTTAGTCTAGTTGGCGTCTTGTTTTTAATTTGGGATGCTCTTCATTTTAGATCTCACTGGAGAACCGAACTTTGTAGTGTCTTGAATCAAAAATAATACAGCTTGTTACTATATTTGCTATGTCTTATTGCTTCTTTATTCTTTACACCTTTATAGACAACACTCCTGAATCTTTGACTACAGGGACCCAGACTGAGCCGATACATGTAGAGGACCCACCTACGCCAGAAAGGAGAGCAGCCCTTAGATCTGGGCTGGAGGCCTTAATACAAGCGGGGGGTCTAAAAGGCATTCCCAGGGTAGGCACAGGACACGACAGACGCAAAGGAGTGCTACAATCTCATAAACCCCAGGTAACCAATATAGCATTGATAACTAAACTTCACCCGCTTATGAATACAATGACATTTATATTATCCATACAGGTAGCATGTTAATATACTTAACGACTCCATGTTAGACGTGTACACTCAGCCAGCATGTCCAAGTACATTGTGGGTGTATGACTGTGGTCATGACTGTTTATTGAATCGCTTTTACTGGTAAAAAAAAACAAAACAAACTAAGATCCAAATGCTATTTTTATTGAATTTAGCTGTGTTTTTGTATTAGTTTTTGTTTGTGTTTAGTTTAATGTTATATACCGATCACCAGCCACCTGGATCTCACTGCTGTAAAGTGGAAGCTGCAAAAGTCTAGCTGTCTGCCGGCTGTCAAGCTTAATATATTTTCCCAGACTTTAATTAAACAGAATTGGACCTTTTTAGCCGTAACCATTATTTAGCTGTTCTATGTTAATTAATGCAGCATATGTCATTTTCTTACGAATATTGTGCTTCCCTTACATTAAGTGTAGCAAATGCCAATGATACTCTATTGTATGAGACACCATATTACCTTTTAAAGGTTTAATTACATTAAAAAGAAACTGAGAGAAGCTTTGTGTTCAGTTTCTATAGCAGCAACCTACCGGCCTGGTTTGTCTTAAATGTTTGCAGTTAAGCCAACAAAGTGCGGCAGAATATTACTTCATTTTAAGTGTTTGAATATCCAATAGTACTAGGAATGAGGTTTCTAATACTGCATTTAAGGGAAGAAGACAGCTGTAATCTCATTGTAAAACTCATGAACTTTACAGGTTGACCACAGAGCCAGGCAAGTCAAAATTCTAATTGTTTGTACGTTAACTCTTGTCAGAGATTCCGCCAGCCATCCCAACCTCGAAGAACGGAACCATATCAGGGAGCACATTTTCAAAAGAAAACAGTGGCATTTGCACTGAAAGAGAATCATCCACCTGTCAAGGAGAAGAGGACTCCATGGTTACCTCCCAATAAAACTTCTCCCCCGGCATCCCCGAAAAAGTAAATCATATTTGTACTTGGAACCTCTTTAATCCATAAATGATGGTCTGTTTGTAGTCTTCAAGCAATCTTTTTTTTTTTTTTATTTATTTTTTTACACAGGATTCATGTGAGGAAAGAAGATAAGAGATTGAACCGTTCTCCAACAAAAAATTTGGATAATGATAATATACTCACAATTAATCAACCTGAGAAAGAAGATGCTATTGCCAAAGAAGCTGTCAGGTCTGTCATCAAAGGGCCTGCAATAGGAAACCATATATATATATATATATATATATTTTTTTTTTTTGTTTTTTTTCTTTCTTCAATTAGTGAAATTTAGACACAGAGCAACAACATATCATTTTTATAGATATTTACTAACACTGACAACACAGCCTCGCAGACACAGAGCCGTGATTGGTCCCGTGATTCATAGCAGACCCGGATCCCATTGTATGCTTCTTCAGCTTGAGCTCTCCAGGCCACCCCTATCCCTTGTTGCCCGTGTGCAAGACACCCACCATCATTTTAATGACATGCATCAGCTAGTATCTAATATTGTGTATTTTAAGATTGGACAGATCAAATCCCAGAAGAAATACAGTAGCTATAGATCCAATTACTTTCCTGCTGGCACACACATTTTATTTATGTTGCCCTTATTTTTATTGATCTCTTTTTGGATATGTCTGTCCGGTTGTCCAAAATTATGTCTCCTCTGTTGGATGCTTCTTTATTCTACATGAATTTGCTCATCCTTGGCTTGAGAATAATTTAGAACCTTGTTGAAATTCATTGATTTGGATTCCCACTCCATCTACTTCTTTTTTTTTCACTTTTTTTTGCCAATCTGGTTGTTATTCAAATATGACAAAGAATTTACTTTCTCTAAGTAATTTTGCTAATGTCAATGGCAGACAATATAGTCTTGAAATTCCAGCGAAGGCTTTCTTAAAACAGTAAATGCAGTACTTTTAAACTCATGCTAAAATGCTCAAAAAAAGAATATCACAATTTGTTAATTGAACCCCTTTTGTGATTAATAACACCATGAAAACAAAGTCCCTACAAGACCAAAGACATACTGGTAAAAATGGTCCCACACCGTGGTGATCTTTGGGTCACAGCTGTTGTTGACTGCTTTATGGCTGCTTCTATGCCTATACCTAAGACCCACTTTTTGTTTTTTAAAAATACACTTTTTTTTTTTTAACCCGACTAAATAAAAACCTAAAAAAATTGTAGAAAACGTAAAATAAATGAAAATTGTATAGGATTTTGGGGTGGTTAATCATATTTTTAGGTATTTTTTTCCCCCTTTTATACTAGTTATATATTCGTTTAATTAAAATACCTATAAAACTATACCTATAAAACTGCATTTACAAAATGTTTCTGGTAAAAAGAAAAAATATAAATATTAAAAATGTCTTGCATATGAGAATGGTTTTAAAGAAAAAGTCCTACTTGTCCCAATATATATATATATATATATATATATATATATATATATATATATATATATATATATATATATATATATATATATATATATATATATATATATAATATTACAGTATGCCAAATGAGAAAGAGAGAAATAATTGTTGAAGAAAGACATAGCAAGAACTTGGCAATTCCTCAAGTCCTTAAGGGATTAATTTAGTAACTATAAAAAAGACAACAGATGTTAAAATATATTAACCATAGCCCCAGAAGGGGTTTGAGCGTTATCCAAAAGCAAATCTATTTTTTGGAGTTTGTGAGTGAACATGTTCAGTGTCAAAACAGGGATGCTATATTCTAAAGCCTCCCATTAGAGACTTTAACCGTAACAGAAGAGGTACTTAAGTGCTAGGAACCACCAGCCAAGTGGAGATTCACTTGTTGGTTTAGTCACCAATGTCTGTGTGATCGTACTTGTGATTTAATGGATATTTCCATTCTTTATTCCTTTCCAGGTTGGCTTGGCTGGACGCAGAAACGGCAAGAAGAATACAAGAGTTGGATAATCTGTACAGGGAAGAAATGTCCCGCTTGCAAAATGTTCGGTAGGTTTTATCTAAACCCTTACCTGAAGACAAGTAGTTAAATTAATTTTTAGTTCACATGCCCGTGCTCAAGATAGGATATCGTAAATTTGTGGTCTGTTTGCTGCCCTCAGGCCCTGGAGTATTGAACCACGTTTCTTCCTTATAAAACACTCTTATCTTCTTCTCCTCACCTAATTCAAGTTTTGCATGATGGAAAAATGTAAGAGCAAGCTGTGCTGCAAAAGCTGACAAATTGGATCAGTCACCGGCAAAGTTTTGGTTGCTATGGTAGTCGCATTGGAATTGCTCTTTATATATAACCCCGAAGCCATCTTTTCCTTACTTTTTTTCTTGCTTTTAAAAATAAGTCAGTTGGTGATTTTGCAGTGGTTATGAGCTATGCAATTTATATTTCCAGTTTCCTTTAATTTTTCAGAAAATTCAGAGAACAACTTCTTCAAGCGAGTGATTTATCAAAAGCAGATAATACACAAAGACAGCGAGTAAGTTACACAAACTTTGGCGATTAAGGCATCTGTTCTGGTTTCGTTATTAAGCATGGCTTTTTATATCTATAATATAATATTAGTAGTAGCATATAGATATATATATTGTTCGTTTTTAGGCAGCGGGTTTTGTTCCCTGTCAAATCGGTTTGTATGAAAATCGAGGGCATTTTTAATTCAGGAACAAAATTTCACTTTCTCTCTCACGCTCTCCAAAGTGTTTCCTTACCTTCTCTGCCTATCCCTTCTGCATCTTCTATCTTCTCTTTTATCTTCATCCGCATCTCCGCAGACATAACCTGGCTCCAACTTCTGCCAAAATTATGGTGCTTCCGGTGACGTCCTCTCGCCCGATCCTCCAATCAGGTGGGAGGATGTCATTAAAAGTGCCACAAATTTGCAGAATTTCACCTTAGGGCCAAATTGTGCAGGTGATGCCTGCAGAGATGCGGACAAAGATAGAAGATAAAAGATGAGAGAGAAGACATAAGTTAAAGAACAGGGAGATTCAGAAGTGGTCAGCAGAGAAGGTAGAGGAAGGTAGCTTGAGTGAGTGAGTGAGTGTGAGTGAAAGGGCCCACACATTCTGGACAAGAGTTCTGAGCTTTTTGCTTTGTTTTCGTTTGCTCGGCGAGACCTCGTTTCGTTGCTTTGCACGAATCACCGAATTTCCCAGAATTTGGTAAATTTACAATTAGGGCTGCAACAACTAATCGATATAATCGATAATGAAATTCGTTGGCAACGAATTTCATTATCGATTAGTTGAATCGATTATTATCGATTATAAAATGAGGGTTTTTTCAGAGCAAACGCTCTGAAAAATCCCCCTCATTATATAATCCGTTTAGTCTGACTCACCGTCTCACAGCAGCAGCTCCTACTTACTCCCCCTCCCTGTAATCACTGTGACAACTGGCCCCGCCCCTTCCTTCTCCAGGCCAGAACCACATGGCTGTGACACTCATCTAACTGTAAGTATATGTATATATATATATAATGTGTATGTGTGTGTATATATATATATATATATATATATATATATATATATATATATATATATATATATATAATGTGTGTGTATATATATATATATATATATATATATATATGTGTATATATGTATGTAATACATATATATATATATATTTGGGCTACTGAAAGTTAGGGGAGGTGGGGGTTAATTTAGGGGCAGTTAAGGTTAGTGGGGTGTTTAGGGTTAATTTAGGGGCATATCTGGGGGTAGAGAAGTGGCATGTCTGGGAGGCAGGGTGGCATGTCTGGGGAGGATGGAGTGAGGTATCAGGGGATATAAGGCGTATCAGGCACAGTGGCAGATGTGGGAGGCAGCGTGGAGTGGCAGATGTGGGAGGCATTGTGGAGTGGCAGATGTGGGAGGCAGCATGGCGTGGCATATGTGGGGAGGGCAGGGTGGCATGTCTGGGGAGGATGGAGTGGTGTTTCAGGGGGTATAAGGCGTATCAGGCACAGTGGCATGTGGGGGGTAGAGTGGAGTGGCAGATGTGGGAGGCAGCGTGGAGTGGCAGATGTGGGAGGCAGCGTGGCGTGGCAGATGTGGGAGGCAGCGTGGCGTGGCAGATGTGGGAGGCAGCGTGGAGTGGCAGATGTGGGAGGCAGCGTGGAGTGGCAGATGTGGGAGGCAGCGTGGAGTGGCAGATGTGGGAGGCAGCGTGGCATATGTGGGGGGGCAGCATGGCATGTCTGGGAGGCAGCGTAGCAAGCCTGGGCTCAAATGTGCATATATTGGGGGGCTGGTTGGGAAATAAAGACAAGAAATGTATTATCAAAGTTTTTTTATTCTGCTGTTTGTATTTAACATCATTTGTTTAGTAAATTATTTTAAATAAATGAAAAATTTACATTAATTTTTTTATCCGATTAATCGATTAATCGAAAAAATAATCGGCCAACTAATCGATTATTAAAATAATCGTTAGTTGCAGCCCTATTTACAATTCACATGCTCAAGTCTAACCATCATGTCTAACCTAATAATCATGTCATATATGTCCTTGTAGAAGGGCCTAGTTAATGAATGGAGCTGAACTACAAATATCAAAACGTGAGAAAGCTAGAATGAGATTTGCGTTTGATAGAAGCATTTCACTCTTAAAGTAATAATTACTAAAATCACAGCGATAATGGTCGATAGCCACATATAGGGAAACATTTATTTAAACAGTTATTTAACACATTTCTTTTTGTCCAATCTTCTATAGACATTCAACAAGGCGGATCTGCCTGAGAACGTAATAAATAAAGGTTCACTTGAAACAGGCCAGTGTTCAAGAGAGGATTCAGGGATCCAAGATGTTGACCTAGAGGCCATGATTCAGAGGATAGAAGAAATAGAGGTGAGACACCAGCATGTATATATCTATCAGTGTAAAAGACGGTCACAGTACATATTGCCTTGAAGGAGAACTCCCACCAAGTTTTGTTTTTATCAGTTTTGGATTAAACCTGAGTTTTTAAAAGTATGTTTTTGTTGTTGCTGCTGTTTTAATTTGTGCATAATACAATGATCTCTGCATATGACCCATCGTATATCTGTTATCTTAACCCAAGCTCCAACGCAAACACCCGGACTGTGTGTCACACTGCCTTACAACAGAAGGCTCAGTCTTAATTACCCATACTGTGACTAATAAAAGTCTATGGAGGGACAGATGCCATTAGTATTGCTATAAAGAATCCGCTAAGAGTGGTTATTGATCAGGGAAAGTCATCCAAAATATAATGAGTCATAAAAAATAGGAGCCTCCTAATCTATATATCTATATAATTCTATATATAAACTGTTTCTACAAACAACATTTACATTTATGATTGCTACACACGAGCCAAAGAAGATGTATATGATTTTATTTAGGTTATTTAAATCTATATATTGCATATATTTCCCAAATGCTTTATCTCATCTGAGCTACAGAATTAATATATCAAACAATGTTTTGTGGTTAAGATTGTTTTTGTGGCATTGAAATGGAAATATGTGGGAGAACATTTGGGCCACATCTGATATACAACCAAAAAAATACATTTTAGTGCAATTTGTGTGTACGTCTCAATCTCGATGTGCTTTTTTTTTTGCTGACCATTGATTATAAATCCAGTGATCGCTTCTTTTTTAATTGACTTATTTTGTTCTCCAGAAATTCCAAGAAATTGTTCAGAGACGTAACCATGCTACATACGCAGATCCTGAATTCTGGGCCCAGGAAGAAAAAGGTTTGTAATTCTCAGTAAAACACTAAATTGATTATGATCTAAAAGCAATTTTAAATTGCATTATGCGTTCCTTCAGATCGAACGAGTGCTGGCAAAGAAACAATCCCTCGCTCTCCTCATCCAATTATGATCACCAAGCCCACGGGTCAGAGGGAACCAGTTGTGGACATATTTTTGGAGGAACCCTTTGAGGGAGAGTAAGTAACCAGAGATTTAAAAATGCACGCAGCAGACATCCTGTGCTCCATTAGAAAGAGTTCAGTGTAGTTTAAACAGTGTAGAGAGACATTTTAAACAGGACATCTATTTTATATTGGACCTTGTTATATCGTTATGTTAATCAATTTGCCCTTACACCATTATTTCTTTAATGCAGGAAAAAGCGGGCAGACTAGGTGGGCCAAAAGGTTCTTATCGATCATCCAATTCTATGTTTGTTGGGTTTTCTATTTTATTATTTGTTGAGTTAATATAGTGCCGTCACAATCCACAGAGCTGTACAATGGGATTCTGTGAAATCAAAGCCTATCTTGTAATCTTCACTTTTAATGAGTGTAGCAGTGATCTGTAAAAGCTGTGAGACAGTAACTCACCACAATGGTTTGCCTTTATTACATTTATAAATCAATCATGGCAAGTGGCATGATGATCAGTGTATGTAGAAAACGTGGTTTCTAAGTAGATAATCAGGCAAATTTACCAACATGGCTGGTGTCCATTTGGTAAGAGAAACTGTGATAGGCAAGAGTTTGTGTAAGCGGTACCGATCTTTCTGAAAACAGTAAAATAAAAAGCATATATATTTAATCAGGCAGTCACTTGTCAAGTGACTTGATGTTTTAACGAGTGTTTATCGTGAGCTCCATGCAGACGTTTATGATTTTCTGTTTTACTGTTTTACTTCGCTTAAACAAAGTTTTTTTTTTTTTAAACTGCTGTCAAACGTAACATTGTTCTGGTGATGCCTCTTCAAGTTCACTACAAGTAAGCAAGGAAGAGTTGGCCAGAAGCTCGCCACTTGTTTTGCCTGAGCGGCCAACCGTAAAACCGAAAGGCCTGATCGAGATCTCTGTCCCGACACAAATGCTGCAAAATATCAAAAACTATCATGACTCGTATGAATGTCGCCTCCGACGGACATCTGACTCGAAAGAGGGAAGCTTCAACTCGCGTTACATCTTCGAGAGGTACGTTAAACACTATAGACCGTCACCTGTAAAACTGTATATTACCCAGCATGCATTTGTCCTCTTCTTAACACAGGGTTATGATTCTTTTATTCATTTTTACTTTTTTTATTTAATATTTTTAATATCATTATGGCTGAGTGACTTAAGTTTCTCGTTTATATACAGTATGGCAGATGACCTCTTGGAAGAAGCACTGAACGAGGTAGCTGCAGAATATCTGGACCTATGTGATAGTTACGCTGATGCTCTATATACCTCTGAATTCTTGGAGCCTCTTAAAACAAGCTGATATGTTTATTGAATTGCTTTGCAAATGCAAATTTTAGCTCTTTTTTTATATTTTTGATACTTTTTTAGATTTGAAGTTTCTATGTTGATCATATTTGTCTATTATATTGCTTGAAGTAATCCGTTTTGAGGCCTTAAACTAAATTCTAGTAACTTATCACAAAATGTGTTTTTGGTTAATGCTGTAATTACAAAGCGTTTTAAATAAACAATTATTTATTTCAGTCACTTGGTTAATTTATATGTTTATTACACAAATCACTGCTTTTTTTTTTTTTCTTAGTTTTTTCTTTTCTCATATAGAAAACAAAAATACACTGACCTCGGTGTGGTATTTCACTTCTATACAAGGCTGGGGTGATCATTATCTAACCTGTATGTGACACTTAGACTATGTATCCTTGAATTGCTTTACTAAGGCTATATAATATATGCAGTATTCCCCAGTCTGCCAACAAAGGGTTAAATTTCAATATTTAATTAAGGGAAAATCATATAACCATATAAACACTCGGGAAAGGATAAAACCACCTTGACGTAAAAAAGCATGTATCAAAATGCACGGATGTTTTAACCCTTTCAGTGGCCAGTACATATGTGACGTGGTAGACAAAGTGGACCCTAGGAGCCAACATCATATTGCCTACATGGCCATGAACGGTCCCACCTATGCAATTGCTACACTCTATTGTTAAGAGCGTATAAAGAGGGTTAAAATGAAGACTGCCTTGCAAGATTTATAAAGTATATTAAATTTAAAAAAATAAAAGGCGATATACACAGAATAGGTGTCTTCTGGTATGATTGATCTAGTTCAAAATTTGCAGTAAGGCTTCTTGGCAAGTTCAGAATATAAAAAGTGTGCCTTTTCCACAGAGCTGAGTGATCACATCAGCCATGTGTTTCAAGACGCATATCATTTTTACATATTGCTGTCCAACATATATATAACATGCTGCCCTGTAGTATGTGCTATGTATAAACTCATGGAAGGAAATACTCAGTTATACATTATACGGGGGGGGGGGATTTGTGCCTTCTGGCCCAGTGTATAAATAAAGCCGAGTGCTCTGCCCCTTCAAACTGAAAAGTGCTAGGTCGTTTTAATCTGTGATCACGACCTTGTCCTTCAACACAACTTCTTATGTATTTAAGATATACCACATATTTAATATCTCAAACTGAAGCACATTTTTTTGCCATAATGATGAATATATATTCAGAAACTCTATTTCCATATAAATGTGATTCATTTAAATATAAATAGAGAGATATGGGAATAATCATTGGCTGCTTTAAAAATCTGATATAGGTAATGGTCTCGTGGGAAGAATAGTGAAGGATTTCAAGTATATTTATGGCACGTTAATTACAATATTTAATCTGTGTCTGAACAGACTGCTTTCTTCCAGTTGTTCTGCATCATTGTCATGCAATGCGTTTGACACAAGTCTACCGTGGTGTGGAAAGTTCACTGAGAACATTTGTCGTTACTCATGCCGGAGGCCTATAATTAGAGTCTACATTTTATGGCGAGGACCGTAAATAATAACCCTGTGCCTAAAAATATTCTACGTAGAGGGAATCGATGAACCCAAATCAGCACGCGCCATCTTACTAATATGCGGATGAAACGTCCCTTCCTTTACTAGTACGGTACAATCCATCTTTATATCTTATTGAAGACCATCTGTCATTGTAACTGTATGGTTGTTTGCTTTGAATAATGACACAACTCACAAAAGTCGGATTCACGTAGTTTCCTGAGGGGTGGGGAAAGGGGCAAATGCATAGGGGGGGATTCTACAAAGCCCCCAAAACATCTGCAATGGGGACACAGCGGAAATATATAGGGAGCGCTCAGGTATCATGCATTAAGGTACATGTGAAGGCTGCAGCGTGGTGAACTGGAATAGCCAAGCTCTTGCTAATAAATTTGCTCTAGTCCTTTAGAAGGTTCTGAATATCTGAGGGTGATGGGAGTTGTAGTAGTTAGAGGCAATTCAGGGTGGACCACGCAGTGAATTGCAAGCCGCCGTTATCATCGGTGGCTGGGGAAAAAAACAAAACAAATTCTGAACAAGCAGTGACGCACTTGCTGGCTCTTAAAAGAATTTTAAGATCTGAATGGAATGTAATAAGCACATTTATCAATTCCATAAAGCTGACAGTATCTCTGCTGTGGTAGGGGATATTTCAGCCGGTAAGAAGTTAATGAAACCGCTTGCATCTTAGTGTCATTACACGCGCTTGGCTGTCACCCCACCCTCTGCGGCATCACTTGCTGCATGGGGAATATTTAGGATGCTAAAAATAGAAGCAAGCAATTCAGGAGAACGTTCGCCTCTGTCCCTGAAGAGTCTCGCAATTTTCTGCTTTGGCACTCTAATGTTTTCACGGATTCCCGGGTAACTGTTTAATACTCGTAACAAGCAGATCTGCGGCACACAACCGTTCAATGCTGTGCGGATCTGCATCCAGTATAAAGGAGTTGAATTAGTGGTTTGATGTCGCGAGCGTGTAATTTGAAGAGGTGCAGATTATCAGCTGTACAAATAGTTGAGACAGAGTACTGGTATTTGCTGCATAATTCAATATATTTGAGTGTTATGAGACTGCATGGCATCAGAAGCCACTCCTTCCCCGAAATGTAATTTTGTGAAAGTAAATTCAAAGGGCAAAGGGTGAATATGAATAAATGTGATATTTGTTCTACGTCAGGCAGTAATTTTAAGGGTATTTAATCATTTATCTCCTGGATAATTTAGAACATTCCTTGGTTCTCCAAGCTCAAACCACCATGACCACCCTCTACGCACACCTCCTCCATGTAAGCACATCTTCTTTTCCCTTCTCTCCATCTCCATTCCTCTTTGCCTCTATTTCCATCTAAGCACTCCTTTTTCCATCCCCCATCTCAGCTTCCTCCTCTGTCTTTCAACAGGTAGGGTTCTCCTTATAGAGCAAGCCAAAATCCATTTGTTATTGGACACTCAGGGCCCCTGAAGAACAAATGGGCCCTCGAAAGCTTCTCTTTGCTTTTCCTTAAAGATTTACTCTGATATCAGGATAGACCCAGCAAAATGGCACATCTTAACAGTTAGTTGTCTCAGCCATTTTGCCAGTTCATGTGTATGAATTGGAAAATAGCATGTGTACTATGCCCAAAGTGGACAATGCTCATGTGCAAAGGTAATGACAGATGTTCTGTCCTATTAAGCTATGGTTATGGAGCATTTCATGTTGAGCCCTGTTGGCTCACGTTTCATCTTTTGTAAGAGGGTAATGTATCGGTTTGTCTTAGTCTCTCAATTCTCATCTTGTCATATCCCTGGAATATATGTATTGTATTAAGCGTAAATTGTTGGTGCTATATAAATAAAAGATAATAATAAAAATAATAATAATAATAATAATATGTATAGGTGGTGCCCTAAGCAGTAAGTCTCATTTTCCATAAGGCATATCAGGACCAAGGACAGTGCAGGGACAATTTACCATATGAAACTGATGGAAAACAGCTTCCTGTATCCAAGATTGGATTCTACTTCCTGTTAAAGCAAGTCTCTTTTTATATTTAAATATATTTTCCCAAAAAAGTTACTTATACACGTTTGTTACATTGTGTTCTTACATATATATATATATATATATATATATATATATATATATATATATATATAAACACAATTCTGTTCCCAAGGTCCCAAATGGTGAATAGTATTAAAAAGACATAAATAGAAATACATTTTAGGGTCCAATTGGGAATACTGCAGCAATTCATGTGGTTTAGTTAACAGACCCTTAGTATATATTTGGTACATTTAGTCACATATATAAACGTAGGTGTGTGTTTAATGAGAACATAACAATATGTTCTGAATTGTGAAATACATACATTTATTTCTTCTGCATTATAAAGCTGATCTCAGTACCTGTATTCCACCAATCACATGCCCTGTGTCCTCTTTGCTAATACTTCATATAGATCAATGGTCATATAATATTTTTTTACAGCGAGAGAGACCATTGAAATGTTTTTCTTTTGCAGAATGATAGATATGTAAATTGACACCAACATTTCTTCCAGAAAACGATATTCAACAGGTTTTATGAAATCTGAAATCTATCAATCAAGAACCATGCAGCTACTTTAGGTTGTGTTTAAAGTTAAATAGGGTCGCACGTTTTTGTGATGATGCCATGCTTTTTAGCACAACAAAACCTGTCATCCGTACCCAGTTGTGAGTTGCGTAGGCTTTTTTCCTTTTTCTTTTTTAATCGACACAGTTGTATCTGTACTTAACCTTCCTGGGTGCCTTCTGTAGCCAAGCCTGCGAAGGACATTCTATCACGCACGTTGTTATATACACATCACTTTAACATTCCAGTGTCTTTCGCATAAAGCTGTCATTTTAAAGGCTTTGTATAAATATTTACATAATATATTTTTCTGAAATGTAGATTTAACCACATTACTGGGATGCTTTCCCTGCATGGAGTGATTTTTTAAACGCTCTTTTAAATGAAGCTTCTCCGAATGATGCCTTTTGTAAGTTTGTGCAAAAGGAAACGTGATTTACTCCGCATGGACCTCCCAACTCTGCAGCTTTCTTTGCACACAATTATTCCAGTTTAATTTTTCTGAGCATAAAGCTATTTTAGTAAGCTTTGCATCAATAATGTATTCTACATTGTGGCACAATATACACAAGGCCCCCTAGCAGGCTGATAAATCTGCAAATAATTTGTTTTAAATTACGTGGGTAAAAATTATGTTAATCTCGGAGCACTTTAATATTAGTTTGGCAAATGGAAATTCATTAGGATATATAAGAAAGATAAAACACCCTATGTACAGTATGTTACTGATGTTTGGTGGCATCCTGATATACATTTATATATACAGTATATATATATATATATATATATATATAATTTTTTTTCCTATAGTCCAGTCATGAAAACCAGTTCTTTCCTAATTGGCCAGCAATTATTGGGATATAGTATAAAGGGGCCCTGGTTAATTTGTTATTATTATTTATTGTTTTATATAGCGCCATCAAATTCCGTAGCGCTGTACAATGGGTAGACAGGCCATAACAAGTAGCATATAACATAACAAATTGACTAACAGAGACAACAGGGGAGGAGAGCCCTCCTCAATTAAGCTTACAATTTTCCCACAACTGGATAGTTAAACATATAACTTGCAAATAATGTATATTATTAGGCTTATTAATAGCTTACAAAGGTCATATTCATTCTGTACTTGTAGAATTAAAGACATGAGTTGATTGGTGCAGCGAGTAGAATTGGCATTTGGTATATTTGAAATATGGCTGCCTTTTCTTTTTTTATGGTTGAGTGGCTTCTAAAATAAATCATTTGCCCAAGGTTGGCAGCCATCATGAAATTTACCATCAGTAAAAAAAAATTAAAAAATAATTTTATACCATAAAATTGGATATTTCGATAAAAGAATGCACATGTAATATAAGATAGTCATACAGGATTTGAGTATGTTGTATTGTTAAACATATTGTACATATTTTTTTCTTTAAATCTTGATATACGCTGGGAAAGTTTTGCTGTCGGTATTATCTTAACGTCTCGTCAGCATACATGGCAACTCGTGCTTTGACCCACAGTCTCTGGGTAAAGCCCTGCTTCCCTGGGTTAGTTTCTTCTTTCCAGAGTTTGTTGCCCCCCTACTGTCAGGAGTTTTGCCCCTATACGTGGATACCCCTGCCTTTCACAAAGCCATTCTCGCAGAAATGAGAGCGCTTTGGGTAACCTACCCAGGTAAAACAATTTCCAGTGGTTTACAACCCAACATTTGCCATGTGTGCCCAATGAGTTGTCCAGACCTGATTCTCACCCCATTACACTATTGATCCCAAACCTATCTAGCATGATCTATAATTTTACACACCTTACTTTCTCCCTATGTACGTAGCTTTCTCAATGACAGCTAAAACCAAGACTACCAAGCCAGAACTCCTTTATCATGCTGGCTGCCTAAGAAGCGTTAAGAACAATCTGCGGGCAATATGGAATACACAGTTTCCACTTAGCTTGATGAAGTCCAGTGCTTCTGTGCATTATTTATCTCAAAGATAGAGGGATTTATGTATTAGTAGATAAACCAATTTTGAGGTTGATGTATTTTGGTAAAATGTGTTAATGTTGTCCACAGAAACACAATGTAAGCCAAAAATCAAGCTCAGCTAACCATCAATGCCCAAAGCAATAGTTTTACTGCCAAATTCCTTATCAGAAAACTGTCTGTAATATTTTGGGGGTGTCTAAGCAGCCATGAATAGTTACATAGTTCTAACCAAGCGTGTAAACTCTTTAATATCATGTCAGCACTCTTCTGCTAAACACGCTATTTATCCATAAACTTTCTTACTGCACATTCTCCCCCTTTTATTCTTGCTTCTCTATTATTTCAGTTCTATCACCTGCTACCATGCCAATGTATATTTTTGTAAACAGTGTTGAACCATTTTACTTTGCCTCAGGGAAGCTTTGCAGAAGATGTCATATCCAGATTCTAACAAGAGCGATTTTAGTATTGTTTCAATGTAACTGTTAAAGTTACAAATATACAGAGTAGTGGAACTGTTCTGTAGTCTCAGTTTTTGTGGCGAAAGTTTCAGCGACGGGATATGAGTGGTCAGGATGTGTGAGGAGACTTAAGGTTAAGGCTGCTTGAGTTGTTTGGGAGAACAAGGTACAGGTTTAAGAAAACAAATGCTGGCTGTAATGTGGAACACATTGAATGAGCCTTTGGAAAACACATCTGATCATGGACATGATTATATCCTATACAGCTCTCCTCTGCCATCAGAGCAAAATCAGAAAAGTCGTACCAAATGTGGTCCCTCAAACACACATACGTAAATAGGTGCCCTATCCTCAGGTCCGTATTTAATGCAGGAGAAGCTGCCTCTGACCCAGCTTACTTGGTGGCCCACAACAGCTGTCCCTTGGACATCCTGGTTTTGCATGCACACATAACTTCGGCGCACTCCATGAATTAGAGGTCTTAGCCCAGACCAGAGCAGGCTGCAAGTCAAAATGGGTCTGGGTTGCCCAATATGGAAGGCTTGCCCAACGTCCCTTATATAGCTTTCATCCAGGAAAAGCTGTGCCCGTAGAATTTTCCAGGTTGCTTAGAGTCCTGTGTTCTGTCATTCATTATGTTTGAATGAGTTTCCTTAGGAATCAGGACAAATATGGAGATTCCTAGTCTGTGCCAGGTCACCTTAATATACCAGGAATTATACGGAGAAAGGAATAAAAGGAAGCTTATTCTCAGGATTTTCTGAGTGATTTAGAATAATTGAACTCATTTGATGTTGGAGAAATCATTAGCTATTAAAATCAAATCATTTTAATGAGGATTTGTAAACCTATATATTGTCAGAAGCCCTTATTTGAGTTAGTTGTAGAGCCATTAATGAGTGTTCTGTATCCTTTGCCTGGCAGAATTCGTAATGTAAATGAAGTGTATGCCTTTGTAAACATGCATCACCTAATCTTAAAAGTCACAGAGTTCATTAATGGCGATATTAAAAGCTGCTGCAACATTAATCTTGATAGACGGCAAAATAGGGAAAATAAGACCTTGAATACTAGTTTTAGACTTTTGACATCCAGAGGAAAACCATATCTGCTTCGAAATAAATCTCAATGCGCCTTAAAGGGACACTCTGGCCATCATATGCACTTTCACAGATGTGATAGCTCAGAGGTACCGTTACATTTCTGTGCTGCCCCCCTTGCAAATGCACGAGTTTAGTTCACTTTATAATACTCATTTCAATTAATTTCATTTTATTTTATATTTTAGTCACAATGTGACACAATGATTTCATTTGTTTTTTCTCCCATGCCTCTGCATCTGCAATGATATCCGGCCACCTTCATTACTCGTAGTAACTACTTTACTTGTTTTTAATCCATGCTGGTATTAATTATTTATTGATTGAATCAAACGTCTTGAATATCACCTCATAGGATTGGAGGATGAGTTAGAAATAATTTCCACTTGTGGTTAATTGTTAATTAAGCATCAACATTATTTAAGGAACACTGATAATGTACTCACTAGCTTATGACTAAGCACTGATGTGCGAAACGCGTCAACCGTTGTGGCACTTGACACTCTGTGGCTTCATTTTCTCGTGTTTTTGTTGAATTCATACAGATGTGGTCTTCCTGTAGAAACTAGCAGCCTGAGTACCTGCCGCTCCTGGTTATACTTGGACCATCAGGACCTCTCTTCAAGTGCTCTTGATTTTAATGGGAGCTCTTTCTTGTCACTGATTGGCTGCTCCTGTCAGCCAATCAGTGGTGACTTGTGATTTGTCAGAACACAGAGAAGATGGAAAGCTACAGCTCTGTATCTGCCACTTCTCAATAAGACAAGTGCTTTACTTACTGTTTTAAAGAATGTGTATTAAAGTACTTATTAAGCACACGCAGCATCTAGTGATTATAATTCTGTTTTATGACCAGGTATCGCTGATACCATCCATGCTATATCCTGATAATCTGTGTGTATTTGTCCTGGCGTGCATGCTGTTAGATCAGATTTGGATATAATTGTGTGATAATGAGTAGCCATTATTGTTTTTTAGCAAACCACTTAATCTCTTTTACTGTTGATGAACTAATTAGCTGAGCATTAAGTCTATTAGACCAGCTCCTATGAGTTTGCAGTCATTTACATGGAGTGCTTCACAGACCGAGGAAGTGTCTGCAATGTTTCCCAATATGTTTATTTAACTATGAGACCATATGTAACAGAAAACAACAGAACAAAGGAAGAAATAGACTGCGTAAAAGGCTGAAATCAGCATTGTGGTCCTTAGATACCGCACCTCTGACCCTCTGTCTGCTATTTGTACTCGTTGTAGAACTGATTCATTTATATTACGTACCACATTGATCTGTATGATGCATTTTTCTGTCAGGCTCTTATTTGGTTTCATCAATCAGATGTTCCCTTGTCTAACCTAACTCTGCACTGCTCTTACTTCTGCTCATCAATTTTATGTCATCTACATTCTTGTTTATTATATATATATATATATATATATATATCATATTATTATAGTATAATAAGTTCATGTATACCTACAGTTCCACACTATTGATCTTGTCATAGCTATGATACTAACAAGATAAAAGCCTTCATGCAATTTAGATTACAAATTACAAATATCTACAGAGTGCCAGGATAGTAATGATCAGGTGATGGGTGTTATATGAATAGGTTGGGTCACTTTTATCCTACAAATGCCTATTGGAAAAGGCTTCTCACATATACCCTCATAACCTGCCAAGTTAAGGCATGTGTTTATTTTGTGGCTGCCAATGGTAGGAGAAAATATGTAGTTTGGTAATCATTTTATAACTCATATAGACAATATATATATTTTTTGTATGTTATATAAATCATACATATGCTATTTGAGGATTGGCCACTTGGTGTCAGGCTCAATCAAATCAAAGTTGACAAGGATGTTCGAAGGACTATAAAAGGTGAGGGTAAACCAGAAAAGAATGTGAAGCAGTGATAAAAATGGAAAAATAAGACCCAAAGGAAGTAACATCATCTAGAAGTTGGAATAGTCCAAAGAACTTCTAGTATAAAAGGTATCAAACGCCAGGAACAGAGTCTTCTGATGACTCAGAGAAGACATTCCATAGGTCATGAAAAAAGGAGATATTTTTATAACTTCACCAGCCCAGAGAATATCAGACAGGACCCTAAAGAACTTTAAAACCATCTAATTAGATATTGTAGCTAATATAATAACAATAAAAAAGCCACTGACAGATAAGACACAAAGGGTACAGCACTGTCAGTTGCTGATAGAGAAAAATCACTGATAAATCATAAGGAATAGGAATTTCTTATCGGCAAGGATTCACCTTTAAAGGTTATCAATGGTACAGAGAATTGTTTTTTGGGATGTAATACTTTCTTAATAATGCAATCTGGTTATTATGTAATTGAGCTAAGTTAGTTAGTAATTTTCTAGTCTTGTGTACTCACACAAGTTATATATTGTTTGTTTCCGGATAATAAGGGCTTCCTTTGGATACCATTTTTTTAAATTATATCATCTGATTTCCTATAAAAAAATATAAAATATGATGAAAAATTGAAAAAACAAGAGCGAATGAAAAAAACTGCTAAATAGCAATTTTGCTTTTTTTTCTCCAAGTAATAGGGTAATAAGCCAGACCAATGGAATTTACCCCATCAAACCATATATTTTTGAAAACTAGACATCCCAAGGTATTTTAAATGTTGGTATTTTAACCCATCCATGCACTTATTCTACTACCACACTTTGTCAAACTTTCTGGTAGTAATTTATTTTGTGTTTTTTTATCACACAAATTCCTATGAATTTAGCAACATCTCCCAAGTACAGTAATACCCCACGTGCATGGGTTCATCGGGTTGTTCGGGAGGTAAAACACCACATTTGGAAAGTGCCCATTTTTTGGACATATGGTCCTTCTGCTACCATGTCCTATTTGGGACAACTTTGAAGCCTCTCAGTTCAATTTACCCCATGAAATTATATATTTTTGAAAACTAAACACTCCAGGGTATTTTAAATGGAGGTATATTAACCCTTTCTGTGCACTAATTTTACCACCAGCCTTTGCCAAAATTTGTAGTAGTATTGTTTGTGTGTTTCTTTTTTCTCACACATTGTACTTCAGGTATGAATTTACCACTCTAAATTGTCAACCCCCCTCCCCCAATAAAGGTTCAGCAACATCTCTTGAGTACAGTGGTTGTTTCAGGGCTAAAAGGCCACATTTGGGAAGTGCGCCTTTTTATTTTGGTCAGTCTGTGCCTATGCCTTATTTGGGACATCTTTGAACCCCGTCACTCTAATTTACCCCATCAAACCATTCACCCCTTGGATATTTGAAATGCTAGTATTTTAACTCTTTCCATGTCAGGATTTTTAGGAAGATACAGCAATAATTTTAGCACTTACTGTATTCAACTTGCAGGGGGAGTCTGGAGAGACCCTCTTGGAAACTTGTTTATTTACTTGAGGCATTTTAGTGAGACCATTGAAGCTTAGGAGGCGATCGTTGATCGCCTCTTAAGCTTTTAAAACGGATGTGCGCCCCATACAGTGTATGATGGACGTTGATGTCCCGGGGAGGGGCCACACAGGACTGTTTAAACAAAGAAAGTGATGGTTCGGCTCCTCCCTAACATTGCTCTATATGCAGCACATATGTCATCAGGTGGCTGCTGACCTTAAAGTGCCAGTGCTTCCTTGATATCACCAGTCTGGCTCTATTTAGCAATTATTTTATTGTGCTATTATCATTCCCCCCAGAAATCTACATTAAATAACATGAAAACTATGAATTTCAAATGTTAACACTTATGGAAGACAATTAACAATTTCTATTTTATTAGGAATAAAAGAGAGACAAGAGCTTCATATTTTTAATCATCAGTGTCATTATGTAACAATTTTCCCTTTCAGAAAACAACCATGGCAATTTATATGTTACACTGTTCAATGTCATAAGAAGTAACACATTAATCCTTGTCTAGCACTAGTATTAAACATTTATTTTCTGAGAGTGGTGCCTACTAACTCTGTTTATTTCATGTTTGTCAGTGTTTACATTGGCGATTGCCTTGCCACTTGGCACCCTATCAATCAAAGGTGCTCCATACAACTATATCCATCAAACAGTCTGTGCCATTGATTGATCTACCTGTGCTGGTGACCTTAGAGGACTGGAGACTTGCATATGCTCTGTAAACCTGTCAGGGATGCACTGTTATGGCACCTGCTATTATGAAAAATAACAAGTATTGCCCCAAGTGCTAAAACAAAGATTTTATGTTGTTCTATTGTTCCTTCTTCATTTACCTGCAGACTGAGTATGTACAGTATATCCTATGGATACAAACACCTCCATACTGTAAGTGTACTAGTGGAAATACTGAGTTTCTCTTATGGGGGAATATTCAGTAACTTTATGGTGTGCAGCAGCTATTGAGAAGTATGGTGGCTGGAACTGCTATTGCAGTCTTGTTTTTTGTTATCTGCAAAAAAGTTGGGTTCTGTCCAAGTGGTTAGTCTGCTATGGTACGCATAGGAATCCAGCAGTAACTGAATTTAAAGTCAATGTTGCACCTACTCTGATGAATTTGCACTTTCCTACCCTAATGCAGAATAGAATTATCACCTAGGCACAGTTGTCTTGTGACACAAAACCAGGCACTGTTGTGTATTTTTTTTATGATTTAAAAATCATAAAACATCACCTTTTAAATATGTGCCTCTTGTAAATATGCTATGTATGTCCTCAGCAGGTTCTTTGTGCCTAAGGTAAACTGTGGATTTTATGAGGTATATCACCAGGCCTGGACTGAACATTTGGCATACCGGGCAAATGAGTGGTGGGACGCTGGCAAACAGCACCACATCGTCCAATCTGCAGCCCCACTATATCTGCCCGGCCACACGCTACATGAGCATAAATGTCTAGCGTGTAGCTACGCATTCCAGCCATCAGCCACACTTATATTATCAAGTGGGCCAGGGCCACCCCATCATCGCCAGTCCAGTGCTGTATGTCACTTTCTGTTTTCATACCCATAATTTACATATGATTACTGTTTTATACACAGATTTACACTATAGTCAGGTGGTCTGCCATTTACCAACACCAAGCTATAAATGTCTCAGTCCATTAGGTCAGCCCTCCACTCTACAGAAAATGGGCCTGCAAACTAAAATACACTTATGCCTATACATGCGTGCCTAAGACAAAGAGATGCAAACACACTCAATGTATGTCTTTTTTCATGAACCAAATCCTCCGGGTTGCGGGAGCGGGGTCTTGACACGCCCCGCTTCCCGCCCATTTTCCCTTTAAATGGGGGTGTTTCCCGCTGCTATCAGTGGGAACGCCGCCTACGTCAGCGGGAACACCCCCGACGTCAGGAGGCAGTCCTGGCCGCGTCCCGCAAGGGAAGGCTCCGGGTAGCCGGAGGCCAGAAGTTCCCAGGTATGAATATATTACAATGAATTTAAATAACAATTAAAATGTACAGCTCTTTACAATACACAGCAAACGTCAGGTACATAATATTCTGTGGAACAGTCAGCACTTATCCTTTATTACGGAAAGGATTTAGCAAAAGAGAAAGAAATTCTGCTCTAAGCTTGTCTGGTACTGAACTAGTTAATCGGAGTAACATTCCCTTTGATGCCCCACAGCTATCAACAGCACTGCTGAGGATACTGTAATAATGTAATATACCTGGAAATTATCTGCAGATGTCTATAACACAATGCAGTATAACTGATAAATTTAATTAAAGGTAAGGTCACACAGATTAATGTGGAGTTTCAGATAATATCCTTTTCTGAAGGCTTATAAATGCCTGTTCATCAACCTGGCCCTTTTGACAGGTTACATGGATTGCTATTTACACGGAATCTATTTTTAAGAGAATTCTGGTTAATATAACAGGTGTGAGATCATGATCTTCAGAACCTCCATCAACACTTTGGAAGGCTGTGTGTGTCTGTGACTCTCGGGTTATATGTGTTACAGGGAATCTAGCACAGGCTGGCCTTTAGATATGTGCGATCTTTAACCCCTTAATGACAAAGCTCGTACATGTACGGGCTCAAAATGCATTGTTTTCAATGGGTTTAGGGACCGCCCATTGTCCTTAAGGGGTTAAGAAAGTTAAAAGGGTAATAAAGTTTTATTGTTATAAAGTCCTGGTGGTGTTTGTTTAAAATGGGGCATGGCACCATTTAACAAGCAGGTAAGGGAAAGTGTCCTACATATTAGTTGTTTTTCCCACAATTTTCCCCATTAATAATAATAATAATAATACTGTTGACTTACAATGATGGATAATAGATCCCCAGGGAAAGACTAGCAAAAATGAAGGGGTAATTGCTCAAATTTGCATAACTGGGTCATAGTGTCTGATATTGTTTTGTCCTTTTTTGCAGTTCCATGTGCTACAACAGAAGGCCCTACTACTGTGAGGAGAGGGCTTTAATAAGAATGTCTACTATGATTCTTAGTGTATTCCGTTTAACAGTATTGTTATGATCCACGTGGTATATCCATCATAATTATAAAGTCACCTGTCTCAGGCTCACCTCCTCTCGTTGAAGTTGCCTTACTCAGTTGTGTAAACATCTATCTCCAGGCCACATACTTAGGTCTTAGTAAAGCCCCACCCAAGCAATACCTCTAACAGCATCTCCTAAACAAAAGTGTGTATTATAGGCCATTTTATTTGGTCCCTGAAGTCTAGTGGAGAAGATGGGTCTGTCTTTTAGCCACTACCTTTCCTTGAAGACATCAATGGTTCACATGTTTTGAGTGTTTTGAGAAGATCCAGCTTTCAATAAAGTTTTGGCTAGGGAGGGATGGAAAGGACTGCATATGTCCATGGGAGGAGTAGGGTTGTAGAAGATGAAGGTTAAGGACCCAGGTACAAGGAAGGTATAGAATGCAGAAATCACAAATGAATTCCCCTTGTAAAGCTAGGATTTGCAAAGACAATATGCCATCTTTAACAAATTTACTTTAAAACAGTGGCAAAAACGAGTAACTAAAATAAATGTAAAGGAAAAAGCAGCAAGTTGTCAAACTCATTTAGGTTCCTTGTAAATCTAGGTTCAAAATCCAGGTTTAAAATCAGGCTGTGAAAGCTCGGCACATTACAATAACACTGGAGTTCTGGGGAAACTTACTATTACTGCATGTGTTCCTAGGCACTGACAGCTGGTTATAAAACAAGCTTGTATAATTTCTTCACGAAAACATTAAAGCACTGTAACAAAGGTTAACTTCCATTCTATGAGTGCTGCACAGTTTTGCTTCTCTGTCAGCATACTGCTTGTCATAATTAAGAATGGGGTTTGTATCAGAAACCATGGTCATATGCATACATTTTTGATAATTAACAGAATCTGGTGGTCTCTGTTAGCTGCAACAGTGGAATGGTTCATTTTGTGCCTTAAACTTTTTCCACCATGTTTTTCTTGTAACAGGACCCACCGACCACCTTCCTCGTATGGAAAGCCAGCTTTGGTTCTCGGAGCAAAAGTGCTTGTAGGGAGAAAATGGTCAAAGCATGGCACACCAGTCAGGAAGCAAGCGACTGGTTATTGGGACTAGGCATGGTTGATTTATTAATAGATAACCTTGCTTTTGGAGGCTGGACTTCACATAATATTTCAACAAAATGTATTCTTAGATTTTATATGTTACAATGGCAGCCCAAATCCAAAGAGGTATCCATTGTAGTTTTGCCATTCCTTCAGGGCTTAACATGTTAAATAAACACACAGGCAAATGCACAATAATGTGCCAAACATCCATCATCACTCTGTCTAGAGGAAACCCACGTGTCCTTGCATGAAACAATCAATCATTTATATCACTGGTTCACTCCGAAGACCTTGTATCTTGCAAAGATTTGATGAGCTCTAATCACCCTACCATTTCCCAGATTTGAAATCCATAAAGAGACTTGCTATAACGCAATATGAGACAAGCTTTATACTAAGTTGTTTGCTTCCAGTATAATTATAGGAATGTGGATATACGTTGAAATACTTTTACAGAACTGGTAACATCAAAGTACATGTCTATACAGTCAAAGCTCTTTGCTTTGAACTCGATTTACCAACTTAGTTGTAATATTTATTTTCAGTATGTTATTCCTAGATCTCTACAATAAAATAAACAGTCCACACTATTTAGAAATGACCAGTGTCTATCACGCATAATCTAACGACTTTACACCCTCAACCCTCACAAAACAAGTTTGATTTCCTAGCTGTTAAGCTTCTAGCAATATCATAACAGATTTATTATCCGTTCCTTCTTATTAAATCACTGGCACAAGTAGGCTAGTTCTTTGTGACTCACAGCAGTGTCCGTCTGCTGTGCATTCATGGCTCCCTGGGGCGTAGAAGTTTCCTCAATCCGATGCAGAAGGATTCCCCTGTAGAAACACACTGGAGCTGCATCATTGATGAGGACAAAGAAGCATTATGCGTGACTGTTCAGGAGTTGTCAATCATCATCAAGCACTTAGCAACATCTGGTCCACCATCTCCAAAGAGTTGCTCCAGGACAAATGATATAAGAGGAAAAGATGGACATATATATATATATATATATATATATAGTATATATTGAGTAAAGACAGCTCAATCAAAATGGTTGAAATTGCTTGCATTCAGTTAAACAGACCCAAATTTTGGATAGATAAGCTCAGCCCACTAGCAGGGGAAGGGTTTCAACACTTAAACCAGGCGGCATCTCCGGCTAAATGGGCGAGTAATAAAGAATATATAATAATAATAATAATAATAATAATACTTTCCAAACAAATGCTCAGCACTCCAGATGCAGAAGGGAGAAGTTTATTGCAACGCATTTGGCTACACTTGAGTTGAAGTGTTGCCATCCATTTTGCAAAAAACACCTCCTTTTTACACTACCTGGAGTGTGAACCAGTAATATAAAAATACAAAACACACTTACAGAAAGAGAATTCACAGAACCGCCATAAAAGGAGCACAGAAAGCATCCAGTCGTCATATTACTGTCTTGTTACGTTGGACACTATATTATTTATTTATATAGTGCTCCACAATGCTGTACAATGGGTAAACAAGACAAAACAAGTAGTGCATAAGCATATCCTAACAATCTTGATTTACAGAAACATAAAGTAAGAATGGCCCTGCTCAAACAAGCTTATAATCTAGAAGTAGTTGGGGTGTATTATACAATACGAGGTAAAAGTGCCACTCTTTGCAATGGACCAGGCAGATAAGTATCTATGTGTACTATATGTGGAATTGCAAGTAAGACATACAAAGAAGCTTGGGTTAGTGGCACTAAATCTTTAAATCTGAAGAGCCCAAGGAGTAAATTGCCCCTGACTACTTTCCCATCCCTCCCTTGCTGTTTAGTAGTCCAGTAATGTGATATTTCTGTTGCATCCGCCTGCTTTTGTCTACTAATTCTTCTAATTTCAATAAGTGATAGTTAATGTTGCATTCTGCTATATTTGTGCTAACTGAGCGTGTCAGATAGGACCTTATAATGACATCTCTCCAACAAGACCAGATGGCTAAGCATTGGCAAACTTGGGCCACATTTGATAACAATGCAACAAGAATTTTAGTAATTTTGCAGCTTGATGGACTTATTTGCTGTCATAGTATGCCTTCTATTCATTCTGGTTTGATACACACTCAAAACTAGAGGTCGGGGAGCTGACAATAAGGAGAAGAAAAGCCAAATGCACAAGCTGAAGTAAACTCCCCTTACTAGATGTGCACAAGAATCCAAAAACTAAATGTAGAGAGGACTGTGAGATTGGCCAGACCAGACATGGTACTATGCCACTCAAAATAACTATCTATTAATTATTATTATTATTATTATTATTTTTAGGTATTTGTGTTCTAAATCCATTACTATAGCATCTGATGAATATACCAATATGTAGAATGAATGTTGTAGAATGAAAAGTTCATTGTGTCAACTCTTCAAGGATGTCAAGGAAATCCACCAGCATATTATAAAAAGGAAACCTATTTTATGTGTTTTCATTACATACATTTTATTACATTCCAAAATGAAGAGTAGCCCCACATGACTTGCCCATGCATACTATAATTGTCAAGTTTAGAATTAATAGTGAAATATAAGGGATATATATTTTCAATTATCAGCTACCATTTCCCATGCCGTTTGTCACTATGAAGATCTTCCATGTGTTGGACCTCTGCCTGACTACTGCTGCCTTGGCTGAAGGTCAACATTAAACTTTTAGGGATCTTGTTTCCTATGCTAATCACTCAGACACTTTGTGGCTAGCAACCAACCCTAGCTTGACCCTATTCTTCATATGTGATTGTTTGCATGGAAAGTCTGTGCTCTCTTTATCTCGTTCATGGAAAAACTTACATTTTTACATTCAGTTGTCCTTCCTTGCTTTATTTCAATGTATCTTGTATTCCAATGTAATTGTGGTCTTCTTTACGCCAGTACCTTTATTCTCATTGCTTTTCCTACCCTCGTCTGATGCTTATCCTCACGGCGTGTCAGTCTTGTCATGTAAGTTTTTGCTGCCTACCTTATTTTGCCCAGAGACTTAGCAAATGAGTTCTCTGCTGCTTACCTCTGGGGTGTCATTGTCTTTCTTGTTATCCGGTTTCAAGCCTTCAGCCTATATCAAAGTGTGCCTCCATACTGCATTGTGCGACATGTGTGTTGAAATATGTATGTCACTTGATGTACATGTGTGGCTCAGTGACTAGTTTGACTTTGGCAGCAGTGCCCTCCTCACCTTTTGTTTCTGTAAGTCAAATTGTTATGTTATATACTACTTGTTATGTCCTGTCTATCCATTGTACAGCGCTATGGAATATGATGGTGCTATACAAAACAATAAATAATATTATTAATAATAATATACTTGTTCACCTGTCAGTCTTACACCTTATCTCAATTTTGGGTATTCCAGCTGCCTTAGGGCCTACAACAGTGCTCTCCCTTGGGTCCTATGAACAATTGTCACAATCCTGAGGTAAAAACCTGTACAGCTGCCAGCACAGGCCTCTCCTCATATTTCCTCCCAGAGTCCCGTGCATCACTTTCTGTTGGAGAGACGTCGGAGATGTAATATCCTAAATTGTTCTTGTACTTAATGCCATCTTGTCCCATGAGGTTTTCCATGGGTAAACTGAAAACATTTCACAGGAATGGATGAAATTTTTTTAAAAAATGTGACCAGACCTCTGGCACTCAAAGGGTTAATATGCATATAATGGCTGGAGTGTCCCTTTGTTGCCAATACTTGTGGGGCCTCAACAAAGCAAATGCATTACTGCAAAATGAGTGAAAATACAACACAATGCATTATATTCCTTGCGAAATACATCAATATCAGCAGTTTAATCCTTTGAGTGTTTTTGGAGTGTGAACATATTTTTATTTTCACCAGGTGAAACAATAAAACAATCCGTAGCAGTATGACCAAGCAGTCTGGGTATAGACAGTAGAGCGATATGCCTGTTTTAAAGATATCGTCTCCTATGCAGGGCTATTCATCCTTCTTCTTTCAATGTGTCCAAATTTGTCAACGTAGCCCAATTCCGGTGAGTCCTACCTAATTTTTCATGGCTATATTGCTAACCAAGGAACTGAATCAGTGGCACTGCTTTGCATTTTAACCCACTGAGTTTTGGGGCCCAGTGCAGATGTATGTGCCTGGGCCCTCCATCAGTGTTGCAACCCCTCCCTATCTTCTGTTAGACCACTTCCCTTTCCCAGTCCCCTATTTCCATTTTCTTGTCCCTTCATTGCCCCTGCCTCTCCTCTCAGTGTCCATACCCCTCTGCTGTCCTCTCCACCGAAGCCCCTACCCCTCTGTCTTCCTCCTCTACCAGTGTCTATACACCTCTTAGCCCCCCTAGCGTCCATTTCTGTCTGCCCCCTTTCTTTCCATGGTCCATACGTATTTGCACCTAGTGTCTACCCCCTGCGCCTAATCCACCCTGTGCCCATCCCTCCTATGGCAATAGCCCCCTATCCTCATTACCCCTCTCCATATTGAGTCCATGCTGGGCCTTTCACCCTAGATGAGAATGCTGCTGAATCACCAGATTTACATTTATACACCTATGAAATATAAATGATGCAGACCAACCATTGAGCATTAACCAGGAACATATAAAATGTATACAATTATTTTAATTATGCCATTTTACCTAATACCAGCAAACCAACTGGCAGCATGGAAAATGTATAGATATGTTTGTGACCGAACTGGCAACCCTATTATAGTGTAACCATTTTCTTTAAAATGTTACACTTGGAAAAAAAACCCAGTAAACACCGGAAAAAAAGAAAAACAAACTATACTACTCAATAGTACAAAGTAAGTTTGAAAATAGAGGATCAGAGGCTAATCTAATGTTAGAAGGTTTTACTTTACTGAGAGAGTGGTAGATAAGTGGAACAGCGTCTCGACAGAGGTGGTAGATGTTCATACAGTTAGGACATTTAAACATGCATGCGGTAGTATAATGCTATCCCCAATCTAACATGAGCTCAAGGGCTGATTAAGGTTTGAGTTTACGAAAGCAGGATAATGGGCAGACTAGAGGGGCACATGGTTCTTATCTGCAGTCAAATTGTGTTTCTATGTGTTCCCAAGGACAGATTTTATCCCCCTTCCTGTTGAAGTCCTTTTAGTTTAATTTGTAAACTAGGTTGTCCTTATCATACAGCACAAAAAAAAACATACACAATAGGTTCACTCACACAGACCATGTCAAGTTTACTGTCATAAAGCTTGTAAGGGATTTCATAATTCCAGCTACTTAGAGCCACTAGAGGCAGCCAAGCTAAATAAATGTCCAAGTATACAAGAGAGAGAGAGAGAGAGAGAAAGGGGTAGGATTAGAATAAAGCACACAGCAGCTTCCACTGCTATGAAATCTCATCCAGAGATCAGGGGCAGGGAAGGAATACTCAGTGCTTGTTTGTGAGCCAGCAGACAACTGCAAGGTTGGATTAACAGAGACTTGGGAGAGAGTGTAAAGATGGCAAGAGCACCACAGACAGGTAAGCACTAAGTATGCAGCAGGCACTGCACTCACAAGGTCTGCTGATTGTTTTTTCTTCTGTGACAGGGATAGGGCTGCAGTTTGGGAGAATCAAATGTGACAAGGGGTTGTTAACTGGGATGCCAGTAACAGGAACTGCAGTTTAACCTCCTGCATGGAATGTTCTTCTTAGTTCTGTTTACTCCAGTATAGTGTTACAATGTATCCTGTAACCTCCCTCTTCCACTGACACCATCAGAGCATATAGGACAGAGCTATTGTCTGAAGGCAAAGTCACTGGCTGATAGAATCCAACTAATGTATTGGAATGCAAACAGGAGCCTGTGGCAGGAGATGGACACATCCATCTAGATGATCAGATGCCTTCTAGTTTCCTGCACTTTGCTTCTTTTTTTCTGAAGAACAGACTGAAGGGGTCAACATGTTGCAAAGACAATGCCCAGTACTCATTGTGTCAAACAGATGAAGGAGAACAGATTTGGGATTATAGAGGGTTTCGATCAGATAATCTCTTAAAGAGTTGTGACACTGCCCCACCTAGATTTTCACTAGCACACCTTTGTGTTTTGGTGATGTCCCTAATGATGGGTCACCTCCAGATAATAGAGGGATTTTGGAGACAGTTTAATGCTTTGGATGGACTTTATATATGGTCTAAGTGACTGCTTATTTTATTGTTACACATGTTGCAGTAATATAACCTCTTGATACTATTGTTTCATGTTTGTGGTATGTGTTGGATGTGAATTGCTGTAAGGATTCATTGCGTAACTGCATCCTTTCAATGAAAATGTGAAATCCTGGATGAAATGCTGTAACCTTTGGTGTGCCAATTGGAGTGGTTTGTGCTAAGTGCTCACACCTCATTAGGTCAAAGGGTTAATCTTGGATCATCTCTGTGATCACAGGCATACATTAAATTCATTTCCATAACCAGTATTTATAGGGGCATTAAATGGGACAAGCCACTTAAGGTTCCACTGGTCCAATTTGTAAGATTATTTAAACTGGTCATTAAGTCCAGGAAGACAATGGTGCAGGGACAGTCTGGTGTGAGCACTCTTTTGCACCCAGGCTGGCTGACTGAGCAATATTTGATCTATAGTCCACAGCAGCTAGGGTGGCACATGTTGCCTATGTCTGGTGGAAAATATATCTTGCCATTGGAAATAAAATATTGAAGGTGGCAGAGCTTCTTGGCAGAGCTTCTTGGCAGAGCTGACAATCATTGGTCTGCTTCTGCTGTTGGAGCTGCTGGTGTAAGATGCATAAGAATTCCTTATATTGTCAACCAAACTTGGACCACAAGGTGGCATTCCCCAGAGGGGGCTTTTACATCAACTTGAGACATATTGACTACTATCCAGAAAAGGCATCTCTTTTTATACAATGGTGAAGTTTATATGTTCTTCAAGTGCAAACGCAGAAGCTTGGTGTAGTCAAAACCACATTTATCAACACCTATATACTTCCATGTGTATACATGGTAGTATAAAAAAAAAATCTCTGTAGCTATGTGCTAAGACTATTTTACTTCCGTGACCCTGATTCTATAAACTGCCAGATACCCTCAGGATAATTTATTGTTTCTCTTACATTTTGGATTTTGTGTTTATTTTTGGATGTCAGAGATCCTTCCCTTTCACCCGAATATTTAGTCTTGGAATATATACATGGTGGCTTAAAAAAAAATAGAACACTTCTTTATGAGATCAATTCATGGATTTGCTGGGTGTTTTAATTCAATCCATCTAGAGATGCTACCTTTGTTACCTCTGGGACCTGTGGTATATAATATTACTATATAAAAAGCTGCTCAAACATTCAGTTCTTATCATATTTTGCAGTCAATTTCTGTTGTGAACATCTCTCTTGGACTAAGAAAATATGTTTTATTCTTACACCAGAGCTATTTGTTTGAAAATCACAGGAATACTTACCGTGATGGCATTATTACTTGTATATATTGTGAAACCAGTATGCATGCAGACGCAGCTGTGGGGTTGATTCACTAAACAGTTGTAGAAGAGTTGCAGAATTCTATCTAGCACATTATGCAGAACCAACTCATCTCCTCTTGTAGGATAAACTGTATGGGATCAGACCTTAAAAATACGTATTTAATGCAGAGAGAAGAGATGTTTCACCTTGCTGTATAGACTACATATTATCAAAGGCCAAATCGCATAAAACACCCTTGGGTTGGGTAATCAATTTGCAGTGAACTACAGGCAACAACTGCGTACGTAGCTCTCAATTCCATTACTCGAAAAATTTTCTTTTATTCACGAATGTGATATTACACGCTACATGATGATTTTATTACCATTATTGCTACCACTTTTGAAATCTTCCAGAACACTTTATCGCTACACAATTATGTGAGAGTAAATAGGAATAAAGAAAAGTAAGCCTTGCAAACCCCATGGAAAGCTGCTGTCGTTTTAAATAAAAATGCATTTCCACATATAAATCCTACAAGGTAATAAGAGATAAATACACATTGGAAGGAGCGCCATCTTTTAATACTCCAAAAATAAGCTCTCTGTTAAAAAGGGTATAGCTGCTCTTTTAGAAAAACACAATTCTAGACATTTTCAAGCTATAAGTTTTTCTAAAACATCAATAATTGCCTTCTTCATTTTTATACTGAATGTCCAGATTTTCCAGCAACAGATAAGCAAGCATTATCTGTGTGAACTTAGCAATATCTAGTGTGAAACCAAGTGGCCCTATTTAAGAGGGGCTGTCATCAGGGCCCTAACTGCCGCTGTACCTCTTTCCGCCACTGACATCCCTCTTTTTTTAGACCTTCAGAATGTTTGCTTGGTGTGAGTGTATAACAGTGTGCTACAACCCTGAAATACTACTCTGTTAGTTGCTTATTAGCTGCCTCTTGATGCTGCTGCTTCAGTAAACTCCACTTCTGGATCAAACATGGCTGCTGACTAGCACTTGAGCCTAGCGCAACCTCAAGAGTAACTGTCGTGATACATATGCTCTTTCCCTCATCATTTTGGATTCACCACAGCACCCAAACATGAATAACAATGAGGAATTCTAGCTGACGCTGATCTGACTCATTCTCTACCCCGTCGAGAGTTGAGGGTTGATGAGTTGAGTTAAGATGGATACTGGACACTAGCCTAGACTGGTCCACCCACCTCGATGCAGATTTCAGCACTGAAGTGTGGATAACCCTATCTATGCAGATGTATATGGAAGCTGGAAGAAACAATATATTTTTTAATTACATCATTTTTTAAAAAAATCTGATCTTTTCAATGTAAAATGTGTTTAATAAAAATCAGGAAAAGCAAGACGGTTGGCAGTTATGTTCCATTCAGCAGTGAGTACTGAATACAACCCTGGATACATTGAACAAGCTGTCTTCAAGGTATTTTGTTAACATCTACTCCAATAAAATGTAATAACAAATTTAGTTAGTTATTTCTTTTCATCTTCTCAAATATACAGCATCCACTTGGAAATGCAGAAAGAGAAAATACGCATTCCATTAAAAAATATATATTTGCTAATTAACTAGATGCATTTGAAATTAGGGGTTGCGTAAATTCTAATTCATGTACCTGCGTTACCTCCTGAGTTACAAAGTAGGACTTAAAAATCCCATTGATAAAAATGTGTAAACAAAGCAAAGCATGTTAAAATTATACACACACTGAAGGCTCTGGGACAATAGCCCAATCAATCAGCACCAGAGCATTGCTGGGACAGAAGAAAATTACACTCGATTATAAACAGCAGGGAAAGAACAGAAAATTATTCCACAACAGCTTCTGTCCAACTAAATGCCTCCCAACAAAGTATTTCTATATAACAGGAATTGGCAAACTGCAGCACTTGGGTTTCTGTTGACCACAACTTCCATAATGCTAGTGTGTTCTGCCAAATGTGTGAATAATACAGAATCAAATCCTAATAATATCTTACATGACAGTACTTAGAAGACATGGCCATCTGTGCCAATGGGCATAACTTGGAACTCTCCGTGTTTGACCCCAGAGTTTAGGGGTGAAGCCGTGCTTCTTGGATCGGTTTCTTCTTATTCATTTCTTCTCATTACACAAAACAAAAATAATAGGTGTTTACGGTAAAGTCAATTACTCAGCATTTTAGAACTGCCATAAGCTTTTCTTTCTAATTGAGCGATTCTGTATAAAAAATGGTAGCTATCAGAGGGTTAAAGAGGCAGACAAAACTATTAATTCCTTGTTTCTATGTATTACAGTATTTTAAACCCGGGCCGTGTGTTCAGGTAACCTTTTTATGTGAAATAAAGCTGTGAATTTGTCTGATTTCACAACATGAACAACACGCTCCAGCTTGCCAGTTTCAGGAGAAGGCCTTAGCGAGGTGGGCAGGCATTTCTCACATAGTTTGCAAATCTTTATTTTGATTTTATGTCCTTGTGCCTCGGGTTAAAAGTTTAGTTTTAAATGCCAAACCATGAGGAAGGTTACAATTGTAATTAGGGAAGGGTTTCTACTGCTACAATCTTGGTGAACTGCTTATAATTGCAGAGCTGTTCCACCTACTCTGCTGAATTTAACACTTTTATAAACATATGTAGCATTAGAAGCCTTTTTCCTAGGTACTGTTTTGTGATCAGACAAACCCAGAGCCCACCTGGCCTGATGCAAGTAGGAGGTCCTGCTAATGTTGGTGGTTGGTCCCCATGATGTCAGTGAGCGGCGGTCCTCCTGATGTTGCAGGCGGTCCCGTTAACATTTTGGGAGACACGCTATAGTTGAAAAGGAAGTGGGTGGGAAGTTCCCAGTAGTGACCCAATGAAGCAGCACCTTGCTGTTTCTGCCACGAACTGCCACTGAAATCAAATTTACTAAATAGTTATATCATTTTAAATAAATATCTCTGAAATAATTTTATCATATCAAAAACACCTCACCCCACAAGCCATAGGTGGTTTTAGTTGATGTATTTAGTGCTCATTGGTTCTGCTGCAGTTGCTTTGCTGACTTAAAAGCAGAGCAGTCAGTTTGCTAGGACAGTCACAAAAAAACTGTGCATGTGAAATGTGGAGAACACTGCATTGCAGCCACATACATAACACAGATGGAGAGTGATGTGTCATCACACTACCACCTATACACTGGTATGTAAGGAAGCTCCTATGGAAAATGCAGGTGTATACCTCCCAATAATTGAAAAAGCCAAAGAGGGACACTTTTGCTTTAGGGGCAGCATTAGAGGTCCTGCTCAGTGCTGACATCACATCTGCTTCTGGAAGAAGAAAGGGTGCAGCGCCATTGGCGACAGATTCCTCTCACCTTGTGGTACCCCCATTTGGGGTTAGACATGTATTTTGCAGGACTTTGTATGTAACTCTGTGATCTATCGATCATAATATATTTCATTTACACCAAATTATAACACATCTTCGTCTGTTTCCATACTCATTTTTGTGCTGTAGAACACTGTGATACATTCATACGTAGCAAACATTCTGATTTATGAATGAAGGACTTCAGGGGAGGAACAGAGGAATTTAGGGAGCAATGCCGGACCTGGGGGGGGGTATATTAAATAGGAAGTATTTAAAATATTTTTCTCCTTGAGCATAAAATACAGTACTGGATATAGTAATGTAGGTTAGCACTGACAAAAACCTGCTTTTATCTCATTCTATTCCGGTAAAATTCCTTTATCTGCAGACCTGAATGCTGCCAATGTTAATGAGTTCTGTTCTGCCATAGAGTTCCATTGTGGGTTATTAAAACTGATCCATTCCATTGTTTACAACAAGTAGTACGATACAGAGCTAGGGTGTTTGGTAAATTAAGCTATGATAACAGAACTAGATCACATAAAATATATAAAACATTATATAATGCTACAACTAGAATTTTTTTTTAAATAGGCAACAGCACAATATTTTAGAACAAATACTGTAGTTCTCCCCATTGAAGCATACATCCCTCAGCATAGTTGAGATGAGAGCAAATGATTTTGGGTAGAAATCTACTAATTTGAATAACCCAGTAATCCTAGTAAGTGTAGGTAGAGGGCTATAAAAAGTAAAAACAGATGATGAGAACAAATGAAATGGCATTAAAATTATTTCTTCAAGCAACTCTTTAAGCAGTATAGAGTAGTTTGAATTTGTGTTTGCTGTGCATACTTCTGATTACTATAATTAGTATAAAATTGTACGTTATGCACTTTGATATCCTTACTAGCCATGTCTTTTAACTTCTTGTGCTGCTGGGGTAAGTTACCCCTGTATAAAAGGAACGGGCTGCACATGTCATTTATTACCCAATACATCACCCCATCATGTCAAAGAGTTTGTAAACGCAATTGAATTTAAATTAGCTGTTCTTCCAATGAATATAACCTGATTGCGTAACCTCAATGATGTTCAGATTCTGCTGGGAACGTTTGATGCCCTCTATCTATGAATGCAAACCCCATTCATCTGAACTGTTGCTCCATAGGACCCAAATCCATCTGATCCAGATGATTAACTTAAAGCTCGGTAGGTAGTCAGGGGGGTACAAATAATTAGATGACAATTTGTTTCAACTAGCAATCACAAAAGCTACTTCTTGTATCACACATAGGTACAGTTTTGTTTGTAGCTTAGAATACTACAATTAAATGCCTTGAACATAAGTCCTCAGGACTGTAATGTGTGAAAAATGTTTTAATATGTGCTTTGGGATATAACATAGACTTTTACTGTCCATTTGGATTAGTCTACTGTATCCTTTAGAATAGCATCCAAAGGGCATCATAACAGCAAACTACAAAAAGGAACTCTCACATAAACAATTGTTCTGTGTATGTACAGGCTTGGGAGATGCATTAATTAATTTCATCTATTTATAATGTGCCAATTTATTCTGCTTTGTAATACAGATATGCAGAAAGGTCTGTGATACAATAGGAACTTGAGAAAGCTTCCAGTCCTTAAACCAATGGCAGTCAAATGTTGAGTTTATTCCAAGACAGAACATGGATTTCATACATGGCATACACAGAGCATTAACAACATAACTGAGTATACATAGGAATGGCGTTTACAGTCAATAATAAGAACTGTACACCTAAGAACTTCAAAACATTCATACATCATCTATAAGAACGTTACTGTGATACAGCATACTCAACATACCTGGTAACTTTCTGGCTCTGTGTAAATGAATGAATAAAGCTTGGGAGGCAGAATGGGGGAGTGAAAGGCTATTGAGAGATGTACATGGCCTCTACAAAACTTTGCATGGCGCCCACTAGGTTGTGTTAGATCATTGGTAAATAATTGAGAAAGGCTGTTCATATGCAGTATTAATTCCGCAAAATAACTATTACTTTTAACTACTCTTTCTGAAAATTTTAGGGTCTGCATTTAAATTACAAACATGAAAGACTGGTAGATGTTATTTGGCAAGGTGACTGTACTCGCTTCTGACAGAGAAGGAGGGAATCAAACACATTTATTTTGCTGTTAGTGTTTCCCACATTAAAAACATTATGTTTTCTATTAGTTTCCCTGCAGATTTGTCATTTACACATTCCTCTGTTTATGGAAAAAGTTAAACCGCATAAAATTAAACAATTACAGTTTCACACTTTTTATTCATATCTGCCGAGTCAGTGGATCCCACAGAGTGACAATTGGTTTGTTCTAAATAATGGAAAGAAGGCAGATATTATTTAGTGAGAGACTGAGAGCTTAATGGAATCTAGAATTACGCTGGAGAGTGATGTTCAGTACAAATGAATCACTCATAGATTCATCTTCTGGGATTCACAAGGTGATTCTATACTTGAGAGGAAATTGAAGACCGAGAGGATGCTGACTCATATTTATGAATGAAGCAATACTAATGGACATGCAAAAGCTTCAGCTGCTTGGACAGTTCCTTTTCCGATCAGATAGCTATTCAATTTACAGTTGTAGTAACCAGACAAAATGTAGAATAGTGCTCTAGTCCTTGAGGGCCACAAACAGGCCAGGATTTCTGTTGCACTTGTCTGAAAACAAGTGGTTTCATTAATTTTTAATTCGGATCCCCGTCCACAATCTGGCATATCCAAAAATGGTGGTCTGTTTACAGTCCTTGAGGGCTGGAGTGCAATTCTGATGTCGAGAAATACAAATGTGGTAAGATATTTTGGGCCCTACTCACTGCTCCTAAATAAGTTTTCCTATCCATCATTTTTCCAATCAAACACTTCTTTAGCTGATCTCTTAGTCCCTAGTTCAATGTCCTAGCTCTTCCGGTAGGGTATGAAATGCTGCTTCACTGGTATTGGGAACAAGGAATCCATGTTTTGGCATCTCCCTTTAACAACACATATTGATGTTGAGCACAATGGAGTAAACAAAGTTGCGCACAGTACATCAACATCCATGAGAAAATGTATGTCACTATAGAGCTATATGGGATCGTCTGAAATGTAGTTCATTCATGGCATCTCCTAGCTGACCTACGGAGGACCACAGGCGCTAAATGACCAGCATGAATGCTAGCAATATTGTTAAAATTATCAAGGTTTTTATAATCTAAGCCTGACATAGAACACAGTAAGCAAAGGATTAAATTAAATGCAATTTGTATGTGTAGCATATGCATTGTACGAAGGGCAGGGGGGACAACAGACCCCTGGGCTGCTTTGATTCACGCATTTGCTCTTCTTGCAATCCTACATATATCCACCAAGGTGTGGTGAGTAACAAGGACTTCAGTCACCATTCACAACCTGGATCCTTTCTGCGCTTCTTCTCCTACCTTCGATGCATTACCTGCAGGATAATGCACTTCAGCGTGTTGTCTGACAGATATGTCTTGGGCTGCTTCCTTACAGGATCACTTGGCTGAATGAGCCCACCTATAATAATATGGGTAAAGCATGAATGAGAAATGGTTGGTGTGTAGAGCTTGCTCCAAAAGGAAAGAACAAGCCAACAGGAGATCTCTTTTGACAAGTATCTTTTGATACATTACAGATAAAACAATAATGTCTAGGAATCAATGCAAACTCGAAATCAATCAATAGCATTGGTTTCCCTTGTGTTTAATTTGAGCTGAACAGTTAAGAACTTTACTACAGCAGCTGTCTCTGGCACCCAGAAGCAAATGAGAACCGAAAGCAGTGGCAAAGCTTGAAATTCAAAGCAAGTATGTTGTACAACGAGTTTTGTTAGATGGGTGTGTATTTGGATTATGCTATGAATGAGTATAAATTATATCTCAAAATTGACTCTTTGTTTACCATCTGTTTCCCATAAAACCAACCTTCAAAAAATGCTGCAGTCACACCTTTTATAGGTTGAAAAATTACTTCTTCATTTCATTGCTACTGAACTTGATGCATATAAGATCTTAAATATACTGATTTAATGTTGTATTTAAGTGGACTATCTATACCAGCTGCCAATGTTTTGGGTAATTTAAAGTTGATTTGCCACTTTTCCAAATTCTACATTTTATAGTTAAAGTTCCTAAACTAATCCAAATAACCTCCCTTCCTGCCTTTCAGATTTGCATTATGGCCCCTTTTCCTTTTTCTACGTTAATGGTCCCCTTTGGTATTAAATGATTGTTCTGATGAGGGAGGACGGTAGGACAGGAGGTATTTGTTTGCGACATGAGCCACTTTTTCAGTAAGATCTCCGCTTCCTCGGGGTAAACTAAATCCCTTATCATATTAATACCTCCATAACAGTTACAGAGCCTGAAACACAAAACACAAGCTAAAGGTAGTTTCGTAATGAATTTGGTTGTCCCTAAAGCTATGAAGGTGGGGGGTGCTTGAAGTATTTTGTAACGTAATGATTTGTGTTGTTTTTCAGACACAAACACAGTAAACCCGTTAAGCTGCGTTTGATTGTATTTTGTTTTCTATAAATGAGCATAGCAAGACAACTTCTGAAAGATTACAAAGACATGTAACGACACAATCTAGCCATCATATCCACTTATTGCATATGATAATTGTGTGACCTTTAAATTAACATTTTCATTAGAATTCTCTCAATGCATTTGCTCTCTTTCACCATCCGCAGCTATCTGCATTGAAGGAGATGCATTTGGCCGAATGCTTCTCCCCCACAGTAGAGCTCATGGATGCATATCCACAGCCAGCTCCAGCACACACTCAGTCTAATGTTTTCCTGCTTGAAATGTAATGATTTTTTATACAGGTAAATAACGAAAATATTCAAGTACTTACAAAGTTCTTTAACATGCATACTTTATTGGTGGGATGTATGTGGCATTGCCTCCTTAATACGCTACCATCTCAACATTTTCTTCAAAGCTGTTCCAAATAAGGGCAGTTACTGTTTTTTCTTATTATGTTAGCAAGGAAGTGCATACAGGAGGGGGCGCCAGAGGAATAGATAGTACAGGGCACTAAAAACCCTAGGGTCGGACCTGGTGGAGTGTATTGGGCAAACAAATATGATGTCTAATATTAATTCTTACAGTTCATTTAAAACAGGCATGTCTACATTGAAGTACCAAACAGAAAGTGATTTATAACAACATTTATAGTGAAGAGCTATAATATGCTAAGCTATTTTATATATATATATATATATATATATATATATATATAAGAATGATTAATACACAAACAAAAGTACAATATAAAAAGTTAGATTCCATATAACAGGTATTTAATCCAATGTGTCCTGGGACAAATAAGATTAATATAATATATATATATATATATATATATATATATATATATATATATATATATATATATATATATATATATATATATATATATATATATATATATATATATATATATATATATATATATTAGAAGCATTATTAAGCACTCGTCCACATCTACCAAACAAGCCAGAAGGCTTGTTTTTCCCCCCATGGTGCTGCCACAACCACAAGGAATTCTGGGTAGGCACATGCAAATAAGGTCAACAATGAACAGCTGTCCATGAGTGGTGATCTGGCTACTGCACCTCTTAACCCGGGTTCTATCTAAAGGCTGTCTTGCACACTGATTGGACTGACTTAAATTAGCTTTTGTTGAAGTGATTAGCCTAGGGCTTCACGTACATTTTCAAACCCACACTGTGAATGTTTGAGTTGTGTATTCAATATTCACAAGAACAGTTAGCTTAATCAGTTAATGTTGGTTAATTATTGTAACTTAAAGGAAGATCAGATTTTAAAAAAAGCATATACAGAAATGCTGGTAATTCCAAAGGGTTCACATACTTTTTCTTTCCACTGTAAAATAAGCAAGCAGTTAGAATTTAAAGGTTTAATCTCCAAAAACATATTATATTTGGGTGGGCCACAGCCATAGATGTTACCTATAACCTCCCCTGTAGCTATCGTCCCTCGAAATATGCATCTAGCATGTCCCTGTGTTTGCCAAGGGAGAACTGACTACTGCGCCAGGTCTATTAACTGAGCCAGTGTCCATACATCCCATCATTTCAACATTAATAAAGGTCTCGCCCTTGCGGTTGCTATACGCACTATAGTGACTTTTACAAGACATAGTAAAGTGAGTGAGCTCATAACACAACTCTCCTGTCAACTCTCTCATTAGTGAATAAACCCCCAATGAATCACTCATTTCTGATCTTATATTTTTCTTGCTTTCAAGTATTTTGATTTCATCTTCAAAATAATATTTAATGCTCCTATATATCGATAATGTAAAGGAATTATAATGTTTATCGGCTGACAGAATTTATTTCATTTCTGAGGAATTAGTGTATCTGACAAAAATGTTACTTTACGGAATTGAAAACAGTTGTAATCACACGGTCGGAAAGACTGAAGTCCCTTCTGTCTAATCATGCTTTGATTAGGTGTATGAAGTTAATAAGATTGGAGGATACGTGTTGCCGTGAAAGAAACTGTACACCTTATCCCTTGAGGGTAATAAAAAAGTTAAGTATTTAATATTATTCTGCTCAATCAGCCTCCTGTTAACCTGTTCGGAAATCCTGCTACCTTGCTCTTTTCTTTTACTGAAAATGGGTTGAAGGAAGGTGACAAATGTTTAAAGCTGGGGTGCCATTAACTATTACTTGTGGACACATATATGTATTTATTTTTTGTGCTTATTATTAATGGGTCATATGTAGAGGAATATTAATAATAAGGCTCACAAGCAAGCATTGCTTAAATATATGATGGGATGTTTCGGGAACAACGGAAATGAGATGCCAAGCTGGCCATCCTGTAAGAAAGTGTGTGTGATGGCGGCATTATTCCTCTGTGAATAATCATCAGAAAACCTATTATTTATTATTCATAGATTCCTATAAAAACTCCTATGAAAAAAATATTTGGTGTTCTGAGTTTGTCTGTAGCAAGGGCTCTTTTATTAAAAAGTTAGCGGTGACCCACTGTTAAAGTATGAAAGGTGACCAGGGTCAAAATGAAAGAACCCTTCAACAACCAGGTGAGTTCCTGAAGAGGTCAGACAATAAAGAAATTGTTACAACAGTCTCTGGACACCACCAAATAGGTAAATTAGACTGAACTCTGAAATTAGAATAATGATTTATTTCACTTTAAACTAGATAATGAAACATTTACTTTCATCACAAATTGTAACAATAAGGAATTATCATTTTCATTTTTAATGCAACATGTTTATAATGTAAGTATATTTGATATGATAACAAACAGAACAGAATGTATTGCAAAGCAGTGGTGCACACAAAAAATAAAGAGGCAGTAATAGCCACACCAGGGTTTTATCAGGAGTCTCCAGGTAAACAACTGCTTCTGGGTTAGTAAATCTAATCTCTAGTCACATCTATTTCCCAATAGGGTGACCACATCCGCCATGTTTTCCATGACACATATCATTTTTCCATATTACTGACCAGCCCAGATAAAATATTGCCCCGCAGTATGTGGGATGTATAGGCTCATGGAAGGGAACCAATTAGTCAGATATACATCCCGCATACTGCAGGGCAGCATTTTATCTGGGCTGGTCAGCAATGGAAAAATTATGTGTCATGGAAAATATGGCCAATGCCGTCACCCTTTTACCCAACCAGGTTCTACCCAATCACTGCCCCTTTTAAATCTAATTGGGGTATGCCCTGACCATATTCTTGGCTAGCCCTGCCCTCCTGATCAAAGCGCCACCCACAGGAGAAGAAGGGGGAGTTCTGGGCAGTCAAGCCTGGGAAATTCCCAGGTTTGGTAAAGAAGCCATTTTTTTCCAGGCCTCTGTGAGGCAAGTAGCCTGATTGAAGTCCTTGTTTCAACAAGTAGAGGGTCAAGAAATGACATAAAAATGACATTGTTTAAGCATGTTCAACTATATATAGATGTTACTTAGCGCCATGTAGTTGTCAGGTGCTTAGCCTGAATGGATTCTTTAAACCCAGCACCATGACAGTGACGAGAGCATTAGTACGTAAACAGCTTTGCAGCCTCTGTTTTTCATCTTTCTTCAAAAATCCTCCTCAGTCGTGTCTTTTGTAGGACATCTCTGTGATTGTAGTCAAATGGTTCGGAGCTTCATTAATAACATATTCATGCAAGACAGAAGTGGTTTCCACTTTGAATAGTTTGTATTAGTGACAAGTTCTTTTGTATGAAATCATTGGGGTCCAATTTAGATAAAGTACTAGCCACATACTCTACAGTCACTTAGACCACAAATGCTATATATGTATTCCTCTTATATATCATCTGTGGAGAATATTATTGCAAGGGTTGCTGTACTCTTCACGGCATCTTTCCTTCAAATAACACAAATAAAAACATAGCATGGCTAGTGATTGCTGCTCACATTTCAGCTTCTAGAAGTGAGCAGTAACAGGATTTATTATTTATAGAACCTTACTCTTCTATAATACACCTTTCATTCTAGAGGATCATTTGTATTCTTACTAAGTGATTTTCAAGCGACCGTGTGGACCGCTACACTGTTATTTGGTTTTAAATGGGTTACACAAAACTGTGTTTTGCAGCTGTGCCACATGATGCATTATAAAGTAGGGATAAAATAATGTATAAAGATGGGAGTTACCATATTTGCGCATTTTGTTTTTGCTTTCACACTCTCACTCACTCTAACACTCTCTTACACTCTCATTCACTATTTCACACTCTGATCTATGATCTCTCATTGCGATGTGTCCTACCTTCGCCGCCGACCGCTTCGGTGTCCCTGTCTTCTTTTCTGCAGCTCCCCTTCTTCTCTTGCCTCTTCTTGATCTTCTTTCTTCGTCCGCTGCTCCCTGGTATTAGCTACGTTATCTAGGTACTTTCATATTGCTCTAAGCAGTAAGCCAGTATCACAACTTTATGCTGATGAGTCCCATTAAGGATGAAACAGCTGTCTGTGAGTGGTGATCTGGCTTCTGCACCTCTGTCCTGGACTTTGTTTTAAAGCTGTCTAGACATTTGCTCCATGTATAAAAAGTGATCATTGTTATCCTTGTTTAAATAATCAAGCACTAGAAAAGGTTAGGCTAGAAATAAGTCTGTTGAAAAATATTCTTAAAAAATGTACTATAGGAGAAACATTTCACTTGACAGATGTGCCCTCCTGCTACTTTGTTCAGTGGCCACTGGTCATGTTAAAGTGTTGATTTAATGGTTTGTTTCTTTAGTTGAAACAGCTTTTAGCTCTTTGCAATATGCACTTTTATGTGCACCAGATCTTTTTTTTATTTTTGGTTTATATGTTTTGCGCCAAGAAGATACGGTAATTGCATATTGTTAATATAGTTTGCATGTTTTCTATACAGTACTACCAGCCAGGGCCACCTTTAACACATAGTAAAAATGGCAGCTTAACTTAGGGACCCATGGCATCTATCCTTTGGGCCTGCTCAACAGCCACAGGTCGAGAAGTGGAGGTATGCAAACTCTATTTAGCTGCTGGCACAGATCTGTACACTATTGATTCCTCCATCCACAGACCACAAAGAAGGAATTGTCAGTGGTCTGTACCAGTGGTGGCACAGACTTCCACCTCCACCACACTGCACCATCTAGGATGAAGATGGCTCTAGTGTCACGGTCCGCAATGCAGCCATTCACCAGAGTACCCGCATCTAGCGGGTACTCGATACTTACCTCCTCCACTTGCCTCCTCCGCGTCTGGCACATGCTCGTGGTGCGCCTCCTACACTGCTGTCCCTCCCGGTCCTCCAGGAGGTGGGCTGTGTGGGTGCGCACAGGGAGAGCTTGAGTTAATATGTGGATGAGTTGCCTGAATGAGGGAGAGCATGAGTTAATATGAGGATGAATTGACTGAATGAGGGAGAGCATGAGTTAATATGTGGATGAATTGTCTGAATGAGGGAGAGCATGAGTTAATATGTGGATGAATTGTCTGAATGAGGGAGAGCATGAGTTAATATGTGTATGAATTGTCTGAGGGAGAGCATGCGTTAATATGTGGATGAATTTTCTGAATGAGGGAGAGCATGAGTTAATGTGTGGATTATTTGTCTGAATGAAAGTGTGAATTAGTGAGTGACTGTAAAAGTGTTTGTGTGCATCATAGATGTATAATTGTGGAAGGGCATAGATGGCACTAACAGGATGTTTGAGCCATGGGGACCAAGATGGCACAGGCAGGGTGTAAATGGGACAAAGATGGCACAGCCCGGGCTGTTTGGGGACAAAGTTGACTTGTGCTGGGATATTTGGGGACAAAAATGGAGAATCTTATGCGTGTTATCTGGGTGCTGGTCAGGTTCTATGTGGGCAATGTGGATGCCAGGGCTGGCTTTGGGGTGTGCAACCTGTGATCTATGCCTGTAATTTAGGGGGTTTTAAATATACCTTTAATGCTGTGTTTTTATGTGAATTCCAATTGATCTTTACCTGCAAAGCTGGGTTTTTGTGTTATTCTGTAGATCCATATCTGCTATGCTATGTTTCCATACATTATTTATGTATACCTGCAAATACAGGGTTTGTATGTCTTATTCATTTGATTAATACCTGCAATGCTGTTTCCATGTATTTATTTGATCTATACCTGGAATGCTACGTTTCATATATTATTATTATATACCTGCAAATATAGGATTTGTATGTCTGATTCTGTTTATTTGATATATATACCTTCAGTGCTGAGATCACAAGTGAATTTCAATTGATCTATACATGCAAATCTGGGTGTGTGTTAATGTGTTGATCTATACCTGCTATCAGCAGCAGGGTCTTATATATATATATATATATATATATATATATATATATCGGCAACTGGAGCTAATATTAATATATATCAGCAGCAGGGGCTAATATTTATATATATATATCAGCAGCAGGATCTAAAATGTATATATCGGCAGCAGGGTCTAAAATTAACGAAACTGCCAGTTCAGCTGTAATTTTGAAATCATCTTTCAACCATAGTCTTTACTTCAAAGAGATAAGTACTCATTATGTAGTTAAAAATGCATGTCTAACACGTATATGCGATGGGGCCATCATATAAATCAATAATAAAGGGAAGGGCTTGCTGGGGGCATTAATCCAAATAGTGGTGGCTGGAGGCGATCATACAAGGGTGTGGGGGCACCACATTAAGCTATACTAAAAGGGTGCTGGCTGGGGCATCAATACACAAGGGGCAAAAACACTTAGGGGGGTATAAACGACAATGCAGTGTGAAAAATCCATCCTGATGTAGATGTCTGTGATGTAGATTGTGTCCTGCTGTTTGTGTGTTTTTGGTTATCAGTGTAGCAGAGCCTGTCCTCGGGTGTGTGCAGGGCCGGCCCAAGACTTAATGCCACCTGGGGCGAAGTTTAAAATGTCGCCCCCCCCCGTCGACGCCGGGGGGGTGGCATTTTAAACTTCGCCGACGCCATTATCTACCCTAACCCCCCCGGGGACTTACCTTTAAACAGTCCTGCGACGAGTCTCCCTGCTCTGCCACGGTGCCGGCTTGTAATGCTGAGCGCCGTAAACTGACGTCACTTCCGGCGCTCAGCATTACAAGCCGGCCCCGTGGCAGAGCACAGAGACTCGCCGCAGAGGAGAGAGAGAGGGGCGCCGAGCGGGTAAGCGAAAACCACCCGGCGCCCCTCTCTCTCCTCCGCTTAAAAAAAAAAGCGCTTGGGGAGACAAAGTGCCGCCCCTTCAAAAGTGCCGCCTGGGGCAATTGCCCCAGTCGGCTCCATTGTAGGGCCGGCCCTGGGTGTGTGTGTGTAGGTGTTGGTGTGGCAGAGCCTGTCCTGGTGTGTGTGTGTTCAGGTGTCAGTGTGGCAGAGCCTGTCCTGGTGTGTATGTTTGGATGTGGGTGTGGCAGAGCCTGTCCTGATATGTGTGTGTTTGGGTGTCAGTGTGGCAGAGCCTGTCCTGGGGTGTGGGTGTTTGGGTGTCGGTGTGGCAGAGCCTCTGTTGGTGTGGCAGAGCCTGTCCTAGTGTGAGCCTGTCCTGGTGTGTGTTTGGGTGTCAGTGTGGCAGAGCCTGTCCTGGTGTGTGTGTCTGGGTGTCGGTGTGACAGAGCCTGTGTTGGTGTGTGTGTTTGGTCATCTGTTTCCTGGCACTTAACTTACAGTAGGAATTATTTCATTTATACTTATCCAGAGATAAAATGCCTTCCTGAAGTTCAGGGACTTCAGGGGACAAAACATTCAAGGCCCTGAAATCATTTAGTGGAAAGGTTAAGGTATTGTCTTATTTACTCTATAGTATTTATTTTAAGGATTAGTTGCACTAAATTGTGGCTTCAGGCTTCCCATGTTGAATGATCAAGTATTATGTTAGTCCAGTAACAAAAGTATCATTCCATAGCACATTACTTTTGGCAATACATATATATATATATATATATATATTGCCAAAAGTAATGTGCTATTTATATATATGTGTGTGTGTTTTTTCAGTGGTATGATTTTATGGTGGAAATTATTAATGCCCCGACAGTTTGACTGTGGTATCTTGTGTGCCCCCCCTTTAAATTGTTTCTAGAGTCGCCACTGCCCAGGGACCACTCTGTGATAAAACATGACCATACTTGCACCAGACTGATCAATTGGGAGGTTCTCTTGTCTATGTAGATACTGAACAACTGATGAGTAGAAGATAAACTGTATAAGACTTTTCACAATAATCTTTAGAGGCAACATGTAGTAAAAGTGTGAGTGGAGGTGCACTGTGCATGCAGGATTGTGTCTAAACAGTGCCCCCTACCAATGTCCCTTACTGTTACATAGTGTCTTGTGGTTGTGCCCTAACATATGACCAGCCCAGATATGCTAGGAGTAAAAAATAAAATAATATAAGATATGTTGAGTTCACACTATTTGTAACCATAATGACATTGTTTTTGTTTTGTGCTCAATGGACAGTACCTTTTCCCGGTGCTGTACAAATTACATTGTAAATACCACTCAAGTCAAAGCTAGATATCATAGAGTATGGATATTTTCATTAGTATTTGAAAGGTTTTTCAATAAGGGTATATTTAAGTGGGTGAATACTAGAATGCTATATACCTATGCAGGGTGTTATTTTTTTCTTTTGTTCTATTCTGGACTATTGGGGTGCTGGATTTGCTTTACTTTACTCCTTGAGAGAATACATAGACATTCTGGATACCTTTGACTCAAATGGAGGTTAAGGTCCATTGCAGATAGGGGAGGTTGTAAGCGACAAGATTTATCAGGCCACTTTTTTGTAAACTCAACTGGACATCTGGTACACAACCCATACTTACTGCAGCATGCAATAATCAGCAGATCAATGGGGGGTAACTAAGCAGCTGCTTAGGCATTCTAATACCCGATATGCAATAGATATAAGAGTCAGTGTATAAATTCTGGCAAAAGTGCTGCAATTACCATAGAAACCAATTTTCAACTGATTTCATGAGCATTCATTTTCCCCATGCCTATAAAGGTTTAAAAATATTTCTATGTACATATGATGTAAACTGTACAGATGCCATAAACAAATTGTCTGTTGAAAGAAAACAAAATCAGTTACAGAGATGAGATTGACCAGACAGTTATCAGAAGCTGTCTGAGGAATCGTCTGTGAAACACACACATAATAACGATGTCGCCTTTATCTTTATTTCTGTCAGCAGACACTTCTGCATTTTCATATTTCTAATGTTCTAGAGGTCAGTGTGTGCAGACTTTGAAGTACCCTCTGGCTCTGTAAGTGTTGACACTCAGTGATCACATCATTCCTCACACAAAGGCCAGTACACACTAAAATTCAGAGCGAGCACTGCCAAGCTAGTGAGGTCAGTGGAGTGTTAGCTGAATATTAGACTTGGGCACCAGGGGGCTCTTCGTGTTCGTCTTCGTGCTCGTCTTCGGGGAAAAAAAAATCTTCGTATTCCGCGAATATTCGCCCGTTCCTGTCTTCTCTTCGGGCGAATATTCGCGGACATTCTTCGTGCTCGTTTAATCTTCGTTTTCCTCCTGGTTGCCTAGCAGGGGTTAATACGGGGTTAATAACACATCACAGCAGCAGCAGCTGCCGTGAAGGTACGTGTGTGCAGCTCTATTGGTCGTTTCGGCAGGGGGCTGGTCTGGCATCAACGAGTGAATTGCAGAACTGCAGAATGCACTTCATTCGTTGATGGCAGGCGAGCCCCCTGCCGAAACGACCAATAGAGTTGCACACACATACCGAGGTGTACTGTCCATAGATGTTTAATAAAAGAATAGGGAATATTTTACATTTTTAAATTGATTTTGGACCACTTTACATGCCTAACATTTGCTACCTATTTACAATGGCATACTTTGCAACAACCCAACTTACTTATTGGACAGGACTGGAAAATAGCAGGACTGTCCACCAAAATCTTGGGTGTGTTGGCAGGTATGCTGATGGAAAAATGTTGGACAAGAACTAAAAAATAGCTTAGGGTTAATGTACGGTTATGTTTAAGATTAGTAGCAGTGCACTGGTTTGGTTAAAGATGGATTATGTCTAAATAATAATAATTTAATTTTAATGTTTTTTTTTAAAAAAAAATAGGGGTTTATTTAAATGTATTTTAAAGTTAGATTTATTATTTAGTACTTGATTATATTTATTAAATGTTTATAGTAGCGTTACCTACCGAGCTATACCTACCTATGTGTATTTGCATTTTGCATACCTAGTTTAGCTAAATTAGATGGGACAGGACTGGAAAAAAGCAGGACTGTCCCTGAAAAAGTTGGGTCTGTTGGCAGGTATGTGGATGGAAAAATGTTATAGGGTGAAGTGTGAGTTATAGTGTTAATGTAATGCTATTAGTGAGTGAAGGCCAGGGCAAATAACAAGGAAAAGGTCCTTGTGTTTTGTGCATTGTAAGTGTGTGTGTATGTGTGTTATGTGTGATGTCACTGTGTGTTATATGTGTTATATGTGTTATTGTGTGTGTTATGTTTGGTTGGTTGTGTATCAGAAGGAAAATAATGAAATGGAAAAGGAAATGGGAAAGGCAAATGAGTGGGCAATTGGCGACCCGCTCACCTGTTTCACCCCAGGGCAAAGCACCCAAACACTGTCAGTCTTAGACGTTTGGCAGCAGACTTCCAGAGCTCAGACACAAGGCCCTAGCGTAAGCTGGCCACTCCGGCGGAGGTAGCAGGCGTTGCCACACCGCAAACAGAGGCAGCCAGGGGGGAGAAACTGCCCTTACCATTAGGGACATTTTGGGCATGACTCTAGCCAGGAAGCGAACTGGCAGAGAAGAGATGCTGGCACCACCACCAGCAGCAGCATTGAAAAATGGGAAAGGCGAATGAGTGGGCAATTGGCGACCCACTCACCTGTTTCACCCCAGGGCAAAGCACCCAAACACTGTCAGTCTTAGACGTTTGGCAGCAGACTTCCAGAACTCAGACACAAGGCCCTAGCGTAAGCTGGCCACTCCGGCGGAGGTAGCAGGCGTTGCCACACCGCAGACAGACGCAGCCAGGGGGGAGAAACTGCCCTTACAATTAGGGACATTTTGGGCATGACTCTAGCCAGGAAGCGAACTGGCAGAGAAGAGATGCTGGCACCACCACCAGCAGCAGCATTGAAAAGGCGAATGAGTGGGCAATTGGCGACCCACTCACCTGTTTCACCCCAGGGCAAAGCACCCAAACACTGTCAGTCTTAGACGTTTGGCAGCAGACTTCCAGAGCTCAGACACAAGGCCCTAGCGTAAGCTGGCCACTCCGGCGGAGGTAGCAGGCGTTGCCACACCGCAGACAGAGGCAGCCAGGGGGGAGAAACTGCCCTTACAATTAGGGACATTTTGGGCATGACTCTAGCCAGGAAGCGAACTGGCAGAGAAGAGATGCTGGCACCACCACCAGCAGCAGCATTGAAAAGGCGAATGAGTGGGCAATTGGCGACCCACTCACCTGTTTCACCCCAGGGCAAAGCACCCAAACACTGTCAGTCTTAGACGTTTGGCAGCAGACTTCCAGAGCTCAGACACAAGGCCCTAGCGTAAGCTGGCCACTCCGGCGGAGGTAGCAGGCGTTGCCACACCGCAGACAGAGGCAGCCAGGGGGGAGAAACTGCCCTTACAATTAGGGACATTTTGGGCATGACTCTAGCCAGGAAGCGAACTGGCAGAGAAGAGATGCTGGCACCACCACCAGCAGCAGCATTGAAAAGGCGAATGAGTGGGCAATTGGCGACCCACTCACCTGTTTCACCCCAGGGCAAAGCACCCAAACACTGTCAGTCTTAGACGTTTGGCAGCAGACTTCCAGAACTCAGACACAAGGCCCTAGCGTAAGCTGGCCACTCCGGCGGAGGTAGCAGGCGTTGCCACACCGCAGACAGACGCAGCCAGGGGGGAGAAACTGCCCTTACAATTAGGGACATTTTGGGCATGACTCTAGCCAGGAAGCGAACTGGCAGAGAAGAGATGCTGGCACCACCACCAGCAGCAGCATTGAAAAGGCGAATGAGTGGGCAATTGGCGACCCACTCACCTGTTTCACCCCAGGGCAAAGCACCCAAACACTGTCAGTCTTAGACGTTTGGCAGCAGACTTCCAGAGCTCAGACACAAGGCCCTAGCGTAAGCTGGCCACTCCGGCGGAGGTAGCAGGCGTTGCCACACCGCAGACAGAGGCAGCCAGGGGGGAGAAACTGCCCTTACAATTAGGGACATTTTGGGCATGACTCTAGCCAGGAAGCGAACTGGCAGAGAAGAGATGCTGGCACCACCACCAGCAGCAGCATTGAAAAGGCGAATGAGTGGGCAATTGGCGACCCGCTCACCTGTTTCACCCCAGGGCAAAGCACCCAAACACTGTCAGTCTTAGACGTTTGGCAGCAGACTTCCAGAGCTCAGACACAAGGCCCTAGCGTAAGCTGGCCACTCCGGCGGAGGTAGCAGGCGTTGCCACACCGCAAACAGAGGCAGCCAGGGGGGAGAAACTGCCCTTACCATTAGGGACATTTTGGGCATGACTCTAGCCAGGAAGCGAACTGGCAGAGAAGAGATGCTGGCACCACCACCAGCAGCAGCATTGAAAAATGGGAAAGGCGAATGAGTGGGCAATTGGCGACCCACTCACCTGTTTCACCCCAGGGCAAAGCACCCAAACACTGTCAGTCTTAGACGTTTGGCAGCAGACTTCCAGAGCTCAGACACAAGGCCCTAGCGTAAGCTGGCCACTCCGGCGGAGGTAGCAGGCGTTGCCACACCGCAAACAGAGGCAGCCAGGGGGGAGAAACTGCCCTTACCATTAGGGACATTTTGGGCATGACTCTAGCCAGGAAGCGAACTGGCAGAGAAGAGATGCTGGCACCACCACCAGCAGCAGCATTGAAAAATGGGAAAGGCGAATGAGTGGGCAATTGGCGACCCACTCACCTGTTTCACCCCAGGGCAAAGCACCCAAACACTGTCAGTCTTAGACGTTTGGCAGCAGACTTCCAGAGCTCAGACACTAGGCCCTAGCGTAAGCTGGCCACTCCGGCGGAGGTAGCAGGCGTTGCCACACCGCAGACAGAGGCAGCCAGGGGGGAGAAACTGCCCTTACCATTAGGGACATTTGATTCATGACACTAGCCAGGAAGCGAACTGGCATCGAAGAGACACTGGCACCACCAGCAGCAGCAGCAGAATTGGGAAAGGCGAATGAGTGGGCAATTGGCGACCCACTCACCTGTTTCACCCCAGAGCAAAGCATCCAAACACTGTCAGTCCTTGGCGTTTGGGAGCGGACTTCCAGAGCTCAGACACAAGGCCCTAGCGTAAGCTGGCTACATTGGCGGAGGTAGCAGGCGTTGCCACACCGCAGCAAGTGCAACCAGGGGGGAGAAACTGCCCTTACCATAAGGGACAATTAAGGCATGACACTAGCCAGGAAGCGAACTGGCAGAGAAGAGATGCTGGCACCACCAGCAGCAGCAGCAGCAGCATTGGAAAAGGCAAATGAGTGGGCAATTGACGACCCGCTCACCTGTTTCACCCCAGGGCAAAGCATCCAAAGACTGTCAGTCCTTGGCGTTTGGGAGCGGACTTCCAGAACTCAGACACAAGGCCCTAGCGTAAGCTGGCTACATTGGCGGAGGTAGCAGGCATTGCCACACCGCAGCAAGTGCAACCAGGGGGGAGAAACTGCCCTTACCATAAGGGACATTTGAGGCATGACACTAGCCAGGAAGCGAACTGGCAGAGAAGAGACACTGGCACCACCACCAGCAGCAGCAGCAGCAGCATTGGAAAAGGCGAATGAGTGGGCAATTGACGACCCGCTCACCTGTTTCACCCCAGGGCAAAGCATCCAAAGACTGTCAGTCCTTGGCGTTTGGGAGCGGACTTACAGAGCTCAGACACTAGGCCCTAGCGTAAATTGGCTACACCAGCGGAGGTAGCAGGCATTGCCACACAGCAGCAAGTGCAACCAGGGGGGAGAAACTGCCCTTACCATAAGGGACATTTGAGGCATGACACTAGCCAGGAAGCGAACTGGCAGAGAAGAGACACTGGCACCACCACCAGCAGCAGCAGCAGCAGCATTGGAAAAGGCGAATGAGTGGGCAATTGACGACCCGCTCACCTGTTTCACCCCAGGGCAAAGCATCCAAAGACTGTCAGTCCTTGGCGTTTGGGAGCGGACTTACAGAGCTCAGACACTAGGCCCTAGCGTAAATTGGCTACACCAGCGGAGGTAGCAGGCATTGCCACACCGCAGCAAGTGCAACCAGGGGGGAGAAACTGCCCTTACCATAAGGGACATTTGAGGCATGACACTAGCCAGGAAGCGAACTGGCAGAGAAGAGACACTGGCACCACCACCAGCAGCAGCAGCAGCAGCATTGGAAAAGGCGAATGAGTGGGCAATTGACGACCCGCTCACCTGTTTCACCCCAGGGCAAAGCATCCAAAGACTGTCAGTCCTTGGCGTTTGGGAGCGGACTTCCAGAACTCAGACACAAGGCCCTAGCGTAAGCTGGCTACATTGGCGGAGGTAGCAGGCGTTGCCACACCGCAGCAAGTGCAACCAGGGGGGAGAAACTACCCTCTCCATTAGGGACATTTAAGGCATGACACTAGCCAGGAAGCGAACTGGCAAAGAGAGACACTGGCACCACCACCAGCAGCAGCAGCATTGGGAAAGGCGAATGAGTGGGCAATTGACGACCCGCTCACCTGTTTCACCCCAGGGCAAAGCATCCAAAGACTGTCAGTCCTTGGCGTTTGGGAGCGGACTTCCAGAACTCAGACACAAGGCCCTAGCGTAAGCTGGCTACATTGGCGGAGGTAGCAGGCGTTGCCACACCGCAGCAAGTGCAACCAGGGGGGAGAAACTACCCTCTCCATTAGGGACATTTAAGGCATGACACTAGCCAGGAAGCGAACTGGCAGAGAAGAGAGACACTGGCACCACCACCAGCAGCAGCAGCATTGGGAAAGGCGAATGAGTGGGCAATTGACGACCCGCTCACCTGTTTCACCCCAGGGCAAAGCATCCAAAGACTGTCAGTCCTTGGCGTTTGGGAGCGGACTTCCAGAACTCAGACACAAGGCCCTAGCGTAAGCTGGCTACATTGGCGGAGGTAGCAGGCGTTGCCACACCGCAGCAAGTGCAACCAGGGGGGAGAAACTACCCTCTCCATTAGGGACATTTAAGGCATGACACTAGCCAGGAAGCGAACTGGCAGAGAAGAGAGACACTGGCACCACCACCAGCAGCAGCAGCATTGGGAAAGGCGAATGAGTGGGCAATTGACGACCCGCTCACCTGTTTCACCCCAGGGCAAAGCATCCAAGCACTGTCAGTCCTTGGCGTTTGGGAGCAGACCTACAGAACTCAGACACAAGGCCCTAGCGTAAGCTGGCTACACCGGCGGAGGTAGCAGGCGTTGCCACACCGCAGCAAGTGCAACCAGGGGGGAGAAACTACCCTTACCATCAGGGACATTCGAGGCATGACACTAGCCAGGAAGCGAACTGGCATTGAAGAGAGACACTGGCACCACCACCAGCAGCAGCAGAATTGGGAAAGGCGAATGAGTGGGCAATTGACGACCCGCTCACCTGTTTCACCCCAGGGCAAAGCATCCAAGCACTGTCAGTCCTTGGCGTTTGGGAGCAGACCTACAGAACTCAGACACAAGGCCCTAGCGTAAGCTGGCTACACCGGCGGAGGTAGCAGGCGTTGCCACACCGCAGCAAGTGCAACCAGGGGGGAGAAACTACCCTTACCATCAGGGACATTCGAGGCATGACACTAGCCAGGAAGCGAACTGGCATTGAAGAGAGACACTGGCACCACCACCAGCAGCAGCAGAATTGGGAAAGGCGAATGAGTGGGCAATTGACGACCCGCTCACCTGTTTCACCCCAGGGCAAAGCATCCAAGCACTGTCAGTCCTTGGCGTTTGGGAGCAGACCTACAGAACTCAGACACAAGGCCCTAGCGTAAGCTGGCTACACCGGCGGAGGTAGCAGGCGTTGCCACACCGCAGCAAGTGCAACCAGGGGGGAGAAACTACCCTTTCCATTAGGGACATCTGAGGCATGATTTCAGCCAGGAAGCGAACTGGCAAAAGATACTGGCACCACCACCAGCAGCAGCGTTGGAAACGGAAAAAGGTGAATGAGTGGGCAATTGACGACCCACTCACCTGTTTCACCCCAGGGCAAAGCATCCAAAGACTGTCAGTCCTAGGCGTTTGGGAGCGGACTTACAGAGCTCAGACACTAGGCCCTAGCGTAAATTGGCTACACCAGCGGAGGTAGCAGGCATTGCCACACCGCAGCAAGTGCAACCAGGGGGAGAAACTACCTTAAACATTAGAGAGAAAAAATTTAACTTTCCAAGCTAAGAGCTGGGTAACCCAATTTGGGCAGATTGAATTTAAGAAAGGCAATCTGCTCCATGAGATGAGGTGCCATGCGTGAGCGCTGTGGACTCAGTATGTTTCCAGTCATAGAAAACACGCGCTCACTTTGAACAGTGGTTGGCGGACATGATAGAAGCTGCTGCGCAACCCATGAGAGTGCAGGCCACACACTCTTCTTTTCATCCCAGTAGCTAAGAGGATCAACATTAGGAGCAGAAGGAACTTCACAGAGGTAAAGTTTGACCATTTCAGCAGCACTACTCTCCTTTCTGCTGCTAGCTCTGTCAGATGGTCCAACTATACTGCCAAGTGCCTCTTCCCAAAACGCAGCTGCTCCACTCAGCTGTGTTGTGCTGCTTGTGGCACTGCTGCTGATGCTGCTGCTAGGGGTAGCAGACCACATCATCTCTTCCTCCTCCTGCACCTCACCCTCCTCGGACAGCATTCCCATTTTACGCTGCCAGTCACGCACCTTGTTGACCAATTGCTCCCGGTAGCTACTGAGAACATTGAATTTCAAAGCTAGCTTTCCCTTAATTCTTGGATCACAAAGGCACGCTAGCATCATTTCGGGACTCTCTTCCATTCGCTTGCGAAGGTGTACTTTTAGCAGATCCTTCAGCTTCCTGACTATGGCTGCTACGTCAGGATGTAGAGTGCCACCTTGAACAGCCTCACGGTTTCCAAGGAACACATCCATCTTGCTGCCTAGATGGGAGAACACTGGGATTACCTGGGCCAGACTGGCAGTGTTTGAGCTTAAATTTTCTGTGGCATCCCTGAATGGTTTAAGGACTGCCACTAGCTGGGCGATCACTGTCCAATCCTCCCTATTCAATGGAGAGGTAATCCCAATATTGTGCTCTGAGGCAAGATTATGGATTGCCCTCTGCTGCTCCAAAATCCTCTCTAGCATGTCTAACGTGGAGTTCCACCGTGTACTGACATCCTGACGTAGGCAGTGTACGGGAAGACCTGACCTCTCTTGCTCTTCCCTCAAAAGTTGGCTAGCCTTAACACTATGGTGAAAGTGCCCAGCGATCTTTCTGCAGCAGGACAGAACTACTGCTGCCACATTAGTTCCTTCTGACATTGCTGCCTTCACTACAAGATGGATGATGTGGGCTGCACAGCGCACACCAACAATATGACCATCTCGCAGCGCTTTCACCATATTGGCACCTCCGTCAGTTACCACAAAACCAACTTCAACATTGGTGCCCGCCTCTGCTCCCACCCAAAGGCTAAACATTTTCCTAATCGCATGCAGAATATTTTGGGAAGTGTGCTTTTCATCCATCACTTCTGCATGGAGAAGGAATGATCGGTAGCCTGCTGCAGCAACTTCCTTAGACACACCGGGCTGCCACCAGTGTGCTGTCAAAGAAAGAAAGGCATGCTGGGCGCTAGGTGCACTCCACAAATCTGTAGTGAAATGAACACACTGACCAGCAGCCTTGGAAAGCTCCTCTTTCACTGCTGCAACACAGGACCGATACAGCGAGGGGACAATGTTCCTGCTGAAAGTGGAACGTGACGGAACTGTGTATTGTGGAGCCACAGCCGCCATCAATTGTTTGAAAGGCTCCCCTTCAATCATGGAGAAGGATGCCCCTCCAACAGCAATGAACTGACCAATAAGTCGCGTTACTTTATTGGCCTGCTGTTTGGGCATCGTTCTCTTGGAGTGGAATGCCCCAAATTCTTCCAGGGTGGGCTGGGCATGCAGTGCTCCAACCTGCCTTGGTCTCTGGCTGCCAGCACTAGTTGCTGCTGCTGCTGCTGCTATTGGCTCAGAAGAAGAAGCTGTTGGGGTTTTTCCACGGCCACCAGCTATGCTGCCTGCACTAAGTTTTACCTCTGCATCTTTCCCCAATAGCACAGCGTTGTGTTGAGTGCTGAGGTGATGCTTCATGCTAGCACTGGTAAAATGGCCAGACACTTTCCCTCTGCTTATTAGCTTCCCACAATGTTTGCACTTTCCATAGCGCCCTTCTTCAACATTTTCAAAGTGCTCCCAAATTGGGGCGCGCATAGCCTTGGAGTGTGCCTTGGGTGCTGCTCTTACTGCTCGGGGTGGATGAACAGAGGCAGAACTAGTGGTGGTGGGACTGGTGGTAACAGTACTGGCCATAGTGGGACTGCTAATTGCTTTAGATTTGCTAGGTTTTGCTGCTGCTGCTGGTGGTGGTGATGGTGATGATCGTAGCGGAGAAGGTGGAGGCTCAGGGGAAAATTGTGCACTAGTCATTTGGACACTGCTCCCTGAGGAATCTGATTCCTGACCACTCATCTCCTCTACTTCCTCTGGCTCATAGTCTAGCTCTTCATTAGCCAGATCGAATGGAATTCCTGCTAGGCTGGAGCTAAGACTGATATCGTCGTGAGACTCGTGACTAGTAGTAGTGCGAGCAGGAAGAATAGACTCTGCACTTGGCCTCTCAGTCTCAGGCTCCTCTGCTACCTCGCTAGGTGGAGTTCCACTATGTGTAGCCCTCTCTCTAACTGTCTTTACAAAAATTTTGTAAGGACTTGGTGGCTTGCTAGAGGTACTAGGAGGACATGGCGTGGCGGTACCAGTGGGAACAGTAGGCGCAGCACTAGTGGTGGTAGAGGCGGTAGAGGTGGGGGTGGTGGTGGTGGTGGTTTTCCCTACAAAGGAATGAGATCGCTTTGGTTTGGGACCCCTCTGAGTCTTGCTGCTAATTTGGCTCTGCTTGGTACCTTGCATGCTGCTGGTGGATGGGGAAGATGCTGCTTGGGGCAAAAGGCACTTCTTTTTAGTCACTGGGCTGGTACTACTTGTGCTACCCTTTAACTTTGAACGTGCTTCTGGTGCTTTAGGCTTTCCGTAAAAAACCATAGAGCTTGTGGGCCTAGCCGCACTACTACTGCCTGCTTTTGGTGCCTTTCCTTTACTTGATGATCCTTCAAGCAATGCTTCCCCAAATGATAAGCGAGAGCTTGGCCTACTTGGCCGACTAGACTGACGCAAAGGCTGCATCTTAGAACTGGTGGTGGTGCTGGTGGTGGTGCTGGTGGTGGTGGTGGTGGTGGTAGATGGAGCTTGTCCCTCCTTAGTCCCAAAAGGAGGATCCATTTCAAATTTTGTGTTGTGTGTGTAGTGTAGTGTAGTGTAGTGTAGTGTAGTGTAGTGTAGTGTTTAAAAAACTATAAAAAAAAAATAAAAAAATAAAAATAAAAAAAAGGAAAAACGAATTAAAGACAAAAAAATTAGAGGAAGTTCTCTTCAGTGCTACTGCTTAAAAAGTAAAACTATGCACTACTGCACTGTGCTGTGTGCAATCTGCCAAAATCCTAAAGTTATTTAAATTATTAACTCAAGATTAACTATTTAATAACTAGCAGTATTTTATTTTTAATTTGAATTTACACGGGCCTAAGAGCTTAGCCTACTACTATGCTAGCCTAAAGCTATATTTCCTTACTATAAGTCTACCTCTAGGCAGACGCTCTCAAACCCACTAAGCTAAAGTGAGGTTAAATCAGATTCAGTATATGATTTATTAATTAATATTAAGTTATATAATATTAATAGATTAGAACTAATTTACTTATATATTATGTATTATAGATAGAAGAATATAGATTATGAATTAGAATTTAGAATTAGAATTACTTATATTATAGATTATGAATTAGAATATTATTATTTATAATATATTATAGATTAAGATTAAAGAAGATTAGAATTATTTTAGTACTACAGCTAGTAGCTTGAAGCTTTGCTTAGTACAGCTCGTCACAGTCAATTTTTCTTGAAAAGAATTAGAAATAAAATAAAATGTCACAGCAAAACAGTTATCTTCACTGCTTGCTGCACTCACTAGCCCAACAAGTTCACTTCACTGATGGACTGAGGTGAGCAAAACACTAAGGGTACTTTTAATAAAATTGAAATAAAATGTAAAATAAATGAGAAAATCTTTGCAAAACAGTTAACGTCACTGCTTGCTGATCAAAAAAAAACACAGCACTTATGCGGCTGCACTCACTAGCCCAACAAGTTCACTTCACTGATGGACTGAGGTGAGCAAAACAAATGAAATAAAATGAAAGATTAATTAAGAAAAATTGACTTGGTCTCTTACTGTTGCTAAAACAAAGCACAAACTATAGAGCTGCAGCACCAGTACTAATAAGATTAGCTGAACTATACGCTAGTAGTAATTAATTAATATTATTACTTTTATTTATAGCTAATTTAATTAACTATTAAGATAAGAAAGAATTAGAGAATTATTGATATTACTGATTTTAGATTAGACACTAGTAGATGTTCTGAATGTCTACAGTACACTCTACACTAGTATACTATTACTAACTATAACTGACAAATATATATATTTTATAATGAATTCAATTATTAATTATATTAATTAATATTACTGATTTTAAATTAGACACTAGTAGATGAATGTCTACAGTACACTCTACACTAGTATACTATAGTATATATATATATATGACTGACAAATATATATATATATATAATATTATAATGAACTATTAAATTATAGATTCTATTAAATTGTAATTTATAAATTCTATTTAATTTATTTAAGCAGGACAGGCAATAGGCACTAGTGCCAGCCCAGGGCAAGGGCACCCCAGTGCCACTGAGGCACTGGGTGCACTGTCAACTCAACAGCACTTACACTAAAGTTGATGACAAATTAATTTTAAAAAAATTAAATTAATCAAATTATTATTATTAAATATATTAATTAAGTAGCACTGAAGTGAGGATGAAGTACACTGTGAGAAATGGCAGGCTAAGGCTTACCAGTCTCACACAGAACAGAACAATCTCTCTGTAACGCTCGGATGCAGCACAGCAGTGTTGCCAAAGCAGTCACAGCGAAAAATGAATGGATCTCTCAGGCAAGCTCTGGTCTTATAAAGGCGCCTTCAGAATTCAAAAAACAGCAGCACAGGCATTGGACGAGACCCTTAGCGTTACGTCACAAGAGTGAGCTGATTGGACAGACGAGGATCAGCTCACTCCTGTTTGAAATTTTGGCGGTTGCGCGGCAAAAACGAAGACGATCACGAAGAATCTTCGATTCTTCGTGATTGTGAGTCTTCGTCTTCGCCTACGGTTTGCCGGCACTGTATTCTGTTCTACGTTCCTTCGGAACGAACAAAAAAACGGCCTCTTCGTGCTCGTTTTCATGTTCGCCCGAAGACGAATGCACAAGTCTACTGAATATTACCATTTTGTCCCAGCAGATCCTCACCCCTCCTGATCCAAGTTCCAATGTAGATCCCCTGAGGCTGAAGAAGGCTGGTAGGCACAACTTTGACAGGAGAAAGGAGCTGTATCTGTTCGCTCACACTGTCAATTTAAAGTCACAATTGTGTAAAATTAAGCATCATATTTTTAGTCTTCAAAGCTCAGAACAAAATTTGGTGCAGGACAGCTAGTTACGGTTTTCACAAACAACCATTCTATTTTTGCTTAAGGCATCTCATATTTGTATCGAGGTTGAAACTATAGATATCATAACAGTTGTATAACCACTTTTATCTACATACTTTGGAACGCCATGATATTATGCTCCATATTAAAGATTACTGAAGAGATGTGCTTCAGCCAGTCAGCATTGCAGCGCTACATTTATTGCAAAAGGTCTGATCAATCCAAATGCCCTTTCCGATCATATACAGGAAAGGGTCTGATCCCTGACAGACTAGTGGAAGTCTGTGCCCCCACTGGCTCAAACAGGCATACTGTAAATCCTTCATGCTGTGCATTTCTTACTGTTGGGATTTGATGCCATTACCTGGAGCTCAGCATTTGTGGCCAGCACACAGGATCAATGAGATGCACTACAGAGGTTTGAGCCACAATGATACCTAGGAATTTCCAACCAAATACTTCATAAGAAGCAGATCCAGGTGTTGGTGTGAAACAGTTGTGGAGTTGGATCACAAAAAGATGGAAGTACATGTGACAGTCCTTCTATCATATATTACAGGGTCATTGAGACCAGACAGTCACGCACCAACTTCTGGAGCAATGCAAAGAGTTTTCATTTCTTGAATTTTGGAAAGAAACAATAGTCAAATGGATTGGGAGAAGGGGCATATCCTTCATAGACCTGATATTCAGCTATGGGAAAAATTCTACTAACTATGTGGAGGCCATTGGAGTACAGTGAACTTATTGTCATGTTCAAGAAACCAGTTTGACATGATGTGAGCTTTGTGACATGATGCATTATCCTGCTAGAAGTAGCCATTAGAAGATGGGTACACTGGGGTCATAAAGGGATGGACATGGTCAGCAACAATACTCAGGTAGGCTTTCGCGTTTAAACAATGCTCATTTGGTACTAAGGGACCCAATGTGTGCCAGGAAAATGTCCCACACCCCACACCACCACCACCAGCCTGAACTGTTGATACAAGGCAGGATGGATCCATGCTTTCTTGTTCTTTACGCCAAGTCTGACTCTGCCATCTGAATGTCGCAGCTGGAATCGAGACTGATCATAAGAGGCAACGTTTTTCCAGTCTTCCATTGTCCAATTTTGGTGAGCATGTGCGAATTGTAGACTCGGTTCCCTGAGCTGACAGGAGTGGCACCCGCTGTGGTCTTCTGCTGCTGTAGCCCATCTGCTCCAAGGTTCGACGTGTTGTACATTCAGAAATGGTATTCTGCACACCTTGGTTGTAATGAGTGGTTATTTGAGTTACTGTTTGCCTTTCTGTCATCTCGAACCAGTCTGCCTATTCTCCTCTGACCTCTGACATCAACAAGGTATTTTCGTCCACACAACTACCGCTCAATGGATATTTTCTCTTTTTCGGACCATTCTCTGTAAACCCTAGAGATGGTTATGTATGAAAAACCCAGTAGATCAGCAGTTTCTGAAACACTCAGACCAGCCCGTCTGGCACCAACAACCATGCCACTTTCATGGTCACTTAAATCCCCTTTCCCCCATTCTGATGCTCGGTTTGAACTTAAGCAAGTTGTCTTGACCACGTCTACATGCCTAAATGTGACTGGCTTATTAGCTATTTGTGTTAACAAGCAATTGAACAGGTATACCTAATAAAGTGGCCAGTGAGTGTAGATGTCTGAATAGGCTTAAGGTGTTAAATTTAGTTTTGGCAAAAGTGGTTTTATTTCTAAATCTCTGTAAACGGTACAGAGCTTTGGCTCCATTAGCATTCGATATACTTCTGTGTTTCTTAGCTGCATTGTGCTGTATACACCTCACCCTGTGGTCTCAAGCATTTAATTAAGACCACTTAGCAGCTATTAGGGATGAAAACAGTTTGTGTCTACCTCTGTGCACCGTTAATTCAGAAAGATAATTATGCTCCACATTGATCAGTTCATCCCCTAAAGATATTTACTGCTTGTGTTTATTCTTTACAAGGACTGAAGGGGTTTGTCATTTGAAGTAATGGGAATTAAAAAAAACATCCAAAAAGCCAAAAAAGCTGTTCTCTAAATGAAGTAAATCTGTGATATTTAAATTTTATTGACTTTTATGGAGTTCTAGTACCAAACTTATATTGCCGCTAAGCTCTCCGTCTGTCGTTATGTTGAAACTTTTATAGGTTGGGGAGAAACAGAGGTCTAATAAGCCTAAAAAAAAAGGTATTTTTGCCAAGCTCCCAAGACGTTCGACACGATCCCAAAGAAGTTCTAACTATTAAGATTTGCTTAGCATCTGTGGGGTTAGGGCTGTGGCAACAAGGGACCATAACAATATGTGAACAGTGGTGTGCTGGTGTGGTCTTTAAGTTGAGGTGTCCAGGACTCTCTTTGAATGGGGGTGATCAGTGCAGCATTGCTTTATAATAATATCTCAAAATGAAGAATGGCACTGTCTCTTACACAGAAAAGTATTCACTTCTACCTTATTACCCATTCATTATGCATCATCCTTTAGACTCGGGTGACAGTCTCATCCTGAGAAGCTATGGACTCCATCTTAGGTCTCCTTGAAGCACTTGACGTACGAACATCAAAGAAACTCTTAGAGAACTAAATTGTAAAGTAATATAAAATATTCAGACATTAAGGGCTTCATGCCATAAATCTAAATGCACACCAAATCCAGTACTTGGTCATTCATGCATATGAATATAATTTAAAAACAATATCTGACTCAACTGGTATCACTTTGAAGCTGCTTTGCTAAAATATTTAACATGTTTATGCATTTTTAAACATTTCAGATGGAAGCAGCTCAGTATTCTAATTTTATATGTCCTTGGAGTCCAAACCAACTGGTTAATTACTTGTGACAGTTTGAAAGATATATTGCATCCCTAGGGGCACGATTATCACAGAGCATATTGGGCAGCTGATCAGGCCCAGACATCATCATGGGACCACCCATAGACGCCCCTTTGCCCACTGATTTTCTTTCAATGATCTGGCAGACTCCTGTGTGTCAGGGTGTGATTACAAGGAGAGAAACCACAGGTAATGTGACATACTTAAGGTGGCACATCCTGTGACCTCGTTCTCTCCAGCTTGGGCATGGCATGTTACCCAACAGGACAAATCTATGGCCAGCTATAAGCATGTAATTGCTGCTTGCCACCTTGGAAAATAAGCGGTGTCCTTAGGTAGTCTGGTGCCATAGTTGACATCACCAATGACCAGACTACCAGAAGTACCTGTAGGTGCATGTTGGTTGTATGGTTTATCTTCCTAAGGTATAAAGTTCCTCCACATACACTCTCAGAAGGTGCTCAGACATTCTGGAACTTGGGCTGTGCATCAGCCATTACCTTTTGGTTGCGTGTTACCATTTTGCTTGCTTTGTCCCATCTCGCCTACTCATTTTGCCCCCCTTTTGTTGCGTTTTTCTGTTTTACCTGCTTATTTGATGTGTTCCCTGACTTGTCTTGTGGTTCTGATTTGGTTCTAACATTGCAATATTAACCTCTGGCATATAATAGAAAACATTTAAATACTTAAAGGGAATCAACATGATAAAGGAAGAAATACTACATCAAGAAGAGGACATAGTCTTAAGCTGCAGGGGCAAAGGTTTAAAGATAAAATCAGGAGATATTACTTTACTAAAAAGGGTAGTGGATGCATGGAATAGCCATCAAGCAGAATTGGTAGCGAATAATACTGTGAAGGCTTTTAAGCAAGCAGAGGATAGGCATAAGGCTAAGCTACATATAAGATAAGGGCAGGCACTAAGAAAAGTATTCAGAGGTTGGGCAGACTAGATGGGTTCTTATCTGCCGTCACTTTCTATGTTTTTCTCGACTTGCTTCTGCCTGCTGATTTGGTCTAATAAGTGGTATTACCTTCTACTGAAAACTGCAAAGCTATACTAGTGCATCAAGGATTTTGTTCATTAAGTATATGACTATACAATGAAAAATGTAATGTTTCTTTTACATTTAAACATATTAACATTTGCAGACAAGTTTGCTACAATAAGAGAATCATAAAACATTAAGGATGACCCAGTCTAAAATATAGACTTTGCCAGAAAGGAACCATTTGGTCCACATATTTTGCCTCTAGGGTTTTTTGCATAGAAAATGTATTATAATGGGTTTATTATATGCTTAAAATGTCACATTGACATGACAACCACCTTCCTCCATAACAAAACCTAAAATTTTAGCTATCACCTTTTTCTCCAATTCTTCCCACATCTTGGAAATTTATTTCTCCTATTTCTGATGCATCAGACAGTGTATAATTTTTGACAGATATCCATTCCCAATACCAAAAGAACAAACAGAGGTTATGGCCTTTAAACTGTTCTGCTTCCTTTTTACTTTTTTTTGACAGGCTTCACCAAATTACCAGCTGTCACACAGTTTATTAAACTTGTCACAGCTCCACAGAGCTCTATGATGGTGACAAATACACATATTGAAAAATTCCATGTTATATAAGCTAATAAGACATCTGCAACTTTAGCTTAATAGTAGGTTTAGTTTCCTAACTTCATTTGGTAATTCTTCAGTATGACAGCTCACCTCATCAATGACATGCACATAAAATGCTATTATTACTTTGATTTTGCCATCATCTAAAAATATGCATATGTATATTTGCTCGATTATAAGACAATCCTCACTTTAAGATGACCTCCCCAAACTTTGGATCTTAATGAAGAAAAAGAAATTGCCTGACCCTATTGGAAAAAAATCAAAACCACTGTTTTTTGCTTTTGTTGCTCTCACACTCTCATTTACTTTCTCTAACACTCTTTTTTATGCTCTCTGTCAATGTCTCCCAACCTTCTCTATCAAACGCTTCTGTCTCTCTTTCCTGCAACTCTGCTTGTTCTGTTACTTCTTCTACTGTTCTTCTTTCCTCATCTGCTTCTCCACTTGTCATCTTTCTTCATCCGCTCCTCCATGAACAAGGCCTCCCAAAGCACATCTGCAAAAGGGCAGAAAACTGCAGGCGTACTTGTGACAGGACGTCCTGTATCCCCACCGGGTACACCTGCCAGAGTATTCTTCCTTCTGCCTAGTCACCAGCGGTTAACCCCTTCAGCACCACACAGAACCAGCATTGTAGAGAAAAGGGGGGTGCTGCCGCACCGGAGCTGCATGTCACTGTATGTACTGTCCTGAAAAGGAAAAATATGCCTGCTCTGCATGCCACTGCAGAGCCCGATATGGATTGTCCAGCTGTACCTCCTGCTGGACCAGCTTGTCCAATTTGAATACCCATTGCTTCTTGGTCCGCTGTCCTAGGAATGACATCCACAGATTCCGCTGGTCCCTAATCCTTTGTCCCAGTGCTGGAAGACATTGGCCCCGGTGTATAACAGCCTCCTTGCCTCCCCCTCCATAGGGCCCTTCAAATCTGTTGCCTTAGTTCCAGGTATTGCTCCGTAGGCAAAGCAGTGGCGTAAAATGAGAGAGTGATCCGCCCACCCATCACAGAGTTACTTTTTTGGGGTGATCCAGAGGGAGTGGCGTCAATCCAGGGGTGCCAGTGGAGATCTTAGGGTCCAAGAATGTTATGTTCCAAAAAGCGACTTGATCTGTCGTCGGGACCCTGAGTGACAGCGCTGGGAATATCCCCGGGAATAGTCCATACAGTAGCCGGGCCAGAGTTTTCAAAACCGCGGTTGGGAAAACCCGGTTCTCAGGATGGGTAATAAAATCAGGTTTCCCAAATTAGCTCCCTACTACTTAACTACCTTAAGTGACCCAGTATAAGCCCAGTATAACCCCAAAAGTGCAACAGGGTAGGGCAACAGACATCCATAGCAACTTTGTTCCAAATGTTGGAGGGCATCGCCGCAGTGGCTATTCACCGCACAGTTTCATGGATTTGCGGCTAGGTCCTTGTCAGACGCATGAAGTGTTTCCGGCCATGTAGAGCCCCATAGCCGATTAGTCCATGGAAGTCTGGTTAGCGTAGACCAGACTGGGTTTTCCAGTCACCATGTGCCCCCCAATGAGTAGTGGGTGACTTAGACATAAGAAAGGATTAGGCAGGCATATACTGAGTCTCCCCATTAATCCGTCATGCCCCCCTCCCAAACTCAAATTTACCCCATGTATCTTCAGCCTCAGGAGGTTACCGTGACAATACCCTCTGATTGGAGGAACAGGGAAGAGGCTGTCTCTGTAGCTCCGCGTGTTTGCAGAAGTACTCCAAGAGGCTAGAATAATGAAGATGGATTTGCATAGAAAGAGAAGCGTTACTGCACCTCTCTTTCCCTGTGAATCTGTCGGCGTTATTCTGGCCTCTCGGAATATGTTCACAAATGGACGGAGCCATGGGGACAGCCTCTCTTCGTTATTCCTATCGGATGAAGAAAGAAGACACTGTAAGAAGTGGTAAAAGAATGAAGACAGGGCAATAGAAGAAGTGGAGCTATGGGAAAGGAGACAGGGACACGGAGGTGGGGAGACATTAAGAGAGAGAATGAAAGTGTGAGAGGGTGAATGAGAGCGTAAGAAAGTGTGGGTGTGGGTGAGTGACAACCCATAAGCTTATGTGTGTGCATATTTAAAAAACTTTTGAAATCTATTTTCTTTTTTGACATTGTCTCTGTGAAAAGATGCATACAGGAACAGACGAAGTATTTGAACAATGCTAAAAAGAAAAAGGTGAAAAGGTTTTGCAATTAACAGTTGTTTTCGGAACTATTAATAACTGTGACTAAATCTCATTACTGAGAATTACTGAATCTTTACCAGGACTGTTCATTTAAAAATGTTTTATTTATTTGAGTCTCATTTTGTTCCAATAGACTTCCTTTATCTGCAGACCCAGAGGCTGCCATAGTTGTCAGTTGTCATAGGTGCAGTAACGCTTCTCTTTCTCTGCAAAGCCATCTTCATTATTCTAGCCTCTTGGAGTACTTCCGTGACATTCTGGGTGGCTTTCCCAGTTCAGACAACCCACTCAAATGATTCTTTATGACAGTACTAATTAATTCTGTTCTTCTATAGATATTTGTTAGTCTGACTGATCTATTAACTAAAGTACTAGTGGTTATGATTCTTTTACAAAATTAAAAGCCCAACTCATTTCACTAAAGCCAACTTGCATCCACACTTGCAAAAAGCAGGAGATGCAAGTGTATTTGAGCTATAGTAATAAAAAAATTGTGAGTCCCCCTTGTGAGTTAGCCTGCATTGTTGTTCTCCTGTTACACTTTATTTACTTAATGCTCTTTTTTTATATATCCAAATGCTGACTGCATTCAGAAATCTATACTCAATATTAAAATTCAGAATATGAAGCTTTTCAGCTGTTGTTAAATTCTAACTCTCGACCTCTGACTGAGCAAAGGGCTTGTTGAGGGGTATTATACATTTGTGCTGAAAGTTAAACTGTCCTCGGTTCTTACATTGAGCACGAGAGGGGGACCTGTTCTGAGCACAGTGCCTTTGGCGCCCTAACTGAACCTCAGGTGCCTACAAAACACCCTATTTTTGGTACTTTCTCAAATGTGGAATACTGGAATATAGTACTAAAGTTTATGGAAATATTTCATGATAAAGTCTTAAAATAATAAGAAATGTTTGTTTTTTCCACAAAGTGGCTCTGGAAAAGGTCACTGAATTATATGAACAAGATAAAATTAGTTTTATATAAACATTTTTCCTAATATAAATAGTTTTGTGGGTTTTCTATTTTGGAACACATGTTTGTATAGGAAACTGTAGTAAAAATATAACAATTTGCTAGGATAATTAATGATATATGCGTTATTATTTTATTTTCACTATGGAGGTGGTATTTGTGTGTGGGGGTAGTTTAACATCAATTCTGGAGAAAAACCTAGATGTGAAGTTTTTATTGGAACCATATGTGCGCATACTGTATTTAAGTTTAGCAATACATGGACAGTCACGTTACAAAGATATCCCTATGTGACAGGCCACTTTACACACCAGAGGTCTATGCTTGGCCGTAACAGTCTATGTGGAATCTATTACCTGTACAGCATGTGCTTCTGAGAGGAGCGGTCGGATATGACATCATATTCCAGCACTCAGCATGGTGAACATGTGGCGCTAAGACGTGGAAACCCTGCTGCAGATAGATTGTGGGACATTATCTTGGATCTGACCTAGGGCAGCACCCCATGTAAATACACCACTATCGGGGTGTGTTAATCAGTGTCTATTAAATTATTGTTCACACACAACTCCCATCCTCTTTTGCCATTGCGAGGCAGGCAGTGCAATTGTTAGCTGAAATGCAGCAAAATTACTAAAGGTACATCATTGAGTCACAGAGCTCTGAAGCAGTTGAGTTTATTGCAGATCCTTGAATATGCCAAGACCATTAGAAACATCTTACTGAATAAGCCCCTTATATGTCATTCTTGGCTGTGAAAAAGATGAATCAGAATGAGATCTCCCCATCCCCCATTAATTGGCAGGAGTTTTATCTCTGCTGAATTGTCTCTGGCATATTACCACATCCAGCAAACAGGGAAATTAGATTTTAAATTTGTCTGTATTAGCTGCTTGGAACTAATTGAATTTAATTGGTTCAAATTTCTGAGAATAGCCTTTTTTGTAGTTCTTTCATTCTGAAGTTAACTGTTTTAGTACTGTACAGGTGCTTAGTATGGTTTTCCAACTGAACAGAACTTTTCCCTCCCTAGGGCAACACTGTTTAAATGGATTAAAATAGGTACCACAAATGGTATTTTAATGCATTCCACTGCCATAATTCAAGAATGGTCATATGCAATGTTCCATCTAATTTTTCTTAGTTGGCGTGGGCAGAAAATTTCTCTCGTGCAAAAATTTTCACAGAGCAAAAATTTTGTGCGCGCAATATCCGCGCCGCATTAAGTTTCAAAAAAATTATTATTTTTTTCTTTTTTGGGGAAAAACTGTTGTGCGCACAATTTTTGGACGTGTGCGCTCAGCTTAGAGGGAACACTAGTCATATGTAAACCCTATACATTTTATGTCATTCTTTTGATACAAGAAAACTAGCTTCAGTGGAATATGGCCAAGGAACACTTTTTATTATGATCTAATACACTTTCATTTTACAAAGTTATCAGGGGTCTTCCACATACCCCATTATTCTAGACAACTTTTGTTGAAGCATAGTGGTCCATCACTAAAATGCACTTTGTGTCCACTTGTGTCCCTTTTAGAGGTATGTATTGTGAAATGAGGGGCGTCAATGAAAACCTTCAAAATGTATGTCATTTTAAATGAACCTTAGCCCATTGGCTGTTATTCTGGCATTTCTCATCTTTTTCTCTCCAGAAGCCTTTTCTGTGCGGCTCTCATCTCAGCCATATGTCAGACAAATGGGTCCAACATTAAATAACGAATTCATGATATTTTTTGTGAGCAGAAGAAAATTCCCTAATTAATTGTGTAAATGGAAAACTGTTATGGTAATCCAAGACTATTAACTGCTAATTAACGTCTGATTGAAACAATTAATATTGATTTGAAAAGTCCTCCTATGAAATAACAGTGCTTAATCCTTTTTAAGAAATGCCACTATTTCTAATGCCATGTTTTTTTTTTAAATCCTAAAGAGGTCCATTTGGTAGGTATGCAGCTAATTTACTCTTCTCAAAGCATATTAGTACACCCCCCAAAAAACATCCTTGACATTATTCCCCAGAATCATCAGCTTGTATGAGGGATCAGCAAATAAGAAGAAAACTATAGGGTTAAACTCTGAAAGAAACAAGACTTTTTTATATTAGACCACAACTGCTGGGTATATAATAGACATTTTATGGATTAGACATTTATTTAAGTCTGTGACTGCTGCAGTGGAAACAGGCAAAAAGATAAAGCACTTTATGATGCCTCTGGTGCTAGAATATTTAGAATTATAACCATTAAAAATGGTTAAATTTGTTTCCAAACCTGGGAGATTCATCAGACATATTAACTTCTAGCGGAATCTTGATAATTTGTTGCGTGAGATTCATATTCAAAATGTCAAGCTCACTGGTGTATTTATGTAACGAGGGGGATTTTTTTAATGAGGCGTAAAGAGACATTGATGCTTCCTTTGTACTGTCATTTTAGTTCTTTGTCTACAACGTTGGCCAGACAGGTATAGCATAAATACAGTGGAATATGGTTTAAATTAGATGCTTCAATATTATGACAGCATAAAGCCATAAAAAAGTGATTCATTTTAGAACACAATGCACACACATTATCAGAAGCCACAAATGTAAGAACTGGTGTAATATACATAATATTTTGGAAGACGTTTGAGAATACAAAATCTAGACACTTGCTGTCAAATGTCTTCTATCCATTGCCTTTCATTTATAGAAAGCATGTATTCTTCTGATGGCTACAGATTTCCTCTCCACTACTTACATGGAAATGTACATGCAGAACAAGAAAATAAATTGCGTGCAATTTCATTTACTTCCCATTGCAGTAAATGTTCAGGAAGAAATAACCGTGGAGATATGCTTAAATCACGGAACGGTTTTGCATTTTCTCCAACATTAGCAACTGAAAAAACACAAACTCAGAAGTAAACCAAATAATAGCACTACGATATACAGTCCTGGCTACTGCATTTATATGCACCTTTTTTCTGGTTTGGAGGCCATTTATGTGAATAATGTTCCGATTCATCAACCATCTGTTAAAACAAGAAAATACAAACTCTCTGTATGCTGGATTGCACATTTGCACCAGTCGATGAATATTTATAAGCATTCCAATAACATCGGAGACTGATCATTTTCTTTGTTTTGCAACTAATGGTACAAAATGCAAATAGCCATAATGAAAAAAATATTTTAAGATAATTTGTGTGATAATGTGGGGGAATATAACATATCTGAATGTTAGTTGAAAAACCATCAAAGGACCACATAGAGCTCCATCTTTCTAGCTTTCAACACTACCCAATGGTATTGCCTTCAAGTCCTGAAAGGTTGGCGCCCAATTCCAGGGTTCCAGGGATGATGGAGCTAGGGCAAGGGGATCCTCTGATGGCCTAGGGGAGTCCGGCTGTACTGGTTGGGACCCTTCTGACATATATTCTGCATTTTCAATATTGTTCAGCGGTGTTCTATTATTTATTTGTGTCTGATGTGATTTCATTGTCATTTTCTCATTTTCATCCTATGGACTGTAATGGTTGTAATAAGGATTGATGTCATAATGCACATTGCTACTGTTACTTCAAATAACACTTTCCCGATTAATAAAAAGACATTTAAGAAAAAAACATCAAAGGGACATTAAATTATTAGACATCTTGTCTAATAAGCAAGCCTTACTTATATTAAAATCAAGGTTTGCACACTGTAGCTTATTTTCCGATGATCACTTCCTGCAACATTCGTTCCCACTATGCCAGTGGGTAGAGTTGCTCACTGGCAGTACAGGCGCAGGCAGTGTCTACGATGTACCATCAGATTCTCACTTATTACAGAGTAAAGTTTGCCTAAATGTTTTGTTCTCATTTCAAGATTTGTCTCGTTCTTTTATCTTGATTGCTGTCCAACAGATGTTTCAATTTGCTGACAGATTTTGCTACATGTAAAATATACAAACCTTCACGGATATGCTTGGGAAACTCCTAAGGTGACATCACACAGGATAAATGTTATAGCCATCCTCTAATGTCCTACAAAAATATATTAATACAATTAAAGACATTACTGGCAGGTAGGGCAACATAATTGAAACTTAGCAGGTCTTGAATTGGAATTAGGAGCACTTATCCATGCCAACTTGTCTCAATGCATGTCCGCCAGCCTCTTTGCTGCAGTAAAATCTTTGTAGTCTGTGAATATTTAGTGTACAATGCAATTAAATATTGGTCAGCCATTTTGTTTGTGCAATATTTCACCACCAGCAACATATCTTCTGCACTGCCCTAAACCTGAATCATGTCAGCACCCCAGCTGTCCCCTCAACATTTACCTTCACTGCTATGACATTATACAGTATGACACTCCATCTCTTAAGGACATTTGACGGGTACAAAGGCCAGACTGATGATGACATGGTGGCCTTGGCACTTTAAGGCCAGCAGCCACCTGATGATGTAAGTGGAGCCAATGGCTTTATATGCTAAGGTATCATGCATATCCAGCTGCTGCAGCGGCAGATCGGTTTAGTGTGTTGCTTTGTTGGTACAGCTGTGTTTTAACTGGCCCATTGATAAGTAGTGTACCTGGAAGCCTGGTCACTGGCTTGGTGGCAGAGGGGACACAGCCTTACTTGATCTGCCACCATAGGCCTAGTCGGCCAAGACCAGAATATGCTGCCGTTCCCCACACAATTATTACCATTATTATAATTTTAGGTACACAGAGTTTTACATGTGACCACATCTCACATGTAATCAACCTATTTAAAAGAGGGATAATTGGGAGTTACAGTAAGTTATTTAGTTTAGAATGTCATCTAAGAAAGTGATCTTCAGTCTTTTTCAGTTTCATACACACTCGTGACCCCATACTTACCCTGTGCTTACCTGGGATGGTGAATAACATTTTGACTCACAGGGAAATCCTGCTAAGTGACACATCAATGTGTGGTGTGTAAAACATAGTTTGAAGACAACCAAAAGAATCTCATTTGTATTCCATTGCTTCTGAAATTCTTACTAACAGCAAATACAGTGTTAAATGCCATTACAGGGTGCGGTACTCAATACATTGACAGCAGAGACAAATACAAAAAAATCTTGTTGGGAAAAAAAAAATGTTTAGCAAAACCAACCAACAGGGGAAGACATAATAAACTCAGTCTGGATTGCTGATTGAAGAACAGATTAATATCGACATTCCCACAGATTAAACAGCCTCCAAAATGCATTACATTTGGAGACCACACGAAGGATTGTGGTTGCCATGGTGATGGCTTAGGAAAAGCTCCCAAATTGTTGGGTATGAAGGACCTACAGGACATGCATAACTTAATAAAACTAATTTAAAAACAAGAAGGAAATGTGAAGTAACGTGTATATGTACATTTAAAAATAGTAACATTTTTAGTCATACTATATAATGCAGTCTTTATACATTTCAACATGATGTTGAAAGAGTAGCAGGTCTACAGTGGCCTCAATGATTCAGGTGGCAAAGCATTGAGCTCCATTAGGGCCTAGCTACTCTGGAAACTCAATCAACTCCTGTTGTTTCTTTATGGTAATAGCTTGTGGCAGATACAATCAGCAATGTAATGCTACAAGTTTCCTGCAAGTTAAGTAACTTTTGTTATACCCAATGAATTTCCAAGAGACTTGCAAAGAGTCTAATGTGGCTTAGGACAAATTTGTCACGTGAGAAAGGCTAAGTTGAACCTTCAGACTTGGTGACGAATAGCTCTTGATTAAAAGTCCTATGTCGGCCCTAATGTATTACGTTTACTAGCAAAGAAATATTTGGATTCTAGAAATAGTTAACATAACCACTTTGTAACCAATGACATACCAATTATGTCATGTAAAGATGTCCTTCAAACTTAATTGTTTAAAAACTCTCAAGACCAAGACTCAAGACCCTGTTTTAATCTACCGTCATTAATTCCTTAGGGACCAGGGCTATTTTAAGTCCAAGGTCGGGACAGGTGGCACAGAAGCAAAGTCAAAAGACAAGCCAAGGTTTGGTAGACGGTAGACACAGATATAGCACAAGAACTGGAAACACAATAACCCAGAGCAAACAACAGTAATACTCTTTTAACGGGCACTGCAGTAATGGAACTGAGGGTTAAAATAAGAGCAAGAGTGGGAAAGAGCAGTAATTAATCAATTAACTCAGAGAATGACATCATTGCGACCGTCGGAATCGAATAGCATCATCGTGCAGGTCATTCAACAGACATGTTGGGCATGGTGTGCACAACAACCCGCGAGCGTCGCGGCGACTCGCTCATACAGCCGTGATCGCCGCAGCAGACCGACACGGGACCCCGGCGGACATGGTAGGTCTAACAGTAGTTAGTGTAGTGGGGTTAGTTGGTAGAGAATTGGGTAGATGGGATTAGGGTTGGGTTTGAGATTAGGGTTTTTCCCTATTTAGACTAGCTGTGTATAATTTATATACCTGTAAAACTATGCAAAAATAATGTCTTACATGTACAAAAAAAAAAAGCCCTACTTGTCCCGTAAAAAAAATGTGCGGGTACACTAAATGAGAATAAGTAGAAATACAGTTAAAGCAAAAAATAGCCCTGGTCCCTAAGGGGTTAAGGAAGGTAGATTTTGTATATAGCAATATTAACGTCCATGACATTAAAACAGTTGAACAAAGCAATAAAAATGAATTGCGTTATTGGTTATGGAAAATCACAGAAGCAAAAATACCTAAAATGTCATATTTCTGGCACTATGTATGAAAGTTTTGTTTATCTTGCTGCCTTACAGTTTAACACAAATCATTTTTACATGGTTCCCGATATCAGTATTTCTGCTCCAGAAAACAATTTGTGAATGTTAATGATCCGGAGCTCTGAAGCTACACGCACATCCAGACTTCTAAGTATGCATGATGGTATGTACATACGTGCCAGCTACTCACAAAATGATAAATGTACAGGAGTAGCATGACATCTACAGCAGCACAAATAACTTTTTTTATTATTAATTATGTTTGTACTAAAATCAATGCAGTTTTAGATTTTATAATAAAAGTATAGCAATGTACCATATACCTCAACGATCTCATCAATACAACACAAAGGGAAATGTTTTACCAGGGCAAACATTACATTAGACATAAAACTAAAAAAAATATAGCCAAATGGAAAAATAAAGCCATTCTAGGTTCAGGACTCATTTACTTTTGCTAGTAAGTATTTAAGTGGGAGGAAAACCAATTTGAGATTGAATGCTAGTCATTAGATATTTCACAAAAGTATTCTTTTACAAGACTGCAGAAGAGCATCTCTAAGAAAGGTCATTACTGGTATCAAGGAATGAAGATGCTGTAATGGGGTCTCTCTTGAAGTGTATGAGAGCATCCAAGGAAGTGTATGGAGAAAAGATTGTACACTTGGGAGCTATGCATGTGGTTCATTTGGCTTTTTAATTCAGTAATGCAGAACTGAATTCTGGGACTATGTTATTGCTCCAGGTGTCCCATGGCAAAGCCTAGATCATGTTGGAAAGCCAACCAATTTTTGGTCAACATGCTAATTACTAAATAAAATTTCTCAATCCTCTCATTCCTGTTTTATTTCTTGTTGTTTTCTAAATTATGGTGTTAAAGGAAAGTTGAAGCTGGCCATTTGAAATTGAGAATCGATCACCCCAGTTGGACTTCTCACTAGAAGCTCTTATTAAGCATGGTTTTTGATAAGGTTATCGCACAATGTAAACTGCACTAATATATATATATATATATATATATATATATATTACTCAGAAGCCTCATTACTGCAACAAACTGCTGGCAGGGTGTCCGACTCCTGTTGGATGTTCAATGTTGATGCAGAACAGGTTGGATCAAAGGCAGCAGCAGAAATCCATTGAAAGAAATACTGTGATACACTGTTCACAGGATCAAAGGCACTTCCTTATTTCTCTTTAGTTAAGCCTTAGAGATGTGGCCTGGGGTTTAAGCTTTTTGTAGCTTCTCTATCTGTTTTTAACATAGCAGATTGATTAAATAGTAATGTGGGGAGGAACAATCGATTAGAATATGAGTTATTGCCCCAGTTTTGCACTTGTAGACTTAATAGGAAAATACTACTCATATCATAGAAGCCATTAAATAGCATCACATTTGAGAAATAGGCAGAATTCAATCATATGTCTGTAATGTTTTTATATAAAGATATTGCCATAAGAAAATAAATTAAATGAGCTTGCCGCTGTAAAATACCGAGTATTGTTAAATATATAGCTTTTATTGTCCAGGGTCTTTACACAAATCAGACATATAACCGTAAAATGTACTTATTCTATCAAAAAAAAAAAAAAAAAAAAGCTAGTATAAAATGTCTCTGCTCCAAAATCAGATACAAGTTTCATTACTTTCACAGTTATTTTTTAATTCAAAAAACTTAAACGGACAGTTTGATGAGACCCCCATTACAGAGAAATGGATAAGTATCTTACTTACATTTCATTGAATCATGCTGACACATAAATCGTATCTGCTCCTCCTTCGGTCTCCAAGTTCTAACCTGAACTCACTTTGGTTTTCAACTAGCCTGTTCGCATATGAGGCCCAAACGGCCGCATGTCCTGCATATATGGTTTATTGAAAGTGCTTAATTTTTCTTTTCGTTTTTCTAATTTTCTTGATTTTTACACCTTAGTCTAGGGTCTATGACCCCAATTTATCTGTATTTCCAAAATTGTAAGCAAAGATGCAAAGTTAGTCGGTATTCTCACTGTCTATCTCTCAAATGACTAACAAATGTAGTAGTACTGAAGGTATAAGTAACCACAAACTGTTGCTTTCCAGTCACGCATTTTGTGCAATGACCATGTTTCTTTCTGTCAAAAAATCCAAATGGAAAATAAAAAAAGAAAAGAGAGAGTAAAACCAACAAATTTTATTAAAAAAAAAGCCCTGTTCCAAGCTGAAAAGTCTGGGAACAAAATTCATGGTCCGGGAACAAATGAACCAATAACAACAGGGTATAACCATGCAATAATACACAATAAACCTGATATACCTTTGGAAATACCCTGTGTTGTCTCTAGTCTTCTCTCTTTTACATTAAATGTATATGCAAAGTTTAGATTTGTTTTTAGATCTACACACCTGAATATAGTTAATAAATGTAAATCGTTACTTGCATGTTCTGCTCTGTTGTGAATACCAATCCCAAATTGCAAATGCGTTTTTATTTTTTGTCAAGGATAAGTAGAGACAGTATGCTGACAGATTATGTAAACTTCGCTTGGGGACGAGAGCTGTTTTTTGAGACTATTGGTCAAGGGAAACATTTGCAGTCTGAGCACAAAATCTTTCAAGGTTAATTAAAAATATATTTCAGTGGGTACACTGTTTGGAAATAGCTCTGTGGTACTTGGAAGACTAAATAAATAGCATACATAATATAAATAGTATATCCAGGCCTAGACTGGCCATCTGACACACAGGCCAAACGCCTTATGGGCAATGAGTGTGGCTAAATAATGAAATAGGACCATCAGGGGAGATCTGAGGATCTCCCCAACCGACCCTTGATCTCTACGACCGGAATCCTCTTTCTGTTGCTTTGTTAGGATTTCCACGTATATCCACTAGTCTATCTAGGGTAATAAGGGATATTGATATTTATGACTTGATCATTTCTGTGCCCCATGTTCGGGTATTCTGTCCAATCACTTTCTATAACCTGTGTTTTGTACAGGACTGAAGAGTGCAGTTTGGTTTTATGCCAACTTGTCTGGATTTCCCCCCTGGGCTAAATGTTGCCAACCCTCCTCTGGAAACAAGTTAATCATGCTAGAAGTGGAAGAGGTATACTAACAAAAAGTATAGGAGACTTTGTCCAGTTTTAACAAATAATGATATAAGTAGAGATAGAAAGTGCGGAGCATGCTCTAACGCTTCTGTAATTATTAAAGGTCATGGACTATTTGTTAAAGGGATGACAGAGAAATAGAGTTTGTGTCTTGATGTTTATTGGGGTCATTTTTTAAAATCTAGAAGCCAGCAATTTTGGAAAAGTACCATGTATATTTTTAGTCTAAACACTAAGAGAGAACAAAAATGGTTTATATGGAAATGGACAGGCACAATGAAATGCTTAATGATGCAATTAAGCTCCGTGAATGCAAGAAGTCATTTTTGTCTCAGTGTTATTTGTCGCATGTGAAATGGGACGAATCCCATGCATAGAGTAGCAAAGAATAACGTCTGACTTAAAGGGACTTGTCAGTTTAATTCCATTTAGTTTTTCGATCACCCACTCTGTAACATTTCTAATTAGTCTCGACCTCATTAGGAACAAATTATTATTTTTTTAATAAACTTATAAGGCTCTGTTACTGTTATTAAAACTACTTGTATATAAAAAGACAATGCAGAGGTACCAAAAAACTCCAAAAGAACACAGCCTTCCCCCTCAAATTATTTGTTGGCTGGTTTATGACTACATATGAGGTGGCCCTCAGATGTGCCTATATATATTAACCCTTTAGTTGATTTCCCATAAACCCTAGAATTACTTGAAAACAAATTAAAACTTACAGGCATATCTTGGATCTCTCCAGGTTTGACCTGGACATTTCATGTGAAACAATGCTTCCTGGGGGCCTCCAGGTCACCTTCCTCTTTCTCCGGGCATCTGCCACAACCACTCCCACATCCACTTCACCTGCTGATCCCCACTCACTCTATGAAGTGGGGAGCTATCCCTCCCCACAGACAGCTGGCTCTTTCTTCAAACAGCCATCCCCACTCCTTGAGAAACCGCTCCCCAGGAAGAGGGAGTACTCTGGCTAGCCTACCCTGGTAAGTTCACAGGTATGTTTATAGGAAATAATTGGTTAACATTTTAATGGCAGTTAAACTTGTAATAGCATGAATATAGAAAAGCCCCCAACACATTATAAACTTATAAAGGTGTTAGACTACAACCTTTCCATGGAATGGATATAACACACAGTGTCAGACCTGAACACACACAACCAGACAGGGAAAATGTGATACTATGACCCAAATAGACACTGTCACAAAACGGTGGTGGCAAAAGATATTACTAAGACTGCCACCTTGACATACAAAGTTTTGCTTAGACATTTTTATGTTGCTATTGTTTTGTTGTGTTTATACATGTCTATGGCATATACCGTGTGTTTCTACACCCCATCCACTCTACAGATTGTGAATTTGCAAGCAGGACCCTCTTTAACTAATCTATCGGTTAGTCTTAATCTGTCGATTCTAGTTTTCATACCCTTTGAATGTATGTACTTTCAGAAGCTCTGCTTAACTTGTTGATGCTATATAAATAAAAAATAGTAACAGTGATATAATAACGTGGGCTTTTAGTTTATAGCATCTGAAAATAAGTTTATCCATGTATGTATTTAAACATAATAGTTTGCAAGACAGGAGAAATCAAATCAGGTCAGCTGGATTGTGTTTATACCATGGCAGAGACATAAAAAATATTCCAAAAATATCACTTTATTAAATAGATATTAATAATTAATTCATGTTTATATACTGTTTGACATGGTATAATCGTCTAATTAATATACCTCTCATATTTGTCTCAGTTTGCACACTTGTATATTTTAAGTGCTGGATCTTTGGACTTAATCTCCCATATGATTTAATAACTGTTATCTCAATGCGTTATGTAATTCCGTTAATTAGCTTTATTGTGCTATGTTATGAAATAATGTGGTTGTGGCAAACAATTAACTTTCTTATTCTATTCATATCAAGACAATAAAAAATATACCTGTACTTGTGTGGAGATTCAATGAAGGGTGTGTCTTACAGAGACAAGATGGCTCCTTACATGGAACAAGTCCACATCAATAAAAAAATTTTTTAAAAAGCAAATACTAATATTTCCTTTAACATTGAACTCCCTGAAACGGGTATACCTTTAAATGTGCAAAATACACAAGAAACACATTTTCCATGATAAATTCACTTCAAGGAGAACTGGACATCTTTATTTATTGACATGTTTCTGCAAGTTTTACTCTATGTGGCCTTGATTATACCTGGCACACTATTCAATTTGTTTTCCTGTATTTTTAGCACTCTATTATATTAGAGTGGGAGATTGATTCAGGTACCTTTCCTGAACTATTCTCTTCGACAACACGTGTTTTGTGCATTGTATCCATTATCTCCTTTACTTAATGTATGTTTAGTACAATCCATTAATCCAAGTGCAGCAAAATGCCAGTCTTGTGACGGTCACTCTACTTTTCTCTTTTTTATGTGGTTATTAGTTCCAGTATACAGAGAAAAAATATGTATATAATTCTTGTGGACCCAGTTGTCCCAGACTTGCTCTTGTTCAATATTTTATTGTCGCGGGATTGTTTAATGTGATGAGCCATTTTTCTCTACAAGACACACCCCTCATAAAATCTCTGCACTCAAATTTCAGAACACAAGTTTTTTGTAACTTTTTATCTAGAGATCAATGTGATAAGGCAGTAAACCTGCATTTATGACATCCTTGCATCCTTGCATCTAGGTCTTTAAGTGTGTATTTGTCCATTTGAACTTGTTGCACCACATACTGAAGTTTATTCATTAAAGAAGTAGTTGGGATAAGAGTTAGCAAGAGAGATGTGATTTTAACAACCTGCATTCAATATGCATTGCAAGGGTGGCAAACTGGTCTTCAAGAAGAGCTGAGCTTTACCTCTGTCCTGAAAAGAATAACAGAAGTAGAGTTCAGGGGGACAGTGGGATAGAGTGGCAAAATGGGGAAAGCCACACACAGAGTGGCATATGTATACTTATACCACTTTAGACACCCATGCAGGACTCGTGACAAGATACAGAGAAGTGCGTGTTGCTTGAGGCATGGCCACCTTATGCATAGAGCTTACGCAGGGCTACTCACAGGAGATCAGAGGATCTCCCTAGCGGGGACAAGCGGGGCAGCTACACAGGAAAATGGAACAGTGCCCGAATTTCAGGACTGTTCAGCAAAAATTGTGACTGCTGGGAGGTGTTATATGCTTAAGCTGTATTAACTCCATTGTTAAAGCAAGCCTCATTTTTGGACATATATACCTTGAATATATATATATATTACTGATAAGAATCTGTTACAAGGCATGCGTGATATTGGAAACATTCCTTCTTTATCGACTTATGTGATGTTTTTATTAATCTGATTTTCAGATACTCACAAGTTAATTTTGTAGTTTGCATGTTTCCCTAGCACCTATATACAGTAACTACTTAAACAAATGGGAATATATACTAATTTGGTTTAGGTTACATGTATTGCTTCAATCCAAATGCAAAAAGGTAGGGCTAATACGGTATTTGCACTGAATACTTTGACGTCACTCTATCTCCTGGGTAGCTGGGGAATGCAGGCTTCTCTGGCTTGCGTCAATGCTTGTATTGGCAGACTGCGATCTGCAAGCTCTGTGTACTGCAGTTTTTCTTATTTATTCTTTACCAAGTCAGGAGAGAATGTTCTTATGATTTTCTATGTGGGAATGGTTTTCAAGTTACGGAATGTTGCTTAATATTTATGCAACCCTGGAGAAAAACTGTGTGAGTGAAAACTAAACACCACATTCTAGCTGTCTGAGTAAAGAAACACAACCCCAAATCTTTGTTTACAATCCCACCTTGCAGGATAATCACATTTGGCCCACCTGTCCGCTTTACCCATGTGCTTAGTTACCTTGCTGACTCTCTAGGTCTTCACTCTGTGGTGATTTACTGATCCAATTAGGTGACTATGATTTCTATCTCTTTGTGATCTCTCTTCTTTTTTCTTGTTTGATCCATGCTTTGCCAAATCATATTTCCTAATTATGTGTGGAGGTAGGGCAAGTCACACATAGGGCAGGGCTAGTCCTAGACAGACTTGTTGGCTGGAAGTAGGAAAGAGAGGAAAGTGACCTGGAGACCCAGAGAAACAGAAATTCACCTGAAAACTCTGGGTTAAGCCTGAAGAGTTCTCATGAATGCCTATCATTGTTCTGGCTCCCTTTCAGACTTGCTCTGCTGAGTCTCAATACGTCTACTGCTACCCACAGAGCTCTGTTACATACCCCCCCCGAAATTTCAAATGGCTAAAGATGGACACTTGGTTTAGATAGTGTGGTTAGAGGCATATTTGGTAATATTTTTGTACTGGACAAGTTTAATGAGAATTGAAGTCTGGAAAAGCTGTAGTGTAGGAGCTGAGATTTTTGTACTGTATATACATATGAAGATGTCTTGTACCAAATATTGTGCAAAACCTAGAAATATATTGAAAACAAATATACTAGATAAATTTAAGTGTCTAAGCTCAAGCCTAATATGTATAAGTAAGTATCAACATAAACATAAACCCTCCTTAACGGGAAGCAGTGATAATGCCAGATAATGAAAGTCCTAATTTCAGGTGGGAGCACATTCTGACCCCCTTTTCCCTTGGCGTGTAATTTAATGCACTGTGTAATAAGTGGTGTCTATGGATTTAGTGTTAAGCATGTGGAGAAGTGGAACAGACATTGCAGAGGGACAATTAGAAAGCTTTTGTCATGTAAAATGGCCGCCAGAGAAAAAGCTTATCAATTACTTTTGTGCAATTTTGTGGTGAAAGCAGTTTTTTTTTTAAATTGCTAAAGGAAATGATTTTGATTCTAACAGAGAGCAGCAGTTCTGAAAGAAGCCTCAAAGCACAGGGCTAATTGTTATGAAAAGCTGCCATTTTGTGCATTCTTTAATTTGGCATGCTGCTGTTATTATTTAGGACACCGCATCTGACTTTTTCCTGTAGTTTTCCAAATCCAAATTTGTAAACAAGCTATTAAAGTGACTCTTTTACCAATAAATAAAGTCGTTGCTATAGCATGAAAGCTCCCTCTACATTGCGTAAGCATGTTATAACACAATTCATGATAGAATTAAATACTTAACAACAGTCTCTGTTTTCACAGGACAGTCTAAATTCACTGGCCCTCCTTGGTAGCTGCCCAACTCTCTGCTTTTGTGGGCAGTGGGGATCATAGGTCGGTTGAGGGATCCTCTGATCAATGGAGGTCTGTGCTGTCCTCAACTTTAGTTCCGTTGCTGAACATTTTAAGGGAGCTTTTCAGGAAGATGGGTGGTTGACTTTGCCTACTTTTGGAGCTGATGCACCTACTTCTGCATCTACTTCTGGCACTGGTCCTACCTCTTACAATACCCTCAACACAGCTGTCCCTATTTGGGCACCGAAAATGTCGAGAGGTATGGCAAATGCCACTTTCCCCACATGGATTCCTACAGCCTCCATGAAAATAGTTGCCAGATGTGGAGGTATGTCTGATTTGCTTGTAGACAGTATATCTTAGCATGTAGCTGGGCTGTGTTTGTGGGTGGGTGTCTGCGTATGGTGTTATCGTGAGTGTTTGTCAGGGGTGAGCCTAGTGGTGCCTGGTAGATGGAGAGGTGGAGCAGGAGAAATAAAGTGTGTGTATGTAAATGCACAAAATTATAGTGAGTGGGTGTTAGAGCTAAATGTCTGTTAGTATGTAAGCATTTTAGTTATGGGGAGGGTGCCAAAGACATACCCAAGCACCACTAACACTAGCCAGGCCCTTGCTCTCATAATGTGCGCTTATGGGAGGTTTATAAGGCATGGTGATTGGAGGAATATGGCAGGAGTAATAGGTGGGTAAATGGAATAGACATGGGACAAACTGATGGGAGGGGAATGGGGGCCCAGGCTTTAGGTCTGTACTGGGCTCCAAGATTTTCTTTGTAAGAAAATGGATATAGCCATATAAGGCCAAGAGAAAATTGAGTCCTTAGCTGAAGTTGATACTTTTTATTGGGCCAACAGATAAAAACGTTACATAGGCTTTTGGGACGTCATTGATCTGATATATTTTCTGACTCCGCTGGACATGGGGTTTACAAATGCTTAAAAAAAAAAGTGCATTTGCGTAATCTTTTATTACAAGGATTTTAAAAACAGTAATTTGGTGTTTTGGAGTCATACAGAAAGTAGTTTCTAGTACTGCTGTTGGACTATAAAAAGAACACTAATTGTCCTTTTATAAAGGGGTCTGTGGACCTAACAGCTGCCTTTAGCAACAGATTTTCTTCTTAGTTACGTCACATGTGTAATAAATATAGAATTTTGTTTCCACCCAATATTTATTTTCCTTCTTTAAATACCTCCTTTGAATCAATAGCAACAACAAGCATGACTACTCAAATAGGATAGTGACCTATCTATCTATCTATCTATCTATCTATCTATCTATCTATCTATCTATCTATCTATCTATCTATCTCTAACTATTGATCTGTCTACCTATCTATATCTGCATTATCTATCTATCTGTTGGTTTGTCTGTATCCATCCATCTGCCTCTCTATCTTTCATGATCTATGTATCTATCGGTCTATTGCCACAAAAGGACACATTTGTTGCCACTAGCCTGTTCTGGGTTTCTGAAGCCTTTAAAATAATGGATCCCTGCTAAATTCCAAGTCTGTCTCCTCAGCTTCAATCATTTGCATTTCAGGCTGTCTACAAATCTTGTATAGATTTGAACTCTAAGCATGCTAACGTTCACATTAACAGGTTAACCAAATCTGTAGTTGTGGGCAGGCCCGGACTGGGACAAAAAATAGGCCCGGGCATTTCAGGCTGAGCAACCCATTTTTTATGAAAAAACATATATGTACATACACATACATAATACTTGGTCATTCAACATGGGAAGCCTGAAGCCACAATTTAGTGCGACTAATCCTTGAAATAAATATTATAGAGTAAATAACACAATACCCTATCTTTTCCACTAAATGATTTCAGGGCCTTGAATGTTTTGTTCCCTGAAGTCGCTTCAAATTCAGGAGGGTGTTTTATCTCTGGATAAGTAAAAATGAAATAGTTCCTACTGTAAATTAAGGACACAGATAAGCAAACACACACCAGGACAGGCTTTTCCACACCGACACCAAGACACACACCAGGACAGGCTCTGCCACACCGACACCCAAACACACACCAGGACAGGCTCTGCCACACTGACTTCCAAACACACACACCAAGACAGGCTCTGCCACACCGACATCCAAACACACACACCAGGACAGTTAAAGAAAGAAGAAATGGTTCAGCACTCAACTCCCAGGAAGCTGGGAGCTAGCAGGAAAAAGGGCAAAACAAAAACAGGAAGCATAACAAAAATAGCAACGTTTCGGCCAAACAGGGCCTTTTGAGCTTGACAAAGGCCCTGTTTGGCCGAAACGTTGCTTTTTTGTTTTGCTTTCTTTGAATAAAGTAACCTAAGGATTGGAAGCTGATTGGAGTGCTGGGGTTCTTTTCTGTGTTCATACACACACCAGGACATGCTCTGCCACACCAACACCCAAACACACACACACACACACACACTAGGACAGGCCCTGCCACACTGACACCCGAACACACACATCAGGACAGGCTCTGCCACACTGACACCCAGACACACACATCAGGACAGGCTCTGCTACACTGACACCCAGACACACACCAGGACAGGCTCTGTCGCACCGACACCCAAACACACACACCAGGACAGGCTCTGTCACACCAACACCCATACACAAACACACACCAGGACAGGCTCTGCCACACCGACACACACACACACACACCAGGACAGGCTCTGCCACACCGACACCCAAACACACACACAACAGGACAGGCTCTGCCACACTGACACCCAATCACAAACACCAGGACAGGCTATGCCACACTGACACCCGCATCCGGAGGGTTTCCACGGACAGTTTCACTCAGCCTGCCTGTGGCATCTTTGCCCCCATAACAGCCTGCCTGTGGCAACTTTGCCACCAAAACAGCCTGCCTGTGGCATCTTTGCCACCAAAACAGCCTGCCTGTGGCATCTTTGCCACCAAAACAGCCTGCCCGTGGCAACTTTGCCATCAAAACAGCCTGCCCGTGGCAACTTTGCCACCAAAACAGCCTGCCCGTGGCAACTTTGCCACCAAAACAGCCTGCCCGTGGCAACTTTGCCACCAAAACAGCCTGCCCGTGGCATCTTTGCCACCAAAACAGCCTGCCTGTGGCATCTTTGCCACCAAAACAGCCTGCCTGTGGCATCTTTGCCCCCATAACAGCCTGCCTGTGGCAACTTTGCCACCAAAACAGCCTGCCCGTGGCATCTTTGCCACCAAAACAGCCTGCCCGTGGCAACTTTGCCACCAAAACAGCCTGCCCGTGGCAACTTTGCCACCAAAACAGCCTGCCTGTGGCATCTTTGCCCCCATAACAGCCTGCCTGGGGCAACTTTGCCACCAAAACAGCCTGCCCGTGGCATCTTTGCCACCAAAACAGCCTGCCCGTGGCAACTTTGCCACCAAAACAGGCTGCCCGTGGCAACTTTGCCACCAAAACAGCCTGCCCGTGGCAACTTTGCCACCAAAACAGCCTGCCCGTGGCAACTTTGCCACCAAAACAGCCTGCCTGTGGCAACTTTGCCACCAAAACAGCCTGCCTGTGGCATCTTTGCCCCCCCTACACATCCATGCTATCACACACACACATATTCATTCACTCGTTCACAAATATTTATTCACTAATTCACAGATAATCATTCACTCATTCAGATATTCATTCATACATTGATACTCATGAATTCCCTCATTCAGATACTCATTTACATATACTCATTCACAAACATTCATTCACTCACTCCTTCACAGATACTCATTAATTCTCTCTTTCATTCAATCTCACATACACCATACAGCCTCCCTCACCCCCTTACCTGGACTCATGATGTACGCGCGGCTCGCAGACTTCCGCGGATCTGTACAGGGGAAGCAGACGCACAGCAGGGTCATGTGGCGTACGTGACGTACGTACATCACATGGCTCCGTTCCGTTGGACTCCTGCGTCCCCCTGGCCGTGGAAGGGACGCTGCTCGCGCGCGTCTGCCAGGTAAGTAGCAGACCTGGTCGCGGTTGCTGCGGGCTTAAGGGGCGGGTGCCCCTTTTGCCCTGCGTTAAGGACGGCCGCATAGGTCCAGTCAATCCGGTCCTGACTGGGCCTATTTTAAGGTAGGGGCCTGGAGCTGCAGCTCCATTAGCCCCTAAATCAATCCGACCCAGCCGTGGCTCTGTCCCGGCCCGGCCCGGCCCACCGGGCAAATGCCCGGTGTGCCCGATGGCCAGTCCGGGCCTGGTTGTGGGATATCATTATAATTCTAATTTGTCAGACTTGTTTGTACAATGTGAATTAGATCCATTATGCACACAAAAAAAACTTAAAATTATATGTACATTCATTTTTTTACAGAAAGCCAGCAGATTCTGTAGTGCTATTACAATCAGAGGACAAAATTAACAACATTGTGACATTTTACAAAACTGACAATAACATACTGATACGGGAGGATGAGAGAGTCCTGCTCTTGTGATCTTAAAATGTATTAATATGTTCTCGTTAAAATTGCTTGCTTTTTTTAATTTCCAGTTTCAGACAGTATTTCTCTCTGTAGGTCCTATACTGTAAATGTATTGCAAACGGAAGACTGCCTAAGTGCTTTGGATATGTGCCATGTGATCAAATGTCTGTCTTCTGCCCGTTCTGTCTCGAACAATAGCGAAAATCAATGATGCTGAAACGATGCCAAGAACTGTGAATTTGCTAGATTAGTAAATGGGAAAATTTGAAGGTAGTAGAACCCAGACCCTAAAATTACAGAAGGAATAATACTATGTAAGATTTCAAAGATTTGGTTGTCTAATGAAGAAATTAAGAGAACATTAGAATGGGTGAACTAGCTGTGGCGAGGTATGAGCCTGGGCATGAATGACCTAAACTCAAGCCCAGTTCGCTGAGCCTATATCATCCCAGGTTGGAGTGTCCATCAGATATGAAGGGTACTCATGGTTATCTTTCCATTAATAAATTGGAAAGGAAAGAGGTGTTTTCCTCTCTTGTCTATTAAATATGGTCTCTCTCCTTAACCTGATAATGTGGGTTGTACAAGGCTTTGGACTTATTATTATCTATTACTATTATTATTATCTTTTGTTTATATAGCAGCAACTGTCCTGGCTCATAAAAAAGCAGAAACATGGCAGCATAACAAAGTAAGGCTATAGTTATTTTTTGTAATGTGAGTAGGTGACCAGATTTTACCTCTACCATTCAGGGACTATGAAGCGCATGAGATTACACACATAGATGTATATATATATATATATACTGGTGTGTGTCCTGGTGTGTGTGTTTGGGTGTCGGTGTGGCAGAACCTGTCCTGGTGTGTGTGTTTGGGTGTCGGTGTTGCAGAGCCTGAACTGGTGTCAGGGCGGGCTGTTTGGGGACAAAGATGGCTCACAGTGGTCTGTTTAGGGACAAAATTGGCTCACACTGGGCTGTTTGGGGACAAAGTTGGCTTACTCTAGACTATAATTTGTTAATGTTATCTGGGTGCTGGTCAGGTTCTATGTGGACACCAGGGCTGGCTTTGGGGTGTGCATCCTGTGATCCGTGCCTGTAATTTAGGGGGTTTTATCTATACTTTCAATGCTGAGTTGTTATGTGCTTTCCAGTTGATCTGTACCTGCAAAGCTGGGTTTGTGCTTTATTCTGTTGATCTATATCTGCTATTCTATGTTTCCATACATTATTTATGTATACCTGCAAATACAGGGTTTGTATGTCTTATTCAGTTGATTTATACATGCATGTGCTGTTTACAGGTGTTGTTTATTTGATCTATACCTGAACTACAGGTGAACTTGTTAGAAAGATTAGCTGTTTTTTTAAAGTATTAAACATACATTATTTTACCAGCGTTTCAAGTGATATATTATTGTACTTGTTTGCCAAAAAAAGATGGGGAGAAAGTGCTACCTTCCCAGATTTTTAGGGGTTCCTACACCCATGCTGGTGTGTGTGTGTATTTAGTCATCTGTTTCCTGGCACTATACTTTCTGTATGAATAAATTGAACTATGTAATTTTTACTTTAAATTTGTAGTCACTTCAGTGGACAAAACGTTCAAGGCCCTGAAATCAGTGAGAGGAAAAGTAAAGGTTTTGTGTTATTTACTCTATTTTAATCTGCTTATTTTAATAAAAAAGATTAGTGGCAGTGAATTGTGGCTTCAAGCATCCTGTGCATGATGATTTATTTTAGTGTACTGAAGTATTTCCAATCCCATCAAATTACATCAATATGCGTTAGAAAATCAGGAAAAGATGGGCATGGATGGTGGGCTGATTCGGTGGTGCAACGGGCCACTTGACTAGACTTGCCCCCCAGGCCGTAGGCTGCCAGCCCTCCCCTGGATTCACTTCAGGAACTCAGTTGTGGCACTGCTACATCTGTCTGGTGAAAACAACCTTCTGAAGCACCCCTCCAATCACTTTTTTGAATACGTAGAGAAGAAAATATCACCATGATGCTATTCTCAGGGCATATGGATCTATAGCGAAAACACTGCTGTTAATAAACAAGCAAACAAAACAAAATATTTATTTAGTGAAGCTGATTGAAGGAGCACTCAGCAAATGCAGCCACAAAGTCATTTCTGTTACTGCTCGCTCTTCGTAACCCGCTGTAGCTATTTATAAATAGCCAGAATAATGAGTTGTGTGGAGTGCTAATTTCTCCCATCTCTTTGTTTGCCCAGCAACTGGAGACCTATTTGCACTCTTAATTATAACCAAGGAGAACAGCAGTCCGCTAAAGCTAAGTAATCACCGTAAGGCTCGCTTGACCACATTCAGTGTTCTTCTCTTGCTCTTCCCATTTCTTTAACCCTTTGGTTCCCAGAGAGGAGTGAAGACACAGGTTGTATGCTAGAATGCTAGATAAGGGGAGTTCTGTTCCGCCAGAGTAACCAAATCACCCACTTTTCTGGACACATATACATTTGACACATTATACTACTGCGTACGTTTTTTTTGTTTTTTTTTTCTGGCAGAAGAAGTGTTTAGAGTCAAATGAGATTTTATTTAAACTTCAATGACCACCTTTATCAGATCACATTAATAAGTAGTAATTATTAGTTACTATAATTACCAATGTTTTTACATTTTATGAGAAAAGCGTAAATGGCAAACTATAAAAAGCCCTATTTTATACTATATGATCTGGGAGTCTAGTGAGTTCAATGATGAGAGGAGGTGAATTTGATAGGGCTTTATCACTGAGAGTTCACACAGAAGCCAAATTCAGAACTAAAGTGAATATATTACAAAGCTGGCTGAATTAAGCGAGTCTTGAAGAACTCAACAATTAGCTGAGCTGTATTTATTAAGTTACAGAGAAAACCTGGGGCTTAGATGTCATTACCCCATGTATTGTACACAAGGTATGATATTTCTCTATCTGTAGTCCATTAAATGTTTATTCTCTGCTGCTATCAAATTATTATGAAGCTAAAGTGTTCTATTTGTATGCAGAAAATAAGAAAAACAATTTCTGAAGATCAAGCCCTTTGTATCCATAGTTGTGATGATGTTGGGAGTTTTTACATCATTATAACTTGAAACACCAGGCCTTTAAAGTGCCATTAAACTTTAAAATAGATCTGGCTGCAGAGGCATCACTGTTGACAGTGCTAGTAAAGAAAGGCATCTTCTCCTACTGCTCCTGAAATGAACATTGCTCTCTTTGGCTCGCACAATGTAGAGGGTAACAGTGAGTGACTGTCCTTGAACTGATCACCGTCTACCGTCTCAAAATATGGGAGCATTAATAATAATAAGGTTGTTTTCACCAGACAGATGTAGCAGTGCAACAACTGAGTTCCTGAATTGAATCCAGGGGAGGGCTGGCAGCCTACGGCCTGGGGGGCAAGTCTAGTCAAGTGGCCCGTTGCACCACTGAATCAGCCCACCACCCAGTTTTTTGGAGAAGGACATCTGATCATTCCCCGATCTATAATAAAATTTGGGAAGGAAGAGTTAACAATCATAATGTTGTGTGCAAGCCATGGGAAGATCTTGGGTTCAAAAGTTTTAGATCTTTAGACATTTGTTAATTAGTACTCAAAGGATTGTAATTCTTCTTTGAATATATATTTGCTTTGTTATTTTTCAATTTATAATAACCATGTCAAACAATATTGAAATATCCATCTTAAGTTTATATGAAATGAAAGTATAGCACTCTTACTTATGTTTTTAAAAATTAAAGCCCCAATCCATATGCAGGGTTTCTAGTTGCATTTTTATATTAGTTAGCTATTTTCAAAAAATATACTCCTATTATATTATCCCTGATTATCAGAATGTAATCTTTACCTTAAGTAAGTTTTGGTTTGTTTTACATAAAAATATAGAAACATAGAATTTGATGACAGATAAGAACCACTTGGCATATCTAGTCTGCCATTTTTCATGAAGTAATACTCAAGTCAGTCCATGATGAACGCTCTGGATGGCTTTATGTCAATCCCAAGCATGTTAAAATTCTATTTTTCTATATCTCTCTCTCTGTAACAGGAGCCATCATTTTTGACTTGGTATAGAAGTTATACTTTTAAGTACCATGATCTGATAATGAGATACATTACATTTTATTTATGTATATGGTGCCAGTAGATTCTTTAGGATGCTGGTTGAGGGTACAAGACGGAATTCCAAAAGTGAAATCCTGAATACGTGGAAAGGGTGGTAACAGTAGAAGAGAGATGCAAGCACAAAGAAGGCATTTAGGAGAGTAGATATGACAGCAGAGATAAAGGGGGTATATAGCTGCTAAGGTCAGGTGTTTGACTTTAATTTTGGAGGGAATTTGAATTTAATTCTGGAGCCAATGGAGTGACCAACATAATGGGGCAGTAGACGAAGAGCTAGGAAAAGCAGTTTTCCATTACTTGTCAGAATGGATTGAAATTGTGAAAGGCAAGTAGGGAGCTGTAATACCCCAAATAGTATATCGCATTAGCGATATTAGCGTTTTGGTTATTTCTTGTGTGAGGAAAGGATGGATTTTTGAGATGTTTCTCAGGTGGAGGTAGAGTGACTGGATATGAGGAATGAAGAGGAAAACATAGTCAAATTTGACACCAAGGCAATGACTCTGGTCTGTTTGGGGGTTATCAAGATGTCAGGAATTGTGGACAGAGGAGATGGCAGAATAACCAGAAGCACAGTTTTGGAGACACCTAGATTCAGGTAATGAGATGTCATCCATGATGCAATTCCAGAAATACAGCTGGTGAGATGAATTAGAAGAGAGGCTGAAAAGTCAGACAACAAAATGTCAAGTGAAAGATGTCAAAAATGTCAAAGAATGATATTAATTGCGGAAAACAGTAAAGGCCCTAGAATTGAGCCCTGAGGTGCACCAACAGAGAACAATAGGGGAGAAGAACAAGTCCCAGAGAAAGAGACACTAAAGGTATGGTTGTAGTGGTGTGATTTGAGCCAGTAAAGAGGTATGTCATGAAAGCCATGAGAATGAAGGTTCTTTAGAAGGAGTGAGTGGTCAACAGCATCAAAGACTGCATAGATGTTGAATAGTATAGACGGGGAGAAGTGGCCTTATGTTTAAACCTCATGGAAGTCATTAGTAATTTTAGAGAAGGCTGTCTCAGTAGAGTGTTGTGGATGGAATGTGGATTGTAGTGGGTCGAGCAGAAGGGTAATAAAATGAGTTGATTATAGGTTACAAGATCCAGCAGTTCAGAGGCCAGTAAAAGGGAAATGGGATGGGGATATGGGAAAGTAGCATGTTTGAAGGGGGATGAAAATGAAGAGGTTAAAGAGATGGGTTAGCATAGATGTCAGAACCAGAAGGAAAATCTAGGAGATTTCAGGAAATTGGGTGGTCAGGTGGTGAAGTGGGAGGAAAAGAGCATAAAAAATTAAAACTCTCTCAACAAGCCAGGCTATACATTGGGTGGTTTATGAAGATACAGCAAACGCTTGCTAGGCATAGTATCTACAATCATGCTTTGATTTATATGAATTGTATTAAGAACCTTTAAACATATTCTTACTTGACATACAGACATAGTTTTGTTGTTTTTCTTTTACAGAACACTGACAAAAAAATATAAATAGGAAACACAGCACTCAAATAAATCACAATGCATCTACAGTAGAGAAGCCAGGGGCTGGCTGCACAAGTGTGTGATTCTAATGATACTCACCAAACATCTTAAGGAAACAATAGTGTGCCTATGGCTAGCTGTATTCAAGGGAGTTTAATTTTAGAGTTCCTGTAGAGCTACCTGTTGGTTAGCCCTGCGCAATTAAGTTAAAATGATGAAACCATTAATAGTTCATTTAATATCACTCCATATAACATTTTCTATCTGCAGTAGTCTCCGTAAATCTTAGGGAGTTGTTGACAGTGATTTAGAATATACTGACACAGTGTCACTCTGCCCACAGTACTCTTCAGAATTTAATAGGGTCAGGGCAACTTATACTTAGCAGTATGAAAACATGCCTCATATTCAAGGGTCTAAGCTTCAATGAAAACAGATAGACTAAATCCTGTGAATACAGGGCAACCGCTTATGGTATAGTAGGTCGGTCATACTGACCTTTTTAAAAGTACACTGGGAGAAAAGAATAATTGCTTCACTGTTTCTGTAAATTTGCTACTGATAAGGAAATATTTGGGTAATTGTTCATTATGATGTCTAAATGAAATTTACTGATATATTAATACTAAGGCAATTGGGTCTTTTCGTTAAAGGTTAAGTGGTTGAAAGTTGGCAGTCCAGGTGAGTTTGTTATAACAAGCTTGCCCATGTTGGACACAATGTCCGCCTTGTATATAATTATGAAATGGAAGTCGCATTCAGACCCGACTGGCTGTTATCAAAAGCAACATGATTAAACAAATGAGGAGCCCCTATGCTGCTGAATGGAAGGGGGGGGGATTCAAAATTAATCATGTCTCCACATGGGGTTTTTATTTAGCCCATCTTGCCTAAAGTAAATTGTAATGTTTATCTCTGCCATGCATATGATTGTTCTGCACAGACCTTGTACTTGCAGGGCCCATCCTGTTTAACAGGAAGCGGATACATTCTTTCAGCATGTAGCGTTAACAGAATTGTTACATCACTACTCTGGCTGCCAATATTTAGTAATTCATAATAGAAGCCTAAGCTTGGAAAACCTTTTTGAAATAATTAATGAACCTGCCATTTAAACAATAATATTACCAATTACTGTATTTTAATCATGACTAGTTTTCTTTACAGATATATTGTGCTTAGTTTACTGTCACTTATAACGCAGCACTACGGAATATGATAGCGCTATATAAAACAATAAATAATAATACTAATAACCTGCTAAAAATCTATTTAAATTTTATTTAAACAGTAAATAGCCTGAGATATACAGTGTATATCCAATCTCCAATTAACTAACATCCATGTAATAGATCTTCAAGATCAAGCGGAGCAAAAAAAAAAATACCATGTTACACTATAATGCTAAGGAAGGTTTACTTTTTTATTTTTCTTGACGATGCATCTGGCCTAATACAGAACCAAATTGTGTCTAGGAATAAAGAAGAATAAAAAAATAATACAAAATAACCTTAAATTATTATCCATTCTCAGTTTTTAAAAATGATGCAAAAATGTCAACATCGCTATTTTGGAGGTGATAATGGTAAATTAGAGGTAATTAGAGAATGTTACTTAAGTTTCGTTTACAGAGAAGGACAATCCCCTTGTCGATTAAATTGCTCAGAGTCATTCTCTTGCAGATGGCACATATATTTGTTAAAATGAATGTAACATAGTTCTAGCATATGTTGACAATCTTCCAGATCCCTCATCTCCCACAAAACAGAAGTCCTGATTAATTTAGTTTGAAAATAATTTTGTCCTTTATAATAATAACTCCCAAGTTTTACAAAGTTAAGAATCATGCAGAAAAGCAGTTATTATACTGGCAGTGACTAAATATTAAGTTAGTATGTAGTATAATGCAAAATTAAGAAACGGAGAACATCGCGTGCTTTGTGCTTGGCTAGCAGTATAATCAGATTTCACCTAGAAGTAAAATCACCATAACCATTTGGTCTTGAATGATTATTTATTGATTTATAAAGCTCCACCATATTCCTCAGCACTGTAAAATAGGATATTACATGTAGTGCATAACATAACAATGTAGACCCTGGTCAAATGTTCTTACAATCTAGAAGGAATTGGAGGTATACTATCATAGCTTTCAATTCATTCAAGGCAAAACATTACATCAGATGGCTGTGAGTAAGCTTAGGTAATGTCAGATGTGTCCCGAGCCATGGCAATGGGTTAAAATGTAGATTAAACATAGTCCCAATAAAGTGACAAAGAACTTATAAGATGCAAACTCAGACACACTCATCAATTACAATAACCACTCTCAATCAGGCCCAGCGCTACTGAGGCAATCTCACACCGACCACACGCAGTTGTGATATATTGTTGACACCAGGCCAACTATGCTGTCTATAAAAATACAATATGCTGCCCTGTACGCTAATTCTGTAGACTAAAGGCTATTGCCTCAAAACTTCTACCATGGGTTCCTTACAAAGTAAAATTACATTGAATAGCTGAAGTCTAGTGTCGCTATTATATTGTCAATCTTTTCTAACCCATAACCTCATAAACATTCTATGTAAAGATGTCTTAAGCACCTCCAATAGCAGGTGAAATTCCATTCCGACCTGTGATCCTCTGGAATATCTTGGATTTCTGTAAGTAATATGCCAGTCATTGCTGTACATCATATCTGGTCTATGCCACAGTTTAAGTGCCACACACAGCCACCCTCACATACTGACTCCTAATTATCAAGCGTTAGGAAGCACTCACTCTTATTGTCTTGCATACGGTATATTAAAATATATTTTTAGTTTTGTCCACATCATCCACTGGCTATGATTAGTAAGTAACAGAGCACACAGGAAATTTGCACAGAGTGGTGATGGCATTGAAGACAGGAGGTTTAAATCTCCCCTAAAGCAATATTCGATGTAGCATGTGTTTGAATAAATTGAGTCCTCCCTGCTTTGCCTGCCACCTGAGTCTACAGACAAAATGTTTTTTTTCCTCCAAACTGATCTGTACACCATTAGACATTTTATATGTCCTTCAGAAAGGTTATCAGGAGTCAAGAGGGAGTTCTCAGATCTAGTGCAGTAAGTGCGGACATATACCATTACTTATCCAGCACTGTTTTTTTTTAATCTTCATGCTATGCCACCATCTTCCAAAAACTGTGTGGGAATGAACAATTTGGATGTAGAATAAAGATTGGTGAAAAAAAGGGAATTTCTGCTATCTTGGCTTTGCCAATTGTTTTAATATTTGTATGCTTACACACGGATAGCATGCAACTTGTTGGACAGTTTTGCATGTGATTGGATGCAAATATATGTATTCATATGTATTGGCAAGATAATGCTAAGCATTACTCTGATATAATATGTCACACAGGGGAGGGCTGTTACATTCTGCCTGGGTGGGCAAGTAAAGCCGATTGCCTCCTTGCACCCCCCCCCAATATCTAATATACGCACTAGAACACACTCACCATAACAGGCAGACACTCACTATCTTCTCTCTACAATCACACATCACTCCCTCCCACCTATCACATACCACAATTACTCCTATAACAAACATCACTCTCATCACACTCCCTCACACATCACTCTCATCATGCCTATCACACTTAACACCTATCACACATTACAACAATCACACATCACAACTCACTCCCATCACACCTATCACTGTGAGTGGTGCAATGTTAGGTGCCTCTTTTTAGCTAAGCTGCAAACTCCAGCCTCCAAATAACATTCAGCTCCTGATGTAACCATAATCACAGGGGTGAGACAAAGGTGTAGCAAGAGTCCACATGCTTATACTGCATCTCTTAGTTTATTGGCATGCACCTCACAGCCAGCAGATGGGTCCCTCCTGGATACATGCCTGGCTCCCTGCCTGTCTAAGAAATCCATGAGAGCACCTTCCGCACATACACACGGAGGTCTGAACAGAGTTCCTCCTGTAACATTTGCAGAGTAGGGGTGCAGGCAAATGGCAAATGCATACAGGGGATTCTGCAGACTCCCCCATGCATTTACATGGGGGACATCATGAAAAGTGGAAGAAACAGCAGTCGTTTTTGCTGGGCATTATTGCAGTAGATCTCGGATAAATGAATGTTCTTACTTTATCATACCTTTCATTAAATTATTGTACAAGAGCTTGGTCAGTTTGCGACATTGGCATTGAACGTGATTCCAGGAATATTTGCTGAACATTGCAGCACGGATAGATATTAGCTGAAGAGCGCTAGATATTATGAATGTTTTATGGTCTTGTCTTTTTAAGTGGTGTGATTAAGTTTAATTTGTTTTTATTTTTTATGGCTGATGGTGCACATACGTGTTTTTACAAACTTACAAATATGTAACACTACACGCTATCTTAATGGTCTGTGTTTAACAAGATTGTGATAAAATGTTATACTTTTGATGAAATCAGATCTATGTTTATTTTGTTTGGTGATAAAATCATGCAGGCCACTATGTGGTCTCCCTCACCCTCCTATTTTAGCAAAAATAAATAGGGAGATTACATTGATCTCAAACTGGCAGGATGCATTTCTTAAGTTCTATGCTTACTGACATGAGAAAATTCATAAAGTTTATTACATAGTGTATCCAATACGGCAGTGTATTCTACCTAATACCCCCCCCCCCAGGTAAGTGTCATTGAAGTTAATGAAGACAGAAAAAGTGTCTGCACACACTGCTTGCCTTTCATAATTAAACAAGCGACCAGTGAAGATCTGCTTGTGAGACAGGAGATTGTTGGTCTTCCTCTATTGTAATATTGCTATGGAATGTGCTGTCTCGCTATAAATAATAATAATCCTACTCAAGGCTATAATAAATTCAATCTGTAAGTCATTAAAACAGATCTGAAGTGAATAACACCCAAAACATATTTCACTGAACAGTACAGCAGATTGTATTATTTAGAAATAAGGATAGCTTTGTATTTAGCTCTGGCACAGCCCTATGACCGATTAAGGGCAGCGCCACTAGCCACCCACTCCGCCACCACCCTCCTAATTGCATAGCACTGGGATATAATATATTTTGGCGTTTCATGTCTTTAACGGTGAGCAGCAATTTTAAATCCATGTTGTGGAGCCCTCCATAGCGTATATAGGTTGGTTGGGGAGATCAACAGCAGTGCACTAGGGAGACCTGCTTCAGCTGCCCTTCACCTAGACCTAATTTGGTTAGAGGAATGGTTGAGGGGGGTTCCCTATATTAAAGTCATCCTATGCACTTAAATGCATATCATAGCTGGGGAGATTATAACAAGAACCCGGTATGTATGCATTGAACGTGCTCTCATTGATTTATAGGAAACATTTTCAGACACTTATTTGCTGCTTGAAGCAACTAATCAGCGGTAAGATTCATAGTAAGCATCGTTGGACTGCGGAGGAGGTGGGGAGCTGCAGTTTTCACTTTTACTTAAGCTTTTAAAGAATGCATATTAAAGCACTCATAAAGTAATTGTTATTGTACAATTGCCCTTTGGGACTGTATGCACTAAATTCAATATTTAATCATTGAATGCTTAGGGGTTCTAATTAATGTTCACCTAATTCAAGCTTGCCTTCTATGCAATTGCAGCTGGTGCAATACCACATACATCATGATATGTATTCTGACAGCTTTAATACCGAGGATAACCCATATATGGGAAAACATTGTTAATACAGCTAAACATTTTAAACATTTTTATGCACAGACTAAATTGAAATCTAGTTTATATATTTTCCTTTATGGAGGGAATTCATTTCCATTGCTTGCTCTTGTCTGTTTTTACAGTTTTTATTAAACTGTAGTTTAGAATAACATTTCCTAAAATCATGACATTTGCAGGATCCATTGAACAACTAAAAATGTGGTGTTTCGTTGACAGTCTATCACTTCTGTTTACCCAATGTGGGTTCAGTTTCCATTCTTTCCAGGGCACACATTGCCAAAAAGCACTTGCCTTGTAGTGTGTGAGTATTTGATTTGTGAGTTAATTCATCCCACGTACTGAAGTTGTAAAGTGCTGGTCAGCAACGTGATATGTGTGTCTGTTGTGGAAAAACTGTTGAATGTGCGTTCCTGGGAATCTTCTTCTGTGGGCTAACCTATCATAGGGTCATGGCTGGCCCTGGACAGCATTTAGTGGATTGGGATCGTGGAGGAAGTGTATAGAGAGGAGCCATGGCCAAATATTGCTGTCCTGTCTGGAGTAAGAAGAAAGAGTCCCAGTAAAGCAGGACTTCACCTAGAGACTTTCCAGGTGTGCTGATGGACCCCACACAGGGAACTGCAGTACTGATTTCCCTAAATACAACATTAACTGCAAAGAAAACCTTATCTTCTCTAAAGCTTTGTAACAGGTTTCATAACTGGAGCAAAAAACAGGTGATAGGAGGTGGTTAAGATGGCTAAGATGGTTAAGATGGCTGTCCAAAACGCACATAGCACAACGAGTTTCACAAGTGAGTGGCTTTACTGCAAATATCTCAAAACTGCTATCACGTGTAGAAGTTTGTGTAGTGTAATGCAGAAATAAAGACCATTTTTCCACTACAATCGTGCAAGGTTTAACCTTGTTTTTTAAATGTAGCAAGGTGAACATTTAGCTTGTTGAGTCTGACTAAAGATTACTCTTCTATAGCTGTAGGTGCGCTGGATCTATTGTGTGTTCCTGTTTTTGAAGGAAACCCATGAGGAACCTACACCAGTATCACCTGCTGCAAATGTTTTTTGTGCAGTGACACAGCTGCTTCATGGACACACAGACACATATGAGAAGTTTGGAGTTTGGCCCCATTACTTGATTGGTCTCTTTTTGTCTTTGTCAAACTCTGCAATTACAAGCAATGATCTGCCTGGTTCCTGCTTTTACCTGGGGAATCTGGTTTTCCCTGTTTTTGGTTGCAGCTTAAGATATTGGGTGTATATTTGGTACCTTTCTGTAGACTGGGGAATATGACCTTTTAATGCAAAATTAGTACAGGGTCATTGACCTCTTTTACGCCTTTTTCATGTTTGCGGATTTTATGAATAATTAATGACTAGAATTTTGTATCTGTCCTTATGTTTGCCCATTTTTCGTTCTTCTAACACATCAAATTTGGGCACAAAATATTCACTTGCTGCCTAATATATCCCACCCACTGCCAGGTGCCATGAGAACAAGATTATCAGTGTTATTCACTTCACCTGTCAGTGGTCATAATGTTAAGACTGATCGGTGTATAGATAGTAAAGAGAAGGAATCCAATGATCACAGAAATGCCATCTGAAGTAATTTATGATCTATAAATCTGGGTAACTAAATGTGTAATAGCTATAAATCAGTTACCCCGTTGTATGAGAAGTACACAGCTGTCAACAATGAGCTAAAGGCTCATGTCTGCTTAGTCCACATAGCCCAATATTACAACTTTTTTTTTACCTGGACTAGGAAATTAAGCAGGCATTTGGTTAATGTCAGAGATGTGGAATATAAATTGGAATTGAAAGTAGAACATTACATTTAAATAGTACGTTGTAGATTGTGGTTTTGAGTGCTTAATTTGATTACGGTTTCATTTCAGATATGGAAACATAGAATTTGTAAATGGAAACCCTTCAAGTAAGAAGGCTGATCTATTTATCCCAAAATCCAACTCTTGAGTTGTCAATAGCATTACTCAAAACCTGCAGCTTTGGACTAGATTTTATCTCTGGCTACTTTTCTATGCAGCACTGACTGCATTCTAAAAATATATGAATTTGAATGCCAGGAACACGGGCCCTGCAGGGGATGAGGTAATTGGCATTGAGGCAGAGGCCAGCTGTTTGCGCCAGGGGAGCTGAAAAACTTCATCATGCCCGCCAATTGTTTTTGAGATGGAGATTAAGCCTTTTTTTGTCTTTGCTCCTCTTTTGTAGCTACTTTAACTATTTCTGTGAAGATCGCCAAAAAGGGAAAGCACGCATAGCTGGTCTTCTAATGAGGACACTGAGGTTTGAGAATGAAGCAATCAATCAGAGAGACAGAGAGAGAGAGAGACTTGTGAAGTTTTTTTTCCATTCAATCAGAGACGTAAATGAGGCATCTGCTGACTGCGGAAACGTTTCTCTTCTTTGTACTTTTTGGTTCTAATGTATTTTGATATATTGCTAGCTCTTTTGGGAAATGTGTAGACAAAATAAAACTAATCCAATGTACCTCAAGACAGAACTGACGATTTCTATTTCAATTCTTCACTGTCAATGCATTCATGGTGTTTCCATCTATGTTTATCTGAAAGGGTTTTTATGTAAACTTAGAGTCTTTAGTTGAAGTCAAACTGTGTATTGGGCCAGCATAGAAAAAGATATAGGGTTACATGAGCTTTTAAGACCTCTGAGGTCTCTTCCATAGGTGAGATCTCTAAAGAAGAGGCATTTGCAGTCTTAAAAGCTTATATAAATTTCCTTCGACGAAAGACTCCATTCTCTTAAGGATTAATATGGTTATATCCATTTTACAAATGTATTAAAACCCTTCATGATGGGGGGTAATTAAAACTCTTAAGATGGGAGCCTTTTTCAAATTTTAACCGTATGCTCATTCAACCATGATTCCCCTCTTTCAAATGTATTGTATCCGTCATTGTGACGCAAAACTGTTATTTTTCCATGACTTTGACGTGGCTGCAGAAGCTGCTGGGGAAAGCTGCGGTGAGGGTGTCACTATCCAAGCTCAATGTCAGAAGCCTTCTAAGCAAAGTAAAACAGTCCTGTGTAGTACATTAAGAAGAACTGGCAGATCCATCAGCTATATCAGCCCAATTGTGAACAACCTTAATGTTCCCGGCGCAGAATAGCAACCTCAGCGCTAAATTTCCAGCAATACACGGAGCCAGATATTAGAATTAAAATTCGAACTGTCAGCTGGACACACAGACTCTGATCAATAAAAAAAATGATTATTATTATCATTTAGTTATATAGCGCCAACAATTTACCCAGCGCTTAATACAATACATATATTCAGGGGGTATGACAAGATGAGAATTGACAGACTAAGACAAACCGATACATTAGGTGGAGAGAGCCCGGCTCGCAAGCTTACAATGTTGAAGGAATGGGGATGTTTCATAGGAGGCGATCCAGGTTTCAGAAAGTGCTAGGAGGTTAAAAGCATGGGAGAGAAAAAAAAACTCCTTGTCTCTTTGCAGCAGACATTCACAACTAACAATGGTCCATCCTATCTGACATATCTAAACTATAATCTAAACTCTAATAAGCATAGAAAATCAATATGAACATTGCCATTTTATCTTTTATTATGACAATACAAGTATAATAACAGCCTTTAGCAAACCAATGTCAGAGGGATGGATTATATTATAAAAACGTATCAGTTTCCAAAATCTAATCTACACTAAATTTTAATTAAAAATAGGGTGTGGTACTTTTGTCAATAATGAAACTCAAGCTGTTGTGTGGTAGTAATAACACAACCCAACCTGTCAAATAAATACGGTAAATCTGATGTATGGGTCATTTTTTATAGCGTCCACAACTCAAATTCAGCAAACCATTTTTTAGCAGTTCCACTGCCAAAGAAGAAAGAAGGTTTAGGAACTCATATACTAATTCCATCACTATTTCTAACTCCATCATGAATCACGTTCTGAAACTGCCACACATTAGATAGAAAGTGTTTTCTGATCCATGCAGAGTTATGTACAAAGATCACTTCTATTAAGACGTTCTTAACATACATAGGGTGATCTGCATTATCATTCCATTTGTTGCCATGGTGACTGCTGCACTTTTACTACTGCAGTAGGATTATTGGCTCAATACATAGAATTCATAATATTTGTATGGCACAGACTAGGCATGTTGCCCCTTGTGTCCAATAAAGTTTATAGAATTAATCCCTGAACATTTTGCAGAACTACCGAAGACACATTTCAAATAGATTTGAAGTTCTTTATACTAGAAACCAATGCAATCCTGTTTACTGACCAAAACAAGCAATATATAATTATTAAAAACCTACCTTTATATATATATATATAATATAGATATATACTATGGTCATATTAACAACTTGTTATTGGGATCTGCATGATTATTCCTCCCTATTGTCTCTCCCAGATATCTGGGGAAGGTAAAATGTTCTTAGTTATATTATGTTCTTAGACTTAAGCTTTCTTGAGGTCGGGGGTGGATCCTACTTGTCGGCAGTTGGATGTCCCAATAAGCCACAAAAGTATTTGGTCAATGGAAGACATCTGAAGACCTTTCTTAACTGTACCGCACAAGGTTGTTTGTGTCTCTTCTGCCACAGACTCCCTAGTTAGTGCTTCCTTGTGGTCTGCAATGGGTGCACCATGTCAAATTGACTGCATCTGTGAATTAACCCAAAAATATAAGCTACAGATAGTTTCAGCAAATGCATTTATATACGATAAAATCTATGATGACAATTTGCCCTATAATGGCTCTTTACCAAGGTCATAGAACAATGTGGTTTCTTGAAGAACCTATAGTGACGTTAACTATTCAAGACTTATGTTTCTGTGAAATAAAGAATTTGCCACCAGGCTGAAAATAAACAAATATTATTTTGTACCTAATAGCACAGCATTTTGTACCAAGTACAGCATCAGTGTTTCATTTAGTACAGCTTCAGTGTTTAAGTAAACATAGAAACACAGAATTTGATGGCAGATAAGAACCATTCATCTAGTCTGCTCACTTTTACTTATGTAAGAGATTCAAACCCCTATCGGTTCTTGGTCCGGTCCCATAGTGAGGATAGCTTTATGTCTATCCCATGCCTGTTTGAATTCTTACTGTATTAGCCTCTACCACTTCTGGGAGACTGCTACATTTATCTGCTACCATCTCAGAAAAGTAGAACTTCCTTACATTATTGCTAAGCCTCTAGTTTTAACATTGCCCTTCCTTTCAAATACCCTTCCCTTCCTTTCAGATACCCTCCTTTCAAACAACCCTGTTGCAGACCTATGTATCATTTGCAAAAAAAACATACCATTAAGACCTTCCATAACATCTCTAATAAACATATTAAAAAGTGTGGGTCCCAATACTGATCCCTATAGTAACAAGTCCTTCCTCTGAATGTACATTATTAAGTACAAGCTTATGCCTCCTGTGACTCAACAATTATCCATTAGCCTTATCCATTCAACTATTTTGACATCCAAAGTTTTCTATGGGGGGCAGTGTTGAATGCTTTACTGAAATCACAGTTCGCTGGTCTATTATCTTAATTACCCAGTCAAAAAATAAAGTGTTTGTTTGACAGAATCTCCCTGTAGTAAACAAGTGCTGTCTCTGATAATTCAAATCATTTTCCTCCAGATATTTAAGAATCCTATCCTTTAGAATAGTTTGCATTAATTTGACAACTACGGATGGAAGACTTACTGGTCTGGAGTTGGCGGAGTCGTCCCTGCTACCCTTTTTCTGAAGTGTTGCTAACTTCCAGTTGTCTGAAACTACTCCCTCCAATAGTAACCGGTTAAATAAATATGCCAACTGTTATAAATATAAAAAAACGTGTCTGTATTTTATGAATCTTACTATAATTATTGAATAACATTTACTGTATGAATATATATATATTTACACTGTTATGCTATCAATAACCACTATCGAGTGTAAAGTCAGAGTCCACACTCCTTGTTTTCTGCAATTAACAATATTTATTAAGAGAGGCTAAACAAATTAACAATACATATACAAATTACTATAAGTTAGTATATGCTGTTACCAAACTAACTATTCATTGATTGAATGGAAATAACAAAGAAACAGCAGGATAAGCCTGTAAACACGTGATACAATTACCACTCCCTTGTGATCATCTCCACGCAGACTCAGAGAGAGAGAGAGAGAGAGAGAGAGAGTTGGCAGAACTTTATAAACACAATAAGTCCTCCTTCTGCTGGACACTCCCCTGGTAACCTATCTTCTCCAGTGACCCTTAGAGACCAAGGTGATAGAAAAGGGAAAGGACATTGCACTGGGGGAGGGAGTGGAAGGTGACCAAATGTCCTAACTGATTTGCCATGTGCTCTGCAGAGAAGAATCTCCATTTTATGTTTGAGACCATTTTAAGATCTTGTATAGAGAGGCTTTGCCCATTGGATCTCTGCATCATAACACCATTTCACTTCATTGGCATACAGTTGGTTGTCAATCATGCCTTCCTTTTTACATCCCTCCTTTTGACAATGAAGTGGATGAGACCCCTGGACTCTATAAAACCCACTGGAGACAAGAGGGAGAGCGTACCTCGCAGTGTATCTACAATGTATGCATGCCCAGCCCGCTATTCACAGAGTTCTTTCCATTTGCATTCCATAATGGAGGTGATATACTCTGGCAATCAATGACTTCAGGTAACAACACATACAAACTTGAATAACAATACATACTACAAAAACACACAATACAATAATAAATGGATGTATGAATAGGTTCCCCAGAGCAGTACCCCATGTTGATTAGAGAAAGTATTAGCTAACTTTTGCCACCAAGTTGTACTAGGAGTGTCAGCTAACAACTGTAGTAACAAGCTGTCATACTGGCTATGTCTACTGCATTCACTAACCCAACCCAGTTCCTACACCTCCCAGAACTGTGTCCACAACCCTTCTTCTATAGCTACTTCTACCCCTTTCTGCCCACCTTATTGAAGCTCTTTCCATAGTACAGGTAATTCTGGAACAATTTTGAAAATGTGTAGAAATTTTAAATGTGTAGACACTAACCAGTCAGTTTTACATCCCTACCACATAAAACTACAGATTTTCCCCAATCTGACCATTTACATTCCCAATCATCTTAATTGCCCTGGTTATCTACCCAAAATCCCAGAATATAATTCTTTCCCCAAAAGTTTCCCCATCAATTTTTAACAACACCCCCACCCCCACTGAGTATTACATATAAACACAATTTTTAACAACACCCCCCACCCCCACTGAGTATTACATATAAACATAGATCATATACATTGCCACCACTCCATATTTTAGTCGATCCTTCCATTCCATGTGCGTATTTCCCTCTGCCGAGAGGGTGGAGTGATGCCTAGATGAGTCCAAGAGCTGTTTCCAGTATGATTGCCTTCAGGATGTTGGTCAAATTAGTTCAAGTATTGGAAGGTTCATTTTTGGTATCTCTGTATAACTTCCATTATGTTGCTGAGTGGATGGAGTTGCATTCAGTTCCAATAGGGAATTATTATCGGATTCACATGTCCTGAATTGTTTAAGGAAATGCAACATGACCAGAAAGATGTTGAGCTTCATTCTTCTTAGAATATTATTTCAGGCTGTCATACTTCGGGCACCTAAAAAGATCAAGCAGAAGCATCAATCCTTAGCAGTTAACTCTGTATCTGGAGCACAAGTCCCTTTATATAATTTACACTGATCTACATGCACCCACTTATATCCAGGCTGCCTTCTGGCCTTTTTGGGGTTAGACCTCTGTACATGTAGAACTGTTGTGCCCAGTGTATCTCGAATTACATAGGGCCCTTCCCAATTTGCATCCCAGGGAGAATTTTTCTGAAAATTTTTAATCATTACCAATCCCCCCTTCTCAAACAGAGTTTGAGGTGTGGATAAAATTTTACAATCTGTTGGGGCCATATTGGAGGCAGCAAAGTGAAGCAATGAGTTTAATTGCTCTTGAATTTGGGAGAGATACTGGTCTCTAGACACAGATTCTCTCAGTGGAGTTGAAATTTGTGGTTCACCTGGATGGCCTAGTGCCATTTTTCTCGCTGTCATTAATTCATATGGAGAGCACCTAGTGGCATTAGAGGGTGTAGCTCTGATAGCCATGAGTACTGCTGGGAGATGGTTAACCCATGATTTGCCATATTGTACCAGCATTTTAGATAACCTGGACAGAGTATGATTCATTCTTTCCACTATACCAGATGACTGGGGATGATAAGGTATATGAAATCTCTGCTGTATTCCTAATAGAGAACACAGGTTTTGCATATCTCTCCACAAAACATTTTGCAAAGGTCTACCAGCATTCCTTCTGTTCGCATTACATCTGCACCCTGTATAGTACCTTCAGTGTTTTTACTTTGCCAGATCAGTATTTTCTTACTCCACTGAGCACTTAAAGTCAAGGTCACTTGTGGAATAAGAAATGCCTGAGACTGGGAACCACCAAGTCCTACAAGAAATGTCTTTTTCGCCCCAGAAGGAGGACTTAATGGTAGATCGGTTAATGTCACTGAAGCTCCTGTATCAATCAGAATCTTAGTGTGATGTCCTGCCATAATACCATGCACGTATGGACGTCCGGAATGGTCCCTTAATGTTTTACTAATAGGAACCATATCGTCCAGTGCTAGTCAATCTGAAAATAAAATTAGAGGAGCCTCATCCCCTGGTTTCAGTTTGTGGTCATTAGTAACCGCTCCTTGTACTGCCATCATTCTCAGAGCCTCCCGCGCCGGACCATACAGATTGGTCCTAGGCAGAGGGTTAGAATGATGTTCCTGACTTGCCTTTTCAGGACTGTTATTTCTTTTCATCTTTACAGATCCTCTTTGATCACTTTCTTTGACAGACCAAGAGGGGGATGGACTAACATGCCATCCCTCAGTCACCCTTTGGTCTCTCTTGGCCTTCCAACATTCTTTCTGTCTATGACCAGGTTTATTGCAATAATAACAAATACCTCTGAAGGGAATCTCAGGTAGAGATTGCTTCCCTTCATTGGTAGTTACAATCGCAACCTTACCCTGTCCTATGACTCCTTTCCTCATTAAATTCTGCCTGGCCTTCCCTATGATGGTCAATACCCCTTCCAAAGTATCTTTTTCCTCTGCCATCATCTGCACTCCAGGGTCTAAGTAAGTGAATTTTTTTACTAGGTATTGCAGTAGATCAGGAGGAGTTTGATCTGGTGGAATGCGGTGGGTTAGCCGATAGACTTGCTCAAATTTGGAAGCAAAAACCCACGGATCATCTTGTAAATGCACCTTCATCTCAGCAAGTGAATGACTATCTAAATCTCTGTCTCCTGTTACAAATTTGGAGACAGCTCTAAGTCTGTCTCCCTCTGTAGCCCATTTATCATCTTTAAACCAATCTCGGTCTCGATTAATAGGGCCATTTATGGGTGGATTAAATCTACATGCAATGCTGCTTGGGACCCACATTTTAAGCATCATACATGCCTCTTTAGGAGAGAGCATATATTGTTTAACTGCTGATTCGAAATTGGACATGTTTGAAAGGACATCTGTTTTGCAGTCATATGGGGGAAACAGGGGCTTTAACTTCATCAGCTGTTTCATCACCTTATCTCTATCCTGCTGCTGTAGAATTTTAGCAGTTTGCAGGGTGGCAGATGTCCTGCTTTTAACACTAGGTGAAACAGATAAAGGGTCCATAAAATGCGGTATTGCTGGCTTTGTTACAAGAGGGGTTAATACAGGGATACCACCATTATCTAGCTCATCCAGTATACGGTTTCCTATGTTTGTTCCTGGGTTCTCATTCTCTACAATACTTTGTGCCTCTTCTTCTTCTGCACATGTTTCCCCCTGGCTGCATACAGCAACTGGGGTTTGCGTGGCTAAACATGTCCTAAGGGATGATATCAACTCTCCTCTCGCTTCGTAATTGTCCTCTAATGTGTTTACATAATCTCCATTTAATCCACAGGTTGGACAATCACTATATTTACTTGTGTTGTTTATTATGGAGGCCACAGGAGTGTGCCCCACAAGTATACGGTTCAACTGATTCCTCAATAACTTCAGCAACTTCATACAGTTCTGGATTTTCAGTCTATCTTTATTCAGGCACCACTTCTTATTGTCTACTCTGCAATTCTCTTTCTCGCATTGCAACCACAAGCTATGCATTTGTTTAAATTCATTTTCATTTTCCATCATTAATGGGTCAAAAGTGCTAGCTTCTGCATACTGTGCTACAATTTCCATTCTTATATATCAAAAAATAAATTATAATTTACTCACACAACTTGTGTCTTCAGACTGCAGGCAATCAAATGGTGTGCACCCCACTTTGAATCTTCGGTCTGGATAAAACGCGATCCTCCAGAAATGATGTCCGGCTTACTAAATGCGTCTCACTCTGGTTGCCTCTTAGGATCTCTCACGTCTTGGCCCGAGACGTATTGCAGAAAACGCTTCCAGCAAATAAAACAAAATCGGTTCGGTTATTTTGTCCCTTTTAGCTCACTTGTATCTGGAGAAAACTGGATTGTCCCCCCTTGCAAGTGAGCAAAAAGTGGTAAAAAATAATTACCTGGCTCGCCAAATGTTATAAATATAAAAAAACGTGTCTGTATTTTATGAATCTTACTATAATTATTGAATAACATTTACTGTATGAATATATATATATTTACACTGTTATGCTATCAATAACCACTATCGAGTGTAAAGTCAGAGTCCACACTCCTTGTTTTCTGCAATTAACAATATTTATTAAGAGAGGCTAAACAAATTAACAATACATATACAAATTACTATAAGTTAGTATATGCTGTTACCAAACTAACTATTCATTGATTGAATGGAAATAACAAAGAAACAGCAGGATAAGCCTGTAAACACGTGATACAATTACCACTCCCTTGTGATCATCTCCACGCAGACTCAGAGAGAGAGAGAGAGAGAGAGAGAGAGTTGGCAGAACTTTATAAACACAATAAGTCCTCCTTCTGCTGGACACTCCCCTGGTAACCTATCTTCTCCAGTGACCCTTAGAGACCAAGGTGATAGAAAAGGGAAAGGACATTGCACTGGGGGAGGGAGTGGAAGGTGACCAAATGTCCTAACTGATTTGCCATGTGCTCTGCAGAGAAGAATCTCCATTTTATGTTTGAGACCATTTTAAGATCTTGTATAGAGAGGCTTTGCCCATTGGATCTCTGCATCATAACACCATTTCACTTCATTGGCATACAGTTGGTTGTCAATCATGCCTTCCTTTTTACACCAACAGTTTTGGCCGGACCCTTCAAAGCTCTTTTGGTAACTTTGGGTGTATCCCATCAGGTCCCATGGGTTTGTCTATTTTCACTTTAGAGAGTTCAAGTAGAACTACTTCCTTCGTAAACACCCCTGTTTTACACGTCACACTATTTCTCTTTGCTAACAAGGGTCCCTTGCCTTCATCTTCCTCTGTAAAAAAAAAACCCCCAGAAGTATTTATTTAAGCAGTCGGATAGATCTTTATCTTCATTTATATAATTCCCTTAATATGGGTTTATGTTTTCTTCTCTCGCTTATATATCTAGAAAAGGTTATATCACCCTTTCTTATTAGCTAGCCAATTTTATACTCAGTGTGTGCTTTTGTGCATCTAATAATGGGCTTTGGTCCCGCCATATATAATTCCAAAGGAAGAAATGTTTTATATCAAGTATCATGAAAAGTGCTACTTAAAAAATCAATATATAATATCAGCTCCAAAGACTAATATGCAGTAAATCAACTATAATAAGAATCCACTTGTCTAAGGACAGTGCCTTCATGCAACTTCACCACGAGCCTATGATTGTGTTCAATAATTTTCAGGGAACAACGATATTATTACTGCTTTTATCTGACCCAGGCTGATCTATTTAATATTATTTAATGGGGGATTAATCCATCATTTTTAAACAGACTTCATTCTGTGATTTAGGCTATATCGTAGGAACTCAACTGTTAAAATCTCTTGCATGTCCCCCAGGCACAGGAAGGATTAATTAAGTAAGAAATTAATAGTGAAAAAGCCAACAGGGAAGAAATATGTATAAAAAATGTTAGCTGGAGGTGCCTATAAACCTACTCCAGTGACAACGGCTATGTTTTCTCCAAGCGCCAAATTCCATACTGAGATTCACTGTTCTTTTCACAATGTATTTTAGGTGAAAGCATCCTGGCAGATCTGAACAATGCAATCTGTAGCCTGTATGCTATTTCCTTTCCCCTGCAGAAAGAAACCTTATTCCAGAGAAATTCCTTTTATCTACCAGTCCCTCTGCATCCTGAAAGCTTTTTCACTCCTATGGCTAAAAAAAACCCCCTTCTTCTATGTTCTGCTTTTAATCTTAACTCTTTTCCTGTGCAACCTTCTGTTTAGAAGTGAATCCACAGTATATGGCAACGAAAGTAAGATTAAAAAAAGAAAAAGAGTTGCGACTGCTACGGTGTAGCAAATACCAACGTCAGGCAAATAAAGTTGAGAAGATAATGAGCCATACCGGTAGAAAACCAAAAACCAGATGGAAAGACATTGATCATAGAAAAAAAGTTACTTAGTAGTGATCACTTGATGAGTAAAAAGCTTAGATTAAAACGCAAATTAATAATGTACTTAACGAGGATCTGTTAGAGACCTAATGGTCCAAGGTACAGTGTGGACGCTTCTTGTTGTCGTTAAGTCCAAAATAACTAGCCAAGGGTCCAGAGCCAGGTAACCATGACTAAGGGCTCTCAATATGTATAGCTTGGATGAAGGAAGAGAAATGAGAGATGTGATAGCAATGTTTAAATACGTAAAGGGATTTAATAAAGTATTGGAGGGAAGATCATTTCAAAGAATAAGAAATATTAGAACAAGATGTCATAGGCTAAAACTAGAGAGCCAGAAAGTTTTACTTTACTGAGATAACTGGAACCGCCTCCCAGCAGAAGTAATAGAGGCTAATACAGTGAGGGAATCTATACATGCTCCTGCAGCATTTCTACCATGCAGTTGGGCAAGTTAAAAAGTGAATTAACTTTAATAATAATAATATAAACCTAGACCCCTTGTTCTTTCATCTACACAAAACCAAGGGGCATAGCAGCTCAGCAAAACGTTTCTTCTCCAAACACAATGCAGGGCACAGGTACCCCTGGGAGAGTTCAGTTATTTGGTTTTAAATACAATAAGCTGTTTCTTTAAAAAAATGATACGCTCAATACTGTTGTTTTACTTTGAAATCTGAAATATTTTGTAGAAAGAACTTTAGAATTGCATCCCATAAATCATTTCTGGCATGTAATAATGTTTTTTAAACATTAACAATAGGGTCACATTTATCTAAGCCATACCAGCCTTTTCTGATCTAATCAGAATCCATATCCCTGACTGATAAACTAATTTTGGAATAAAGGGAATGTATACCAAAAAAAACCTGTTATGTTAAATTAACTTAAGATATGTACAGTTGCAAGAAAAAAAAATGAACCCTTTGGAATCAACAGCATTTATGTGTAGATTTGTCTTAAATATGATATAATCTCCATCTAAGTTATAACAATAATGAACAAACACAATCTGTTTCAACTAATAACACACAAATCAGTGAATTGCTCTTCTCCATATTGAATACATCAGTCAAACATTCACAGTGTGGGTTGGAAAAAAGTTAATTGGAGTCAGAGTCTAAATAATGAAACAGGATTAGAGGTGTGTTTTAAAACTATTTTGACAAAAAATACACTCATGCAACGTTGACACTGGCAATCTGTTTGAGGGAACAGACAAGCTGGGGGCAGAGATGGCATAAGCAAGCTGTTTGGGGGCAAATGTGGCACTGAAGTCAGGGGGAGGGCAATTTGCACATCATGGCCTTGTAGTTTCTAGTTATGACCCTGTGTTAAATTGTTGGAATTAAGCAAAAGTATTGTTGAATATGAAGGGGAGCATGCTAACGGAAGGGTATTAAGACTATGGGGAAATAGAGGATGGGTATAGAGATGATATGAAGTTATGTTAGGGAGCATGACAATGGAGTGGGATGATTGTGGTACAAAATGGGGTGATAATAGTAGGGGGTGTGGAATGATGGGGGATAATGATTGTGGTTGGGTATTGGAATTAATTAGGATGTTAGGGGTGTGATGATGACCAAGGGCAGCTGTACACCAACACATAACACATACAGCCACTCTAACAACATAAACATACATACATATTCACATACCCACTAACACTTTACACATACATCCATACACAAACTCTAATAACATACACCTACAATAACAGATACATTCACACTCTAATATCATACACATAAACATACACAAACCACTCCAACATGAAACACTTACGCATACACACACAGCCCCTCTAACACCATACACTTATATTTACATACACATAGCCACTCAAACACCATACACTTATATATTCATACACACACCACTCCAACATCAAACAATTACGCATACACACAGCCCCTCCAACACCATATACTTAAACTTACATACACATAGCCACTCTAACACCATGCACTTACACACATAAAACATACATGCATACGACACATGCACACTCTAACACTATACAGTTAAACTTACATGCACACACAATCTAAAACCATACACTTACACACACAGCCACAGCCACTGTCTCTGATAATCCATGCAGCTCACACATGTTCCCCTCCCTCGGCCTCCCTCTTACATGTTTAGCTCTAATTTTTTTTATGAGAGCTGCAATTTTATTGCCTACTATGAAAGTATTTTTTTCTGTTTTAAATAACTTATTTTAAGTAATTTATTTTAATAAAAATTTGAAAAAGGGTTAATTTTATATAAAGGTGTTTTTTTTGCATTACACAAACAATACCAAAGTAGCATCAGTTAATCCTAACTCATTATGTTATGATGTCATAAGCCACAGTGATATTAGGAACTATGTGTTTTCATATGTATCTTAATAAGACTAATGTGCTTTGCAAATATATTTTCACATGCAGAGTTTGTCCCTATTCTAAATAAAAAAAATATTGGGACCTAAACCTGATAGGTGCAATGTGGTCAAAAATGGCACCATGAAATAAGTGTCAGGTATTAATTATTTCCAGGGCTGGTTTTAATTCCCAGTCTAGCCCTGACTATATTTATCAAAGCAAATCATTAACATTTATTGGTCATATTGCCAATTTTCTATGAATACGATTTTCTATGTCTTAATTTTTTTACATAAACAACATAAAAACTGAACACATTTTGTGAAAGGAAAAATATAAAGCCCCTTTTTAGTTATGTTTCTGAAAGCTGTCTTGGCCTGGGATTTCTTGTTGATTGTAGGCCAAGTTATTAAGAGCTTCTTTCGCACCAAAGAGACTTAGAAATGATGAGGCCTCGCCAAAACCAAGTTCTTTATCTTCTGATCACAGAACACAGAGCAACACAATAATTTGTTTGGAAAAATTACTTTCTCTTTTTAATATTTTTATTTCTTTAAGTGTACTATTTGCCCTCTGAATTCTTAATGTATTGACATAACTTTGTTTCTCATTATAATGCCTGGGAACTTTTAAACTCTGGCTACGGGGACAATCCCCCCCGAGGGATACGGCCAGGACTACCTGCTGACGTCAGTGTGTGGTCCAGCTGATGTGTGTTGGTGGATGTTCCCGCTGACGATGGTGGGCATTTCCGCTTATGTTGCGGGACACTCCTTCCCATTTACAGGGGGAATTGGTGGGGAGTTTCAAGACCCAGCTCCCGCTACACAAAGGATTTGAGTTTTGCTCCGAGAAACGTCGCTTCTCTCAGAGTCTCCGGCGGATACAGAAGAGTTCCCAGGTATGCTTATTAGTGACTTATTGGGCTTATTTTGATATCTTTCCAAAACCAGTTGGATATTATGTAAACAGGAAATGGTAATGGATTGATTAAATTCCATTAAATGTACTTTTTTTAACAAAGCAAGGAGTTGGTGCGCAGTTGGTGCGCAGGAGTTATGGGCCCAGAACTCCATGGTCCATGTTCCTTACTACCTGCAAATGTTGGACAATGAGGTAGCAATCCGCAACAGTGGGACTGTGCCTGAAAATCAAGGCTGTCCCACCAAAAATATGACTATAAGGAGGTATGCAAGTCTCTTGCTATTCTAGGACAGTATAAAAATTACTTTACGTTTGAGCCCAACTGATCCAGAGAAGGGATAAGTTGAGAGCACAGGAACTTCTGAGGTGTCAAACTACTACATTATCTAGCTATTACAGTTACTCAAAAGCAAAAGAAGTACAGAGATAAGAGCTCCAGGCTGACAGTTATTTTCATACAGAGAAAAAGAGAACTGCCTAAAAAAACACAAAAGAAAATAAAGGGATATTATCATCATTGACATTAACTTCACGCTGATAAAGAAGGTCGACAAATGAATACAAAATGCTTTTATGAAGGTTCTAGGTGAAAATACTAATTTGCTTTCATAAGATTCCTAGACGCCTTCTTTTTGTGTACAGTTTCCTGTGTAATGTGTGTTATGTAGTAAAATGCTTGCTTAAACAGTGCAGTGGTTCTGATTTGTGGGCACCGATAACATAATATATAGTGGGGAATCTGTTGATGCTATTGTTTTGATCTCACTGGATGAGGGATAATTATTTTGTTTCTTAACCAACATTTCCTTCTGGCACATCCTTTTTATTTCTGTTTGGGAATTGATTTCCAATCCACTTTCCAACTCAGGCATTGGTCATTGCAGCAAGGGGGCAATAGAGGACATTATGTTTGATGGAAATCTACAATGTCTACCAATAAGCATACCCGTGAACTTTCTTGGGTTGGCTTCATGGAACTTCCTCTCTCCTGGGTGTGTGGCTGAGATGAAGGAGTGGGGCAAGCCATATGTTGGGGTAGCACCCATAAGATTTTAAAGGGGTAGCCACCACAGTTGTTTTTGTGTCCCTCAAGCTAAGGTAGTTTACTCCAAAGGACACAAATATGTCCATGGATTGAAAATCATACAAAAAAAAACAATAAAAAACACACTACTATGTTTCCCTTTGATCAGCCTAATTTTGTCACTAGTTGTTGATTCATGGGAAACCTAATTGTAAAATTTCAGTCCTCAAAATGAAAATAGAAAAAGGCTCCAGGCACTCAAGGGTTCCATCAGGCAGATTTATTGAAGGAGAAGGACAACAACGTTTCGACCTCGCGATGAGGTCTTTATCAAGCTCAAAATGAAAGGCTTTTAAGGGACCTACCATATAGGCAAGGTAGGTGGTCAGCACCAACTTGAGGTTCTTTGACAATGAAGTGCATGAAGGAGCGAGGTGCCACAGACACAGATAGTCTGGGGTGCTAAGGAAACCACATAGATGTTTTTATAGTTTAGCTGGTGTTATATTATTAGCTGCAAAACTAAGTTAAAATGGCCCAAAGAACCTTAATATTTTCTATTATAATAACACTAGGCTGCTGGAGTCTCAGACTGAAATTAGCATACCTGGGAACTTCTCGGCTCCGGCTACTTTTCTTGCGGGACGTGGCCAGGACTGCACACTGACGTCGGTTGGCGGTACCGCTGACGCTGGGGGAATTCCCGCTGATGTCCGTGGGCGTTCCCACTGACGTCGGGGGCGTTCCTGCTGACGTCGGGGGCGTTCCTGCTGACGGCAGTGGGAAACACCCCCATGTAAAGGAAAAAATGGGCGAGGAGCGGGGCATGTCAAGACCCCCCTCCTGCGACCCGGAGGTTGTTTTTTGCCTAGTTTGAATTTGGTCTCCCAGTTTGAATTTTGGTCTCCGCTGGTCTCAGCGGAAGTATGTGTGACGAACAGGGTCCATACAGATGACTGTAATGACACACAGCGCCCAATGATGGAATTTCAGGAGTCACTGTGCAGTAGCGGAGGGACAGGACCAGATGCAGGGTAACCACACCTCCCCGAGTGTTGAGCCATCACGATTGTGTGGCCACATACCAAGACGCTGAGATAGCAGCAGGAGGTATGCAGTACAGATAATAGGATATAGAGATATCTGAGCTAAGGACAGCAAAGGGAGAACTGTAGTGAGACAGGGGAACTGTAGCGAGACAGGGGAACTGTAGCGAGACAGGGGAACTGTAGCGAGACAGGGAAGACCAGACATATGCAGCTCCGCAGCCTGGATGGGGCGTGACAGAATGCTGATGGGGAGTTTTCCTCTAAGATTGCTCCAGTGAGCCAAAATTTGAGTGTGGACTTATAGGACAACTTCTTAGGTGTTGCCAGTTCTTGGTTGTGCAGATTATTTGCGTATTTCCATCAAAATAGCGTTATTTTAATCAATCCTTTTGATTTTCTGGGTTATTTTATTATTTGTTTGGCACAGTACTGGGAAGAGGAATATGAATGTATAAGTCTAAAAGAGATCATACCTTAATAAGAAGATTATTTTATTACGTTTTGCATATGTAGAACAATCCATATTTGTATTAGGCATGAAAACATTTCCCAGCTTTTTGTAAAATTCTATCTTTAGAAAATGATGCCACAGGGCTGCGAGAATTAAAGGCAAACATTATGTCTGTCTTGCAGCAAACAGAAAATGTTATTGTTCTCCTTTCTCCTTTTAGGTTAAGATACATCCTTATTCAGTCCAGCTTGGCAATGCTTTCTTCAGATTCTGATAGGCATTATCTAGACCACTCTTTCCTTTTGACCTCAAAAATTAGTTAAGAGGTAATCCATCAATCACAACAAACCATAGAATGCCAAAGCCCAATTTATTTGAACTCACATTAATGTGAAAACACTTAACTGCTAAGCACCTAACCTGCTGTTTGCAATCTATTTAATGTTTTCAGACTTAATTATTTCTTCAATAAATGGAAGAAAGCAGAATGTTTAATGGCAAAAGAGTAAATATAATGAAACACGCCACTTACGCTGCTTTCATTAATTACACACCCTGTCCAGTGAAAGGCACCAAGCTATGTTACCGTGCAATGATGGAACATGCAGTTTTCAGAAGTGTCCATCTTTGTGTGAGGTATAAATACAATTTTATTTATACTCGCTATGTGAACCTCTATTTATAGCGCACTTTTTTTGGTATCTAACGGCAGGTTTAACAGGCAGCATAGATGAGCTGAATGGTTTTTATCTGCCATCAAATTCTATGTGATATAGTCATCTTTACAAAGGCATTGTGCAAAACTGTGTTGAAATACAATTTCAGGGAAAAAATAGACCCGATTTATGTAAAAATAACCCATTATGCTTTCTATTAGAATATTATTATGAGATATTGGTTATTTCTACAGTGATTTTACCAGTTGGTTCCTTGCCATCTCTGATACCTTTGTTTGTGATTCTCTTGCATCTTGGGTCAAAAGGGTTAACATCTTATTCTTATAGCTTATTTCTATATGTCCTATAGCAGTATTTGACAACAAAGCAGTGAACGGATACGCATTAAGGTTTATACAGCACATTCTGGGGTGCATCATACCAAGATATTGAGATCCTGTTTAATATTCTCTTTTCAGAACAATGACACCTCTGCCTTGTTTAGAAAAAGAGAGCGCGATTATCTAATTGTTCCTAATATTTCCAGCTTGTCTTTAAAACCAAAATTGCTCCTCTGTGAGAGAATGGAAATATTACTGGCTATTACACCTGTTGTCAAGGAAACAAGATGTGATGCGGGTGTTTTGATAGGAGGTGAAGGTGAGTCTGTCACATACACGGCTTGTTTTGTTTTAATTGACTTCATTTTTCTCACATCTTCCAGCCAGGTTGTTTTTCCCTTTTGTTCGGCTGCAGAAACTGTTTTTCAGTTTCAGTGAGTTGGCATCACGGCTTTGCTCTGTGAAAGCGAAGCATGATTATCATCACCTTAATAGGAAATAATAAATACCAAAACCTTAGGGGTCTTTTGTAACAGTCCATTGCCTTGAAATACTTCCCCTTACCCCTGCTCATTACCCAGAGCCCTTCATTTCTGACAAATTGAGTAGAGGGCTTTCAGTGTCTAGTGATCCACTCCGGAGTGTTAAGTTCTAAGCCCACCAGATAGATCCCTTTTCTTCTGCTTCCTGCACCATAACCTTTCCTGGCGACGAATGAAACACGTGCTAGTAGAGGTTTAAGTCTCTGGGCTCCACAGTAGATCACATTGGACATGGATTGCAATGGGTGCAGCTGAACCCTTTTGATTTTGGGACTGGATGTAGCTGCTGCCCCTACAATCCCACGACTCTTATTGTTACACCACTGCCAAACCTTTTGTTAAAATTAATTCTATAGATTTATGTGACTGGAGAAACATCACCATGTATAAAATGAATAGAAAAAATAGTACTAAAGCAGTTGAGAGCTTGAGACTCCTGTTGGTGGAGGAGACACTACGAAGCCTGTCAATTGCCACTGACCACTACCTCCTCTAGGTTTGACCCCATCCCTTCTTTAAATATTAGTCACATACCGCCCGTCACAAATCAAGCTAAACAACACCTTCAATACAGTACTGTAGCATTGTAGGTTTGTTGGCAATTGTAGGAAAGCAGATGGATAGATGTTTTGTATGTAAGTCATAGTGTGATACACCTGTTCTTACCTTATGAGCCCTATTCTTGGCATGACACATTATTTTATTAATTAAAAAAGACAACTTATATATAAAGAATGCACATGAAATAATGACAATAATTAAAGATGTACCTCTGCCTTAGTGTCATGTTAAATGCTTATAATCCATTTTGAAAAATGGAAGTACTCACTTCATGTATATACTCAGTAGTCAAAGTTGATACCTTTTATTGAGTCAGCAAAGAAAACAATGTAAAGTTACATACATTTTAAGGATTTCAGAGTTCTTCTTTATATATTTTTTGCTTCTTTCACTTTCTTAGTACTTTATTTTTGCTATTTCTTTTTTGTTTTTACTGGCTATCCCTTTATAAACATCAGGAACCTCTTTTGTAACCTGACAGTTTTAAAACATTTTTATTTTTTTTCATGTCACTTTCTCACAGTACCTGTGATGAGGCAGCAGGGGGCAGTAATCAGAGATCCCAGCAGGGTGAACAGGGTGAGCTTCCAGATGCGTGTTGAGGTATTCATTGGTGCTGAGCGCTTCTTCACTTCATCTATCAGCACACAGCCAGCGATGTGTGGTGGTGGACACTTCCCTTAGGATGTAATAGCACATCCTAAGGGAGTTAAAGGCGCGAACAAAGAAAAAAAGAAAAATAAATCCAACTAACAAAAAAAAAAAAAAACCTCATAAAAATAAAGAAATGATACAGTTTATTGAAACATAGAAATTCAACAGCAGTTAAGGACCATTCAGACCATCTATCCTGCTCATTACTGAATGCATTGTTCTTAAAGGTTTGAGAATTTAATGTAACGTTCCCACTGCAGATGTTAGTGATGAATGTGCCAATATAGAATAACAAATGTTTTCAGTACCTCACAGGTCTCTTCCCATGTCTTAAGACGAAACCTTTAGGTCTTGAAGTTTTATCTGGCGAGACAGCAAACCATAATACTCGCTGTTAGAATGCAGCCAATTATATTTTCATTCCTTATTAATTTCTGGTTGAAACAGAAAAGCAACGTGCCAAAAACCAAGGCAAAATATTTGTATATTTTAACTGCAGTGCAACACTCCTTGAAACACCATGCCAAGTCACATCACCAATCTTAGTTCCAAATACTTTATTGCAGGTTTATTTCCTGCAACAATGTTTAATATATGTATTGCGTTTCCATCTATTTGGGCCCTGTAGGCTTATAACCTTTGCGGATTGCACGGAGCTACTCAGCGTTATTGTCTTTTCTACCAGTCTCTTATTTTGTTCTGCCACTCACGCTAAAATCTGTATATTGTCATGTGGAAGGGCCAGGATGATTTTTCTTATTGTGCTGCAGTTAGGCACTCTAGCAGCTGTGACTCGTATCTCATGTATAAGCTATAACAGCATGTCAGGTACTTCCTATTATTCTATCGCTATATACAATCAGGACCCTTCTAATCATTTATCTTAGTTTTATACAGCAATGCTGACATCTGCATGCATTTCTTGATAAAGATGGGTTATGCTGAGTAATCGGTCTAGATGTCTTTACCTCTTTTAACACATGTTCAGTTAAATTCAAACCCTTTTCCCCAAGCTGCCGTTGCCCGGGAGAAATCAGTTGTCAGATGTTGATATCCCTGGGGATTTTATAATCCGGAGCATAAACAGGCAAGGGAATATTATCAGCGATGGAATGGCATCAAAATTACTCTCTTGAGTTACCTTACGTAAACCAAAATAGGTTTTACAATTACTTTATCTTTTTTGTGTAACACTTGACAGTTGTCAAACGTTTCTACACTATATTCATTCCCCTAGGGTACCATATATCATAAAACAGCGTTATCTTCTTACATAATGTGGATGTAATAAGAAAATAAAAGATTTTTGTAGAAGCCATTGATTGCAGTGTTCTTGGAAGAAATAAGCATTTTTCCACCAAACCGGAGGATTGATTCCAATGAAACTATTTCTCTATCATATCATGTCCCAAAGTCAGATTCAGAGATTTGATTGTGTGATCACATTATTTTCACATTATTATTTTTTTACTATTTAGAGACCAAAATATATGTTCCTTCTTGTTTGTTCTTCAAGACAAACATTCTTCCCTGATGAGATCTTTGTAAAAGGAAACATTTCACAAAAAAAGCTGATAAGCTTTAATGAAGCCCAGCCACGTAACAACATTTCTGTTAAACAAATGTTTTATGTATCGTTAACCTCTGGAGATTTTTACTTCTTAATAACGGCTGGTGTTTGCGTCAACAAAAACAGAGTAAAAAGAAATGTATATGAAATTGTTGGTTAAAAGATGCTGTTTTGCACTTAGGGTTTGGTCTCTGAAACTGGACAGAGGTATTTTCTTCAAATAGATGGACAGTAGAACTTTTTTTGCCAATTTCATGTGTTCCCATGAACCTCAGATAACGAGGAGGGTCCCCAGTGAAACAAACGGGTCAGGTGGTGGCAATTCTGAAGTAGTTTAGGGATATGACAGATTATTTAAGCTGTGGCACTGCAACTTTGGTTCAAGCCATCCCCCTTCTTCCCTAAACAAAATTGCATTGACTTCCTAAAAAATATTGAGGTTTTTTTCTGGGTGACAGATTACATGTTGAGATTGAGACCCTGATCAAAATGCTAATAGAGGATCTGACAGGTCACATGCGAGCCATCATGGACACCCCAGACTACATGCTGGCCACCCATTGTGTCTCAAGGGTTAAGAGAAAGTTGGCCCTTAAAAATAATCTTAAAACTTGAAGGGACATGCTTGTCTGTAGGGTGTGTGAAATGTAGCATAATAAAGGCATGCTAAGGGAGGGAGAGATGCAGGAGTTGGACATTTCGAGTAGCAGTGGCAGTAGTGCCACCCACATGTCCAATTACTAGTCCCTTTCACTCATGCAAAGCAGCAGCACCAGATACACCAGAGCATCAACCATTTGAGCAGAGGCTTGACCTAGAAGAAATGACACTACCTCTTACTACTGACCCTCCACTGAGTCTCCTTAGTGGTCAAGATGCTGCTTTTGTGCCCAGCCACCAATGTCCAAAACGAGAGGGCTTTCCCTGTGACAGGCAACATACTCAACACCTTTTGCTGGTGGCGGTCCTGCAGTGCAAAATTGAGCCTGAATCGCTTCCTAAATCTTAAGATGGGGCTGCAGTAGGTAAATGGTGAGTCCAGAAGGTGTCAGGGACCTTCACCTTTGGGAATGCTGCCTGAATGTTGTTTCCGTCAAACGGTGGGAAAACGAAATCTGTTGCCCGAAATTGAACGTGGAAAAAACAAAATGAAAATTTATTTAATGCATGTTATGTATTATGTAGTCATATTTTAGATGATTTTCCATTCTCTCATTAAGCCGCAGTAAATGGTTTTGGAGGAGTTCACTAAAATGAGTGCATAAAGGAATTGAAAGGTCACAAACATGTTTATGTCTCTATTTTATCCAAAAGCAAACTTGAGAAGAAAGAAAAAAACCAAAAAACATTAAAGTAGAACATAGCATAATGAGGACACTTAAATTAGGACTTTGAGTACTCCAATACGTAGAGAAAATATTGGGAAAAAAGCCTTTTTTATCATTATTACATTAGACATTCATTTTTCAATTTTTGGTCACTGTATGCCAAACATTATTAATGTTCTTTTTCAGCAAATCCTTTCATAAACTTTTCCGTGAATCTCAGCTTCTTTGTACACAGCGCCGTTCCGAATCATTGTGCTTCATTAAAATGACAAATACCTTTCTTCCCCAGAGTATAACGTTTTGAAACCTGGACACTTAAATTACATTTTTTCACTTTGCACAATTTTTTTTTCTTTTCACTTTTCTTTGTAGAAGTCGCTCTCCAATCTTAGGATTAATGTTTGTTTAATTGCTTGACTGCTTAGGCCTATAGCCTTGTAACCCCACGTAGTCCTAGCCATGGGCAAATAAGGACGAAAGAGCCAAATTAGTGTGGGTAGTGTGGGTTCAGCTTTATTCATAACCCCCATGACCAGCGAAACACCCACATGACATAACATAACATAACCTAAAACAACCTGCTAGCTATTGAACCTTCTTACATGGTAGGCGGTTACTCCACGCACAGAAAAAAAGAGTCCTAGTTCATCCAATGCCATCAGCCATCTTCAGGACATGCCTCCCCAAGCCATTTGGGTGAGCACCAGGCTCACAAATGGTGCTGGCCAGGGAGATCACCGCCACTATGACAATACTAAAAAAGAGAAAAACACCCTCCCTAAACCCCTAACGGGGAGGGTGGGTGTTAAAGGCCTGAGCTATGACATGATCCAGGAAAGCGGAAAGAGGGTAACATGCTCTCTGACCCTCCTTTTAAAGCCTTAGACCAATAAATAGTGATTCTCAGCTCTCCCTAGAGCTGGTGTAGATCCTAAAGTGGACCTCAGTTATTTACAGAGTAGATTAAACTGTGGCTACCATTATGCCTGCCTCTATTCAGTAATTTACTGTATTTAAAGTTGCAGATGATCTACTTGCCTTAGGGCACAATCCAAGACCGTCCATCCTTAGAAAAGGCAGGTTCCTCAGTGGTGTCCAAAGGTGTGGTATTTATTCACTAATGTTAGCGTTTACAGGGGAGTTGCAGTTTCAACCTTCAGTCTCATAGAGAGAGTTAGCATTTTGCATAATTTAATCAGTCTGGTAACTTTAAAGAGATCCTATATGGGATCCACCTTTACTGCTTACGGGTGAAGTTATTTGTTGCTGTTCTGTTCTGTTGGACACTTTGTATGACTTTAAAGAAATCTCACTGATCTGACTATGCATACGTCATATTTATTGAACCAAGTGAGTCTCACTAAATATCAGGATAGATAGATAGATTCTAGAGAAATTATATTGTTCCTATAGTGTCCTTCATGTAGATCCTGATTCCAGTGTATAAACAAACATATCGGAGAGTGGTCAACATTGAACATTAAACATATTTTTCAATATAGAAATCAGTTCATTGTGTGAAAGGTAACTAGATTGTACAAAATGCATTCTATCCTATAGTGCCTCGTAGTAGAACATGCTGCATTCACTCATTTCATAAAGTGACATATATGAGCCATATTTTTCTGCTTTGAGTGCAGCTAAGCGATTGACCTGTAGAATTTATGTAGAGAAGAGTGGTATTGTTTCTACTTTGTGAACCATGTGACAGTTTCAATGACAATATGCTGGCCTCAATATTTTCACATGTGACTTCACCCAGAGTCTGATATAGTAAAATAGCTGTCAAGTATGAGAAAAGAGATAAATTGTACCTGTAGCTTGTTGACTTGGAGAGGAAGTATTTAGCCATATTTAAAGGGGAAGACATGCTCTGTATTAAAATGGATGTCTTTTACTAAATACCTCCCAACATTTGCAGTAGTCACAGGGAGACACTTTTGTTGTAGAGGTTGTGCGGATAATGCAATCAGAAGAAGATTCTGACGTTTGGCAACTCGAACCATCAGCTCTCTCCACAGATTTTCTATGGGATTAAGGTCTGGAGACTGGCTAGGCCACTCCAGGACCTTAATGTGCTTCTTCTTGAGCTACTCCTTTGTGCCTTGGCCGTGTGTTCTGGGTCATTGTCATGCTGGAATACCCATCCACGACCCATTTTCAATGCCTTGGCTGAGGAAATTAGGTTCTCACCTAAGATTTGACAGTACATGGCCCCATCCATCGTCCCTTTGATGCGTTTATGTTGTCTTGTCCCCTTAGCAGAAAAACACCCCCAAAGCGTAATGTGTCCACCTCCATGTTTGATGGTGGGGATGGTGTTCTTAGGGTCGTAGGCAGCAATCCTCCTCCTCCAAATACGTCACCTTCTCACCAAGCTGCTTTGCGATGGTCTTGTAGCCCATTTCAGCCTTGTGTAGGTCTACAATCTTGTCCCTGACATCCTTGGACAGCTGTTTGGTCTTGGCCATGGTGGAGAGTTTGGAATCTGATTGATTGCTTCAAGCTGATATTAGGAGCACTCCCTTTAAGAGAGTGCTCCTAATCTCAGCTTGTTACCTGTATAAAAGACACCTGGGAGCCAGACATCTTGCTGATTGATAGGGGATCAAATACTTATTTCACTGAGTAAAATGCAAATCAATTTATAACTTATTTAAAATACGTTATTCTGGAATGTTTTGTTGTTTTTCTGTCTCTCACTGTTCAAATAAACCTACCATTAACATGATAGACTGATCTTTGTCAGTGGGCAAAATCAGCAGGGGGGTCATATCATTTTTTCCTTCACTGTATGAAACACACAAATTGCAAAACCGTCCGTGCTCAGCACCCAACAAACAAAAAAATGGTTTTTATATAGTAGTTAATCAAACTTACGTAGTAGTGTTCACGCACCTAATATAATGTGATAAGTCAAAATAAAGATAAACGTGTATGATCAGGTAGATATGCAGGATCACTCACAAAGATATATGAAACACATAAAACAAATAAAACTAATATAGTACAGTATGTACCAAAATATAGTAATGGCAACTAAAGGTAAAGAAAGCCCCTTACAGTATAGATGGCATCAATATGCCCTTACGAAGATCATGGAAGGATCCACCATACAGCTCAGGACATCTTCCAATACCCCTCCAGGGACCTTTAACCAATAAAATGCCCTGCATAGGCCCGACTGCAAAAGCTGCTACTCCAGTGTAGAAACACATTGTTGTAAACTCTCCGTCTGCAGTCTTTTCCAATGTACTTCCGTGTACATACTGCACTATATTTATGTTTTTCATATATCTTTTTGAGTGATCCTGGATATCTACCTTAATGCTCTGAACCATCATACAAGGTTACCATATTAGTTAATCTTTATTTTGGTATTATGTGTATACTATAGTTTAATTTGGAGACAATTGTGAAGTTTGTGTTTTGTGCCCCTTCTTGCACACATTGGTTGTAGTCGTACCAATATTTGCGCATTACCCTATATATTTTTGTTTCATCTGTTTTTTATGTAATTTGGGCATTTTTTTTTAGATTTAGTGTATTTGGCTCAACATTTTTCCCTGAATCTATTACTATTCTTTTCATGATGTATTTAAGCAGGGTTGGTGAACTGGTGTTGTTCCAGAGGGCTTCTTTGTGCAATCAATGGTTTCCTGCAGATATTGCTTAATGATATGTGCAATCAGAATTGTTGACTGCAAATTAATTAGTGTAACACTGGCAGGCCAAAAAGTATTCAGACCCGATTCTCCCAAATTATTGAATTACAAATGGTTAATTACATTTTGTTCTACATGATATTTTATCTTACAGCAATAAAACTTAAAATCAATAATTTTAAGGTATTTGTTTAGTCTGTTATAGGATCACAACTTGTACAATGTTTATTATCAGAAACTGATGGTTTACATCAATACATTCTAGTGGTCTGATTTAATGTGTCTATAGATCATACCCCATACATAATGAAGTTAAAAAATATATATATTTAATATATGTTTAATCCCTACATTGGATGCCATTCCATTTACATCTCATCCTCAAAATAGCAGGTCAATTATTAGATTATAAGAATCATAGTTATAAGGATCAGTTTTTTGATCCAATCTAAAGGTCATTTTAGGACAGGCAAAAAAGCAGGTGAAACCATGGAGACGCAGATCTTGTTTCTCATCGCTGCACAAGGAGTGTTGAACTCCAGGTCATGAGGGCCACAAACAGACCAGAAATTTTGTATATGATTACTTGTACAGAAGCGATTTTAATCAATTGTAATTTTTTTGACCAAGCACAAACTATATCTAAAATCTTCTTGTCTGTTAGTAGCTCTCAAGGCCTGGATTTTGATATCCCTGCACTTCAAATATCCATAACTTCTTTATGTACTGTATATAAAAATGTTACAGCATTAGGGAGCACCAAAATTTGCCAGAACACAGTAGAAACCATAACACGTTTGTTTATTGATACAAATGGAATTATCCCTCAGTCTTCTGACCTCCAACATAAAACCATGACATTTATTTTTATAGGCTCTCCATTTGAACGTATAAAATAATATGAACTTGCTACACACTCAGGGATAATTCCCCTTCTGACTGTACAAAGGAACTAAGCGTCTGTCCTAATGTGCTCACATACCCATGCATAGAGCATTATCGGCAGCCCAAAGCTATGTGTTGTGGAGACAGATTCTAGACATCACATATTGATTTTTCTGTCGAGTTCTACTAAAAGGATGGGTCTACGCACTGTCGCTTTCTGCCTACTTTCCTGAATGATGCATATTGGAGTTGCAGTGAGGTTGAAGCTGTTCTATTATATTTGAGTATATTTTTAGAAATCCATTCATAATTTATTATTTTGTTTTGCAGTCTGACTGCAAAACATTTCAGGCGCTATAACACAGATTTGCTCTGCAGAAATTGCTGGATTTTGAATACGTTACAGAAGAGACTGCAGGTGTAATTTTTTTTAATTTAAACTATGTACATTTTAAAAACATATGGTTACACTTATAACTTTGAATGTAACCGATAATGTATACAGATTTTTCGAACGGAAATTAGCTAAGGTAGTGTTGGAATATTATCCACAAAGAATCCGAGCCTGATTTAAACACCAATTTAAAAGCTGTCTGCATTCAAGAGAAGCTATATATAGAACGGTAATTCGGTGACCACCTGTCGCTGAAGTCCAGGGAGAAGCTTAAAGCTCTCTGCTAATAAAGCTCAGAGCTATGCACCCAGGAGAGATTACAACCAAGTAAAGTGTAGTAAAGAAAAAGAAAAAAAACATAATAGGACATATGCCTTCTGAAATTCTAAAGTGATTAATGAGGAACAAACAAATTATGGGGAACAGCTGCATTGGTGTTTTTGCAGTGGGATTTACTATAGTAACAGTCACACAAAACCTAACTATCTATTAGAATTTCTTGTATAGGTAAAAAGTAGACTTGGATGTCGGCCAACTCGTCGTCTTTGTGTTCGTCTTCGTGAGGGAAAAAATCTTCGTATTCCACGAATAGTCTCCTGTGTTTTCCTGTGTTTGGTTCGGGTGAATATTCGTGTACATTCTTCGTGTTCATTTTTTTTCTTCGTTTTTTGCCATTTTTTGTAGAAGGGGTTAATACGGGGTTAACCCGGTACGCACTACACAGCAGCTTTGGCGCAAGGATTTTAAATGTGCGTACGAGCAACTCTATTGGTCGCCGGCAGGGGCTATCAACCAGTAGAGTCGCTGGTACAGACCTTTAACTCTTGGAGCTGGGAGACCCAGGCCAAATTGTGCTTTCAGGAGTTAAAGGGCCGTGCGAGTGAGTCTATTGGTCGCCTGCAGGGGCTTCTTCTGGCAATTGGTTGATGTGAGAGGAGGGCCCTGCAGGTGATCAATAGAGTTGTTTGCATGGCCCTTTAACTCCTGACAGTGAACCTATGGATTTCCGCTCCCATTAACCCCTGCGATGCTGCGTAGATAAGGTAGGCTAGATGGGGAAGGGACCAGGGAGATTAGTAAACGAAGATGAACATGAAGATTCTTCGTGTTGTGTGTCTTTGTCTTCGTATACGTTTTGCCGCCGCCTTGTTCATTTCTTCGGTATTCGGGCTGAACAATGCAAACGCACCCATCGTGTTCGTTTTCATGTTCGCCCGAATACGAATGCACAAGTCTCATAGGACAGTATTCTGTTCTCCAACATGAAACCATGACAATTTGTAAAAGCTCTCCTTTTGAACGTTTAAAAGAATATGATTTTGCCACGTACTAAGTGATAATTCTCCTTTGTATATATGACACTGTAATAGTATTATTATTAACTATAGCTGGGGAAGCAGGCATTGGATCAAGGCCAAAGCTTCGCTTGACCCGGGCTCTCAAAAGTGGTTCTCAAAATCAAGCTGATTTAATTACATTATCTCGTTAAGTAATTCTTATGTTGCTGGTAAGTCTGGCTTGGCTTGTTACTAGCTTGATGAGATGACCCCAACATTAGACAGAGCTTTACTTAATATGTTCTTTGTGACCTATTGCTATTTATGTAATTTAGTATTTTTTTTATTTACACAATTTAAAAATACATTTTCTGCTGTTTATGTGCAGAGTAGTGTCACTTTTAGGGCTGTAGAACATTCTGATACAAAGAAGGACTGTGACGACTCGGACTGAGTATCTCTGTCGTAGAGATCTTCTTTGCCGCTGACAGCTCAATTGCTCAAGGGATAAGCCCTTTATATTCCCCCAAGCACTAGCCGAGACTTAGTGTAGGGGTAAAACAGAACTCTCTTTATTGAGGACAGCACACATATATATATAGCAAACATGATAGGATTAAAGGTATAATCCCATCAACCACCAGATACCTGGCACCACCATACAGTTCTATGGCCAGCAATGCCCACCTGAAAAAGAGTCACTATTTCGGGGTGATCCCGAGGGAGCGGCGTCAATTCTGGGGTACCAATGGAGAGCTCAGGGTCTGAAAATGTTATCATCCAAAAAGCAACGTGATCTGACGTCAGGACCCTGAGCGACAGTGTCAGAAACATCCCCGGGAACAGTCCACGCAGTAACCGTGCCAGTGTTCCATAGCCGCGGCTGGGTAAACCCCGGTCCTATATATTGGTAGTAAAACCAGGGTTCCCGAGTGTTGCCCACCACGTGCTTAATGTATCCTCAAAAGAGCTACATGGTGGGTCTAAGGATGTCCGTAGCAACACAGTTTCAATTGTCGGCCGGCATCACTACGGTTCTTACCTTGTAGAGCCCCCATAGCCAGCTAGTCCATGGGAGTCTGGTTCCTGCAGACCAGACTGGGTTTCTCGGTCATCCTCGGTCAATGAGCCCATAAGCAGGGACTGGGCAGGCAGGTAAGGAGCCTCCCCAGAAATGCAATAGTGTCCCTCTCCCCAACTCAAACATACCCTCATGAATCCTTAGCCTTAAAGGGTTAACATGACAAGGACATCAGAGGATCAAAGACAAACTGAAATGAGGAATCTTTCCTATAGTTTTCTATTTATGCTTTTGACTTTTTTTCAAATCAACATATCAAAATGTTAAACGTGGTTGTTCAATTTCAATAATGCTTCTTTCCCAAAGGATGATCTGCTTTGTGTTTAGAATTAATTACAATGTCTCGGAGCTCAAGGAGGTTATGGTCATGTTAAATCAAAATCCTGACAAAATTGGAATTGTCTAACGAATATCAATAAGATGGAGCTTAGCAATGTCATGAAGGGTGAAGGACCCTTAGAGTGTCTGCAGATTCAATAGCAATCAGATCCTTGTTACTCTTGAGAGTATGACGTGAATTATATTTGAATTATCACTTTTTAAAGATATTCTTTAAGTAAATTGAAGATGTTGTCCTTCATTAGATGAAAAATGTTCAATGTCTTTTTTTACAAAAAAAATGTGTGCAGTTCTGTTTCTTAGAAGAATCATGACAGTATAGTTATAGTACTGGACATGGTGGACTTCTCATGAGTATTTTGTCCAGCTTTGGTTATATATACGAGCCATACCCAGGAACCATAATGGTTTACTCCTTAGTCTCAGTGTTTTTGTTGCATAATTCAGGGTTTGAGGAAAAAAAGCACATCAACAGGCACACTTTCATGCTCTAATCTAGTTACATCTGACTGTCTTTGTCAATATTACTCTCACTAGTATATCACAGCTAATATATCTATTTGAATACAGATGACTCTTGCAAAATATGTTAACACTATGGTAAGTAATATTTTTTACAAGATTAATTATTAGAGCCAACCTTTTTCAACCACTTCTATTAAAGATTTTGTGATGGTGTTACAACTCGGGGTCTGTTGTCAAAGAGAGGGAGTCCAGTATGCAGAGGGGTACACAGCAGAAGCCTTCTAGTACAGAGACAACAATAAATGTAAGACATACCTGCAAGATCCGTGCTCTGGTCTGGTGGAACAGGTGTGCCAAGTAGACATGGTAAACAGAAGCAGAGGACAAGAATACATGCACGCAGAACAAAAGGAGGATACACAAGAAAAATACAGGCTATCTTTAGGACATGGCACTAAAGCAAATATGTGAATGTTTATTTTATCATATAGCCCTAAGATGTAAGCAGTGCAAACTTCCTCCAAAATTCCGGTAATATCCTCTTCTCCAATCCTCCAATAAGGGGAGAGGACGTCATTGAAAGCTCCATAATTTTGCCCTAAGTTGAACTTCCAGCAAATTGATGGCACTTTCAGTGACATCCTCTCTCCAGATCCCCAATAAGGGAATAGGATGTAATCAAAAGTGCAGTGATTTTGGCAGAAGTTCACTTTGGATCAAAATGGCAGCACATTTAGTCACGAAGATAGAAAACAGAAGATGAAAGAGATAAGATGAATGAGAAAAGACAAAAGAGGAAGAACAAGAAGTGGAAGTCGTTGGCAGAGAAGGTAGGGACATTTTTAGAGAGCGTGAGTGAGAGAGTGTGAGTGAAAGGACCTGCGGATTTGCAATTTGTACAAAGTCTAATATATATATATATATATATATGTATATATATATATATATATATATATATATATATATATACATATATATATATATATATATATATATATATATATATATATACCAATCAGCCATAACATTATGTGGGTGGGATATATTAGGCAGCAAGTGAAATTTCATGCTCAAAGTTGATGTGTTAGAAGCAGGAAAAATGGGCAAGTGAGTGACTTTGACAAGGGCAGCTCTTGTGGGATGTTCTCAGTCTGCAGTGCCTATCAAAAGTATTAGAACGAAAGAAAAGCGGTGAAGTGGCGACAAGGTCACAGGTGGCCAAGGCTCATTGATGCACATGGAGGGCGAAGTCTGGCCCATGTGGTGAAATCCAACTGTAGCAAAAATTGCTGAAATCCACAGTGCATCACAGTCTGTTGTGTATGGGGCTGCATAGCAGCAGACCAGTCAGGATGCCCATGCTGACCATACCTGGGAACTTGGCAACTCCATATTAACATTTATGGCTTTGGAATGGCAGATCCAGCAAGCTCATATAGCTGTGATGGTCACATGTCCAAATACTTTTGATCATATAAATTGGCATTTTACCATATTTGCTTGATTATAATACGACCCTGATTATAAGACAATCCCCCAAAATTTGAATATTAATTTAGAGAAAAAATTTTGACCCTATAAGAAAAAAGTTTTACTAGAAAAATTATATATATTTTTCATATTTAAAAAAAAACAATGATTGAGAAAACCTCCGCTGCTGCTGCCAGCACTTCCGCCGTGGCTTCTATGAATGAGTCCCGGAAGGTCATGTGACGCCGGTGCTTCGTCATAGAAGCCCCAGAGGAAGTGTCGGCAGCAGCGGAGGTTGTCTGCGCACATCGCACATACCTCCACCGGCTGCCAGAGAGGAGGATCCAGGTCCCCTGCAGCGCTACGGGGAATCTGGATCTTAGTCTTATAGTCAGACCTCTATTTGAGGTCTGATTAGAATGTGAAATCAAATAAAAGACAATGATTATTTTTCAGAGCATTTGCTCTGTAAAAACCTTGTCTTATAACCGGGCAAATATGGTATATTAAAAACACATATATTTGAATATCCAATTATTTATTAATGTGATTTACCTAGCTCTAATAGCAGCTGTATATTTGCAGTTTAGTATTCCATTGTGGGGGTCAGTTAAGCATACCAAAATTAATCTAGCTTCATCCACATGGCTATCATTAAAAGGAGATTACAGAGTATAAACCTCGGCTTTACAGTCAGCGCAGATTGAGGAAAAGTATTGCATTACTGCTGCTGGAAGGCTATTACTGGAATGTTGAAGCTTACTCTACTGTACATGTAACTGGGAAGCTTCTTATAACTAGGACAGATATACATATTGCCAACTAAGTGATGAGCTTAAAGGGAGCAAACATATCTGCTGTGATTGCACTTTACTAAAACCGTAAAGATGCAGCTTTTTATCTACCAGAAACCACATTGTTCTAGTAAAAACAGTGATAAGCAGGGCTCCTGCATTTTTGGAACTGCACATGCTACGGACTCTGATTCAGACAACCATTTGGCTGTCCGAGAATCACATAAATTATTGTTTACAGCAGACAGACTGCCAGAAATTGTCTTGTCCTGGTGACAAGCAACCAGTCACTGTATAGTTGTTCTAGTCACTGTTAGTAGGACTGCTTTTCTAAAAATAATATCCCATGAACACAAGGTCCTTCACTGGATGCAAAGTAACAAGATGTTGCGGAATCTTGTAATACCTTTTTTTATTGGACTAACGGTATTTTATAAAGACAAGCTTTCAGGAGTCTTCCATGTCAAGTCAAAAGAGAAATGCTTTTTTTTTAAAAAAAAAAAATGCTTGATAAAGGAAAGACTCAAAAACACTTCAAAATACAAAATACTGTTACACCAAAAAAAGGAACTAAAAGGTTCTGCAACATTCTGTTACTTTGCATTTAGAATACTTAACTAATATGGCTCCTCCTAACTGAGGACTTTAACTGCTAGCCTTGCCAGGTTGCCCAAGAACCATAGTGTCAGCCGATCATCAACACTGGCTTTTAGTAAATTGGAACTGCACCTACCTATCTTTAATCAGAACTAATATCTTATACGCATCTGAGAATGAAGAGTATCTACTGTGCATCCCATGAACCAATGACATTGTGTTTGACAATTGTGGTCAGCCAAGTGATAGTTGCATCATGGGAATTCAACAGTAGTAGTTGATGTAGATGTTGACTATACTTTTTGTATATGTGCCTCACCTGTGTCACATTAATGGGAGAAGATAGCACTACTGGGTTATTAGTAATGACATATTTTGACATTCATTGCCCTAGGCCTCGTCAAGTGGTTATCATCCTTCCTGGTGAGCCACTGCCCCATAGAATGGTTGGGGAGATCAGCGTTTTCCCTTGTTACCAGCCAGTTTACACTATGGACATCTGTTGTTAGCCAACACGCACATTAATAATATCCCTTGTGCAGAGAAGAACAGAAGATCCTACTGAAGGAGTCATAGGGGGGCAGCTAGGTACGCTTTCCTTTGGTCAGGAAGCATCTCAGATAAATATACCACTGATGCAGGAGATTGGTCCTTATCTGTATTGAGGATCCCTGTATCTTTAAGAGACATAAACAGAAACATTATCTCATATATCTGAATAGTTTGCCTGTAGGGTTTGAGGGGGAAGATATTGTTTTCATCCTAATACCGCTTTGAACTGTGCCTTAAACTGAAATGTTTTGATCTATATTTGTCTTTTTCATTGGACACAAGGATTATATCTGTTTAATGAACACACAATTATTATTCATTTCAATTATACGCTCTGTACGGTGACTACTACTTGGAATTTACACGATAGCCTCATAATTAATATGTGCTTTTTGTACCTTTGAAACATTATACAGGCATCTTCTGATCTTTCTCTTTCATCACAAACTTCATTTCAGTTTCCTCTACTAGCTTTATTTGTCAAATAAAACAGCACTAAATGTAGCGGTTTCTGGCATCCATCAATCCAAATGGCTTAACAACACAGATAGATTGTGCAGCACAAACAGCCAAGTCAATACCAACCATTACACGGTTTGGCTTGATTTATTTTTGAAAGTGTTCTTGAATCAGAGATTCCTGATGAGACCTCCAAAGCAAACAATGGATAGGGAGGTCAACAGCTAAAACACATATGACGGAGTTCTTAAGGCAATTTTCCCCACAGCGGAGGCTAAACCTAATTACGTTGGGGTCCTCAATGTCAAGTGACACAAGCACCAGGAAGCGCTGGCAACTTTGAATTAACACAAGAGGGAGGTCCATTTTGTTAAATTTACTCTGTACTTCCAGCTGGACTTTCATGGTGGAATAATGGGATCTGTGCTTCTAAACGCACAGATCTCTCTTCCACTTCGTTTGTTCACTAAATTGTATGTAGAAGAACAATGACTTTGCCGCAATGTGCAGTGTCCTGCTCTCTCAATACATCTACTAAACCTATCTTTTGATTCAACTACCTACTAGCAACCCATATTGTGCTTGTTGCATCAGAGTCAATTTAATATTATATTAATGCACAGTTAGTTTTAATGCACAGACCACCATTTAATAGGTCAAATAGCCCAGAGGAGTGGAGACACATAGTATTGCTCACTTTGCTACAGTCTGATAAGATAAGTAGTTTTTGTTATATCGTGGTTTCTGCTGAGGGTAAAATACAACTATCTGCCTATGAAACAGCTTGGTCAAAAAGGATTATCATATATAAAAATATAACATACAAAGGACAATGAGAATGCATAAAACAAATATCCATCCATGTATTATGGGCTTTCGCCTACCCATTCCTGTATATAAAGGGATCTAGAATTTCTATCACAGCCTTTAACATAGTCAAATCCTTTTTAGATCAATACATGTGTCAAATTTCATAAATGTATGCCTTCTTGAACGTTGTTTTCATCACAAATCTCTTACATCGAGATCTTTTTATCTCTTTTGCTCCGCCAAGAAAATCTATTTAAATCTTATCTGACAACATTGCTATATAGAAAAATCACTAATATGCTTTTTGATATATGGCACTGGCCCCTTCAATATGGATACTGTAAATAATTTTATAGTCCTGTAATATTTTATAAGTATTTTCTCTTGATATGGTCACATAAGAATTTTTTTGGATTAAATAAGTAAAGTATCCTTAATTATGAGATGTTTAGGATTTGCAAATATCACTATGCAACTACTTTGTTTCATTTTTGAATACTATAATAAATGCTTGGCCATGCCATAATAACGAGAGACAGATTCCGAGCTGTGTAGAAAACATCTAGAAGTAATTTGTATAACTCAATGGTTCTCAAAACTATTTAGAATGCTGAAATTACGGAACAGAAAATACAGCAGGAACAAAAAGGTATACTAGACGGGCCAAATGTCTGCTGTCACTCAATTCTGTTAACTCTATCCCCAGTCATACATACCTGTCCAGGGGTGCTTTCTGTATCAACCCAGCAGGTGGTACAGATATCACTGATTTGCAATGCTATTTAAGAATATTTAAACATGATTCCATTGTGTTTTAAAGTAATTAGGAAATATTAAATATATTGGGAATTATGCTTAAAAAGCAATTCTACTGCAAAGTGGTCTAATCACCATAGTAAACAATGCAACTTTAGTTGCTGTGGCAATTACACAGAAGAGCATTTTTTTATACAAAGCCATCATTGTTTTATCTGTTATCTTTACAGAAAAAAATTGCTTTTTTAAATAGTAGGGCAAATGTTGGATCAGAAGGACAAAGGTGTACTGACCTTTTCAATATGCGCTTGCACGGTTCCTGTTTTTGGTCTAGTTACTTGATTTAAGTATTGGACAAGATATCAAATTATCAGCTTTAAATGTGAGTTTCATTATCTTTTTTTTTATTATTAAGCATCGTCTTATTCTTTTTTAATGGCAGCTGCTTTATTAGTTAGTTCAGAAAAAAAATATAAAATCTGCAGCTATTAAGAAAAAAAGATTAAAAAATTTTGCCTTCGGTGGGAGAATGGAATGTAAGGGGAGTTGGGCTGTTGGGCCCTTGGGTTCGTGGCGGCCCAGCTGCTGCTATACCTTGTGTGCCCCACACTGCAAAACTAATGTAAGGCATGTTCAAAAGTGGAACACTTAGTTTGAAAGCAAAACCTTGTAATCAGTGCTAAAAAATGCATAAACATATAAAAAAATAGAAATGTAACCATTACACATATAACAACTTTTCAATGACACTGAATCGTTAGACATTGAATGGGTAGTCACAATAAACAGGAAATCAGTCACTTTACAAAACATCATGTTGTTGGGACTGTTCAATCGTATTCAGGACTGCTGGTAGCTATGTGGTTCGAACACTGTTTAGGACAAACATCAGTTCTTTTTTTGAAGGACCTGCTTATCAGGAGACTGAACTATACCTTAAATATCATTTGATTTATTAAACACTTACTGTGTATGTACCTACCAAAATACCTTATAGGACACATTAAACGTTATTGAGCAAGCCGCAGCATTTGCTTCTTGCTTGAGAATTGATAGAAAATGATTCATCGAGAGGTTTTGATTCATGCCTTTCTGTTGCTCACTTAATTCAGTGTTCTACTGCTTTTATCCCTTGTTTATTCAGCGTGGCATTCATAACATACGTTATTGCTTTCTTCTAGGGGCATCACGCAGGTTTAGTGGGGCACAGTGGCACCTGCAGAAAATTGTGAATGACTCAGTAGACAGCTCTGATGATGAGTTCTTTGATGCCCGAGGTGAGTGTATTAAAGAAAGTAATGAGATTATCTTTGGAATTACAAGAGAACAACAATTTCCTTGTTATAGCATTATTAGTAGAAAGTTAACTTGCACACCATGTTTTTTTTAAAATCATTTGTACATTAAGAGATTAAAATTACATTACATTTTATTTTAAGTGCAGCAACAGATTCTGTAGCACTGTTACAATATGGAAGAGTGAAAATTAACAATAATATTGCAATTGACAATATGCAAACATAAGAATAATATTAATACATGTTAAGACATTCCGGTACAGAAGGAAAAGAAGGCTCATCTGGCATCAACCAATGAAGAGCAGCTGCCATTCATTGGTTAATTCTAGAGGAGTCCCCTGCTGGCGACCAATAGAGTCACTCTTACGGACCTTTAAAATCATGGTGCTCCGAGGCGTACCTTGCCCTGCCATTTGCCAACAGGGACTAAAATCCCTGTTTCTGCCAGGGCAAGTTGCCAGGAACTGTTGTTTGCGTATGAGACAACCACTCTGAGCAACTTGGCCTGAGAGAACAATGGCTTTGGTTCCTAAGAGCGACTCTATTTGTGGCCGGCAGGGGCTCCTCTAGTATCAACCAATGGAGAGAAGCTGCTCTTCATTGTTTGAAGCCAAACAGAAATCTCAGTTCTAGTAAATTACAATTGTTTATAGACTACCAGTGGGCTATTCCAATAGGTGGACAGTGAAACTTGACAATAAACTTAAGACATTACTACAGAAGGAGAAGAAGACCCTAATTTTATATAGTTACATAGTTCATAAGGTTTAAAAAAGACCTAAGTCCATCAAATTCAACCCTTCTACCTAACCTTCCTATTCTTGATCCAACACTTTTACAATTTCAATATATTCTTTCTTAAAAATAGTGTAATATATAAATACTTAGTTATAGGTTTTTTTCACAAAAATACCCCTAAGACTTCTGATCCTCAAACATCTGCTCATATAGGTTTAAATTCACAATCATTAGTGTAGCCTTGAACAGCAATATCCTGTCCTTGGTAAGAAAAAAGGGAATAACCTCCCTTGCGCTTGTGGACATTGATATATTGTATGCAATGAACCTTCAGTGAAAAAGTGATTGGAGTGGGGAAAGAGGATAGCCTAGTTTTTCCCATGGGGATCAAAAACAATAACTTGATATGAGCAAGAAGAAAAAATAGTTCAAATAGGTACAATTATTATTGTTATGAGTTAGTCATGTCAGCACATTGATATCTGTCCACAATTCTGTAATAACTAAAAAAATCTTACAGAAATGATAGGAAACAGCCCTTGTGTGTGAAAGAACCAACATTATAACTAAAAGTTGAACTTGAAGATTTCATAGAGACATATAATTTGACAGAATATAAGAACCATTAAGCACATCTAGTGTGCCCATTTTTTAGAGCTGTGCAAATGGGCGAAAAAGGAGTCGGACAAATTTTTTGGTTTGTTTTTGACCCGTTTTTCGGTACACTGAATTTCCACCTGCAAGGTACCCCCCCATACACCTAAAACAACCTGCCTGTGCCACCGCTGTCCCTAAAACAGCCTGCCTGTGCCACCACTGCCCTTAAAATAGCCTGCCTGTGCCACCTAAACACTTACTCGCTTTACTCATTCGTTCACTCATTCATTCACCCATTTAGTCTCCCGCACCCCCTTACCTCTCTTGCAGATTTCACTGGTTCGGGGGCCGGCCGAGCATCACTGGGGCAGCGCAGACATCTATGTGGTCTGACGGCCACCTAACGTGGGCATGCAGCTTACTGCTGTGGTGCCCGCACGCTGTGTGCTGAAACTCTTTCCCCGCCCAGGGGAGCAGAAACCTGGGTGGGAAAAGAGTTTTCTCGCACAGTGCATGGGCGACACGGTAGTAAGCAGTGGGGCTGTGTTAGGCGGCCGACCCAGCACCCCCCTGTTGAGTGGCACCAGGAGTGGACCGTACCCTTTTAGGTACGCTGCTGTATGTATATATATATATATATATATATATATATATATATACATGCCAATTTTTTGTGATTGCCTGTTAGTCTGCTTGAGATCAGTCAGGATGCTTATTACTGTGGCTTATTTCCATACTTTCTATAATTGCCCTATAGGACTTAAAGTGGTATATTTTTAATGATCTCATTTGCCTGGAACTTTGTATAAAAATACCATAAAGCTAGATCTTTCATGAGCATCTTTGTTTTGTGTATGTTAACATTTCATATTTAAATTATACAGTACCGTGGAATATATTAGGGCATAATAAACACAAAATTATAATAAATAACATGGCAAAGGAGGAATAGGCATTTAGATGAGTAATAAGTATGTTTTGGCTACACAAATTAATTTGTTAACACATGTTCTACTGTTACTATACACATTTAGTGTACTGTATGACATTGCGATACACCCATACCCTCAAATATGTTAAGCTCCAAGAAAAGGGACATCGTATGAGGACAGAGGGACAAAGGGCTTTGGGACCATTCTAAAGCAGGGCACTTTGGAGGTATACATGACATTACTGTACTATCTACTGTACATTTGACACCTTAATCATGTCATTCTACCAAAAGCAGCCTAGGATAATCAAAAAACCTTTGATATTTTTTGAGCATGTGATGCTTCATTGAAACCGCCTAACATCTCCAGGCAAGATAAGAGACATTCTTTCTGCTGTTAAGCATGCATACTAATGTTGACTGATTAAAGACTGCAATAAAGCAATATTCTTGTTAAAACACAGTGTATTAGTATGGGTGATTAAATCTGGGCCAGCAGATGCAGCGACATTGTATTAAATTAAGGGAACAACAAATATAAACAAAACATACATTAGGATGTACTAGGTACATCCTAAGTTTGTTTTATTGACCTCACAAATGGTCTTTTTGCTGAACTGGCCCAAATCCCAGACATACTATAACATCTTGTGGAAAGCCTCTGCAGAAGAGTGTAGGCTGTTATAGCTCCAAAGAGGGAGCCTTCTCCACATTAGTGTCTATGATTTTGGAATGAGATGTCCAACAAGCTCATAGAGGTGGGATGGTCAGGTGTCCACATACTTTTGGTCATACATATTTAAAGAGCCTGCTGTCATAAGCCTGACCAAGTGAAGCACCTCCTTATCCTACTGTTTCAAAGGAAGCCTGTCCTTCCTCTATCTGCTTCTTCTTCGCACAGAACACCAGCATATGAAATGCTACCTCCCCCAATTTGCCCCTAGACCTAGTTTGCATAGGGCAGATTATGACACTGATGATAACCTCTGGAGTGCTATTTCATGTATTTACCTCATATGATGAAATCAATTCTTAACATTTAATAAAAAATACCACAAATCACAAAATATGAAAAAGAAATGCTATGCCAGTATGTGTCAAGACGACTGAGCAAAGAATGTAGAAGGAATGGGACATCTTATCTCAGGACTCATGACACTTCTGAATTTTACACCAATGCACTCAATGCCAATGTTTGTCCTAATAACATGCATCTATTAATAGATTTGCTATTGACCATCTTCTTTTGAATCAAAGCAGCCTCGCACTGCATGGGCATCCATTATATAGCTTTGAAATGTCACCATGGTAACCTGAAGTCCTTGACAATAGCAGCGTTCACATCTGCAGTAGCTGGGCTGTGTTAAAAATACCAAAATGTCTTGACTTCTCTGTCTGCAGCAATCTGACATCTGCTTAAGGTTTAGTGTATTCATATTGCACATTCAAAGGTTTGGTACTTGTATCATTGTATCAGACAACCAGTCTTTTCACTCATGTCGTGTGTCAATTTCAAGTCATTGTAAACCAAACAACAAGTTAATGTTTACTAAACAAGTCTTGGATTTAAAAAGTTGCAACAGAAAAACATTAAAGCAAGGCACCAATATTGTTGCATAGAAAATTCATGATTATTCATGAGTACAAAGTAATTCCAGCGTTCTACGGCCCCTCACTTAGTCTTAGAGGACGGCCTCTTAAAACTCATGAGAGTCCATGAAGTCAACAGTTCCACCAAATGTCCTGTACTGAGCTATATATTTGACCATAATTTAACCATAGATTCTTTCTGGGGTTTCGTTTGTTCAGATAAACACAGTTTTGCCAAATGCTCATCATAATTCAATGCTTCCATTCTCTTAATTAATTTACTAGCCTATTTTCGTGTCTGTTATGTGGATCAGTGGCAAAAGCTATACTGCATTCCACCATATGTTTGGGAAGTGTCATTCTTAGCTCGAGGTCAATGAAGAAGTAGTTCCGCTGTTGCCTATTGCACACAGAAAGCACATAGAGAAATCAATAACAAGCTTTAGTATATTTGTGATAATGATGAAAGTGTCTATATTTTTCATTGCCTCACACTGCGTCTGACTGGGAGAGCACTGAAAAGCATTTGGAACTTTCATTCAACACATCAGCTGGTTATTTCTACTTTAAACTCTTCATATTGTCTAATCACAGTCTCCCAAGATTCACCTTGGCTCGCTAGGAACAGCTGGGGAGCTCAGTTGATGTAGTAAGAAGATAGAAGATAGAAGTACATGGGGAGTCATTATAAAGTACACCCCAAACTTATTACAATGATACCACCTACTAGACAAATTGCTAAATCACCAGTTTATAATCTCTGTGGCTATAGACAATTCAAGTGTAGTTAACATTTTTTGAACAACTTCTTGGTCGGGGAACACAGTAAATGATTGTTATGATTTGCTGGCAAGTGAATCATAGGTTTTTTTAATCACCCTCACGATATAGTTGTGACTAAAAGGAACTGACCCATTTCTTTATCCAGTTTGCTCCCCTTTATTCTGTCCTAGTTGGTACATTCTCAAAAATGTTATTTTTCAAATGTAGCAACGTATCTTCATAAAGGTGATATATGAAATATTATTAGGTACTGGTAAGTAACTACAGTTACACTACAGTTACACCTTCTCTATATAAACTGGCATGTACACAGAAGTGTACCGCAAAATAATTTTCGGTTGTTTGATACAGTAAGAGGAATTGCAGGCCCAAGCTTGTGGGCTTCCTCCAAGCTACTTACTCCACACATTAATAACCATTTGTTTTCAATGTAAGAGCTCTGAATTTATTAACTATTGTATCCATTATTTTGTTTTCTACATTGCAGAAGAAGTAGTTGAAGGAAAAAATGCCATCCTGATTGGAATGAGTCAATGGAATTCCAATGACTTAGTAGAACAGATCGAGACTATTGGAAAATTGGAGGACAGTGCAGGTAAGCAAGTTTTCTTTTAGTACTGAGTGATATTGACATTTCTTGGAAGTAAGCAAATATACATTTTAAAGTACTTTGATAGAATTTCTATAAAGACCTATGGATTTAATTGCTTACCTCAATTGCAATGCCATCGCTGCTGTCTTTTTAATCCTGTATTACCTTTATTTACTGAACTGTTAAACCTCCAGAAGCTACATGCATAAAATGTTGTATGCATGTAGTTTATGGAGGTTTGACAGTTCAGAAACTAAAGAAACTATATGCATACAACATTGTACCATATTGTATTCTTCTTTCTCCTTTAAACTCACCTCAGTTTCTCCACTATCACTTAAGAAAAAAGATTAAGCTGATTGAGAGGAATAAAAATCACACAAATCAAGACAGCAGGGATGACATGTTGATCGTAAATGTCACAGAACTTTATACATAGAGGTTTGCTATATTCTGAAAGATTATATCTGTGGTGGATTAGCAGTGGTTAAGGGGAAATCCCATAGAAAACCAAATACTTTGAAGATAGCCTGGTTTTATATCATTTTGTTTCAATAAACTCCCTTCATCTGCTGACCTGTATATGCCGTTGTTGTCTATGGCAAGGCTAACAAAGTCCATCCCTCCATAGACTTTTATTAGCCAGAGTGTTTAACACTGAGCCATTCTATTTTATCCTTATCACAGGCAATGGAATAGGGAGTCAGGGTGTTTGTCTAGTAGATTGTAGAGAATACCAAAGCTAAAATATATATATGTAAAAAATTCTGATAGGCAGCTACATGAAAACATTATATTAAATGTAATTACATTTTTTAAAAAAAATGATTTAAAGAATTATATTTTGAAAAAGTATATATATTTAATTTCGTACTGTGCATTTAAAAGGTTTGAAGAACGTGTAGTTCAGTTGGGACCTTGCAGCAAAATGTAAAATGTGTATGTGTCCAGCAGAAATAAAAGTGACAACGTACCTGCACTCCTTTTTTTTATACCAGTGAATGGGTGCACCCGGTTTGAGAGGGTTTGGGAAACTGGTAATTTTTCTTTGATCTAACACAACTTTGTCCATAATATGTTACTGTCAGAGTTGGCTCATGAAGCTCCTTCTGTTTTACTACCCATCTTCAGTATGGAGCAACAGGTACCTACATTTGCATATTTACTTAGGATGACAGTAGCCTTTGGACATAAATATGATAACGCAGCTATTTTACATTTCTGTAATGTAGGCTTTTGCCCAATTTAATAATCCATGACTCCATGCCTACCCTCCATACATCCGCTGCTTCAATTAGAACACAGTTAATAATGTCTCATTAAGTCTTCCAATATAGATATAAGCCTACTCATTTACATTTGAAGAAGAAACTCGTCTAGTTGATACAATTTTATAGTAGTATTGCAAAATATATACATGTGTGTGTGTGTGTGTGTGTGTATATATATATATATATATATATATATATATATATATATATATATATATATATATATATATATACACACACACACAATGAGGCTTGAAAGACTGGCATTGCAGATGCATGTTCATTTCTGATGTTGCAGGTTTTATTATCTGTTATGATACGTTGCCAAAGGTATACCCTTGGAAATAATATGTTGCGGATGTTTTTGGAACTAAAGGGTTAAAATACACTCCTAAATGTCTCCTGCATAATTAGACATAAACAGAGTGTTATCAGCCTGCTAGCAATGATAACATGCAGATGGTTCTAACCTTTTCTTGAGTCTATAAGCTGTGTATTCTGTAGAAGTAATAAATTGTAAAACCTCTGGATACCAAGGGAATGCAGAGAAGAGCTAACTAATGGCAGTGCCTTAAAATAGAACTTACATTACACATTATTTCCTTTCTGTTACACTCTGCTGGATGGAAGTCGGCCAAGACTGGAGATAGAACAGATACAGCGTTACAAATGGTCCACATTCACTGCCTTTCATATTCAACTGTTTTTAGATCTATAATAGTTACTATTTCAGTGACATACAAAGTTGCCAAAATCCATTAAAATCGAATTTCCATGATTTCATTGGGTTTTTTTTTTGCTTCTCCTTTTTATAAACAAGGTTTTATTTATTTATTTATTCTTTTACTGTTTTTTTGTGTTTATATCTGTTAATTTAAATATGAATAAAATACAAGATAACATGTATGGATATAAATACCTTACTTACTTTTTATACTTACTCTACTCAATATAATACTTTTATAACTAAATGCAATACTAGAAACATCCTAGTACAGCTGAATGTCCAAACCCTTCCCAGAAATAACTCTTTAATTAAAGTAACATTTTGCCTAATTCGTGTTTTTTGATGGTGGCACTTAAATGTTATGTGTAAGCAGGCACTGATATGTTGCTAACATAGAAAGGGAAAAAACATTCCCAACATTTTTGTCTTGTTTTTCCCCATGTAATTAAACCTTCAAAGGAAACAATAAAATGGTAGATCTGCTAAGGTTTCTTTGTCGGACATATTAGAGAATGAAATTAAAGCTTTACCGCCTTGGAACAGTACCTAAACCTAAAATGCCTTTTGAAATATAAAGCAATTAAAATGTGTTGCATATGTGTATGTATACATATGATAATATGTTAATGTATTTGAAGGCAGAGTTAGGACTGAATACAAGAATAAAACAATCCTTATAGAGAGATTTCTATGTAAATATTAGTTATAGCAATTATTGGTCCAAATACACCTGACGATACTTTTCTTTGTTTCTAACATATTTCATTAGCAGAGTATATAAACTCACCTAAAATAGGGTAAAACATATAATGAAACAAACTGTAAGAGCTACCTGGACAGGTCAGGGATAAAACCTAATACTGATAATAATCTCTTGTTCCACAACCATGTTCACTATGTGACCTTGAGATACATAGGAAGTATGAGAGAATATATACTGATGGTTCACATACCCTTTCTCATTTTCACATCAACTAGGATAAGCTATAAGCCTTTAATCAATGTTTTCTTCTTTGTTTCATAATCTACTTATAGTTCCCTTGTGTGTGTCCTGATATCTTGAATATCTTTACTGTCTGCACATTAATAATAACCACTTGAAGACAGTTCAATCTTTCAGTCTTTGTTCAAAGTGCACTCAAACATGGTGAGCTTGAAAAACGTCAAAATGAAAAAGTTTTCTTTTATGTTTCTAAATTATTTGCTATATGATTATATTTTAGACTTTCAGTCTAGACTTTCAGTCTAGATCACTTTCTTGCTGTGTTATCGTCTATGCTTGATAGCTGCCTGTATGTCAGCCATATTTATTAAAGTAGGGTAGCTTGGTATGATACAAGTGGTCAATAGGTGAGAGTTTTTGCTACTCGCTTTGTGAGTATGTCTGTATGATATGGTCTTCATGATTTAAGTAGAAACATATGTTCCCTGGTGGCCTTTAGTTCATCCACCACATGGTGACCTGTATAACTGGTAAATCTGGACAACGTGTTAACCTTATAGTTAAACAAGAGTTTAATTTTGCTTTCTTAGACATTGAACTAAAATCTGTCTCTACTCACCCACTCTTACAAAGGCTGCCTGAACATATAAACCTGTTAAATATAAGCTTTCAGAAATTAGATGGATCTGCTAACTCTGCACCCCATACTAGATTGTTGTCACTCACACTAATTTACTTTCATGCTCTCACATTTTCACTTACTCACACTCTCATTCATGCTCTCACGCTCTTTCAAATTCTCATTCACTATCTCACATACTTTCTCTCAATGTCTACCTTTTCCACCTTCCGCTTCCACGCAGGGGCGTACCTAGAGTATTTGGCACCTGGGGCGGATCCTGTATGTGCCCCCCCCACATACACTTTAACACTGCATGGCTTCTACTGTTATATACCGGCGCAGACACTGAAGGTGGTACAGCATTACTGTTATTATACTGAGGCAGACATTGACGGTGGTACAGCATAACACCTATCACTATATACTGAGGCACACATTGACAGTGGTACAGCGTAATCCCTATCACTATACATTGAGCCAGACATTGGTAATAGTGCAGCATAACTCCTATCACTATATACTAAGCCAAACATTGATGTGGTGTAGGCCTACCACTTCATTGTCTGGCTTAGGGATGCCCCGAAACGAATTCAGGACTGAAACCGAAAATGCAGCATTTACCTGGCCGAAACCGAATATGACCCCCCCACACCATAAAAAAAATCTAACACTTTTATTTGAAGTAAGTAACACACCAAAATAGGACAAAACAATTAAATATATATATGTAACCAAAGAAAAAATGGGCACTCACGGGTCTTTGCAGTAGTTTATTTCAATCAGCACGGCCAATGTTTTGGACTACCTCCGGTCCTTTCTCAAGGCAAAGACCCGTGAGTGCCCATTTTTTCTTTGGTAACATATATCTGGCTATTTTTGGAGCACCCGGGCAAATAAGAGCCTGTGTATATTAACAATATTTCTGAGTGTGCAGCCGCTCCCTTTGGTTTGTATGTATATATATATATATATATATATATATATATGATTGTTAACAGCAATCACATTCTTATCATGCCCAGGCATACCCAGATTCCAGGATATACTCGCAGACTTGGCATGATAGGAGTATGATTGCCCTATCTACCCCTTCTCACTCCCTTCTGCCCTATCTACCCCCTATCCCCCATCTCACCCATTCTCCCTATCTACCCCCTCCAAACTATCTACCCTCTCCCTCTTTGAAGTTCACTTACCTTTCAGGAGTCCTGCGATGGGGGTGCAAGGCCTCTGTCTCCCAGCTCTGCCACTGTATGGAACAGTATAGAGTGATGGGAGTTATGATGTACTTTAGAGCATAATTATATAATGAAAAATTCATTGGAAATGGTACAGCATAACACCCATCACTCTCACACACTTACCAATCCACACACTTACCAAACCACACATATACCAATACCAATCCACACGTATACCAATCCACACACATACCAATCCACAAACACACTAATCCACACACATACCAAACCACACATATACCAATACCAATCCACACCTATACCAATCCACACCTATACCAATCCACACGTACACCAATCCACACGCACACCAATCCACACGCACACCAATCCACACGCATATCAATCCACACATACGCCAATCCACACGCACACCAATCCACACGTATATCAATCCACACATACACCAATCCGCACGCATACCAATCCACACGCATACCAATCCACACGTATACCAATCCACACGCATACCAATCCACACGCATACCCATCCACACATATACCAATCCACACATATACCCATCCACACATATACCCATCCACACATATACCAATCCACACATACCAATCCACACATACCAATCCACACATATACACTAATCCACACATATATACCAATCCACACATACCAATCCACACACATATACCAATCCACACATATACCAATCCACACACATACACCAATCCACACATATACACCAATTCACACATATATACCAATCCACATATACCAATCCATACACATACCAATCCACACATATACCAATCCACACATATACCAATCCACACATATATACTAATCCACACATATATACTAATCCACACATATATACTAATCCACACACACATACCAATCCACTCTCACTTAATGCTTCGCTACCTTTCCTTTCTTCTTTCAGCCTCTTTTCCTCTTCTTCGCTCCTCTTCTTCAGTTCTTCTGTCTTCTCTGTCTTCTTCCGGGTCAGAGGGCACGGACAGCGGTGGGCGCAGCTTCAGTGCTGTGCGCCGGGATCTGACAACAAACCCCGGTGCACAGCAGCTGTTGCCGTGCGGATCGAAAGGGAGCGGTATCGGAGGTCTTTAACAGACCTCCGGCTCCCTTGAGTGATTACTCAAGGGAGCCGGAGGTCTGTTAAAGACCTCCGATACCGCTCCCTTGCGAGCCTGCTCCTCCAGCGGCGGACATTACTGTCCGTCTCTGGAGGGGTGCCGGGTGCCAGCAAATTGGCACCCCCCTGATGAGGGGCACCCGGTGCGGACCACCTCCCCCCGCCCCCCGCTAGGTACGCTACTGCTTCCACGTCTTCTTTGCCACAGCTCTGCTTCTTCTCTTGCCTCTTCTTGTTCTTCAGTCTACTTTCTTCTGCATCTTTGAATTAGGCGTCCCTGAGCACTTCAGCAAAAGTAGTCAGACAGGACAGAATAATGGAGACAGATTTGAGGAGAAAGAGAAGCATTTTTGCACCTCTCCACTAATATGTCTGCATTATTCTGGCTCATCCTAGGAAATTAATCATGTCACTTGCAAGGAAATCTGAATATATTTTACTCCTTCAATAATATTTTTTCATTATGCTTCTTCATGCTTAAAAACTGTACAGAAAGTAAAGAAAAACACAAAAGGAGAGCTTCTCACATCACAATAAAGCAATATGATTTTACTATGATTGCAGATCATGTTCGTGCCCTAAGGAAGGGAGGTTACTCCTTTTGCTATGCAGCTGTTTTCTTAATCATTTTTCCCCGATGACATTTTAAGAGCTATTAGTTGATTTAGCCTGGATTTCTTTACCATTTTCACTCCAGATTTTCCAGTTAATGCAATTACAAGGTGTGTCCTTAGACAGGCAATCATCACAAATGCAATTATTGGTCATTAAGACATAGCAAGGGATGCTCAGATATGCCTTGAAGAAATACTGTGGGTATGTGTGTATTCTTGCATGGAAGCAAAAACAATTATATTCAGTTATATAGGGCTGACAGCACACACAACAAAATATATATAGCAATTTTCAAGTACAAGTCCATTCCCTGTGGAATTTACAATGTAATTTTAGCACTTAGGTGTTGTAAGAACCTCGCAGGAGTCATGAATGACAGTAAGATGTATGAGTAGGCTTAGAGATAGCCTAATAATTACTAGAATTTATTTTGTGTACTTAGTTCTAGTACAAAATGATAATGTATACACTTAATGCAAGTGTGTGTTTGAATCACCACGCCATATTTTAAATAAAGCTAGCAACATGATAGCCACAATCTTTTTATCTAAATTACAGAAGTTTGCCATGTTAGCTGAGGGACGTTACAGAGCACAGTACATAAAGTTAACTTTATTGGTTAACTTATCTATAATAGATTGTAAACTTTTAAGACCTCTTTTGTTTCATCTTCAGGCTAATGAAAAAGAAACCTAAGTAGTCTTGAACATTTACAACTGTACTTGTACTTAATGGTCTCATCTTTACCACATTTGTATTTTATCTAAATTATAATAAAAATAACATATATAATGTATAGATATCATGCATATCTATCCATAAGTAATCAGCAAATACGTTAACACAACAAACAAGCAAATATTGTCCTGTAGACAGAGACAAACTAGGATGAAAGGGGGCTCCAGGGATATGTATACGTAATTAAACACTTTTATTTAAACAAATGCCCTATCCAGCTTTCTTCTGCTTGCATACATAGCAAAATTGCTTGGAATTTTAAATGATATTTCTTGGCTCCTAAATAAGCATATTTTCCATCATTTGAGATTTAAAAAGTCTTGCAGCCAACCCTTAAGGACAAGCTAGCTTGCTAAGACTGAATAACAATCAAAAAATAATTAAACTTAAGTGAGGCTTGCAAGAGGGGCAATTATCGATGTGTTGCTCTGTAATGAAGAAAATGTGTGATGGACAGCACTCTCCTTGCAATTTACACACTGCTGGAGATGACACCTGCAACAGAATGGAGAACAAGTCTTCTGTCCAGTAGACTTTGGGGAGTTCTAAGTGTAGAGCTCATAGTTAGGTTTGTTGTCTTTGATTTTAAATGCCAAGGGGGTCAGAGGTCTGCAAGATTCTAAGCCACCTATGATTTCAATCAAATTGCTTTTATTGACTTGTAATCACTTTTATTACTTATGATATATCAATAAGATAACCTATATGTGGTTCTTCAAATAAGAAGCAGAACAGAAATAAGTGACCCGGACAATAGAAGCAGGAATGTGCTTCACCTTGCAGAACCCCTCTCCAGCAAACAAGTGATCTGTAATAACACTGAATCTTTGGATGATGTAAACAAATTAGGGTCCAAAAATGTGACTATGTAGTCCGGAGGCTGTGATCCAAAGTTTTCTGATATAACAATTTCCACACATTTTGCAGTGAGGCGTACAATGTAAAGATAATTAACTGTAACGGAGAGCTTGAAGTGATCCTCAACTCACAGCATTCAACCAAACTTTGGTATGTAGCCTCATATAGACAAATCGCCACAACTCACCAAGGTATTTATTGTATCAAGCAGATGTGTTAAGCAGATGATTTAAACTTTCATTGGTCTATGGGGCTCCAACGGAGTATTCTTGTGTAAAAATAAATATATTCTGTAGTTTATTATTAGTTAATTAAATCCTTAAATCGCCCATCAGATTATCCAATATATATATATATATATATATATATATATATATATATATATATATATATATATATATATATATATATATATATATATATATTGTGGCAAGGTAACGCAGTCTGTGTATATCAGTAGCAGGTTGGAGCGCTCATTATTCCCAGCATGAGGGGGTTAATTGTTGGGAGGTCAGCAGGTGGAGGCAATTAACCTGCACTCAGGTGTTTAAAGGGTGGCCGTTAGAGGCATTTGTTGTCTGGAAACAGGGTGAGAGGCAGGCAGGCAGGCAGGCAGGCAGGCAGGCAGGCAGGCAGGCAGGCAGGCAGGCAGGCAGGCAGGCAGGCAGGCAGGCAAGCAAGCCAGAGGCCCTCAGACTTTATCAAAAGGATTTGTTTTTGTTTTGGTTTATTTACACTATGAAGTGCATCGCTGTGGACTGTACAAAACAGCAATAAACCACATCTTGCTTTTATTCTGCTGGTGTTCGGAGTTTCTTGTTTTGATCGGGCCATCCAGCTACAATATATATATATATATATATATATATATATATATATATATATATATACCGGTATATAATAAAGCTTGTTTTCATCAGCAGCAGCAACAATAATATTAAACTGACTTGTCTACCCTAGAATTTGTCCGTTTTTTCCATTTCAGCGTCCCGTGCTTGGACTTTCTTTTTGTGATTGCTACATATATGGCATAAAGTCTAAAAACTCCTTGTATACGTGATATGGGAATCTTTTCTGTGACATACATTTCTGTTATTTGACAGGACCCACTTTAATTCACAGAATGAAACATGAATTGTGAAGGTCATTGGGTACATTAATAACTTTGCACTATGGCTGCCCTTTTCAACTACAGATCTCAAAGTATTTTATGGAAGCCATTTATCTATCAGTACCGTTATTATTAACAACTTGTAACATGCTCTTATATATCTTAGGCCGAGCAGGATTTGCTCCCATGCTAAATAGAGTGAGAGAACTGGCTTCTTATGTTATGTAAAGTGACTTCAAGTGTCCTTGTCTGGTCCATACAATTTGTACTAAAGGTGCGGATCCACTTACTCTTTAGAAATGAACACTTTTACAACTAAGAATGGTATTAGAAACATCGATTTTAGTAATGTTGAACACCTAAACACTTCTCAAAAATAATTATTTAATCATAAAACATTCTGCCTTGTTCATATTTTTTTAGGGAATGTTTAATTGTCATGTCACACCAAGGCAGGCACTGATATGTTGTTGGCATTGAAACAAAAAAAGAATTCTGAAAGATGTATTGGTCTGAATAAAACTTAAAAGAATAGTCTAATGTCCCCGACACACCTGATATAGAAAAGTGCATATTGAAGTATTCTGAGTTTTTTTTTTAATATGCATTCTCCAAAAAATAAAAAATAAAGTAAAACACAATCACTTAACTGACACTTAACTATCCATACTGCAAAAAATCTAGTGGCAAAAAAGCACTTCCAGTGCCCCTTGTTATTTTTAAAGGGTTTTTCATAAATATCATTCTGATTTGATGAACAATGCTGACTAATTATTGTGAGTGTGCTAGGTTAATGGAAAATATGACTGTTAGGGAAGGTTTAGTTATTACCATGGCACGCATAGAACTGAACATGACATTAAATGTTGCTTAGAAATGCAACAGAATAAATATTAGACATTTACCAATTTTATAGACTTTGGCCAATGTATGAAACCCGTCATACTGCTAGCACAGACTGGGGCATGCCATCAAAGGGAAATATCCATTGTTTTTTTTCCAGTTTATTTGTTGTGAGCTGTGAATCTTCTCTAACCCGTTGCACAAGTTCATTGAAAATTCTAGCGCTCTCTGGTGACCTGCTGTCTATTATGATGGTCACCTGGAACCAGCGAAGTGTTAGAGCAAAATCATTTCTCCCATCTGGGCTGATTCACAGCTGTGTTAAAAGTGATATTTGTTTGAAGAAGCCCATTGTAAATGACAAAAATATAGTCTTCTGAAATTGTCTCAGGCTATCACCACCATCATCACCAATGTTGTCCCTCTTAAAGGTGTGTTTTTGCCAGACTCGTTACTAATGCTGGAAAGCCATTATTATTATTAGTTAGTATCATACAAAACCATTACAAAAATAGTTAAATAGATGCTTCAAATTGACAACATATAAAAACATACTTAGAAACTCTCCTGTTAGCTACATATAGTATCAGCCAAGTGTTTTTGTATATGTCTTCAATTGGGTAGAAGGAAGTAAATTAGCAAAGGACAACAGGACAAGCGATTTAACACTCCAGTCTTGTGCAATGCACATCACGCAGAAATGAAACAATCATCCCAGAGGATCACAAGAAAATAATGCTTTTATTTCCATGTAAATAGGCATTTTTAATTAAAACATCTCTAAAACACCTACAGCTATAGAAAGAAAAACCACAAGGTTTGTACAGTTGCGATAAATACACTTAATTACTCTTCAAGCTAAGTAGGGGAGAAGCCCATAAAATATGGCCGTTGGCACTGTCAGTCTGCATTTAGGGCTTACAATAGTTTCTCTATCACCACTGAAAAATGAATTTAAACAACGAAAGACCAGAGCGCTGCCAGGTCCTTATCTTGTGGTATTTATACCATCCAAAACCTTGACAAAGGTCAGCAGACAGAAATATAATCTGCTATATCCCTTATTTATCTTTGGATGGCACAGAGCGTAGGCGTAAAGGAGCTGTCAGTAAACTCTCATCGTTTGAAATGTGCAGCTGAGCCATGACAAGGCTATGCCTGTGTATCGAATTCACAACAATTTACACAGTTTGTGAACATACGGTACAACCAGGGGAACGTGCCCATCAATAAACAGAGCCTTTTATAAATAAAAGTGTCAAATGGTAGGTTTGGCAACATTCAGTCCAGGGAGCAAGTCTCATTAAGTGGCCCAATATATTCGAGCTACAATGTACTAAGTGGATATACAGACCAGTCCAACATACAATCCCCAAGAACATCATAGAGGATGCATAAAGGAGTTAGTAAGTATCCAGTCACTGTAAATGCTCCCTAAAATGCATTTCATTATATACACCAGTGGGTATTTGTGATATTACAAGTTAAACACGAAAAAACTTCTAGCAGTGGCCCAAATTTTGCCAAGTGGGCAACCATCCCCTTGCCAGTTCTCCCCTGGTGTTAAAACCTGGATATAATGCACAAAACTGCGTTTGCAACTATGGTATAGTTTTGTATTAAACAATTTTCTGAGAAATGGCAGTCACTCCAAAATGTGAATATAAATGTGCACAAATGATCCATTGAAAGAGGCAGACATACCTAATGCATAAATATTTGTTGGATTTTTGCAACAAATAATGAGTCAGAATCAAGTGGCGGTAATGGTACTGCAATATCTATAATGGCAGCCAATTCTGTTTCTAGAAATAATTATACCGAAAGCGCCATATTCAACATTGCAGCTATCATTCCATTGTTGTCACCGTCTTATGGTGTTCTGCACAATCAAGGTGAAAGTTTGTATTTTAGGTATTGGCCTTATTTCATGTTCATAAGTGTAGCAATAGGTTACTAATGTTATAACACTACATGTGGTGCTTTTCATAAGCTGTGCTGTGATGAGTATAATTTACAACTGGCCCTAGTGTGGCTATACTCACTCTGCAGGTGCCAACAATGGCTACAAGTGTTTTAGTTGCTATTCTTGGCGTCTCTTCTGTTGGGTTGAGACAACAGTTGGTCTTCATTGTTCTTAAGCCCACATTGCCTCACCCAGCTATGGTAGAATTGTCTTGGAATAACATATTGAGGGATGTACTGGCCACCAGACAAACAATGGTGCGCTACAGCACCTTCCGCATATCTTTAATTTAAAATAATCCCTCAATAGGTGGCCCTGTTCAACGTGTATTGTGCGACCTCATGATGAGGCCATGGGTCTTAAAGTGTAAGGCATCTTCTTTTGTCATTCCATAAGAAAACAACAAAAATACCTCTTATTTGATCAAATGTAGTAAATAAAATAAAAACACATCACAGCTGTTTTGTTGGCACCCATTGAAGTTTTGTTTAGAAATACATATTTCCCTGAAAAGGCATCTGTGAGTATAATGCTCTTTTGAAATGGCTTCTGTGTGTGCGTGGTCTATTTATACAGCTGCTGAGCGCCAGTCTGTTTCCACTGCACTTCCCCATTAGTCTCACGCTGCAGAGACAGCTGCGCTCCTTGCTTGCACTACAACAATTAGCTAAATGTGTTGCATTGCAGAAAAACAGAGACCTAATTGTCAGGCACTTCAACACGTTAACTAATTATGAAAAAAAAAGATTAAAAATGATAACGTTAACAAAATAGATACGCATAGGTATCGGTGTATGTGTTTTTCTTAACTAAAATCTGTTTGTCATAGAAATATAATGGAACAAAAATTACATTCGGTTACCTGTTCTATTCTCCCTCTCTCATATTTGTTGTTGTCTCATGCTATAAGAGGAAAAGCAAGATACAAAATCCTTGGAGTCAAGTAAGAACACATCCCTTCACATTCATATCTTGGGTAGCTATGAATATTATCAATGAGGAAATACTGTCTAAGTAAAGGAAATTCTGGCACTTAGTGATAAGGTGTGGATTTCCTTGAAGGAACAATTTATATGCAGAAGGTAATTACAACTGTTCTATAATTAACTATGGGAAATTATTTTGGTGCTTTATTTCTAAATGAAATATGATATTAACCACTAACAATATATTTTCATGAATTAACAATGTGGCTCTGGACACAAATAGTAAATGATATATTGGATAATGCAGCAGTCATATAGTATTATCATATCAGACAAAGAAATGTTCTCCATGCATTTGTTAAATAGACTCCCCAGTACCAGATACACAGTATACTGTGAAGGTCGTTCTTAACATGTTGGGAATAAAGCACCAGATCCCTTTCCATGTGGATGAGTGTATTACACAGCTCTGCAGATTCGTTTGTTTAAGTAGAGTACATTACCCTTGCTCAAAATTATTTATGTACATAAGCAGGTACATGTGATGTCATCAAAAAAAGTAAAACCATGCCTCCCACCATGAACTCTAACCCATAGTATGTCTCATTGGCTCTTTGAAATGTTAAAACTCCTTAAATATTACGGTATGTGCTGTTCTGCACACTAAAAAGTGAAATGCTACATTTTATTTTGACCTACTCCCTTGAGCACATCCATACCTCCCAAGTATACCTTTTTGGGAGGGACAGTCGTTTGAGACTCAATTCCCTCTCTGTCCAAATCCTTTGTACTGGTAGCCCGATAATCCTTCTAAATAAGGTTCAAAATGTTTGGTGGCATGATATATCACAGTGTTCTGTAGCTTTAAAAGTTACAATAATGTATACAATAAATATTCTTATTTTATTATTATTATACAGTGCACTTTCAATTCTTTATACAATTCATTTTATGTAGATTTCAGCATTGTTTATTCACGTTATATATTATGATGTCAGACAGATTTTCTCTATACGGAAAATACAATTATTATAATGATTTCAGAGTATATAAAAACAAGCTTCTCGTCCGAGGACAGATTAACCGTGACCATGTCACTAAATAGAACACGTCGTAAAGCAACACCATGGGAGGAGTGAAGTATTTCAAGAGCTCTTTCTAGCATAATTGGTTGGGTTCAATGAAGAAATCCCATGCCTCAAATCCATTATCTTGCTTATATATTGTGACAGCACAAATAAAGCCTCCAGGGTAGGAATCCATCATATATATAAAAAGCTCCCAGTTACCGCTCATAATATCATTATGTATTATTTTGCAAGGATTGTAATTGTAAAGCTGCAGGGGAGATAGTTATGTAGCACGTAGGTATCTTATGTGTTAGAATAATTAAAACATTCTATGGTGAGGAAAGCAGATGTATAGAGCAAGGTTATACAACCTGCCCTACTTTAGCTGTTGATAGGCTTCAATTTGCATTATATAATAACAGCACTTGTGGTTTAATAGCTGGAAAGCCACAGAGACCATTAAGCAATGAAAGTGGGGATGTTACCGTTTGTAACTTGGATTTTTCACCTTTGCCTACCACTCTAGAAGGACGTCTGCAGGTTTATTATTTTTTTAAAGCATATTGTAAACATCTGTCTTCATTTGATGTGGAACGCATATATAAGGAACACCTGGTTGGATTCCATTTAATTGTTAGAAATTAACGTAAACATATTAACACACTCAGGTGAAATTTTAGTCCTGAATTGTATGCCTACAAAACTCTCCTGCGCTCCCTCGAGAGACTACATAGAGAAGATCCTTGGGGTATGAAATCGAATCCCAGTTCTCACCCAAGCAGACTGCTGCTGTGAGCCCCTTTTCGCTTTTGATCCTGGGAAGGTTGTCCTAGGTTAGCTCCCACCAACAATATGTCACATGCCTTGGCCTTGATCTTCCCTGGTCTCAGCAGATTACTATGAACTCCAAGCAATTGTTTGTTATACTTGTGAACACAATTTCAAAATGAGACCCACTTTATATTGAAAATGAACACATGTACTCTGAATTTTAAATAAAAAATCTTCTCTTTGGAAATTAAAATATGCCGCATCAAATGCAAATCCTCAAACAACTAATTCATAAGGACAGTGTTCTCATTGAGCTGTTTATAATTTTTGTACTGAAATGTTTAATCCATAAATGTCTTGGTGTATCTGTATCCATCTGTGATCTGGATTCAATGTTCTTCATTAATTTAGAATGATACTAACGGTATGTCTTTCTAATAAACATTCTGTTCATTACTGCAGAGCCTTTACAAGAGCCAAAAACTTGACATTTTCTCAGTGATGTTTGCCAGTTTCAGCTACCATTAGTATTATATTCCTATGTTGGCTTCTGCTTTAGTTAGACCTTCAGTTTATGTTCCATTCTTGACTTAATTATATATTTAAGATCCACTCTAGCTTTACCTTTTTGGTTAATATACAATATTTCGCTTTGATTTGCATTGGTTTTTAGCAAAGAATATGATCAGTGGCACATGGAACCTCTCAGTATAACAGTAACAGTAAGAAGTTCCTTTTCACTTGCGTGGCTGTAAATATGTGTGTATGCATGTATATGCATTATGGTTTAGTGTGTCTATTTATTGCAGCTTATAGTAAAGTAACATAAAGAAAGAAGCAGTATCTTTGCTACGGTGACATTGTGAGGTTTAGGGACACTGCGTGGTACTTTACAGGATTACAAGAAACACAATGGGTTGTCTTTAGGCCGTGAGTCATATTTCCTCAGCATTGCAGGTTCCAGACTTGGGTTAGGTTTTGTCTTTGCTTGTCGTTCCCTGGCCCTTTAATCCAGCACAAACTGTCTCCTATTTGGAAAACTTACAAAATGGGGCCAAGACATCCTTTTTTTCTTCGTTGCCTGCCTAACCGTTCACGACGACGAGTACTCAGCTAGTCAGAAGCATTTAAAACATAATGTTGCTTTCAGAAACAAAAATAAAGGCAGCCTCCAGCATCCATTTGCAGAGCGTGTTCTCCTCTCATGTAACTCGCCTAATGCTTTCAGAGCATTCTCTTTTCACAACACCCTTCTCATGAATGACAGATTAACCCTATGTATACCTGTTTTAACCTAATATCAACATGGTGGTTATGCACAACCTCCACTTTACACCTATACAATCTGTCACAGACATACATGAAGATTTATTTTTATAATGTGCTGCCTGATAAGTGGTTACGTTTGGATATTCAGTTAGCTAAAATGAACAATCATTCAGCTTTATGAAAATAAATAAAAATGCCCTGCAGGAGATCTGTTTGGCTGAAGGTATTCACTTCTAGTTAGCTATAACCTTGGCTCCGGTGAATGCTGCATGCAGGGGTCTGTTCAGACTCACAGAGTACTTGTGAAACATCCAACATCAGTGCCTGACCTCATCTACTGGATGAATGGGCAAAAATTCCCACAGAAACGCTCCAAATCCTGTGGAACGCCTTCTCAGAGGAGTTGACGCTGCAAAGGGGGAACAAACTACATATTAACCCCTTAAGGACCGGGCTCATTTTTCGTTTTCTACCCTGTGGGACCGAGGCTGTTTTGACACTTTTGTGGTGCTTGTGTTCAGGTGTAATTTTCTCCTCACCCATTTAGTGTACCCACATAAGTTATATATTGTTTTTTTCAGGACAAGATGGGCTTTCTTCAGATACCATTATTTTGATCGTATCATCTTATTTACTATAAAAAAAATAAAAAAAACATGGTGAAAAATTGAAAAAAAAGACATTTTATGACTTTTATTTGAAAAATCTTTTACTCACCTAAAAAAGCAAGTAAAAAAACTAGCTAAATAGATTCTACTACTTGTCCTGAGTTTAGAGATACCCAATGTTTTTTTGCTGTTTTTTGTACGTTATAGGGCAATAAGTACAAGCAGCGTTTTATGATTTCCAAATCTTTTTTAACAAATCTGGTCAGTCTGCCTACATCTCCTCTTTGGAACATCTTTGAAGCCGGTTAACTCAGTTTAACCCATTCAAACCATATATTTTTGAAAACTAGACACCCCAGGGTATTCCAAATGCTGTTATTTTAACCCTTTCCATGCACCAATTATACAACTACACTTTGTCAAACTTTGTAATAGTAATTTTTTTTATTTTTTTTCCCACACAAATTGTACTTTAGTTATAGATATACAGGTTCTGGTATATGTCACTATCAAACAACACCCCAATGTGTGTTCAGGAACATCTCCTGAGTACAGCGATACCCCACATGCATGGGTTTGTCAGATTGTTTGGCTGGTAAAAGGCTACTTTTGGGGCATGCGTAATTCAGGTGGTCATTTGGTCATTCTGCCTCCATCTCCTCTTTGGAATATCTTTGAAGCCGGTTAACTCAATTTACCCATTCAAACCATATATTTTGGAAAAATAGACACCCCAGGGTATTCCGAATGCTGTTATTTTAACCCTTTCCATGCACCAATTATAGAACTACACTTTGTCAAACTTTGTAATAGTAATTTTTTTCACACAAATTGTACTTTAGTTATAGATATACAGGTTCTGGTATATGTCACTGTCAAACAACCCCCCAATATGTGTTCAGGAACATCTCCTGAGTGCAGTGATACCCGACATGCATGGGTTTGTCGGGTTGTTTCAGATTTAAAATGCCACATTTGGGAAGTGCGCTTTTTTTCTCCATTTTGGTCAGTCTGTACCTATGCCCTATCTGTGAGCTAGGCCACTCCAATTTACCCCATCAGCCATTTTTTTTATATATTAGACACCCCTTGGGTATTTGAAGTGCTTTTATTTTAACTCTTTGAGATTTTTGAGAAATTTTAGCACTTGCTCAAAATAATAAACTTTATTTTTTTATTTTTTTAATACTTTTTTTATATTTTTTTTACACATTTTGCTGGTACTGTATGGTTCATCTAGTGACATCACTGCATAATTATTTTTAAATGTTAGCACATTTTTTTTTTCCATTTTTTTTATTTTTTTTTGAATATTTTACTAATCACATAGTGATTAGAAAGCTGGGCTCCATTGACTTGCATGGTTGAATGCAGTACCTGTATTCAACCAGCAAGTGGAGCCAGTTCTCTAGAGGGTCTGGAGACCATCTAGCAAACTTTTTCTTGTTTGTTTTTTTTACAGAGCGGCGGCCATCTTACTTGATGGCGAAGATCACCGGCGGCTGCGGCTGTGACCGCTCTCCGGAGCGGTCACAGCCCACCTAAAGGTAAGTGTTTGGTGTCGCTGGATGCCTCCTGATCGAGGCATTCCAGCGACACCATTTAAGTTTAGGAGGCGATCGTTGATCGCCTCCTAAACGCTTTTAAAACGGGCGTCCGCCGCCATACAATGTATGGCGGCTGTTGACGCCCCGGGGAGGGGCCAGACATGGCCCCCGATGCCGATCTCGGCCTTGCTGAATGCCTCGACATCGAGGCATTGCAGCAAGGCCGTTTAAGCGAAGAAAGTGATCCTTGATCACTTTCTAAGCTTATTTAACTTTTTGACGGTTCAGGACCGTCAAAGGTCATTTAGTGACCTTCTTGTCATGACGGTCCTGAACCGGCAAAGGTCGCGAAGGGGTTAATGTCTATGTATTTAGAATACGGTGTCATAAAAGTCCCTGCCCATATAGTGTGTGTATATACAGTGTGTGTGTGTATATATATATATATATATATATATATATATATATATATATATATATATATATATATATATATGATATGTAGTACATGGAAATATATGGATAAGGACATCAATGGTCTTAAGAATATGCTATTTTAGCGGTGACCGGGGGCATGTAGTTACTCTTTGAGTTCCACTATGCCCGTTGGCTGCGGACTGAGTTTTACAGTAAAACATGCGTTAAAAACTGCCGTTTATATATATATATATATAAATATATATATATATATATATATATATATATATAGATATCTTTCACTTTAAATCTAAATGATGTGCAATACATTGAGCTACTAAGTAATGAAAGTAATATAGAATAAAAGGAAGCAGAAAAGTGTGATGAAAAAAGAATTATTGTATTGCATCATTTATGTACATTCAATATGCATTCAGTTAGTGGGTGTCTGCATTTTCAAATGTAACCACCTTAACTTATGTTATAAACAATAAAACAAATCAATATTATATTTAATTATAGAAATCATTTCCTTGTGCTTAGATATTTGTGTACATGCTGTTCATAATGTCCCTCAGATATTGACTTCTGCTTCAAATACAGCTTAACATATGCACTGTTATGGATCGTGAAATAATGTACTTCAAAAGCAATCTTCTGGCGGGCTACATGACCATTTTAATTGCCTTCCATCTTACTAATGACATTCACATAGCCTACAATATTTTTCATATGTTGTCATGCTTACACCAAGGGTGTATAAGACATGTTTCTTTTTGTACTCAAAACACAATGCTCAATTAACATCCATTTCTATTTATCACATAGTTACCAAGTCGTAAAGCTCTCAGTAATTGCTGGTTGTAGGCATGCTGGTTGTAGGCATGCCCCCTGTATTATTATTATTTTTTATTATTATACTTTATTTATAAAGCGCCGACAGATTCCGCAGCGCTGTATACAGATACAAGAGGAATGAAGGGCCCTGTTCCCACAGGAACTTACATTCTAGGTGGGTAAGGGGTGAGAAACAGGAGGTGAGGACTGCGTGGTAGTGAACGATGTTAATGTAGGGCGAGATAAGGGTTGTAAGTGGGTGAGAGAGAAGTTTTGATGTTTTATGTCAGTGGTAGGCTTCCCTGAAGAGAAAAGTTTTTAGTGAGCGTTTGAAGGAGGGTAGAGTTGGTGAAAGTCGGGCAGCACGGGGAAGAGAGTTCCAGAGGGTTGGTGCTGCGTGAGAGAAGTCCTGTAGGCGGGTATGGGAGGAGATGATAAGTGAAGATGCAAGGAGCAGGTCATTGTGGCATCTTAGAGGGGGGCTGGAGTATATTTGCTGATGAGGGACGATAGGTAGAGGGAAGTGGCGTTAGTCAGAGCTTTGTAGGATAGAGTTAGTATTTTTAATTTAATTCTGCTATGAATGGGGAGCCAGTGGAGAGACTTGCAGAGGTGTGGCAGATGCTGGGCGTCGAGTGAGATAGATTAGTCTGGCAGAGGCATAAAGGACAGACTGGAGGGGGGATAGTCGGGAGAGAGGGAGGCCGGTAAGTAGGTTGTTGCAGTAGCCTAGGCGGGAGATTACGAGGGAGTGGATTTGTTGTTTTGCGGTGCTGGCAGTCAGGAATGGACAAATTTTGGAAATGTTGCGTAGTTGGTTATGGCAGGATTTAGAGAGTGATTTGATGTGAGGGATAAAAGATAGGTTTGAGTGTAGGCACAAGTTGCCTGTCTCACCATAAAGTCTATAACCATGCTGTGCTAATTGCCACATTACTGGGTCATTATCAAAAATAACAAATCTATCTTGGTTCACCACACACAAAAACCTGACGGGAAGCCACAAACCTTGAATAATATAAATATACAAAGATGCTGGTTAAAATAAATTAGTAAAACATGGGAAATTACCGTCACCATACACTAGGGATATTAATCTATACCAATTGTATACCACTGAAATGATTGAAATAAAATGTATCTAAAAGACTAACAAAAGACGTGGGGGCTCTGTGACTCACTTCCAATTAACAGGACTCTGTCTTTTTACTTTTTCCAAGTTAGCACAAGGAAAAAATGAATGATGGGTTTGCTCTGGAGAGTCCTGATTCACACATATTTTCCTTTGGAGCTGCCCCGGCTTAGGCCCCGCTCTGCTTGTTGCCCGTTCCATGGAGCCGTCCTTACTACTGAGCGCTGGGATATGGCATCAGTTTTCTGCCTTTTAAGAATGTAGGCCCTGGGCATAAATTAACTATGTAGGCTTTGCTGACACGACACAGTCCGCCATAGTGTTAATAGGGTATTGGAGGGTGCAGTATGAGAGCCGAGCATACCTGACATCCCACATAGGTCTGGCTACTGCCTAATGGCTGAGGCATGACAGCATCATAGGGTGTTCCACCCATGGAGCACACCATCATCTCCCTGTTTTTGAAAGCACAATTTCTGATTTGGGGCCGTGCATGCTAAGCTGCCAGTAAGTTCCAACGGACAGGAAAAAGACATATGCTGCGTTGTGGGGAATGTTCTGGTAAAAATGTTGAGCATATCTGCAACTTAAAGGTTCAGAAATACTTTAATATAAATCGATGTTACATGAAGGCACAGGATAGGTATGGAAAAGCTAGAAGTCTTGAGAAGTACTACTGCATTTCAGAAAAATCCAATGAAGTGTCTGATAGAGAGACGTGGAAAAAAAAAATAAAATGGAACAGGAAATATGGTTGGTCTCTTCACTGCATTTTTATTATATTTAATATATATTGTGACAGTGTGATCTATCATATACATTTATGCTGACATTACTGTCTGTAAATTAGTATGTAAAATATGTGTTTTTATGGTAACATATAGTTAAATGCACAGACTAAATAAATTCTAGATTGAGAGAAAGATGTAAAATGAGGTAATGACTTCATTTTTACACCAGTGCACAGAAAGAAGAAAACACTTTACAAATTGAAGTAGTATTACTGTCATTCATTACAGTTTGTACTATTGATGGAGGACCACTCAAACACTAAGGTATCGGTTGATCATAATTACATTTATTATTTAAATGTTACTCATGAGGACATATGCGCTATTTGATTACCTAGATTAATCAGCTCAAAATCAAATGTCTTATGATAATCAAATTTCATACTTAGTGTACCAGCCTTAAAGATACAGTAAAATACAACGCTCTTCCGCAAAAAAGGTAGTGGCTCACCGAATACCCTTTCCCCGATTGGAGGAGCAAGGGAGAGGCTGACGCCATGGTGCATGGCGTGGTTCTGCTCTTTTTCAGATATACTCTAAGAAGCCAGAATATTGCATAGACATGTCAAAGACGTTGAGAGAGAGAGAGTGCATCAGGGAAAAACAACCACTTTTCTGGGAGACTTGGGACCTCTGAGACAGCACAGGAGATGTAAAAATGCGATCACCAACCCTCAGATTATAAGTAGACTTTTGCATTCATCTTCGGACGAACATGAAAACGAACACGAAGAGAAGAGAGCGGCGGTAAAACGTAGACGAAGACGAAGACACACAACACGAAGAATCTTCGTGATCATCTTCGTCTTCGTCTACTAATCTCCCCGGTCCCTTCCCCATCTAGCCTACCTTCTCGCCGCGGCATTGCAGCAGTTGACGGAAGTGAAAATCCGTAGGTTCGCCGTCAGGGGTTACAGGGCAGTGCGAGTGAGCCTATTGGTCGCCTGCAGGGACCTCCTCTGGCATCAACCAATTGGTTGCTGCGGTACGCGTTAACCCCTTATTAACCCCTTATACAAAACCGGGAAAAAACAAAGAAAAAACGAACACGAAGAATGTCCACGAATATTCGCCCGAAGAGAAGACAGGAACGGGCGAATATTCGCAGAATACTAAGATTTTTCTTTGGCAAAGACGAGCACGAAGACGAACACGAAGACCTCCCTGGTGCCCAAGTCTAAGCTCTGTACAATGGGCAAACAGGACACAACAAGAACAGCATAACATTCTGGACTTCTACACTGTAAGTGCCACAGCTGAACCATTACCCAATTTATGTTTTGCAACATCCCCGGATTACAGTAATACCCCACATACAGATTTTATCATTTCAAGAGAGTCACATCCATACTTTACATATTACCCTATATTATACATTTATTAATACTACTGGCTTAGGGGGTTTGGAGTTAATTATTTTTTTAGTATCATTTTTATTTCTAGTGGTAGGGTTAAGGAATATTTGGGCACTATATAGCAATATTTTAAAATAATTATTTTTTTAATGTCCTTTTTTCTGTTTCCAGTGCAGTAGTGGCTGCTTTTGTGTCACATGACAATTAAGCATTCCTTTAAGAATCATGAATAAGCAAAAAGTTTACATGATTAAATACTTTTTTCACTACTACTAATAATGTCTCAAATTTTGATTTAACTGTGATTAATTCAGCAGAGTAGGTGGCGCAGTGCTTTTAAAGGAGGTCACAGTCTGCTATTTATCTTTCTATCCAAAAAATACAAGTATTAAACCATAATCCTTTTTTCTGCCATCAATCATCTGCTCATGCAACAGGAATTTCATTTTGGGTGAAATGTAATTATTTTTTCATCACACTTTTCTGCTTCCTTTTATTCTATATTACTTGGTAGCTCAATGTATTGCACATCCTTTAGATGTGAAGTGAAAGAGATATATATATATATATATATATATATATATATACGGTATATATATATATATATATATATATATATATATATATATATATATATATATATAGTCCAGGGTTTTATCAATTATTAAGCTACATGTTTAGGTACATATATTATTATTATTTAGTGTTTTATATAGCGCCATCAAATTCCGTAGCGCTGTACAATGATGGGTGGACAGGACATAACAAGTAGTATGTAACATAACAATTTGACTACAGATACAACAGGTGAGGAGGGCCCTGCTCAAACGAGCTTACAATATATATAATATAGGTGCCTATATTATGAAGTGCATTTTTTTGTGGCTCAAAGATATTGATTAGGCTGGCGAGGGGAAAAGTACCTAGTGGCACTTTTCCCCTCGCCAGCCTTATCAATATCTTTGAGCCACAAAAAAATGCTGCTCCATACCGTCCCCAAAAAATCGGGCTATGTTTTTATTTAATTTAAATAAAAAGCAAGGGCCAGGGTAAACGTTTATTCAGCCCTGAACTCTCATTGCTGGATGATCACTCCATGAAAGATCAGAAGAAACACAGAAGAAGCAAAGAACAAAAAGAGGGAAGAGAAGAATCAGAGTGTCGGAAAAGAAGACATGGAAGCGGAGAAGGTAGGGAGACATTGAGAATGGGGGTAAGAGAGTGTGAGATAGTGAATGAGTGACAATGAATTACATTTTTGAATTAAAAAAAAAAGCCCTCCAAATTTTGTCTGAATCGAAAAGGCAGGAACCCACATTTGTTGCCTGAAAACAAATGGACGAAAAAGGACCAATTCATTTATGGCCTGATGCACAATCTACCACACATACGTGGTATCTATTAGACTCATGCATTTGGATTCCTACGAATTGCAAATTTACTGAATTTTGGTCAGCGATGTGTACGAAGCCCCAAAAACGAGGCCAGATCCCCATGAATAGGACGAAAAACAAAGCAAAAAGGGCAGCACTTTATCTGGTCTGGTTAGCAATATGTAAAAATTATATGTGTTCTGGAAAACATGGCCGCTGTGGTCACCCTAGTCAGTATATAATGATAGCAGTTATGCTGTACCACCGTCAATGTCTGCCTCGTTATATAATGATAGCAGTTATGCTGTACCACCGTCACTGTCCGGCTCAGTGTATAGCTCTTCCACTTTGTTTTGACAAATGTACCTCTTTGAAAGGCAGTAGCTTTACAGCAAATAGCTTGTGCCATATGATTCCTTATGGAAATTTGCATCATTTCCGACCTCCAAGATCCAGGTAGATTGCAAACTTCTGTTATGTGTTTTTAAAAAAATGTATTTATGTATAAATGGAAAGCTTAATGGCACCTATGGCTCAAGCACTAAAGTAGGACATTAAAAGCTTCATAGCTTGTCTCCTTGTGACATTCCATGCATTGCATCTAGTGAAAGGAATTCATTTGTAAGATACTGGAGGATAGATTTCATTAAAATTATTAACTAAATAAATATTTTATTGGAAAAAGTAAATTATTGGACACTGCATCAATGCTAAATACATTCTTTTTAATGGCTAATTAGAAGAACATGTCAAAATACACCAGAAAAAGTAGGAACTCCAATGTAGATATTTTTTCTCTGGTTTAATTTTTAAATAGTGCTGTATATTATGGAGGATAGTAGCAGCTGCGCAGTCAATTAGTGCTCTTTTTTTACTTGAGACTGTGACAGGTTGTTTACATAGTTTTGGATAAAGCGCAAAAAATATATCTCAGTAGATCTGCTCTTTGGATGTCTTGTATGCAAGATATTTCCTTGCAGCGGTGAAATAGGATTAGCCATGCAGCTGCTTACCTGGTCCGTAGCACAGGAGGAGGAACTGTAGTTAAGAATGGCCACAAACTGTGGTCACCCAGCGATTAGTGACCAACATAGATGTGCCAGTACCCGTGAAAAAAGACAGAATGCAGAACACAGGAGATATAACGCGCGGGGCAACCGTATATAGGGATGAATAAGCGTAGGTGTGCAGAGGTTAAATGGAATTGAAAGAGCTTGGACCACAGGCAGGTAAAAAGTAGCCGGGGCTAATTATTTAGGTTTATTGGTGTTTTTTTTTTTTTAAGATATCAACCCTTTCATCGTACAGGGCATAAAACCTTATGCTCAAAACATTCAGCTAATATGTAAGCATTTCCTTTGTATTCTATTACATTTAAGCTAAACAGGATAAAGTGTTCAGCCACAGTCAGTGCTACTGTTGTCTGGGACGTTACCCAAAAAGTCCCTCTAAGAGCTAAACAATTTTATTTATTTGGATAGAGAAGAAATGTATTTCATTGCTGTTAATGGAGGATTTGGGAATCTAGAATGGCGTTGCACAGTGACTGTCCAGTCTGAATGGGGGGCAGAGAGCCTGTGGATTTCCTCAGAATTAATCTCCTAGTAAGGTTTTTAAAGATGATATGATGGTCATTGCCCTGTTAAAATAAAGAAAACAGATGGCTTCGGATGATGAAGCATAGTCGCAGAGAGATTGCTGATATGCCATTCAAGCAATTACACCGAGTAACTGAAATCATGCAGTGCCAGCACTGAGTTGTTTTGGGAATAAAAGCAGCAAGATCAGCAACGTCTAATCCTGACTTTTATAATCACAAGCCATCTGGTCATTTTATGCGTATACTTTTAAGTAGTGTTTAATTCCTAATTATTATCAGATAACAAAAGAACAGCTAGATCAATATGGAATATACAGTAGCTATGTTATACACAGACAATGACAACACACGTTCTTATGAGTCTATGCTTATTGGGGTCTGTGATTGCTCTCTGATTATATATAATTGCCCCAATATCCAAATTTAATGTTTACTTCTACAGCAAGAGGTCTGAGCATCTTCCTGTCTGGGCATCATTAGGTAATAAAGGGGAGGTTTAAGAAGAATATTAAACCACTTTTGACTTAAGGAGAGCCCCCCCCCACATCTCAAATAAACAGACATACACCATGAATCATTTGTAACAAATGCATTTATTTATTAACATGTTATTATTAATATTGATTTTTTTTATTTTTTTTTATAATGAATCAGCTATGGAAAATGTAGTCCAAGGTGCAGTCCAACTTGTATCTCCACGCTACGACACTATCCATAATGTAACTATGAATCAACTTACAACCATACAGTATATTGTATAATACGATAGTCATAACATATTAACCTACCTTAAACCTCATTAACATGCGCTGGACACTAATGGGCAGGGAAGAATATTGTTAGTACTCCCAAATTGCACCATGGGGCACCTCCCTGAGTGAAGCACTACATATACCCCCAACTACCTCAGGGGCTGTCTCAAAGGGTCATCAACCAACACCTGCTGGCTTGGCTGCTGCCAATTTCCATACTGACCGACAGCTATCCTAGAACCAAAATCCCAGGAGGGAGAGCTGCCTGGCAAGCCCAAGCCATGGACCCTTTTGTCTACTGCATTACCTCTGGGGCTGTTCTTGAGCGCATTAGGTGGCTGGAGTGTCCCTTTAACAAAGCTTTGACATGCATGAAAGAAATGATTTCGTAGACTGTAGAACAACCAAAAGCAGAAAAGGACAGAAGTTCATCAGTTATTGTAGGTTTTATATCTTTAAAGTGGAAGCATATTTTGCAACGTATCCTGCAAGTAGAAGCAAAATACTAATTAGTAACCGTGATAAAGTATCACATGTATTAAAACAGTGAGGGTTTTTTTTTTGCTAACAACAAATACATCCATTAATTTACTAAAATAAAGACTGTAACGTTACAAGAGCGGGACCCTCTCCTTATTTCAGTATGTTTGAATGTGTGTTATGATGCTATTTTAAATTATCAATTATTTTCACTGCCCCTATTGTAAATGTAATGTAATAAAACTTTGAATATAAAAAATGTTTATTTTAATATATTAATATTAGGAATCCTTTAAATGCTGGTTATACTATTATTCAAACTCTCAAACCTTATTCCCACAACCAAAGATTATAAAGTGTCTGTGAGTTACGAACAGCCATAGTATCTATGCTGACACTGAAAAAAATAAACAATATATACAACACATTCTTTCCCCCAAATACACTTGTACTTTTTCCACAAGAGAGGCTGTGTCCTATGTGAGCGATGAAAGATTTACGTGGTTAATACCATATTCCTTGGCGGAATTGACACAGGCTGAACGGGAGTGTGCAGCTCTTGATAAGCTGGAGAGGAGGTCGGCTCCAGAGATAGATGTGTTGGGTATTATGGCAGCTTCTTTGTGTTCCGAATACTAATGCCCTTGGCTGCGAGACTTCAGCACTGACACTGCAAGAGCGAACCGTCTCGTTAAACTTTTAATGAACATTTCTTTTTTTTTAATCGCGCTACTTTAACAAACCAACTGTGTCATGGGAACAAATATTTCCCTATTTGCAATGAATTCAAAAAGTTGCGTGGTAAATGATCGCTGTATATGTATGAAAGGTTACACAGCACATTAAGCTGGCAGGTTTATGGGCTAATACAGATGAAGGTAATCTCGCACTGCATCTCATGTGCCTGTTCTACAGTAACATGCATTTGCTTGTACTTTTATGCATAATTTAATACCAATTATAGAAGCGGCTAATAAGAATAAAATGGCAAATGCTCACTACATTTTTATCATAGAAAGCAGTTGAATTGTGACGAGGTATAAAGTCGAAAATACGCAAGTATCCCACATAAGGATGACCTCTGTTGAAGTACATTGTCAATTTGTCCTTGTTTCAAACATCTGGCCGTGCGGATTTAAAAGCAATCATTTCAATTACATTTCTTTTGATTCTGTACCTTGTCAAGATGTTGCCATCAACCACCATATGTTCTCTTTGTAGTGAATATGGCCCTTTATTGCAAAAAAATATGCAGTGTTATGAGGAGTTTTTCTACATTCACTATTTTCAAGCCGAACTTAACTAGATATGTACATACAGTATCTGAGTTTGATGATGGAGGGGAAATAAACGTTTAGGATATCTGATTACATTACCAAAATAACAAGTTATGTCTGTTGTAGCTACTTTGCTGGTTTAGCCTCATCATCAGTGCCATTCCTCAGACCTGTAGAAAAAGAGGTCACCCAAATAAAGGCACTGACGCCACAATCTGGGTGAGGATGTTGGTCACAGCTTTTATTATCATTAATTTAACAGATGTCTGCTGAACATATATACAAATTCATAGATGCATGCTTAGTTAAGGAATCCTCCTTCTTTGCTAGATCCTCAGCTCAACCAACAGCAGATGTACATATCTGCAAGGCACAGAGCCATTATACTTCTTGGTGTTTATTGGGTGGAGGAACACAAGATGTGACAGCATGATCAACCCGCAAGCTACCAGGGAAGATATCAGGGCCACCAAGTAACATGGTTCCTTTTCTGAACACCATGGAGAGTGCCGATGTAGTATGCCTTGTGGGGTCTTGGATATATGCATTTGTAAATCTGTCAGATAGCAAGCTCATTGCTCCCTGTCCATTCTTCTGTGACATGCATCCATCAACTAGGCTTCCTCTGGTTTCGGAATGTAGAATCACAATTAAAAAAAAAACACTAAACAAGAGGAAACAAGATTCTTGTAGTGGCCCAAAGTCTTTATATTGCTACGCTTGTACCGCTGAACTTCCACCTCGCCTTTCAAGCTATCACTCTTGCACTAATCACTGTTTAAAATTAACTACTGATTGAACATGCAAAAAAGGCAAGTGTATAATATGATTAAGCCACACTCAATCTGCTTTTGAAGAAGAGGGTCATTAAATGCTTGCACCGTAACATAAGCAATTTGCAAAAGCTCTGGAAAGGGGTACAGAGTTATAACTAATCAGCCACCTGTACATTATAGTCCTAAGAGCATAGACCTGTCTAGAGAAAATCTAACTAGCACTTTCCCTAGCTCTTCTCAGCCTGTGCCTTTGAATTTAGATGCCCTTTTAGAAACGAATTACAATGTCTTCTTGAATACAGAGACCTTTTCTTAGCAGGAGTTCGCTTCAGGGTATTTATAGGAGAAGTTCAGTGTCTCCTGTACTTTAAGGGCAACTGATGAAGGGGAGGGTATTTTGATATGAAGAGGTCCTATCAGTGTAGGTGCTGGAGGATGTCAAAATACATTCAATAATCAAGCTGAGATCTTAAATGTCAGTATTGGCTGAACAGTACAGAATGTTCCAGGAGAAAAAGAAAATAGTTGTGTGGACAAAAATCAGAATAACTAGGAAAAAATTTCCAGACCTGTAATTTGCGATACGGCTGTAGAACAGGATAACTTTTAAGGCCCAGCATAATAATACTTTTAGACACTTTAAGCTTGTGAAACATCCCACCTCTTTTAAATTATTGTCAAACAAACCTGAAAGCACACTATACACCAAAGTATTTTACAGAACAAAAGTCAGCAGTCAATGTATTTTTTTTATTTTTTTTTTGCTAAAACCCCTAATGTTTAAACTGAACAATGGTTTTTCAAGAGGGAGCTAAAGGTTGTTAAAACAACATTATATATATATATTTTTTTTAAACTGAAATCTATTTTATTCAGCTCCATAATGTGGATTTATACTTTTATGAATAATACAAATATGTTTATGGTTTTATGTGTTGATATTTAACACATTTGGTGTCAATCAAGGCATCTTAAGACATCAGTGCTGTCTGCCAGAATGCCTATACTGATAAAAAAATATAATAATTCTAGCTGAGAATTTGATGAAACAAATAGTGGTTTATTGCTTATTTATGAAGATACCTGGTTGCCATTTTATTTATATGAATGTTTAAGAAGAAATGTGTGAAGCTTACTTTTTAAATAATAAATGTAAATGAAATTGTTGACTTCTCCAAAATAACTTTCAATAGCTAAGCAAGTGACATTCGCTTCAACATCAGTTTGCCAACAATGGAATCAAAGTCCAAGGCCGGACCTTGGTCCCATTAACATTTATCAAATTATCCAATGGGAGCTGTTCTAGTTATTTTCAAAATGTTTAAGTTATAGGACATGCAAGGAGTTAACATGAACAGTAGAACATTTTAATGTAACAATATCAGTATGGTATAGAAAGTCAGGTGGCCCATGTCTGGAATTTTCTGGCGTCAATGTTTCAGCCTACAGAGAAGGCATAAGTTGCTGTTGAGAAAGGCACATTAATTATGATTTCATGGATTATAGTATTGATTCACCATGGGACAGACACTAATTAACCTTCTCTCGCAGTAATGCTCTGAGCTCGGGATTATGTAAGCAGTGCTGACATTCTAAAGGAGGGAAAAACTCTAACTTTAATGATTCAGCTGCCTTTATATTGGTATATTATCGGTTTACTATAAAGAAATAGGCATTTGTTGTTGTGGTAACGTATTTAGAATTTCGAAAAGATTGACCAAATATCACCTCAGCCAAGAAGGCCCTTCCAGTCCCGTACATATACAGTCGTTTTAATACATTTACAATGCTAATGTAGGCATTTTATTAACACAAAAATAAATGTCATGTTTTTATCATGTTTTGGTATAACAAAGAACATTATTGTGTTGCCATTAGTCCACCGTCTGCATCAAGCATTAATCATTTGAGCGATTTGGACTTGATGAATTCCATTTATGAAGTCAGAGATGCTCATTAAATGTCTGTTTATTTAGCGAAGATCCCACACGCGGGTCTTTGTCAGCTGTGCTTAGCTGTTGGATTTATCCATAAAAACCCACGGCTCATATAATAATGTGTGGAGGAAAATTGGGACACGTTACTAAGCACTGTGGTTACATTTTAATCATCTTGTCATCTACTGCACATGTTCAGGCTGTTTGTTGTTTAACAAAACAAGATGTGTTTTCGGTAATAATATACATTTATGAGGCCAGTCCTTTCTTTTGTATGTAGGTACATGTAATAAAAGAAAAAATGACATGTTCCCACATTTCACATGCTTAGGTTTGAATCATTACCCAGTTTAGGTACAACGGGCAGTCGTTTTTGGATTTTAGGAGTCTGATTTCAGCATTTCCATCACCCCATATCTTAAACAAGGTTAAATAAAATCAATTATTTGATACGTAAGTTTATCTCTAACTTGAAATCTTTCTCATGTATAAAATACAGTTAGAGGGTTTTTATAAAAGTCACACAGGTACCCAGCTTAAAATAAAACCGAAGTTTGTAATGTCACTGAGCATTTCTTTTTGTACATAATAGAAGGTCCTATGTAGCAACTTGCCATTGGCAATGGTAATGAAATAGTTCTAATAACAACCCATATAAAAACCTTGACAAAAACCCACTAATGTTGAAAAACACAGGTAAGTGGCTCAAGCATCATCAAAGCAGAATATAATTTTGTGGACCAAGCACCATATTTTATGGTCATGAGAATCTATTCACTTACCTTTAGACATTGAAACAAGAGTAATATCAATTCAGTATGAAACGAGTTACAATACATGATTGCTGCCTGTTACTAATAGGTTAGTGTTGGGCAACCATGACCTTATTGCTAGCATTGAAATATGATACTCGTCCCTGGCAATTGAAGAGCAACTACCGGTTGCCCACTGCTTCAGCTATTGCTCAATGTCTGGCCCTAATGTAACTTAAATTATGATTGCAGACAATTCATTTTATAGCTAATGCTATATTATTTAGAGCTTGAATTAAAATTAACCCCTTAAGGACAATAGGGGTTATTACTCGTAGTATATTGTGGGACAATGGCTATTTTAACATTTTTCGGTGTTGCTGTTTAGCTGTGATTTTCTTCTTTCTCATTTCATGCTCCCACACATATTATATATTGTTTTTTTCAGGACAAACAGGGCTTTCTTTAGATACCATTAATTTTATCATATCATCTAATTTACTATAAAAAAAATGATAAAATATGGGGATTTTTTGTTAAAAAATTACTTTTTCTCACTTTTTAAACAAAAAACTTTTACTCATCTGCAAAAACGAATGAAAAAACCTGCTAAATAGATTCTACTATTTGTCCTGAGTTTAGAAATACCCAATGTTTTTATGTTTTTTTGCTTTTTTCTGCACGTTATGGGGCAATAAGTACAGGTAGCGTTTTGCTATTTCAAAACCTTTTTTCCAAATCTGGTAATTCTTCCCCCCATGTGCCATTTCGGGTATCTTTGAAGCCGGCCAATGCAATTTACCCCATCAAGTCATATATTTTTAAAAACTAGACACCCCAAGGTATTTCACATGCTGTGTAAAGATAAAGAATTTTAGGACTTGCTTATTAATTTTTTTTTTTTTTTTTTTTGGTGACAGTGGGGATTTTTATATGTTACCATATTATTTTTATTTTTTTAAACATTTTTTAAAAAATTTTTTTTTAAATTTTTTTAAATTTTTTTTTTATTTTTTTTTACTAATCACTCATTAGTGAGCTGGGCTCCATTGACCTTGCATGGTTGGATGCAGTACCTGCATTCAACCTGCAGGAGGAGCTCGAGAGTTCACAAGAGGGTCTGGATAGACCCTCTGAACTCAGATCTATTGTTAATGCCATCCTGTGAATGACGGCAACGTCATTCACAGGATGGCACTTGTGGTTGCTCTTCGGAGCAATCACAAGGTGATCGGGGGTCGGGGGCTAGTGTTGCTGATATGCCTCGATATCGAGGCATGTCAGTAACACCATTTATGCTTAGGAAGCGATTCAGATCGCTTCCTAAGCTGTTTTAGCCGGGCGCCGCCGCGATCTTTCATGATCGGTGCGGCGGCGGCCATTTTTCTTCCGGGGAGGGCTGACGAGGGCTGCCCTCCCCGGATCCACGGTCAGCCTCACTTGGGAGGCTTCCGTGGATGCTGCAAAGCCGCCGATCGCGGCGAAAACGCTGCGATCGCGGCGATGCAGCTGTTTAACGGCAGCCCGTACATGTACGGGCATTGTCGTTAACCCGTTGCACGGCAACCCCGTACATGTACGTGGATTGTCGTTAAGGGGTTAATCACTGGAGACAGGTAGAGAACTACTGAGCACAGATACTGATATCACCTTCCCCATTTATAGATATCAATAGGGAACTAGAAATGGGAACTAAATCTCTGATTATAACATAAAAAAATAACTGAGAGACCTAAAAGAACTACATTTTAATGATAATAATAATAATGAAGCTAAAACATCAATATACTGTAGGTAGTGAATGACACCCTCAAAGGACCAGGGTCAATAAACGCTTAAAATGTATTAATACTAATCGCTAGCCCTACACAGTATTGAACATTGAGTCGCATGTGAATATAGTGGGCAGTGGCGTAACTAGGGTTGGTGTCACCCGGTGCGATGAGACATGGTGTCACTGACATTGATGGGCTGATGTTGGGGGCGTTCCCGGTAACGGCAGCGGGAAACACCCCATTTGAAGGAAAAAATGGGCGGGGAGCAGGGCATGTGGTGTCACCCGGGTTGTGACGCCAGTGATAGTGGGGACTAGCTTCACTCATTGACTCCTTCTTAAGAAGCTATGGTCTGACTAAAAAAGAAAATCCCTATAATCGACAAATAAACCTAAATCCAAAGATCAAAATGCAAAAGCCAACACACGTTTTGTCAAGGCTTAGCTCGGATTCATCAGGTGTAGTTTTTTATTTTCATCCTCACAGCAGAAAGTGGTCATAGACTGGAAGTAAGGGGGGGGGTCTTGCTGAATAGGAAACATACCTATAGCCATACACTGGCGACAATAGCGACTATAGCCCGCCCGGGACTTAAATTAAAGCATCGGGTTTTTTTTTACTTTATTTAACATCCTCCATGTTAAATAAAGTTGTTTTAACTTTATTTAACATGGAGGATGTTAAATAAAGTTAAGACAAACAAAAAAAACCAATGTATCAGGGGCGCAGAGCGGTCGCTCATGAAGTTTTCAGAGACCGCTCGGCGCCCCTCACTCTCCGTGACTCTGTCGCGGTGCCGGCGTTTCATGGTGAACGCCAGAATTATTCCGGCGCCCAGCTGTGAAGCGCGCACCGCGGCAGATCGGGAAGACGTACGCCTCCCGCTCCCACCGCAGGAGTCCGGCAACGAGGTAAGTAAGGATAGGGAGAAGGGGCAGAGGGAGGGGGCAGTGAGAAGGGGCAGAGGGGAGGCAGTGAGACGGGGCAGAGGGGGGGGCAGTGAGAAGGAGCAGAGGGGGGGCAGTGAGAAGGGGGAGAGGAGTAGTCCGCACAGGGCGCCAGAACACTTAAGGCTGGCTCTGAGGTCTAGCAATTAGTATGAATGGATTCTAATTGTTTATTGAGGGTGTCATTCGCTACCTATATTGATTTGATGTTTTAAGTTTAATTATTAAAATGTAGTTCTTTTAGTTCAGGTTTTACAGAACTACTGATGCAGCTGTGTGGGCTGCTATCAGAATTTGTTTCAAAAGTCTATGGTCCACTAAGAATTAGAGAAGTGGGGACTTTATGAGTTTTTCATGGACTTCAGGTTGCTGAAACATCATACAACTAGATCCATGTGCATACTATTAGTATTCATAGGACATTAAATAAAGGATAGAAAGAATGTTCCACAGGACTGAAACATTCACTCGGGATTATGAGGTTGAATGTGGGAATACATGGTACAAGTAGTTGGAAAGATGTTTATTCAGATCCTGGTGTATTTCGCAAAGAGAAATATCAATGAATTTATAATTAATAAATTATGAACATGTAGCTTATGCTCTTTGATTTATTGCAAACTTCCCACAGCAAAGATGAATCCTCAAAGAATAGCAGGAGTAACAAGCATCCTAAACCCCTTTATTTAAAGGATTTTAATTCGGTTCGTTTTTTTTAGGACTGTTTGTAAAAGTTAATTAACGATAGTTTTAAGTATGAACATGTGATTAAATTATTTTGATATGTACATGACTACAACCAGCTGTTGGGATCTGAAGAACCTGGCCCACCAAAAGTTTTCTTTTAATTCACAAGTACACATATGACTTTCAAATGAGATGTATCAAAGCACTTGTCTCCCATGAGCTCACCACATGTAAAGATGTAGAACGATAGGCTGCAGATGCTCTGTTACAATTATCATAGCTTTAAATTGCACTGTTTGTCCCTAATTTGTGTATTTACTTATTTATATCAAATCTGCCAACATGCTAATAGGGCATACCATACACATCTCACCTCAAAGTAATTTTTGCTCTATTTTAACTCCTCGTTCTCTGAAACTATGTTGTGTAGCCAGAGTCATTAATAGCAGAAAGAGAGAAGTGGCTCTACCAATTTACAGAGAAGAAAAAAGAGGCCATAGTCTAAAACTACAGTGTCAGAGGATTAGATGTAAGAAAGTTTTATTTTGCTGAGACGGTGGTAGAGAAACAAAACAACCTGCCATCAGAAATGGTAGAAGCTAATACAGTGAAGGAATATAAACATGGATAAGATACACATAAAACTATCCTGACTCTAAGACCAAGAATTGATTAACTTCTTAAAGACTAGATTTTTTTACGCTACAGGACCGGTGCAAATTACGTGTTTTCGCTATGTCTTTCTTATTATTATTCCCCTCTTTCTTATTTACTATACAAATTATATATATATATATATATATATATATAACTTGCAAGAAATTGCACTCCTGCCAATGCATATGAAAAAAAGAATAAGAAATTATAATAATACACAATTAAATTAAATTTAAATGTTCAGATTTTCTTAATGTGTCTGTGTTTTTGATAGGTGAACTGTACAGAGTCCATGGGAGAAAACAGCGATGTCCCAGACAGAGCAGTTTTGAAATCCTTGAAGACAACGAGGTAAGTACATTTTCACCCAATTTCTTGTTTTTACTGCATTAGCTTAGCACATTCTAAAATTGAATCCCTAGCTCCAGGGTTTTCTTTTCAGTAACTGCATGTCTCAATTACAGAGTAAGTTGGAATATAGGTAACAACACTATTATGTTGGTAGGAAAAATACTGAATTTTCTAAGTACTTGGGTAGAATTACATCGAAATTTATCAGCGAAGTAATGATTACCAAATGAGTCACGACAATCACAATTACGGCTCACAATTACCCCCTCCAAAAAGAGATACGTATAAGAATTAGCGTCACTAATTTAGAGTTTATGCTTTGCTACCTCGACAAAAGGAAATGGAATATGAGGAAAATATCATTGAATGTTTATTTTTACTCCAAATGTTTAGTTCTGGACTAAGCATTTTCATATGCTTTTGTAATTTTAGAGATTTTGTATCTGTACACAATAATCTACTAATCTCCCTGGTCCCTTCCCCGTCTAGCCTACCTTATCTAGGCAGCACTGCAGGGGTTAACTGGAGCGGAAATCCGTAGATTTGCGCAACGAGTTAAAGGTCTGTGCGAGCGACTCTATTGGCCTCCTCTGGCATCAACCAATTGGTTAGTTGCCAGCAGGGGGCTCATCTGCCATTAGAGGAGCAGAGGAGCTACCTTCCCATACGGACCTTTAACTCTGCAACTGCACTTCATTGGTTGATGGCAGAGGAGCTCCATGCTGGCGACCAATAGAGTTGCTTAATCCAGAACTAAACGACTCTACTGGTTGCGAGTTTCGGCTCCAGGATTTTCAAAGTCTGTACGAGTGACTCAATTGGTCGTCAGCAGGGGGCTCGTTTGCCATCAACCAATGAAGAGCAGGTGCACTTCATTGGTTGATGGCAGAGGAGGCCCCTGTCTGCGCCTGATAGAGTTGCTTGTACAGACCTTTAAAATCCTGGCGCCAAAGCTGCTGCATACCGCGTTAACCCCGTATGAACCCCTTCTTAAAAAACGGCAAAAAAGGGAAAGAACGCAACAAATGTACAGGAATATTCGCCCGATTCGAACACAGGAACGGGCAAATATTAGTTGAATACGAAGATATTTTTCCCCACGAAGAAGAACATGAAGAGTTGGCCAATGCCCAAGTCTAATATTGGTCTTTAGTAACTAGAATATTAGTTAACATGATGAGAAGCCATGAAATACAACAGCTAATGGTAGAAGAAACATGAGGGGTTCTTGAGCAAGAATGTTTACGGCTACCCCTTTAAATAAAAAATGTAAGATTTCTCAAGCAGTAGAAATTAAGTACTTCACTTAATCCTAATGCACTTCACCCAGACTAATACAGGAGTATAGCCATAACTTTTCAGTGCTGGTCCCCTGGAGGTCTCCTACTCATGTAGAGGAGATATGGTTAGTCTTGTGGGGGACAGAGCTAGACCAAAATGGTTATGAAAGAGGTGGAAGTAGGCTGGAGCCAAATACCATTTCTGTCTGAAGATTAAGTGTTGCTCATTAATTAGCTCTGATTCCCTAAATCACCGGACCAAACCCGGAGAGTCTCAAGTGGATATAGCTGAGCACTGTGATATTGACCATCTACAAGAGGGCCTTACTCTCCCAACTGAAAGTTGCATTGATTTTTGGTAACTATCCTAAATGTTCTATCTATGGTTATTAAAATGCGAATCTATTACAATCTATTATAATCTAATGGAAGGTGTAGGTGAATGAGACAGAAGGGAATGGACTGCTTTTTTGTGAGTTATTTGATTGTAGCAAGGCTAGTGTGAAGTAGTCAGTGGTGTGGCAATATTGAACGTGCAGAAGATGCATAGTTTCTTCAGAGTTCAGCTTGTATGCTTCTCTGAATAGGTGAATAGGAGAGATTAGGTACAGCATGAGTAAAGTTATGGATACAAGGGTGGGAAGTGGTTGTAAAAGCAGAAAAGAAACACATCATGTGAAGAATGAAGAAGGCTGTTAGGAGAGATAAAAAGGGAAATGCTTTGTAGAACAGTGTCAGGAGATTATATTTAATTCTGGAGGGTATGGAGAGCCAATAAAGGGAATTGCACAGTGAGGCAATGAAGAGGGATGTGAAAATAGATGATGATAGAGAGTGGTAGTGAGAGGATCAAGTGCCAGATTGATGATTTGAAAGAGAACAGAGAAATGCTGCAGATGGCATGATAATGAAGGGCTTGCAGGAGAAGCGTATGGACAATATGGCCAAAGGCTGCAAGATGGTCCAAAAGAATATACAATGGGAAGTTCCATTTTGTTTAAGCTGTGAGGAAATAATTTTAATAGCATTTTTGTGTAGGCTGACTCATGGTAGTGTTGTGGACAGAACCAGACTGTATGCTGTGCAGAGAATCAGAGGAAAGAAAATGGGTTAGGTTAAACATTCCAGTAGCTTAGAGGTCAGGATGTGGGCTCTAGGCAAAGCTACTTTAAATAGGAAAGATGGCAGCACGTTTGAAGTAGAGGGAGGTTAAAAAGATGGATTAGGGTAGATGTAAGAACACTGGGAAAAGAAGGTTGCAGATATAATGGAATAGGCTCAAGTGGGTAGGTGGTGACAATGTAAGAACAAGAGGACATCAGAAACTTTGTTACGGGTGACTGGACGAAAGCAGATGATGGTGGTTTCTGGCAAGGAGAGGGATTGAGGTACTGCATAGGTAGAGTTGAGAGGATGCTATTCCTGAAGCTTTCTGTTTTATCTTTGAAATGGCTACCGATGCTATAAAATACATTGCTTAGTTCAAACTTCACTGGAATTACATTGCATTTTGCAGGTCTCAAAAATGCTCTTTGCTTATCTCTTTTCCTCCAGGAGAGTAATTGTAAAATTCATGTCCTTGCTCTTGTGCTGCATGGTGGTAGCATACTAGACACAGGCGGAGGGGACCAAAACAGCAAGGTGGCCGATGTCAACACATTTAGCTCTGTGTTTGAGAAGGTGACCAGAGCTCATTTTCCAGCCGCTTTGGGTCACATACTTGTAAAGCTCGTCCAGTGCCCTGCTATATGCTCTGAAGCTTTCTCATTGGTTTACAAGTAAGTGTTTTTTTCAGAATTTTCATTCATGGTCTTGATGTTTACACATATACAGTTCATTGGAATGTAGGTTTTAGTGGGTTTAAATTTCCACAGCCTAAGGGTTTAATTTATCAAGGCTGAATCTCTCATAGCACACTTTTTTAGCAACATTTTTCTAACCTATTACTCCTAGATGGCTTTTTCCAGCCAAATATGCTTGTTATTAACATAAGCCACATTTTCAAAGGTTTTCTTGAGGGATAAATTAGAACACTACTCTATGTGCATGTTGTATCTTAGAGGATTGACAGAGACCACTGGGCCCAAACATTGCCTGATTGCACTTGATGATGTAATAAAGGGTCCTAACTCTTGTTGAGATTGAGGTAATGCAGAATCCTTTTTTTCTACTAACTCCTCCGTCTGGATAATAGTCATGGGCAACAATTTATGAACTGTCCTTTGTGAAGTCTTGTCTTACATTATGTAGTGAAATACACCCATATCCACAATATATACTAGTTTTACGCTGATCAGTCACTTAATATGATTTAAAAGATTAGAATGAGTTGCGCATGCTAATATAACTCAGCATGAAATTTGTGATTACAAGTGCAATAGTATCATTAGGCACTTGCTTGCAGCTATTTTATTAACTCTTTCCTTACCATTTGTAGTGTAGTCCCCCCCATCTTTTCCATATGTTTTTCCCTGTTTGATGTACCCACACACTTTATGCATCCTTTTTTCAGAATAAATTGGGCTTTTTATTTGAAACCATAAAAACATACAAGAAATAATAATTGTGAGTGCTAGTATGTAATAAATCTAATAAAATTAAGAAATTCTGTGTAGACTTTTTCCTACACAGTAGGTGCCACTGATGAATGAACCATCCCCTGATGGATAGAGATCCCTTATGTATGCCAGTGATGCCACAATGACATCACTGAGCACACTTTTTTTTTTCATTTTAATTCTATTTCATCAAAAAAAAATAACGACATATCTTTTGTTTTACTTTTTTGCTTTGTTGGAAGAGGGAAACATGTTGTTTCTCTTTCTCTTCCCTCCGATCTCCCTTGCACTGATCACAGTGTGATCAGCAAGCAGGGGTCCATATACTTGCATTGCTCATTGAAATCCGTGCAATCAGCCAAAAATCGGAGAACCTAGCAGGATCTAGACAGACCCTGCTGAGTCTCTCCTGTCCTTCAGTAACCATGCACTGGGTGTTAGCAGTGACGCCTACCGGAAGGGAATGCCTGATGAGGCGATTGGGTATTCCGTATAAATTGGTGTACCAGTGTTCGCTCCCGAGAGCTGATACACACAATCAGTCGGCAGAAAGCCAGCAATACTTCTTGTCAATAGACAGCCTGATCTCCTTTTGCAGCCACAGGGAGATGTCCCTACTTCTGCGAAAAACGCAGGACATACAGGTATGTCCTAAAGATAATCTTGCGACAACTTTTGTGGACGTACCTGTACTTCCATAGGAAAAGGAAATGGTTAAACTCATAACATAAATGTAACCACGAAAAAGCCTACTAGACTATTGGCCAGGATTTGCAGTGTTACTGCATCCCGTGACTTTTGGAAGTGGGTTACTATGGATACAAAGCCACATTTTTGGGCATACTCGGTTTTCAATGATTACAGGGAGGTATAATCATCGTATTTATGATTTCCAAGACAATACACTTAAAAGTCCAGTCATACGCATCTAATTGTAGAACAAAACACAATTCCATTAATCTGCAAGCTTCATGCTCTGTGACGCGCCCCTTAAAGAACATGCAGTGCTGTAATTAAATGAGTAACAGCTTTGTTCTTTTACATGACTTCAACTGATCTGCTCCTTGGCTTTATCTGTTTTCCACAAAGTAAGGAATCATTTGAATACCTGGGAACATCCTGAGGCTGGTACCCCGTGGCTCTTCTTTTCCTGCTACTTATGAAAGGGGGGGCAGGAAGACAGTCCATGGACACTTTCTCAACACCTTGAGTTAAAATGTCAGGAAGCTTTATGATGTTTCCCAGAGTCTCCATAACAAACCTGGGAACTTCCCCAAGTTGATAAATGGGGGTGGGGGTTCATTTGCAAAAGGCCAAGTTGACTCTTATTTTCAAAGGTTTAAGGATGTTGACTTTTTAGGATGGACTCAATCTAACCTAAAAACCTTAATGAGGTTCCTCAAAAACCCTGGACCCTGATTAGTTTAGAGCATTGCGAGCAGCTTTCTTTTATAGCTACAATATGGAGATGTGCCTATAATTTCCTTCAAGTTTTCCCCAAGCTCAGTTCAAATTGAAATCTCTGGAGAGTCATGGTGTATAGTAAATTAATGAAAACTCCTCCACCATAAAGCATGTTAACCTTCATTTTTGTTTTGTTTTTTAACAAAGTGGGGTCTTTTTTCTTTATCTTTTGTTATAGTAACACTTTTTTGAAAAAATTATGTGGTCCGAGAATGAATGCAAATTTTTGCAGTGTGCAAAATAACTAATTCTCTCAATTAATAATCATGACTCTATGATCTATAGACGAATCCAAGCAAATTTGCAATAGTAAACTCGAATTAATTGGAAAAACTGTCCAGCTCATATTCACACATGTCCACTCATACTAATGAAACACTTAATTGTGTCAAAACTAGACCAATATTGTTCAAAACTCTTTTTTTTATTTGATACTAATAATAATATATCTTGGTGGCAGTTTCCCTTTAAAGCTTTAAAACAATCTCTCGTAATCAAAATGCTAGATTGCCTGTCAAAGAAAGCTAAAGAACGTCCATGCAGATTATAAATTTAAAGCACACATCAATGCTATGTCAATTCTATTTTTAATGAAAATAAACGCATTTAAATTTAAAAATATGCAGTTTTGTAAATGGTAAAGCGATTACTATAACTCTGCTGATACGTAGTGGCTCATTCATAATAATATTCAACCCTCTGAGGTTAAAATCACTGGAAATAACTGTATTTCACCTTTGTGGCAGTGTCTGGTTTATATTAATACCATGCATGGGTAACCCAATAAATGAAGCCACTGAGGCATTCTTTATTAAAGGTGTAAAGTGGGATATCAATTTGATTTGATAAGCTCAAGACTTCTTGCTTTCCGTGATCACTCTAGGGACAGTGGTTGCGTGTGCCCTAAAGAAGGATTTAATATTTGGCAGGCACTCAACCTTAATATATTACACTATACATGCAACAGGAAAAAAATATTCATGGACAAGTAGGATTTTTGCAGAAGAATATTCCGTAGGTTGATTTTTTTTTATAAGGTTGCCATACTGGAATAAATTGTTTTCTACAGACTGGTGCATGCCATAATGTTGAATTTTTGTTGAAATTAAACTGCTGAGGTGCTTTTACTCCAGATATGACATCTCTACAGGCCGTATTTCTGAATATTGAGCATTTATATTATTCAACACTTGCTCAGATTAACTGTCTACAGCAATCTGCATCCGTGTATGGGCTTTGAAAAAATGAGTCCTGTTCAGGTCATTTGCTTTCCTTTCAGAAAACATTGCTTGCACTCTCTACCATGGCACGTAAATAAACTTTACCAGGTCTGTCAACCGCAAAGACATTAAAGAAGATTTCATTGGCAATATGGTATCAGCGTCTGTTGTTGTGCCACACCAAAGTGCTCCCTGCAAAATTATTCATAAGGCAACATTTTATGTAATTAGCCCCTTTATGACATTAGACTGTATTATTACATCATATTGAAAATGGTCTAGCTGACCATAAGAACTTAATAATGCGCCTTTTGATACTTGGTGGGAATGTTACCCCGCTAGTACATAGGTGATCAAGTCTGTACCTACTTAATAATGCTGTCATCAGCTGCAGTGAAGATCGAAGCGAAAACCCTCGCTCTTTAAAAAATATTAAAAAAAAATTTTAAATGCTAAAAAATATAAAAAAATAAAAACAAAAATAATAAATAATTAAATGGACCCCAGTGATGTCACCACGATATCATAAGAGCTGCCATCTATAATTGACTACATAACTATATTGGCAGAAAAACCTTTATTATATGGGATTACAGTATATTAATATTTTTCATTAACTAATTCATATTTAATCAGCAGTGACAATTAAGGACTAACACTAATCATTTCAAAAACCTAATTAAGAAGGAAGGGTTACATGTAATCTGAAAACCTTCTTAGAAGTGCCCCCCTCAGCCTTAAAATGATTTGATTCAAGTTTTCTTATTCTTCTTTTCCAGGAAATATAGTGGCTTCTTTCACATTGATAATATTATTTGTGTAGCTGTCTATAAACTGAGCAGGGAACAAGCCATACTCATCCCAACCTCACAACTTAAGATCTGCTGCTAATGTCTTGGATATATATTTACCTTCTAGCTTCTTTCAGTGGTTCACAAATATACTCAGGGGACCTGCATCCTACTCCCCGATACGCTCAGACAGCCTCCCCTGCCAGCACTTCCCACGGGGGGGTGCCGGCACGGGAGGTTGTCTAAGCGCATCGAGTTTTACCTCTGCCCACCCCCGACTTACCGGAGCAGACTCCCGGGTGTCTTGCGGGGCCGGCGGGAGACATTACACAATACGCGTATGCAACTTCCGGTACCGGCAAAGGAAGTTGCATACGCGTATTGCGTAGATGTCCCCCGCCGGCCCCGCAAGACACCCGGGAGTCTGCTCCGGGAAGTCGAGGGGGGGGGCAGAGGAGGACAGTGGCAGCATATCTCAGGGGGTGGGGGGAGGAGGACAGTGGTAGCATTTCTCGGGGAGGGAGGACAGTGGCAGCATATCTCGGGGGGGGGACAGTGGTAGCATATCTCGGGGAGGGAGGACAGTGGCAGCATATCTGGGGGGGAGGACAGTGGTAGCATATCTCGGGGAGGGAGGACAGTGGCAGCATATCTCGGGGGGGGGACAGAGTGGCAGCATGTTTTTTTTTGGTGCTTTTTTAAAGAAAAAAACTTTTTCTTTAAAAAAGCACCGAACTTTTAGGGTTCGGCCTATAAACGGGGGCGGCCTATATCCGAGCCAATACGGTACTTGTAAGAAGAGACTGAAACCCTACACTAATGATGGGTTCCAAGGATTGACGTTGAAAATTAGTGTTCTTCGAGTAGGGTTGGTCACTATTAGGCTAGGTTTCCACTTGGGTTTTTGTCCGGAGTTTTTTTCTTGATGAAAAACGCCAGGAAAACTGCCAAGAAAACTGCCACTGCATTTACCTGCGTTTTGGCGTTTTTTCTGCAGTTTTTTCTGGCGTTTTAGCCTTTCTGTGGAAATTGCTTTTTTTGACCTTAGGCAGTTTTTCCAGCCTTTACAAGTTAGAAGTTTCATCCAGCTAAAAGGGATTAGGATAAATGGCAAGCATCTGCCCTCTCCTGATGTCATTTACTTGGTAGACCCTTTTGTCTCTTTTCTGTGGTTTGTAAGGCATGCTTTATTTCGAATGTCTGCTCCTCTGGGAAGATTGGCCCCAAATGATGGTGCAAATTGTTTGCTGTTGCTTTTGGCACGCAGGATCCGGTCGCGTATGTTTGTTTGTAATGGCATGTTTGTTCCAAATGGTGTAAAATTCAATATGAACCAGTCCAGGACTTTGTTTTGTGTGAAACTGTTTGTTTTCAGCCTATTTCTCGTAGGACACACAGATACTGGGTCCATCCTCTGCATTGTAACTGTGGAAAAAACGCCATAAAAAACGCCAAGGCAATAAACCCACATGGCTTTTTCATGGCGTTTTTTCTCTCCCATAGACTTCTATTGGAGAAAAAAAGCCAAGATTTCTTGCAAAAAACGCCAGAGTGTCAACATGCTGCAATTTTGAAAAACTGCCACAGAGCCCAAAAAAGCAGAAAAACGCCAAAGAGGACTGAAAAAACGCCAAACAGAAAAACGCCAAGTGGAAATGGCATTTTGCGATTTCCTATTGAAGAACAGCTAACATCTGGCTGCAGCCGTTTTTCACAAAAAAACGCCAGGTGGCGCTATTGGCGTTTTTATAGGCGTTTTTAGCAAAAAAAAAACAAATGGAAACCTAGCTAAACGCAGGTAAATGCAGTGGCAGTTTTCTTGGCAGTTTTCCTGGCGTTTTTCATCAAGAAAAAAACGCCGGACAAAAACCCAAGTGGAAACCTAGCCTAAGAGAAACATTACTTCTCTATAAGGTTTTTAATGAACTATTTATGGAAGGCTTCTGTTCTCTCTAAGATCCCCTGGCTCTGGGACTGGATATTTACTAAATGGTGAATTTTAGCACCAAGATGACCGTAACCCAGAGTTTTAGCCTCAAAAAACTTGCTGTTTTGTAAATCATGACCTGCTAAACTTTCTGGAGTTTGGAAATTTGAATTTAGAAAGTTTACAATTCTTAGACAGCTTATAGTTAGGTCATTGAGTAGTAGAACACATGACTACTTATTATACCTCATGGTGCCAGTGCAATAAACTCCTACTATGCCGCACATATAACTCATATTAATCCCACTTCATTGGATCTTTCATTTTTCATTTACATTGTGACTGAAATTTTAATTATCTTGGAACAAAATTATGTTTTTAAACATTGCTTCAGTGAACTTGGGATGTAATGAGTACGTAGGCCTTGTTCATTGCCTATAAAGACATCTTGCAGAATATCATCAAAGCAACCCTAAATGTTTAACAGCCTGTGATCTGGGAACCATTAACCCCAATCACACGCAGCATGATTGTGAGATGCCTTGTCGAAGAGAATAAGCAAATTAGGTCTCTTTGTTTGAACAAATATCTACATATATTTTCTAGTTCAATTGTGCTGTTAATTTGGTATGTACAAGCAACTATGCTATTTTTCTGGTCCTATTTTTTTTTAATCATTATAGTAGACTTACACTACTGCCGACGGGTTGATTGAATTTTTTCTGTTTCAGCTTGGGTATTCACAAGTGTGTAGTTTGTAGGCTTTGCTCATAACATGCAGCAATTTTCTACTGGTGAACCATTTACTGTTAACATTAGCATATGTACCAATGGTTATAGTAACATATTAATTGTACTTAATGGAAAAGTACAACAGATGCACATTGTGTGGAATCCATGGACAAGAAAGCTGGGAAGCCCCAGGTACACGTTATACTTTCCATCTCTTTTGCACTTTTCAGTGTTTATTGCAGACTCCAAACACGTTTTGCTTTGTATTTGTTATCATTGATGCCACAGGAATTGCTCATCACTGGAACTAAACACTACTTATTATTTAAATGATAAGCAGAGAAGCGCATAATGGAGAAAGACAGTAAGTGCTTTAGGAGGACATATGGAATGGATCAATCTGCTTTATTAATAATTGCAGTACTCAAGGTAAAAAAACAAGCATATGACCAACAAGGTTTAGGATGGAAACCATACTCAATGAGCTTGATTCAGTGATCTGTCTAATTGGTTTTAAAAAGGGGGGGCACATTTACAGTTTACGATGTGATGACCTGTCTAATTTAAAATTCTCAGGCATAGAAACTATGACTGCTAAAAAATCCTACAGTTAAAGCTAATGTAAACGTCTACTCTTTAGAGACTTAGTGGGGATTGTAGAAACTTTGCAGACAGTTCTGAACTAAATTCTCCATTAAAAATAAAACCCTTGAACACTTGAACAGAGGGGTCTAAATAAATGGTAAGATAACGGACATGGATAAGAATGGTCTACATAAAGAAAAGAATGGACGATACTTGGTTTGTGAATCTCCCATCGGAAGACCATGCCTAAAGTAACTCAGGAAGGGAAATAACATCACAGAAGCCCACGGATATTAGTGCAATTTTTGTAGGTACTTTATTCTAAATCCACATGGAGTGTATAAGCGTGCATCATAGAGACAAGTAGAATAGCTTGACGTGTTTCTTACCTCTATGATTAGTCATAACCTGTCAAGCTATTCTACATGTCTTTATGCTGCACGCTTATACAATCCATGTGGATTTAGAATAAAGTACCGACAGAAATTGGACTAATATCAATGGGCTTCTGTGATTTTCCTCTATAAATGGTAAAAAAAATAACCCTTTTATTGCCAGATACAATTTAACATTCCCCATAATTACAATATGCTATAGAATAATATAGTGCATATGATATAATGCAATAATTACTACTAATATAATAAATCACATTTATTTACCACTCAGATTCTGCTGGGTTCCATAAATCAAGGGGGTCTGGAAACATTTTGGATGGTTATTTTAGCTGAATTGAACCTTATTAAAATGCAGTTACTTTTGAACTGCTCAGATGTTTGCATTGACCTGATTTGCTAAACAATGAAGTTGAAAATACATGCATTGTGAAGAGATACAAAGTAACCTGTGATTAAGTACGTGTGATTGAATGATTAATGCATGCCACTTGACTATCTACAGGATGTCCTATCTGACTAGTAACTAACTCACGATGGAAACACATACATGGAATGAGTTAAACTAAGAACACGGCATGATTATAGCAAGCTGGCTAAACATCAGCTTACAAACCAAATTGATTTCATACAAAGCAATGCTGAAGCAATGTTGAGCTTTCAGCACAATATATATATATATATATATATATATATATATATATATATATATATATATATACAATTATGTGAGTTCATAAATGTGGTGCTCAACTGGGTAATCAAAGTGCCCATGTACAGTACTGTATGTAGATCTTCACCGGGTAGATAATAGTTTCACATTTTGCAGTCATACTGTTAGAACTGTTCATTTATTTGAAGCTGATTACACTTTTCCAAAATACTGTGTAATCATTCTAAACACCATACAGACCAGTATAATAGTATTTATGGATTAAATTAAGCAATCACACCTTCTTTGTATATACGGTCATTATAATTACAGAGGCCATCTTTCTGTTCTAATGCCCTACATGATTATTCCTTTTTAATCTGCTGGAAAATGTTTATAGACTACTTTAATTAAAAAAATTCATGTACATTTATAACTAAAAAGCATTAAAATTCTAACTCTTTAGCCAGGGCTGACCCTAAGATATTGGCAAACTAGGCAGTTAACAAGAGTACTAAGCTGGTGGGGACACCACTACCATGTTCCCTCCTGTGTCAGCAAGCAAATGTATGCCCAAAGGGTGCACCAGAGACAAAGTTCACATAGGTTACTAGAAACCCTATGGCTCTATCCTAACCACATTGCCAGCCAGCCCCTCCATCCCAAAATCAATAGACATGTACTTGTGTACTCAGTGTAGATCTCAGCCAGGGAGATCTCCCCGGAGCTGGCATCTTATAAGACCCTAGAAGCCCCTCCCCCACAGACCTGCCACTTTAAGCCTAAACCAGAATACACGTAGGCAGACCGTGTCTTCTGGGCTACTACCAGTTTTTCAAACGTAGTGAAAACGTAGTGTAAGCTAAGCTAAGTGTGTAAGAGTTCAGGGCATAGCACCTCCACACTTGTGGTGCATCTACTGTTCATTTTTTAGGCTAATTTAATTTACTGAAACTGTTTAGGTATTACCTATCAATATAGTAAAGTAAGGATTATTTTTGTCTGATTTGTGTCATGATCTGTCCATTGCTGGTGCATAGCTGACTTTAATGGGCGCACCACATGAGCCAATCTGATTTACACGCTCTTTGTTTTTCCAACAAATTTGGGGTATGCTATCTTAGTGCCTAATGAAATGTAGATGAAGGCATTATGTCCTTCTAAACCCTGACTAAACACTTACAGCTTGAAAATAATATTCCAAGAATTTTAAACTACTGAGCAGAAAACATGTGAAGTCTAATTAGGAGCATATCATGTGAATGCTTGATGCAATTAATGTTTCAGTAGACAAATCTTGACAGCTCAGGGCATTTGGGCAGTCAAAAGAGACATCATACACCAATCAGCCATAATATTATGTCCACTGACAGGTGAAGTGAATAACACTGATATTTTTGTTATCATGGCACCTGTCAGTGGGTGGGATATATTAGGCAGCAAGAAAACATTTAGTCTTCACAGATGTGTTAGAAGCAGGAAAAATGGGCAAGGGGTAAGGATCTGAGGGACTTTGACAAGGGCCAAATTGTGATGGCCAGATGACTGGGTCAGAGCATCTCTAAAGCATCTCTAAAGCGGCAGCTCTTGTGGGGTGTGCCCGGTCTGCAGTGGTCAGTACCTATCAAAAATAGTCTAAAGAACAAAAAGCGGTGAACCGGCGACAGGGTGATGGGTGACCCGTTCTGAAGAATCACATCTTCTTTTATATCAAGTGGATGGCCGGGTGATTGTGTGTTGCTTATCTAGAGAACACATGGCACCAGGATGTATCCATGGAGTCCCCACCTTGCAACTTACAGGACTTAAAAGATCTGCTGCTAACATCTTGGTGCCAGATACCACAGCACAGCTTCAGAGGTCTAGTGGAGTCCATGCCTGGACGGGTCAGCGCTGTTTTGGCGGCAAAAGGTGGACCTACACAATATTAGTCATAATGTTATGGCTGATCTGTGTATTTATTTAATTAAAATAGTTTAAAAGCCTATATTTTACCTAATTTGTATTATTATAATTATTATTATTATTATCTGTTAATAACACAGTATAGTTGATGCAGTAGTTTTTTTCAGTCACAGGGTGATGCTAACATATTCAACTTACATTATTGTACACGCTCATCTAATGATGTCTGAAAATGTATTATGTCTGATACTTTAAAGATGAAATATACTCCAGTAGTAGCCCCTATATGTTATGGCTGGGTTGACCATAATAAGCATCACCTCCAAAGCCTTTATATTTTTTTAAATATTAGAAAGGAACTATTTGTTTTTATATTTATTAAAAATGTATGTTAATTTGTATAAATTTGCTTCTTTTTTACATACAGTTTTGATTTTTTGTTAGATGGGTTATTTTTTTGTTATAAAAAGTTCTGTGTTTTATTTTTCTGAAATGTACAGTATTACTAGCAGCGTGAAACTTGAATATGTTCAACATATTGCATTTCTTTCATTCTACACACTGGGCAACGAGAGATACTAGTTGGTTGTCATGCAGTGAGTCTCAACAAAACATGAAATTTAAGTCCAAGAATGCTGGTTATTTTATGTAGTGGGAACATGGACCTCCATTATGGCAGACCTGTAAACCCCAGAAATGTCTTTTGAAGAAAGCTCCACTGAGCTCTCATAATACATTAATCTCACAATATCTGCACTTATACATTTTAACTTTATCTGAACTTCTAGATGTCTCCTTGAGTTTGTCACCACACGTCCAGGTTGATGCATGTACCCAGTTCCTCTGGGACAGTTGATGATTAAATAAGGATTAAATAAGAAAAAACGGAATATAATAAAAGTGTTTCAGGTTATAAAAATCAAGAGTATTAACTATTAGTTCAATACACATTCAGATTTACATGTATCTACAAAGAATGGACCAAATAGGTATATGTCTCCACTTGCAATAATGAAATAATGAGAACCTAAATACAACATTGTAAGCAAGCAACACATAGAGTCTACCACATGCAGAATATGACAACCATTCATTTAACTTCTCCGGGGATCTCTGTGCAATCTTTCTGCTGATATAACAGTAAGGAGTCAGAGCTAGGCATTGTCCTTTAGAAACTAGGACAGCTGGTAGGTATTCATTTCTATAACAATAAATAGCTATAAAGACATTTGGCAACGACGAATGAAACCTGTTACATTTGTATAACGTAGATCTGCATATATCTAAACTACTGCTTTGTTGCTTGTTTTTTTCTTTCTCCAGTCTTAATCCTTACAGCTACGATGAGAACTGCCTGAGCATTAGTGAAGATCACATTCCTTTAGCTGCATTGCCACTACTGGCCATTTCCTCCCCGCAGTACCAAGATGCAGTTGCAACGGTGATCAACAAAGCTAACCAAGTTTACAATGATTTCCTGAAGTCTCCAGATGGAGCTGGCTTTAACGGACAGGTATCCTTCTATAACAACTCTGTTACAGTATATATATCCTCTCCCCTTCCCTATCCAGTGCGTGTAACCCAAGGCTCATTTCTAGGACCCCTTCTTTTCTCACTTTACACTCCCTTACTCTCTGCTCATCTGATGACCTCTGTCTGTCCTCTCCTCTGATTTTCAGCTCTGATGCATGTTTCTCAAGGACTGCCCCTATCCTCTGGAATGCCCTCCCCTTATCTGTCTTCCCCCCTTGCTTTGACCCTTCAAGAAATTTCTCAAGGTTCCCTTCTTTAGGACCACCTACAAATTTACACAACGCTCTTCCTCCCCTCTTCCTTAGCTCACCTTTCATAAATCCCTTTCCTCCAATACTTTTACTGGCTGGCTAATCCCTAAGAACAACAGTTTTACCTCTTGTGGTATTTACCCTAACTCCCTCTAGAATGTGAGCTTGTTTGAGCAGGACCCTCCTCACCTCTTGTTTCTGTAAGTCGAATTGTTACGTTATATACTACTTGTTATGTCCTGTTTACTCATTGTAGAGCGCTTAGGAATATGATGGCGCTATATAAAACAATAAATAATAATAACAGTACACTCATAGTTTTAACAAAAGAATCTTAAACAATCACAATGTTTTACATTATGACTAGTTTGGTCCATCTTATAAATATGTTTTTGTTAAACTCAAATATGTTTGATTGAATTAAATGATGTGTATGAGGATCTCTAGATGTAATTTAGGAAACCGTAAAATGCAGGGTTCTTTATTTAAAGGGACACTCCAACCATCAGAGGCCTTTCGATGCATATAGCTGTTTGGCCCCTTTAAATTTAAGTGGTGATGTACATACAGACAGTCAGCTTAAGCATTGGCTTGGTGAACTCCCCTGAAGGGAGTCCGTTCTGGCCCCAGGACTGCAGCTTGTACCGCAGGCAAGTCCTTTATCTATTTCATTTTTGATAGAATGCAAATTAAAATAAAGAGTAAGAATCCTAAACGAGAAAAGAAAAAACAAATACATCAAATGCAATTGGTGCACATGTACAGTAAAATGCCAGCGTGTTGGCATTGTTATTGAGCTTTAATCTCTGCAGAACATCATTCTATAAATGCTCCCAGCGTGAATCTTTGTTTATTAATATTAATTCCGAAAGGAAAGTATAAAATGTATAACAGTTACAATGCAGGAGAATTTGGTACGATTAAATTGTGTTTCATTTTACTAATATAATAACAAATGGAGAATTATTTTGGTATTTCTTCTTCCAACAAGTTATTTAAAAAAACCCAGATGATTTGGGAATGCAGTTTGTAATCCTAACGCTATTACCAGGTAGTGAATTGTGGAAAGAAAATGAAGCAGCGGAATAGTATGAAATGTCTGTATTCTGGTCGGTGTCTAAAGAGACTTGTAGAATAATCAGATGCTATGAGTCGGCTTGTATAATACATTTGTCAATGAGGAAACTTTAGCTGTTACGTTTCAATACCAGTGGCAATTTTTGTAATTGCATTACTTTCATTCTTTTCTTATAATACTTCCCAGCAAATCGGACAAATGCTATGGGAACCTTAATACTGAACGGGCAACAATATTGACGGATCTCCAATGAAAGGCTGAACTTGATGGACACATGTTTTTTTAGCCTATCTAACTATGTAACTATGTAACATTCAGTTGGTTTCAATGCTGACTGCCGAACTTAAAATGCTGTTAACTCACAAATGAAGCTTCTCTTAAAAGTTGGCTGGTTTGCTGGAAAATATTGTATTTATTTTAAAAAATGTTTTTTGCTTGTAACATTATAAATATTTCACATTTGGTTTAAATCATACTGAGAGGCTGTTTGGTGGTTGGTCCATCTCAAACATGTGCACCTTCACCTCATGTGTGCTATAGTCCCACGTTCTAGATTGTAACCATATTTGAGTTTAATTAATAATGGTAACAATAAGAGGAAGAAGAAGACGATGAAAAGAAGAAGAAAAAGAAGAAGAATACAGCATGTAACTTTCATCTGTCAGAATCAATTAGAAGAAAGGATGGCCCATTTTCATAATGTTTTATGTGCCAAAAAAGTGAAATGGCATTAAATAAGAGAAAGTATGGCCATTTGTACCTCTAATAAAATGCAAACCAAAATGTGCCTTCAAAGCACTGCAATTATACAAGAGAACACCCACGTTGCCCACACTATAATCTGTTTGTTTAATAACTTAAGATGATTTATTTGGAGGACATCTGAATTTCTAAGCGAGTTCTGGATTTCAGCCACCTCAATATGCGCTAGCATGGTATGCTTGTGAAGAGCACTGAGTGGCTAGGTTAGGCCAAGAAACATTACCACAATTAAAGAAAGGTGTTTATACACTCACCGGAAACAAAATAGCACAAAGAGTAAAACATTATTCCACAGGCCATAGCAGCTTTCCTTCATATCGGAGTACTGAGCTCAGTTCTCAAGATGCAGACACATTGGGGGCGATTTATAATGGTGCAGCATGACCAATTTTTTGTTATAACAAAAATATTAACAAAATAACAGGTTAATGATACTGCTCTATATGTATTTGACACAAAAATTCTTTCAAAATAATTTGATTACAGATACAATCAAATATAATATCTTTCCACTAGAATCCCATCTACCCATCTATACTACAGTAGTAACTCAAAGGGACTATTGTACCAGGGTGCCACCAGTAAACACTAGGGCTCTACTGCAAACCGTTATATAGTTTGTTTCCTACTTTTTCAATATTTTACTCCACTTCTTCTGCTTACCTCTGCCTCCCTTTTATTGCCTAGTTTACCCCCAACTCGTTCTAGATTGCACAGTGCTACAGAATATGATGTTGCCATATAAATCAATGGAAACTTTAAGTAAGCCTTTTGGGATTTATTTACAGAGCTCTGGGTTCAACTCATGCTGAGGGTATTCGTTTGTGGCACTTATTGATTTGAATAGGAATTTTAATCATGGGAAATGTAAGGTTAACATAAGGTTACTGAGTTGGGGATCATATGTATCCCAGGTTGAGAAGAACCTTGGCAAATATGCCCTACAAGATGGACCACATTTGTGAACAATATAACAAAAACATGTTGCTATTCAGCACTTAAACCTGTCTGAAAAATGCCTACCAAGCAAGACATTAAATGAGTTTTGATGTGTATATAAACATCCGTATATCAATGTGAAACTGTAGACTATGGGATAAATTGTCCATGAAATTAGTGAACAAAAATCTGAGAGCAAATTCTGAGAGTTGCCATGTACAAGAAGTGCTAGGAACTTGTGCAATGATACCAAATTTGTGAATGTTGAATGTCACTTCAATTGTCTGTTGTTCTGGTTTTGAAAAAGAAGCCTTCCATTTCAGCATTCATTAGCTTATATTGATGTCCTCTCAGGTATGTCTGATCGGAGACTGTGTGGGAGGAATACTAGGGTTTGATGCCTTGTGCTACAGCTCAAAGACTCCTGGAGAAAGCCAGAACAGCAGCAGGAGAGGAAGTGGAAGCAGCATACAGGTACCTAAATGCAGGGATTTTCTAATCCCCAATGAACATGTAGGTTTATGTAGTAATGGATTGTTCCTCAAAATAGAGGAAATGTAGTTGATTAAATGTATATCTGCCAAGCACGATGTGATTCAGAGGTATTGATCTCACTTGACTAAAGCATCAATATATGTGAAGATGTGGATGGTATGATGACCAGTATAAAAGCACTTAAAGGAAGCCCGACATAATAATTAATAGCAAATGGATCCTTGAAAAGTACATCTGTCGGGAAACAAAAGAACATTTCCAGTACTCCTGAGTCCCTAATAGTGTAAAGTTTTTTCAATGATAGATCTGTCTGCAGCTGTGAATTGAAACTTGCCTATAATTATTTTCTTTTACCCCGATGAAGACCATACCAGGTTGAAACATAGGCATATGGCAAATGCCATAATAACAAAATGTTGGAACTTTTTCATCTATTAGATTGTGAACAGTCCTATTCTTAATTTAGTTTGTATTCTTGTTATGGTTATTGAGGGATAAATACCTGTACCAATTATTATTATTTTCCGCTGCACACCTTCCATCATTCTTTTCCATCATGACCAGCACCCTTTTTTTACCTCATAACATCATACCTTAATGTTCCCCATTACCTTGGAAACAAATTGGAAAAGGAGAAGGGATATTTTAGCCAAACACCACTAGGGACTGTGGTTGTACCCTTTGGGACTCGGGTGAAGATTCATCCCATTGTAGCCAATGTTCCCTCTAATTTTCTTAGGTGGTGTGCGCAGAAAATTTCTCTTTTGCCAGAATTTTGTGTGCACAATATGTTTCTGCAAATGTTAAATTTAAATTGTTACTCAATATTTTTGCTTCAGCTCACTCATTGTTAATAACACTACATTATAGTGTGATAATATAGTATTAGTTACACAACAGTATTACTTACTGTAATGTTTTTTTTTAAAGGTGAAATTCTCACTGCATAAGTAAATTATGAGCGAATCACGACCGGATTTTTCTTTTTAATTGGGAAAAACTGTTGTGTGCAGAGGCGTACCTAGAGTATTTGGCACCTGGGGCGGATCCTGTATGTGGCAACCCCCCCCCACACACACACTTTAAAACTGCATAGGCAAACATTGACAGGGGTACAGCATAACTGTTATCATTATATACTAAGGCAGACATTGACGAGGGTACACATAGTTGTTATTATTATATACTGAGGCAGACATTGACTGGGGTACAGCATAACACCTATCACTATATACTGAGACAGACACTGATAGTGATACAGCATAACTGCTATCATTTTATACTGAGGCAAGCATTGACGGTGGTACAGCATAACTGCTATCATTATATACTGAGGCAAACATTGACGGTGGTACAGCATAACTGTCATTATATACTGAGGCAAACATTGATGGTGGTACAGCATAACTGCTATCATTACATACTGAGGTGGTACAGCATAACTGCTATCATTATATACTGAGGCAAACATTGACGGTGGTACAGCAGAACTATCATTATATACTGAGGCAAACATTGACGGGGGTACAGCATTACACCTATCACTATATACTGAGGCACGCACTGACGGTGGTACAGCATAACACCTATCACTATATACAGAGACATGCCCAGGTTCTACCATGTACTGGTTGCCTGGGCATGATAGCAATCATATATACATATATATATATATATATATATATATATATATATATATCTATATATTAATATTGTTATCTAATTTTTCTGTCCAATTTTGGTGCGTTACTTACTTTTAATAAAAGTGTGGTTAACACACCAAAATTGGACAAAAAAATCAACAACAACAATATATATATATATATATATATATATATATATATATATATATATATAATTGCTAACAGCAATCACACTGTGGCATGATAGGAATGTGATTACAGTCTCCCTATGGCATGCTACCCCCCCCCACTTACACATCCACATCTATCACACACACTCATTCACAAACATTTAGCATAAACTTCAGCATAAAACCCATCACTCTCACACACTTACTAATCCACTCTCACTGAATGTTTTCCTACCTTTTCTCTGTCAATTTTCCTTCTCCTCTTCATTCGTCCTCTTCTTCTTCTGTCTCCTGTCCCGCTTCCTTGATTGTTTTTAAGCCAGTTAGAGGGAGATCCTTGATCTTCCCAAATGATCCTGCTCCTCTAGCGGCGGACATTACTGTCCGTCTCTGGAGGGGTGCCGTGCGCACAACCAGTAGCGGACCGCCCTCCCCCCTGCTAGGTACACTACTGGTTGTGCGTGCAATTTTCTCACGTGTGCGCTCCCTCTGAAAGCTATGTGCGCGCACACAGGCGCACAACTTAGAGGGAACACTGATTGCAACCCATATTTATCACCTCTGATGATGGTAAAATCTATGCATACACATTACACTGTACAACTATGTATTTCATTTATAAAGATAGTATGCTATTGTATATTTTGTCAGCTTGTAAAAATATGATGACTAGTGACTGTGGCAAGCGTATGAGTAGCATGGTATTAAAAATCTATAAGAATATTCTATACGCTATGTTTGATGTTTTAATTACGGTATATGAAACAATTCTGTAATTTGTGTGATGAAGCTCTTAATGTTCTATAATGATCACCTTAGTACTTAGTAGAAAAACTAATGACTAAAAAAAGGCCTGAAAAATTCTGACCTTTAGTATTCTGCAAACTAATGTCATCATGTATGGGTTTATGTGAACCTAGTTTCAATTATTATAAATAAGGTGACTAATTTAATTAAAGGTGGTCATCAACTTTAATGTTAATTGCACTCATTAGCTGTTTATTCACATAAAAACAACATCAAAACTTTGTTTGACACCCTGCTAGCTTTTGCTGGCAATAACGCAGATGAATGAGGCAAAAGTTTACCTGATCAAATAATTTGTGGGAAGGGTTTGAGAATTTATGTTTATATAAAGCTTAATTAAAAAATCATACATGTTTAGCTATGCATAACATGTATATAGCTGTACAGTAAATATGGTGTATGTTCTGTCAACTTCAAAGCCATTATATATAGAAACTACAGTTTATATACATGGATTAGTACAGAAACAATGGCTAGGCCATAATAAATCCAGGTTCCTGTACTTTAGTAGATACCACCATGGCCTGCACAGACATTAAATAAACAAATGTCCCAGGGTTGATTTCCAGTATGCCCCCTCATCTCTGTATGGAAAATTGAAGGGGGAGAGGCAAGATTGGCCCCCAATACACATAAAACACACAGGGCCAATGAATTAGCTGAGATGCCAGAAGCTTTCAACCCAAAGCCATGAAGTTCCCATGTATCTCCATCAATAAGTATACCTGGGAAATCCATAGTAGTTTAAATTACTACCTGGAAAAATGTTCAAAAAGTTGGACCCATTAAACAAGGGGGATGTTGATGAATGCCTCCCACTATTCCTCCGCCCCATGCATCGGTGAAGGTAATTTGTTAGGTAGAGCTGCAGATCTCCTTCCCTCACTTCTTCTGTGGGTGGAAATCTTGAGAGGACCAACCAGACTGACTGCCATTCCCCCAGCTCCCTTTGGACTGGGATAGGGGGTAATAAATAATAATGGGTAAAATTCTATTTGGCCCCTTCAGCACAGACATTGATTTAATAAGTCTTATGTATATCTGATTATACCCACAGTCTGAGGGATACATTTAAAAAATAAGTACAGTTCTAATACAGTTCTAATACCTAAAATAGAACTATTGTGTATACTTCATTTTCTTCTAAATTTACCTTAGTGCTAAATGTAGACACAATAAAAAAAACCCATCTGTGCTACTTAAATTAGTTTGTAAAGTTTGACAGCTGTTATTTCATCACAATGTCCTGGAATGGTTGTTATATGCTTTTGAAGTCTGAATATAATTAACGGCACAGCCTATAACTTTGCTCAGAACATTTTCTTTGTTAAAATTCTGTAATTGTACTTCTTCTAATGTCACGCACTGGTATCAGGATGAAATGAATCTATAATATTGTCATAAGCAACTAATGTCAAGCGCAATATTGATATTACATATAATTGTGCACATGGAGCACTGAAGGACGCAGTTTTTTCTTGTGCTGCTACTTTGATCAGAACTTTTGTTGGAAGAAAGCTAAAAAATATAGCTGGAATAAAGACCATAAAATCTAACAGCAGGAAAGTAGTAATGGTAGATAATAATAAATATCTGTCACAAAGCAAAACAGTACTGTATAGGCAACATTTTAAAATACCTTCTTCCTATGTGTAGCTCCAGCTTTCATGTAAATAATAGTACTGCAAATGTTTTGATTTTCTGAATGCACACAGTGGAGTTATTCACTAAAGGGAGAGTTGCAGGAGAGTTGTGATTTTTATGAAGGGCGATCCCTAGCAAATTTCTCCAGAAAGGACAGGGATGTCCCAGGATATTTCAATAAGTAGGCAACTTACTCAGCTGCAACGCAACTCTCCTGACAACTCTGCTTTTGGTGGATAGACCCCAATGTGTGGAGAGTGCTAATGGAGTTACTGCATTTTTCCCGACAGTGATAATAACTTCTAGCTGAGGTCAATATATAAAAATTATGTATAAGCTCTCGCTTGATCATACAATGATAAGGAACTTGTTATTATAATTACACCTGGTGTGAATGTCCAGCCAACCTCAATGCCAACATTCATTCGCGAAACCAGCGCCCTGCTGTTCACAGATCAGAGGGGTGTGCTCAGGAACAACTGAAATATTTGCTTGCCTGTGCTTGAGATCACAGGGGAAAATTTACAAAATGGAGTTGGGCAGGGCCAGACTGGTGATGACGGGTCAGCCTTGGCACTTTAAAGCCAGTGGCCGCATGTTGATGTAAGTGTGGCTGCACGCTACTAATGCTGGAGTGGCAGATTGTGTGTGTGTGTTTATGTGTGGTGTTGTCAGCCAGCAGCCCACCAGGCAGGTCAATGATCTCTCAATGCAATAAAGAGGTCCATGTCAGAATTATCCTTGGATTATTATTAAGAGCCTCAAGGGTCTTTCACATACACTGTGAATGAAAATAAGTATACAGTAAGTCCCTGCAGGAGAGTCTCACTCTTTTGCTTGGTATCATTACACATATAAAAACTTCAGCTTGTCTTGCACTCATTTTGCAAACAATCCACACAAAGTATCAAGTTTTTAAATTGATCATATTGCGTAATATTTCACTCTGCTCTATGATATAAGGAACCTATAGTGGAAAGTATAGTGCTATCTAAAATATAATTCAAATAAGGTCAATGCAAAAAAATGTAATTTCAAATAAGTGACTCAATGGAACATAATTGTAAGGATATTTCTTTATTGTCGTGCCCAGTGATTCATTTATCTCCAGAAATGATCAAATAACAATATTAACTCAACAAAATATTGCAATATTTTACTTTTGTAGTATGAATGAAATGGGGAAAGTGAAGCATATGAAACCTAAATTAAGATATACTAATATATTCCTTATGCACAGAGTAAACAGTGTAAGATGTATGGACAGAAATTAATTTGAGCATATTGCTTTAGAACATCAGAGATCTATAAAAAAAAGATAGTGACCACTTCACCTGTACGGCTGAGTGGATGAAAATGAAACATAATAACGGTACATCAAATTCTAAACTTTAAGGACTATCTTTATTATTAAGTCATATTAGGCCACCCACACACAGTAACACATCAATCATTGTGCACAAAGTCACAAAAGATACAAATTTCCTAACTCAATGTATTGAGGGTACATCAAGACAACTTGACATTCACCTCACTCTGCTCTTGGTCTTTTGATGGGCTTTGAAATCTCATGGTGGAAGAAAAGATGATTTTCTACTAACTCTAGATGTCCAATAATTGAAAAATGGAGAGATGCTTTTTCTTATCAAGGTCATAGTTTACTCATAGCTTGCCCATGAACCTAAGATTCTAACTTACTCTTAAATCATTACATGATAACTACATGTAATTATTTGATCCCCTTCTGATTTTGAATGTTTGCCCACTGTCAAAGACGTGATTAGTCTATAATTTTAAAGGTACGTTTATTTGAACAGTGAGAAACAGAATAACAACAAAAAATCCAGAATAACGCATTTAAAATAAATTATAAATTATCATTATAAAGTGTTATCTCTTTGTCCATTCATCCAGTAGAGCATTTGTGAGGTCAGGCACTGATGTTGGACGAGAAGATCTGGCTTGCAAAATTGGAAGCCAGGGGCGTAACTAGAAACCACCAAGCCCTGGTGCGAAAAATTGCCCAGGGCCCCCCCAACTTCAACATCTAGTCTATGCCATCATTGCCCCCACACATCTGGTCTGTGCCTTCTTTGCCCCCCCCCTTCGAACATACAATGCTGGGTGGATGAAGATAGAAAATTGATCATGGCAGATTGAACATAGAAGATAAAAGATAGAAGATTGACAAGATGAGGAAATGGTCGGCGGAAGTGGTCAACAGAGAAGGTAGGGAAACATTTAGAAAACGTCAGAGAGAGTGAACAAATTAAAAATGCCCCCAAATTTTTTGCTTAACCGAATGGGCAGGGAACTAAATTATTTTGTCGAAAACAAACCAAGACATTTGTCTGAATTGTTTTTTGCCCATTTACACGTCATATATATCAAATGTTTGAGGTCACTTTTCCTTGTTTTTGAAAGAAAAGCAAATTTTGTCCATTAAAACAACATCAGATGGATCAAAACTACCGAGCAGATGTTGTTTATGTTGCAAATGACGATTGCAGCTGAAACTGGCTGATTTCTAATAGAATATCTTCAAAAGCTGTACAGAGGCCCTTTATCAGCAATCATCACTTTGTTGTTCCAGTGGCACTTTTTGTTAGGTAATCCAACTTTAAGTTTAAAAGGCTAATTGATCATTAGAAAACCCTTTCTGTGTTAGCGCAACTTCAAATGACCTTGTTTTCCATGAAATTGTGTTATATATATACCTTCCAAGGCTTTTGCTTTTTCTCCGATCAATATATACTTTGTGACCGCATATGAATGACCAGTTCTCATAATGACCTGCTATTCATAATTACCATTATGACTGATTGGTATAAAAAATGGTAGCTTTGGATAAGATTAAATATATTATTATGGTGGATCATTTCCAAGCTTTGTATTTGTTTATATGTGTACATTGCATTTCCTGAAGGTTTTATCTGTAAATGTTTTTCTGTATGTGTGGCAGAGTGGGTTTGTAATATAATTTTTTTTTGAGGACGTTGCAGTAGTATTTGGAATATTTTGGGTATTTTTTTTCTTGAATATGTAAATATTACCTAGCATTAATCAAAGCTAAACTCTTATACAATAACAATTCATTTATTCGACGTGTCAATATAGAATATGGGTTTTAGTTGACTTTTAATGTATACTTCACTTGACAAGTATGTAGGACTACACTGGTCAAAATATGGTTAGCGCTAGATAACTAAACTTATTTTGAAAAGCCTGGGCAATTACTATGCTGCCATCTAGTGGTATAGCTAGGAATCTGCACTAAAATTATATTTGAAAAAAATATTAATTGTACGTAATGTAGCCAGGAGCACTCAGTCTTATGAGCAATAAGGGTATGACGTCAAGTCTTTTAGAGCAGACATACTTTATCAACTGGAGTAAATTACATGTAATGTGGTACTGGCGGTTAGTAGGTTCAAAATGGCAGGAGAAAAGCGTAGCAGTAACAGACTGGACCCCCCTGATTTGAGAATAGGAAGGTTGGAGGACTTCACATAAAAGAAACCCCATATATGCCACAGAATAAAATAGGACATGTATTGTATCACACTGAACAAAAAAGAGAGTCAGTAAATACTTTAATAAAATCCTATGAATTCTTCATAAGAATGTCAATGAAAAAGTGAGATAAGGCTAATAATGCAAAAATATTATCAGGCATAAATCAGATATATTCATTTTGTCATCTTCTATCTTTTTGATGTTAAATTATGTTGCAAATGCTAATAACAACATTATTTTGTGCTTCCTTCCCCAGAAAACCTACAAAATATTTAGTGATACGTGGCATTTAAATTACATTTTATTTTCATTATATAGTGTTATATGAGTAGTATGTTGTCTTACATTGTATTTCTGACTTTTTACCAAATAACCCTTCTTTGTCGGTTTTATACTATCTGTTAAAGCCCTCCTTTCTATTTTATGTTTTCATTCAACTGTATTCTATTAGCATCATTAAGTGATTCCATGTAGTGATTGCATCATTTATTAAAGCCTTGATGATGTTATGAGGCAAGTGCCAACACACATAATTGCAATAAAATCATTAAGTCCCTAACTGGATATTTTTTTCAAGATAATTATGGGGAGAATTTATGAAGATATCTTGCATTATAAAACAAAATAAATGTAATGCGCTTGCTTTAGTACCCTGAAGCTTATATTTGGGGTTTTGGTAATGTTTAATGGAGTAATATCAAGGTCACTGAAAGGCAGTAGACTGATACTCTTAATCAATAAAGTAATTACATAGCTATTAAGAACTTCTCTTGGTTAAAATGCAGTAAAATAAAAACACACAGTTAAATATCTGATTCCTGGTTTTTTTTCTCTCTTGTGGTAGGAAAGTCCCATTGTGTGTGAAAACGCTGGTTTACGGAGTACTAAGCGCCTCAGCAAAAGCAATATTGACATCTCTGGAGTCTTGGATGATGGAGAACCGCGGCAACCTTTACATCGGAAGCAGAGTGACTCATCCACTTACGACTGTGATACTATAACACAGCACCATGCCTTCTTATCTAGGTCAATAACATATCTAATGTAAATTGCAATGGCCCATGTGTTTGCAACGTGACATTCTAGCGAGAAAATCTAACATCAGCTAATCCTGTACTTATAGTTGCAAATAGTCCCAAAACAGTAAGGAAACTCAAGCAGTGGCTGCTCTGCCTAGCTGGTCTCCTGCCTAGACTGATATTCTTTCCAAAGTTACATTGTGACATTACACAAATGCTTATAAGATGTTCCTAACCTGAGCAGCCTCCATCTAACAAAATGGTTGCTCAGTAATGCTGTGTACTAATGAACAGACATGGGAATCTCTAGATAGGTTGTCGGAAAGGACACTGGTGACATCCAATGTCAGCCTTTACCAGGTTATAAATTATTATAATATTGGCTGTTCCGCCACTAACGAGCAATGGCCATAGATGCAAACAACAGTTTAAAATGAATAAAAATGCTTTAAGGAACCATGTATAAACAAGACATGTCTTTTCATGTATTCCTTTATTATATTGATTTGTATTTTTCCTATGCAGTATCCATTCAAGTGTTTTGAAGGATGATGTGGATTTTCCACGAAGCGGAAGCTCCAACCTTTGTGAAGTTATGCTTGGGCGGTTTGATTTTGAAGTGTCAGACTTCTTCCTCTTCGGTTCACCCTTGGGATTAGTGTTGGCCATGAGAAGGACTGTACTACCTGGTCTAGATGGTGAGAATGCTTTATTCCTAACTGACATCATTATAACAATTGCATTTTCTGTTGCTCCATTGTTATTTCTAAGAAGGATTCTCATATTCAATATTTTGCTGTCATTCTTGGAAGCTTCCTGGATGTGACCCAGGGTCTCTTGCTTCGTAGCTGATTAAAAGGCCTCTAGGTTAATACATCATTCTCTCAGTGTGGAGACTGTTTATGCCCATGCTCGCCCTGCACCCCCCCCCCATGCTTCGCCCTGCACCCCCACCACCACAGTAGCTCCGCCTCTCCTGTTGCCTACTTTTACTGGTAATTATTATATGAACATATCACTTAGTTGACCTGATTGTATTAATTGAATGAACTGTGGAGTTTAATCAATCCTAGATGTTCCTGAGGGGTTGAAACAAATGCTCTTTATTAAAGAGAACATAGCTTCCATTAATTTTCCCCTGCTTAGAAATCTGCATTCATCGGAATTTGAAATATTAAGAGATCGTAAAGATGCAAGCTTGAGTTGAGATGTAGAAATTACTTTTGGTGAAATATATTGTCGTTAGAATTAAAATAATGGCTTTCTGGAAATGTGTCACACTGGCCTGCATTATTCTTCGGTCTGTCTGGATGTATGCCTGTCTATTAATGTCTGTTTATCAAGTGCAGGAGTCTGGCTTAGCACGGAGCAAGTTAAGCCTGACACCGGTAGGGGTACATGTATAGGTAGTGGTGACTATGATTTCATATATTTATAAGTATCAGCAGCACATACATTAAATCTAGAACAATATGGAGAAGATTAGGCATGGCCCCATGCATAGGATGAGAATATGAGAAAAGCATTTAACTATTCAGAATCTAAGATGGGACCAAAGACTGATTGAAGTTTTAGTTGTCACAGCAGGAAATATAGACTAGATGGACCAAATGGTTCTTATTCGCCATCAAATTCTATGTTTCTATGAAAGTGGAAAATGTGCATTTTGAGGAAACATTATGACTCCAAATCTAAGTTTTGATTTTCAAAAATCAAACAGAAAATTCATTACTTGCCTTCTGTGTTTGCCGCTTAACATTATATCGTGTATCCCTGATCGGTCTGTTATTTAGCAAAATGGAAAAATGTACAAAACCCAAGAGATATGTGTATTCAATTTGTTTTTGTCAAATAAGAGAAATCTTTCTTATTTGCACACCTAGTAGACTGCTGATGAGAACAAAAAATGAGCAATAAAATAATGTCATTCATTGCTTCCGAAAATAGTAATGTATGCATGCACGAGACCCGCACTGCAGGCAATAAACATCTGCTCCCAGTCAGGTTGATTGAACAGTGGAAATAAAATATTACTTCGCAAATAGTATAACATTATCATTAAAAATTCACAATGCCAGATGGGAGTTAGCGTGACTTTTTTAATGCAGAATTGTCTTGAATGTTTTCCACTTTTAAATAATCTCACTGTAGATTGATGTACTTTAAACTGTTGGGAAATGGCCTTATAGCCCTTCCCAGATTGATGGGCAGCAAAAGTTGCTTGTCTAAGATCATTGCTGAATGCTGAATGCTCCAGACCAGCAAACTGCTAAAACTTCAGCTTTTATAGAGGTTGTCACACTTGGTGCTGATCAATTAATCAAGGGCAATTGGCTTCTCCATTTTGGCTTTATTTTTGTTGAATAAATCATGGCACATTGTAATATAGCATGTGTTGTTATTCATCTGAGGTTGTATTTACCTAACCTTTAGACCTGCTAAGGAACAGATGATTGTTATTGTGTCCTGATACGTAAGACTATAGAACTCAAAGATGGTGTACTTTCTTTTCAACACTATATATAGTGTATATTTACACACACAAGTGAAGTTCCACGGGCAAATAATGACCCATTGTTTTTTCCTTTCTTGTTTGCAGTGTGTAGGGCTCGTCCTGCCTGCAGCCAGGTCTACAGTTTCTTCCATTCCGCCGATCCATCTGCTTGTAGGCTGGAGCCTCTACTAGAGAAGTCCTTCCACATGCTCCCCCCATTTAATGTGCCCAGATATCAGAAGGATCCACTTGGAGATGGAAAGTCATATCTTTTAGGTAAAGCTTACTACACTTATCCTAGATGATATTTTTAGCCGTCGTAATACACATTTTGTTCAGCCATCATAGAAACAATTCCACAAAGTGTCAAAGAAAAGTTCAGGAACTCTGTGAATAAACCATTGCTGAATTACATTCAAACTGTAACAATGCATTGCTCATCTTGCAGTATGTTGTCAATGCATTCAACTTGGAGTGTATGATTATTTCAGTTTTATGTGTATACACCATTAGTATTATTCACTGCATTGTCTTAATTGCCCTTTGTTACTCAGAATATAATAGAATGATTTAAATTGCAAGAATTGAAAAAGGTTCTTTGGCAAAAAGTAGGAGTGTATTATAAAGCTTCGTTTTATTATACAGTGTTATACAATCATTCTATTTTGCTTACATTTTAAAATGCTTATTTGGTTTTTATGTCCCGAGATTTTAAACTGTGTTTATATACTGAATCTGCAGGGCATGGCTGAACTGGAGCTAACCAAGCCCTAGCACTTTATTCTTATGGACATGTTACGTTATATATTATTAGAATATAGTTTTTACATTACTTCAAAAACATAAATTGTGTCATAACTGTCTTTAAGTTGAGTTATGGACTCAAATTTACAAATTTAACCAAACTCACTAGCTGATCTATTTGCAAATGTCAACTTCTGCACAATTGCCAGCAACTTAACTGTACTTGGCTTTGCTTCTTCACACACCGTTGAAAATAATATTTCAGTGGAGTTGCACTCAGGTTAAGTTGAGTTGAATTCAAAGTTGAAATTGAAATGGCCAACACTTAGAAACTCATCTGCAACTCTCCTATGTTTAACTTGAATGCAGTTGCATCAAGTCAACACTTGACTTTCACTGCATGTTCAAGTATCTGGTTGTGTTGTGGTATAGAGTGCATGTAACCCTTTCAATTGACTTGTGCAAAGTAAAGCAAAGGAGAAACTATAGTTCTTCATGATATGGGGTCCATCAATTTCTAGTTCCCTCTATAGCTGTGTGCTACGACCAAGAAAAAAATTCAATTTTCTATCAACTATAGAATTGTGCAGATCCACGCGTAATGAAATCATGTGTATTAAATCTATGTTTAAATGAAAATCACCATTCTCTTTTTTGTGTGTATGTGTATTCTGATTATAAAGTATCTTTTTATCTATGACTAGGGCTAAAGTAAAATAAAGGCAATACGTTCTGAATGATGCTCAATTCTATACTATAACCATATTGTGCATTAGTCCATTCAGGACAGTTATTCATTCGCTTCCCTCATTCCTTTACTGTCAGCTTTGACTGATGGAAAACTGATTCTGTGTGACAGGCATCAATGCTATACAACTGGTGCTTAACTTATCAGCCTAGAAATATCCAAACAGGGAGGATTCCACTCTAGATTCAATGGTTTTTCTTTCTTATGTATTATTTATGTTACTTGCCACATTCGGTGTATAGTGCAACATAATTGTGAGCAGGTTTGAAGCATGTATCTGTGGGAGATAAAATTAGTTTCTTGAGAAAGGAGTCCTAAAATCAGCAGTTTCTTTTCCTGTGACACTTTAAGTGTTAACAATATTTTAATCACAGTTAATGCCATATTTCTAAGTACAGGAGGGAACTTTATTTCAAAGGAGGACGATACTGTATAATCTAACACTAGACGGTCAGAGGCTTAGCTGTCATACAAGCATGCTTCACTTTACTGAGAGGGTGGTAGATAAGTGGATCAGCCTTCCAGTAGAATTGGTAGACTTTAATACAGTGAGAGAATTTAAGCATGCATTAAGTGGGCATAAGACAATCCTGAATATTAGACAAGACCGGGGAAAAAATAAAGTACTTGTGTGGGTCAGCACTGTGGTTTCAGGCACCTTGGGCACACTCTGTCTCTGCTAAGCCCCTTCTGCGTCCATTGTTTACTAAAGTTGGAGAGCATTATGTAGTGATGTTCCCCACCAGTTTTTTTCCCCCGAAAGGTGTATATTGCTATGGGTGCCATGATGCTTTTGGATTGGCTCTGTCAATATGAGTAAAAACAGTCTTTAAGATATGATATCCCAACACATGTACCCTATGAATTTACAGGGTCTTAATCCAGGTATAATAGCATTTTAACACGGTCTTTAACCGAGCCCAGAATGTGTAAAACACAGAATAATAGTAATAATAATATTGCTTCCTCATAAGCTTTACTCAGACGGTACTCAATGAAAGTCCATGGTTAAAACAAATATTTTGACATATTTTGTCTTTTTTCTCATTGGTTGGAGTTTTCTAGATTTTTGGTATTTTGCTTTCCACTTCAGCAAGTAAAATACTCTTGCAAAATTGCATGCAAGGCATTTATTTTGGTGATTTATCAAGTGGTAAGACAGCCACCAAATCAAAATAAACTCTTTGTGTCCTATTACCCTATGGGACCTATACATCAATGCTAGACACTTAGAAATAGCTTTGATTAATTATTCTCTTTGAAATGGAACTTTGAAAGTTTTCTTGCTGTAGCAGATTTTTGTTTTCTGTACAGTTTGATGAAATAAGCACAACACATTTTGCTCGTATTAGGAGTAATATTCGGATTCCAACTATTGCCTGGCATTCTAAATGCCTCTAATATTTTGCCAAATTATTTTACAGGATGGGGTACATTTTTTCGGATTTTACTAATATTTGTTTGTTAAAAATATACTCCTCTGTATAATAACTCTTCTCTCAGTACTGTCTTAAATATTAGAGGTAGGCATACATTGTAAGTAGTGGGACACGAGGTGAGCAAAGACCAAGGTACACCCTGATCCAGCTAACGTTCACTCACTGAGCATCCAAAGGATGCAAGCAAGCACAAAAAGAAAGAGGAGGTGAAAACACTTCAGCAGCTTAAACACTTTCATCTCGATGAACTAGATCAAGCCTGGCATTGGCTAAAGACCAGCTAAAGTCTACGCTGGCTCACTCTGTTAAATTTATTGAATGGGAAAACGTAAGATTTGGGAAAGTGGCAGGTCCTCTTGACAAGAAAGTGTTATGCACCTAGAAAAGGAGATCCCCAACTTTCAATGATCAATGCTTTTTGAACTGTTTCTTAATAAAATAAATAATAAAGCTTAAATTTATATGTGAATAAATGGACAGCAAAAGACACACAGGTCACAGGTATTCGGAGGCGGTTTTCTTTTCAAAAAATTTTATTAAAGTTAAAAAAAAATAATTTTTGTAACATAACAAATAATACAAAATTATACATAGTAAATACAAAAGCATACTTGAATTTAACAGCATAGTCTGAACAAAACAAAAGAAAATGGGAGGGAAAATAGGGAAGGGGGGGTTTGGCAACATATATATAATGCATGTCAAAAAAGACAAGAATATTCAATATATACAAAAGAACAGCAAATCACAAAAATTATAAAGAAAAAATGAGTGTTAAAGTTACGGAATTTCCAACATAAACATTTAAGGATTATTTATTACAATAGCATTCAACCTTATCTTCCCAAGAACCCCAAGATAGTCGTAATCTCTCCAGTTTTGAAGAGAATGGCCTAGTATGTAACTCATACATTTTGTATTAATTCCCCAATACTTGGGACATTGGAGACGGTTTTCTTTAAATGTACATCTAAAGATTCTACTATCTTTAAACAAGCAGGAGGACTCAAAAGTATAATATGCTGATTTTTTTAATCCTAACCTTTTTTTTTATTTTTACAGTGGATGCTATACAAGCCTGCAGTGCTGCGTTTGCAGAACATACAACATCCAACAACACCACTTCTACAGAAACAACAGCACTTCCTAATCAATCAACCCCTACTCAGGCAAAAGGCAGAAGATCAAGTTTGGTGAGCATGAACAGTGAGATGTCAGGGTCCTCGGAAAGCCTGCCCTCTGCCAAGATTGCTAACAGTAAGGAACATTGTGTTTCTGTAATATATGTAATATGATTTTGTTAGAATTGTGCAAATGGACCAAAACCGATTTAGACAAATTTTCGTTTTCTGCCCTTTTGGTTCTGACAACAATTGGAGGCCATTTTCCATTCAAAAAGTAAATTCATTGTCATTCACCCTCATTCACGCTCTCATGCTTTATAACGCTCTAACCCACTCTCTCTGTCACACTCTCATTCATGTTCTCTCACACTCTCATTCACTCTATCTCATGCTGTTTTCAAATGTTTCCCTACCTTCTCCGTTGACCACTTCCGCGCAGCTCTGTTTCTTCTCTTGCATCTTCTTTCTCCGTCCACTGCTTGTTGTGTCTTCTTTCATCATCCACTTCTCCGTGGACATGGCCTCCTCTGCATTTGTAATGATATGGTGTAAAATTGTTCTTCTGCATAATATATTTAAAGAAGAACTTCATAATTATTATTCATTTTTGAATATCACTAGAGGCTTAATAGCAAGTAGAGACCTGGAAGTGTGGGATGACAATAGGTTTCCAATGCAGTCATCTGTGGGGGATCATGGGAAAGCAATTGTGAGTTGAATGAAATACCATTTTTAGGGGAGACAGATGTTATGTCAGGGTTGGAAAATAAATATACATGGAACATTAGAGTTTCTTAACTTTTAATCAAATCAAAGTTCTGTTCAGTGTTTCATGACAAGCATTTGCTGTTATATCCTGCCCCATCTTGGTGAGACTGCTTCTATTTGGTCTATTCATCAATGGGCCTTCCATGTTTGTCCCTATTCATTGGACTGAGAAACTGAACCTGCTCGATACCCCAAATGGCACCTTGGGTGCCTTCATCAGAGAATGAGGAAAAGGTGAAGCTTCCCATTAAAATTCTCATAAATCTTAGATTATATTTGTCAGTAAAAATGCTCAGAGTCTCTGTGTTGCTCAGATATTTAAACATGTGGGCTGACTGGTTTGATCAGATTTCCTTCCTTTTATTTGGTTTAATCCAGTTACCGCAAATTGGTGGGGAACAAAGCGTCTGGACTATGCCTTATATTGTCCCGATGTCCTCACTGCCTTCCCGACCGTGGCTCTGCCACATCTTTTCCATGCAAGTTACTGGGAATCTACTGATGTGGTGGCTTTTATTTTGCGACAGGTAAGAGTCACATGAATGGCATTAATTCATTTGTTGTTTGTTTATTTTTATTTACCTGCCTTTTTATTATAGTATATCAATATAACGGTATATCTCTAAGCTCACAAGAGTAAAGGCCTTTTTTATCTTCTGTACTAGTGTTTTACAAGTATTAGTGTTATTGTCAGTTTCGTATATTGTGCAAAAAATACTGTTATTTTTGATTCTCCTGTATTGTAGTAGCACTGCGGGGCAAAGGAAGACATTTGGTGCAAAAAAAATGTGTAAGAGCGTGATAAGGTTAATCAAAACAACTTATCTGAGTACCAGATCATATATAATATAGAACATATTGATACCATTTTTCTACCATTAAACCAATCTTAATACTGAACTACATTAAGTTATTGTATACATGGAACCCATATATCTAGATAATTATTCTTTTGCAAATTACTTAAGGATTTTCTCAATAGGGGTTTGTACGTACAACTATCTTATGATCAGCCTTCACTGTCTTCCAGCTTATGAGATATGAAAGTGTGCAAATCCAACAGAAAGAAGGCATTGACACCATGAATATGAGCCCTTCCAGTAGACAAGAGAAATGGCTACGCAAGAGGAATCACGTCAAATTACGGGTATTTACAGAGGACAAAATATCCTCAAATACATCTTCCTATGAACTAGCTGAGAATGATAAAAGCAGAGCTCAGCAATTTGCGCTTAACAACTCCAATCTGATAAATGATAACCTTACTTATCACTGTAGGATGTTTCCTCTCAGGCAGCTTGGATGATTAAGGTCCTTATAGAAAGAAGTTTAAAGTACAACAATGTGTAAATTGCCTGCAGCGCTGCAGAATACGACGGCGCTATATAAATCAATAAATGGGAATAAATAACTTTGTGATGTGCAAATAACTCTGGAAAGAAGAGCCCCAGTTTTGAATAGATTGCGATGCCATTTTTGTGGCCAAAGCTCATGGTGATAAAGCAACACTTTAGTTACAATCAGCAGCAGCCTGTTATTTCTCACACGGCGCATTTTCTTTTACCATTACAGTAAAATATCTCTTAGATTAGGAGACGGCAAAGCAGCTATTTGCCATCCATTTTGGGCTGATTTAACTGCTTTTCTGGAGTGCATCTGGGTGTTCAGTCTGTTATGATTGTGAATAGCGAAGAAAAGCTTTAGAAATATATTGAAGGTAGGAAGTCAGTTTTTTGGGTAATAACGTTATTTCAAGTATTTGAAACACATTGAGGTGGGTTACATCATATTTATTTACATCTTACATCTTATTTATCTAATCACAGTGAAGGTAATGGGAATAGAAGAGTATGTGATGTCAGCAGAATAATTAAGCATGTCTACATTTTCTGTTCTCATAACAAAGCACAGAAATATGCAAAATAAAACCACTTTCAATGGTGCGGATAAAAGTGGGCACATTGGGACTTGAGTACTAAATGCACTTCAATTATTTATCCACTCATTACTTATGTAATATGAACAAGGTCAATACATTGTTGCTCATTGAAGGGGCTAGACCTCTGTAGACCTCTATGTGGAATGCTGTCCATGGTGCTGAAAGAATCGTCACCTACGACAGGTTTCCTATCTTCAAATTAAAGCTTCGTTTACTTACATTACATATTGGCTAGAGAAATAACCCCCAAGACATTAATATCCTAATTGAGTGTCTAAAGCAAAATTAGTATGATATCTCACCTTCCTTAACACGTTCCATGAGACTGGAATTAGTATTCCACTAATGTTTCAAAGAGAAGCATTATGTACAAGATAGAGCTACAATGTCAGAGTTATTTTGAAGTTGCTCATTGTGTTAGCTGCAAACACCTTTGCTAGCTGGTATCTCCTCTTTCATCCTTCAGAGTTCCTTTTATTAAACATTTTAATATATATATATAATTTTATTCTAGGTTATACACATAGTGTCAGCTCATATATTATTAAATCAAAAGAGCCATCATTGGACAGCGCCTGTAAAACAATGCGCTAGCAGTTTACACCATTCTGCATGCCTTGTTCATGTAAGATAAATGAATGCGGTAGTGAGATTTTATACATCTATGACCTGTGACCAAGTAATAAAGAAGTTATTTATCTAAACTGGACATTCAATATCATTTCATATCTGTAATAAGTGTCTGTCTTTTTAGAATGTAACAGCCAATCACAGAGCCAATGATGTAATTGCTGTGGAAGGTGGTCCTCAAGTCCTGGTTGGTCGTTTCATGTATGGACCATTAGACATGGTAGCTCTGACCGGAGAGAAGGTATTTGTGAGAAGATTTCTTATGTTGACATTATCTTACCGTTCTTCTCTGTTTTCTTTCTTGTCATAATCTTCCTGGTGTGTTGCTGGTGGTATCCAGCATCAACTTTTTATATCTAGGGCTAAATGTTAGATTTGTTTTGGTTTATTTTAGTGTGTTGTTGTATGTACTCTTCGATATGACCTTGTTAGCTGTATGTTTACATTAAAATACACTATTTTTGCTATATTGATAGTTTTGTGTGCAACGTCTATGTTATTTTATACTTGCATTGGGGATTTTGTGGATGGTAGCCTGGTAGTTTCTTCTTTTTGTCCTATTTTTTGTAGTTTTGTTTGTATGCCTTCCCAGGTCATTAATTAAACTACTGCCCAAAAGGTCTCAATTAAATCCTTAGTTAACCGACATTTACAAAAAAGGCTTTTTCATTGACAATCATTTTTTGGTAACATCTAAAAACCATGTAGATACTGACAGCCTTTGAAAGACTGATTTCTATCACAGCTTTAGAAAAAGTAAGAGACTGTTATGCAAAAAAACCCATGGAAAATGTTTGCTGAAAGTATTTATGCTTCAGGTGGACATCATGATCATGACAGAACCATCCAATGGCAGATGGGTGTACTTTGAAACAGAGATTTCCAACAGCAGTGGACGAGTGTCTTACAGTATTCCAGAAGATAAGAGGTTGGGGGTAGGAGTTTTCCCCATTAAGATGGTTGTAAGGTGAGGTTTGTGGTATTAATGTCGTGCCAAATGTTCATTCATTCTACTGTTTTATTGATCTAGATGCATGAAAGAAATTAAATAAAACATATTGAAATCTGTAGGAAAAAAAATCTGTAGAAATAAAAATACACAGTACTACTTAAGGTTTGAAGAGATGAAATTTTAATAGATTCTTTTTAAATTGTGATTTTCACAAGTTATTTGTACTAATCTGTAGTCCTTTCTTAATAAATTATTGAGATTGTACATCTTTTGTCATATAGGGGGGATCAGAGCAATGCCCAGAGTTACCTGACAGTACTGCCCCGTGGCATGGAATGTGTCGTTTTCAGCATAGATGGCTCTTTTGCAGCAAGTGTGTCCATCATGGGCAGTGATCCCAAAGTCAGGGCCGGTGCAGTGGATGTGGTCAGGTAAAGGACTCCGTCTTGTGCTTCAGACTGTAACATTTACACATTGAGGTAGAACTGAACATAATCTAGATTTATAGTGGGAGTCAACCAAGTTTACTAACACGTTGTGGAATCACAGGGCTGTTACCGGCAAAGTGCAGATAAAGGAGACGCCTGATGCCAAGAATGTGTGCTCATCTGCCCTGTTTGGCACTGTAGGGACTGAAGGAACATTTGAATGTGTTGCGCGTGAACCTCTGGTTGTGTGTTATCTTTGCTGTCACAGCACTGCCATATAAGTGGTCAATTGGTCAGGGGACACTAGCAGCTGCTGCCACTTACATATGGGCAGCGTCACCTGCTTTCATACCTGGAACCCTCTGGGTTTGACCTGAAGTCTCTGGGTGAAGTGCTTTCCTGGGGCTCTGGGTCATTTTCTTCAGCAGGGGAGAAGTATTTCTTCACACACTGCACAACAAACTTCTACCTACTTCTGTCTTGTCCCTCCTCAACAAATTTTGTGTGCACTCACAAACTCACACAAACTCCTCCTTTAGTAAATAGACCTCCTAATATTAACAATGTGGTATTTTTCTAGGATACACACAATACGGCCATGTATTTAATGACCTATCATAATATATTATTCCATGTCCTTCAGGCATTGGCAAGACTTGGGTTTTCTAATAATCTATATAACCGGACGTCCAGACATGCAGAAACAACGTGTAGTCTCGTGGTTATCACAGCACAATTTTCCGCAGGGGATGATCTTTTTCTCTGATGGCCTGGTGCATGACCCACTGAGACAAAAAACTATTTTTCTCCGGAATCTAATGCAAGAGGTAAGAATAACTAGTAATCGATTTGGTTTAATTTTAACAATCTATTTTGTTTAATTTCCAGAATTCTGCTGTCCAAAGCAATAATATTTATATACAGAATTATCTTTAAGACCTCATTTTCTTAACTGTTCTATAAATCATCCCCTGGATAACACATACAAAAATATGTCTATTAGAATTCCTCCATGGAGTTGCACATTTTGTGATGGGTCCCAGATCCCAGCAAATGGTCTACACAGTGTGGTAGATACTGGCAGGGCCGGCCCGACAATGGAGCTGAGTGGGGCAACCACTCCAGGCGGCACTTTTGAAGGAGCGGCAGTTTGCCACCCCAAGCCCTTTTTTTTATTATTTTTTTAAAGCGAAAGAGAGAGAAAGGGGCGCCGAGTGGTCAGTACTCGCTCAGCGCCCTTCTCTCTCTCCTCCGCGGCGAGTCTCCCTGTTCGGTCTCGGTGCCGGCTTGTAATGCTGAGTGCCGGAAGATTTCCGGCGCTCAGCATTACAAGCCGGCACTGAGACCGAACAGGGACACTCGCCGCAGGACTGCTGAAAGGTAAGTACAAGGGGGGGGAAGGGTAGATAATGGGGGGGGGCGTCATTTTAAAATTCGCCCCAGGTGGCATTTTGCCTTGGGCCGGCCCTGGATACTGTAATAATGGTTTTTTTTTTAAATTAATGTGTTTAAACTGCACGACTACCAATAATGCTTGTTTTTCCTTTGCAGTGTCACATTAAGATCACTGCTGCGTATGGCTCTATGAAGGACATATCTGTCTATAATGTGCTTGGGCTGTCACCATCTCAAATCTATATTGTTGGGCGCCCAGCAAAGAAATATCAAAACCAGTGTCAGGTCAGTGATACAGAAATATTGTGTATAATACTCTGCTTCCCCCTACAATTGGATGCTTCACGGGTTTTCGTGCCATATATACATGTTCAGAAATATATGATATAATGTTATAAGAGTGATATAAATAATATAAAAGTAGACTGCATAGAGCATGTGATTTTTAGAGTTTGCTTCATTGTCAGTGATTGGCACAAGACTCTACCTCACTTGACGCTAAAACTTTAATTATCCAATAATTTTTTAACCATATCCCAAAATGTTTAAAATTACAATTGTACAATGCAATATATTACACAATAATATATATTTCAATATATAACCAAAGATTGTGTGATGATGTAATTTTTACACTATAATCTGTATAGTACATGGTTCAACACTGATATTAACATGCAAGTTGTTCATCTTTTGTTGTAGTTCCTAAGTGAGGGATATGCTGCTCACTTGGCCTCTCTAGAATTTGGCCACCACTCCCGTCCTAAGAAGAACAATTCCCGCATGATCCTGAGGAAAGGTAGTTTCGGCCTGCACACTCAGCCTGAATTCCTGCGGAAAAGGAACCACCTGCGCAGGACTATGTCCGTTCAACAGCCTGAACCACCCTCCACAAACCCCAAACCAGAAAGAGCACAGAGCCAACCAGAATCGGACAAAGATCACGACCGGCATTTAAACCCACTCTCTTGGGTGAGGAATGCAAGTCATAAATTCGAACCCTCACCATAACAAAGATGAGTGTTCCTAATTTAATGTGCACATGATAAATAGGCCTTAGGAAATGTGAGGGAGGAAGTGCAGCATGCAAACAGCAATATGACCGATCTGTGGTGGCCTTCCATATGATCCTCCCCACAAATGGTCAACAAGAGGGCACAGATAAGAACTATCAACAGTGGCAGATCAGTGTTATATATTATATATATATATATACTTATGAAATCCATTGTGAATTTGGAAAAAAATAAGTTCTATTTGTTCCCGCCTCATCCTAAATCATTGTTAATTTGTTACATTGTCAAGAAAAAACGTTAAAATTGTTTTGTTACTCATATTCCTTTTTATAGTCGCGTTACCATCGCATTTTTTGTGTTATCAGCGACACCATATTCCAAAACATTCCTTTAAGCAAGTGGGTAAACAAGAGTAACTGATATGCTGATACTTTGTGGTGCTCCAGGATTGCGGATCCATGAAGCCTTTTTGCTAGATGCACTCCTTTACCAGGTTAGCCTTCAGTACAAACATTTTTGAGCAATTTCACAAGCTAGTGTAAGAAATGAGGTAGCCGAGAAGGGTGGATTTGACTCCACGTATTCATTTTGGGTGTCACCTAGGAAGACTCGTTACAAACATCACGCAGGAAAATAAATGTCAGCGTTCACCCTGTCGTAGCTGAGGAGAAGAGATGGCAACATCTTTATAATACATCTTACACTCTGTTATTATTGCTATTTTGCGTATATGTTCATTCTGCCAGTTCAGAAAGGAGAGCTGTCACTATTAAGATTGGGAATAATGGAAGCAATGTCATTATAACGGACCAGTGGAGAGGCCGAATAACTTGCTGAATTTGCTGTAGGGAATAATATGTTCCTGCTTTACAATATACTTGGATATGCTGTGTTAGCTCAGTGTAGGCCTGCTTTGTGATGGATACACGTGTGTTTACAGACAGGAATCTCAGAGGAGTTACGTATATGAGTGAAATATTTAAGTGTGTGCATTACATATTAACTATAGTAGCCCCTTGAGTCCAATGGAAAGAATTAAGAGAGGAGTAAAGTTAATTCTCGAAGGGTCTTTCTATAAGACACGAATGACTTAGTACACAATGCTGCAGATCACACAGTAATGGTTCATCCCCAAATACAAACTTTTACGTTCCAGAAGGATGCACAGCACTTTCCAAAGGGTTTTGTGTTGCTATACATGTGAAAAGGTTCGTTACAACTCTCAAAGACTGAAATCCTTAAGTAAAGACGTGTGCTTTAACCGATATGTTTGTGCAATAGTTTGTTCGAAAGGTTTACAGCCGAGCAGAAAACTTTTCCCGACTGCTTGGTCTTTCAGCCTCGTGTCTCTTTGATAGGCATCCGTGTAGGGTGTACAGAGATCCTTCTTGACAGATACAGAGTGTACATATTTACAATGTTCGTAACCACTTGTGTGACCTTTTAGTCCAGATTATTATTATAGCAGTTGGTAGTCGATATACATATGCTTTTTATTATATAGTTGTTTGGTTGGCTTTGTCCTGTTAGAAATGTGATCTATATAAGAGGTGTAGTCACGCGTTGAGAGCATGGTTAATCACACCACAGACTAATATAGCAAACCAAAACACTACAGCTTCTAACTTTTTAATCAAAATGCAATAATTGACTTTTTGCTTGCTGGGTTATCATGAGGAAGAGATCTTCAAACCACAATTTCCATAAGAAAAATGTAACATGTATAAGAAAATCTTGCTAACTTTAATAGTTATTCCCCCTGATCCAAGAATTCGGATGGCAGAAGAACCTGAAAACTTCTGTTAAGCACAAACTACGAGTCTTAACACAAAATCACTGTCTAGACTTAAATAATTGTTTCATAGGTCTTTGAAACAAATAGCAGGACAATATCAGGCACATAAAGCAGAATAGTTTTTTTTTATTATGTGAGAGGAGTCTTTAGTCAAATGTGATATATTTATTGTCAATAGATGTAGCGTCGCATAGACTGTCAAGACTCAGAGGTCTCTTTAAAGAGAGAAAGTACTTCTCATTAACTGTTTTGCACATATATAGGGGTTTATTTGCTAAAGAGAGAGTTGCCAGGAGGTTTTAACTCTCTCACTTCTACTATTCAGTATAAAGGGCCAACACTGGACAATTTGTCCAGCAAGAAGGGCTGAGCTTGTCCTGTATAACATACGCATTACTTTGGTATACATTATACAGGGCCAGCCAATCTCTTCCTGAAGAAGAAGCTCACTGGGGTTGGACCATCATAATGTCTTTTAAACCCCGTAGTCACGAGCCAGCATAGTGAAACCTGGACTTGGCATGACGCTGAATTTGGGGTATGAACTTTAATTGACATATATTTAATTGATATAGAATGAGAAGTAACTGTAGTATCAGTTGTTATGATTACTGGAATAAATGATTACACACATATAGGTTCCCGTTGAAGTTTCAGAGGTTATTTTCTTCCCTGTTTTGGTAGGTACCCCAAAGAAATGTTTACTAATGCCTTTATTGTTAGGGTTGGGTGATTTTATTCATTTTCAGTGCACTCGAGTAGAAAGACTTGTGTACCTATCGAAACTAACAAAAATCCCTCTCTAGGATTACCAGCCTGCGCTGATGTGATTCCGGCCATATCTTTAAAACACGGTGGGTTTTAACAAGGTCAGTGGACTGTGAATCGGCTAGAGGTTTATTAGAGACATTCCAGATTTTTGCCTTCACAAAAAAATTCATTTAACACAGCGCAACGGAAACAGATATATGAAAGACTACGCCAGCCCTGGATACTGTAACTTTTTCTGTGACAGAACAGTGCCCTATAGGGAATTAAGGCAGTTTAATGAATAGCTTTGTCTTTATGAACCATACGTTCGCCTAAGTAGTCCCGCAGAGAAATGTTCCACTTTATCCTTGCAGTAAAATTTCACTTGAAAGTCGGGTTATATCTACAGTGCTGGTAAATAAATGCTGGAACAGCAAAGAGTTTTTAAATACCAATACTGCCACCTATTGTTCTTTTTTTTTTAATGAAAAAAAATCAAGCAAAATGAAAATTGCAAATACTGCATTCTAAATCATGATTAAAGAGAGATTGCAGACAGAATGACAAATGCCCCATAGATCTCAATTCTGTTTTGTCTCAGATTTTCTATTCTTGAAATTATGTGAGTGGTTATGTAAAAGTTCTTTCATGCTTTAGGAAGTGGTAAATTTCAGTGTTATGGACATAAAGTGATAATACAGCTAATGAGTTATAGGTAATCAGAGAGGAACAAAAGCAGGGAGGCATCTTCACATAAAAATCAGCCCTAATGATATATTACTACAAAAGACAGCCTGATCTCCTGTGTAGCAGGAGGGAGATGTTCCTGCCCCTGCAAGAAAGTCAGGAAGTACCTGTACGTCGTAAAGGGCTTCTAAGCAGAGCTTTTTAGGAGGTACATATCGGACTGAAGGGGTTAAAAGGGATATGATATAATTATACAAATATGTACAGTGATAATACCAGACGCTCTCCGATAACCTGTTCATTAATAGGACTGTGCAAAGAACAAGAGATCATTCATTCAGACTTGAACAAAAGGATTCTATACTTAAATCAATGAAAAGGTTCTTTACAATAACACTAATAAATAGATGGAATTCACTACAGAGCTTGTGCTATCAAATTCTTAGATACCTATATTTAAATATTGGCTAGATTTTTTATAGCTTGTTGATCCAATGAGAAATTAGCCATTAGAGTCAAATAATTTTCATCTTTTTGAGGCACAATTGGAAATCACTTTAATGTGGATTTTTTTTGGCTTTGTTCGCCTTCTTCAGGCTGTGTTCTTCTGAATCAAGAGTAGGGTTGAACTTGATGGACTTGGCTTTTTTCCAACCTAAATGACAAATATTTCTTATACTTTACTAAGCACCTAGGAGGGATTCATTTTTCACAGATTAAAGTGGTCCTTTAAAGAGTAAATGAAAAAGCAACCTCTATTTTCCCCATTGTCGTAAATTATGGTGCTACAGGTTGTATGCCCATTGCCTACCGGAGGAAGAAGAAGTTGGTATTGCGTAAATAATGTTGTCGCCTCATGATAACCCAGTGTATACAATATAGAGTGGATGTTCAACTTTGAAAGGCTCTCTCAAAAAAACAACACTTTACAGTATATATGTGTGTGTGTGTGTTTGTGTGTGTGTGTTACACTTAATATGCCAGTGATAGCGTTTATGTGGACTTTTACAAGTAGTTTATACAAAACAGCTACTTCAATCTACAGTGTTGATGATTTGTTTGCCTACATGTCTGGTACCAGAAAAGTTATCTTATTGCTTGACCAAAGTATAATTGTTTTATTGTGTAGCATGTTCTAAATATTTCCACTTGATGAGTATCATGGAATATATATCACTATTCTGTGCTATGATAGGGGGGGGTCATGAGTCTGGATTGAGGAATTAAGCATTATTTTTATTCTCCATATGAAAAGTGAAGGAAAGAATAATAAATTATCAAGGTATAAGAAGCATAAAAGTTTGAAATGTTCAACTCTCATGTAAAGTCTCTCATTAGTGATTAAACCCCTATAATTACACGGATTAGCAAACAAAAAGCCCATGCCATATTTAGTTCTAGTAAACGAATCTTGTTATAATGCTGTGATAGTGACAGTATTAAATAGAGGGGGTACACAGTAAGATTATTTCACATTAACAAAAAATGAAGAAAAACCATTGGATATTACCATATATATAAAATGCAGTCAGGCTTTCAGCTTTAGAATATGCATGAAAGAAAAAATAAAAATATGTAGTGTAATTGCAGTACTAAAATAATTAATGTGCTATTTTGTAGTGTAGGCTCCTCAAAATCAATATTCATTCATAAATATTTTAAATCTGGAAGTGTGACTGCTTTTTATATATTAAAATTTTGTTATATATATTCTGTACAATGTCTATATTGACAAAACATGGTTTTGTTTTATATTGTTGCAGTAACCTACCTTTATCTGCAGTCTTGGAAGTTGCTACTGTAGACAGTCATAGACATTACCTAATAGAACCACCAGGCTGGATTGTTTATGGCAATGCCTATCCGATTCCCCTGTCAGTAGTCATAGGAGCCATAAAGTAAGGGAATTTAAACCTGCACGTGATGGCCATATGGCTGTCCTGACTCTAAAGACCAGACCAAAGACTGATGAAGATTAGCCTTTATGGTAAGAAAAAACATGCGGACTAGTTGGGCTGAAGGGTTCTCATCTTTAATTATCTTTAAATTCTTTATTTCTAAATCCCTACCTGATTATGTCAGGACACAAGCATCGCAGAAAAGTTTTGGTACGTCCAGATAAATCTGTCTAGTATACAAGCTGCCGACGTATGCTTTAACAAATCCAGTGTTACTAGGCAGGTGCCCTTTACCTTTTGCGGGTCACAAAGAAAAATATGAAAGACATGCTAACTGCTAACCAGTTGTTTATTCAAAGCCCCATGAGGCACAGGTACTCCACAAGAGTCATCTTCTTTCGGTGTGTTTCTGTAAGCTCACGGTGTTATGTGATTTCCTGCTTGTATTTATCTTATTTACCCAGCGCTGTGTAATCTGATGGCGCTATATCAATAGTATCACGTAGTATTTGGGGGGGGGGGTTGGGGCGACAACAACTTAACAGCTTTGAATACACATTCCAGAAAAAATGCAATATTTAGGAGATATTTTCGCTTGGTGGATGCTGAAGAACGATTCCAGAAGCAGCGCTGTAAGTATCAAGTATACGGTATTTAAACTGAAAGAAGAAGTTTCATATTTCATATATCAATGAAACAAGTGCATTAAAACAAATTCATAAAAATCATAAAAAACACGTTCATATTAAAACAAAAAAAGCATTCATAGCTCTTTTTCAGCTATTTTAAGTCTTTAGCCTAAGGAGCGTCTCGACTCCTTTTCAATACAAAAACCAAATACAGGGTGAATTCCTCAGCAGACTCATGTCCTGCCAAAACCAACGAAATAATTATATTATTTTTCTATATATTTGTGAAAAATGGAACGTCCTAATTTGTTTGTGAATTCCCGTGAAAAGACTGGTCTTTGGGTCTAGAGTTATAACTATGCGTCTAGTTTTGAAATAAAGAAATTGCTCGTCTGTTGAAAAAAAGTTATTTATGGTGACAAAAGGTTTATATTTCTTATCGATGCCTTGTAAGATAAAAGATGTACACTATTCTATGTATTTCTAAGATCAAAATGTAAGATTTTTACAGGCAGTATACTTTTGATGTCCGCTCGTTTTTAAACAAATAAAATAATCCTGTTAAACATTCCTCTTCGTTTGATATTTTTGTTCGCCGACTGATCCATGGTGAGTAAAAGATGTATTGATGGCACAATATCTTGATTTCTGACAATTTTCACATCATAAGAACACGTATGAACCTTAACTGTGCTGGTGAGACTGGTATGCCGACTATTTTTGGATTATTGAGCTATAGAATGAAGCTTTGTTGGGAACTACGATGGATTAAACCAGAAGGCCCTACTATATAATAAAACAAGCAGCCGGCTCCTTTAGGTGCCTGGAACCGGCAGGGGTTTCTTTAGAAGTCTTTTTTTTGTATGTATGTAAGCATTTGCATGCAGGAGTCTCTGGAGACACAGCATGTCTGTGCCATAATATAAAGTAAGGCCAGTCCAACAAAACTACAACTGGCCAGTCATTTTTTTTCTAGCAAGTTTTTTCTTTAACCCACTCTAGAAAAAAATAATCTCAGACCAGGAGGCCGCCATTGTTGTCAGTCATGATATTTTGAGTGACATTCCCTGTTCTAACGCCACACTAATTCTTTAGATCAGAGGCCTCCAAACTGTGGCCCTACAGCTGCTGCAGTAGTTCATCTCACACAATGCTTGTTCAGCTCTAGAGGGCCACAGTTTGGAGACCGTTGCCGTAGATAAATAGTGATTCTGAGAAATATGTTATTCACGTTATTGAAACATGCTAAACAGCAATTAATGTTTTTGTTCTCTAACAGCAATAGTACTTCACCTGCACAGGTAGTATCTATAGGTTTTAATACTCAAATTTAATTTTTTTTTTTTTTTTACACCCCACACCCTTATCTTTCCTATAAACATATGTACATTAGGTAATTAGCTAAATTAATATATTTATGGAACCCTTTGGATGATATTTTATGCCTAGGTTTTAAATCCCTTTGTCACAGCAAATGTAATAATTCAAGAAAACATGCTTTAGACCAACTTCTGGATAAAACATACACCAAACATGGGTGGTTGCTAGAAGGCACATTATAATCCTTTTTTTTCTTAATTTTATTTCATACTTCTCAGGGAAGCAGTTGAGAGATCCATCCTCCTACCTTCAAGACGTGTCCCATTGTTGACCACTAGCCTAAGCCACTTACATACACAATGATGTCCCTTATTTTATTTGCATGTGCTTCTACTGTACACCACTGCCCCAACACACACAAAAGAACAAGCCAAGTTTGCGAAATGGAAAGCATTTTATAAACATACAAAATGTTTCAAACAAGAAGAGAAAACATTTAAAAAATACAAGCTTGTACAAAAAGGTGCAAATAATTCCTTCATTATTAGCGTCAAAATGTTAAAAGTAGCATATGCCATATGTGCTTTATCATACAGAACTGTTGTCAAAGCTCAACCACTTATAGGGCTTGTGTGGCTAAGGACTGCAAAACACAGCTTAGAACTTGAAGATAATCAAAATGTAGAAAAATGAGGGGGACGGAGGCCTGCTAAACTTATTTAGCTAAAGTGAGGCCGTTTCAAACGCGTGCAATACTCTTTGCTATGTAAGTGCAGGAGATTGCATCGTCTTGACAAAAAAACAGATATAAGAAACTTATCTCGTCATTTAAATGTAATTTGGGTATGTATTACATTATGTTTACTGCCCACATATTTAGATACTTTTACAAAGTAACGGTTTGGGTGTCTGGTCAGTGGGGCCACTGTGTACTGGAGAAGAAAGCAGTAAGGGTCTAGAATAGCGTTAAACCATTAACACATTACATTCCAGTTCCTAAACAGACTTCCAGTTGCAGATATCATGAAAGGATGTGCGGCTATGGAATGATGCTATTCATAAAGAATTAAAGACAGATAAAATCGAACGAGGCCTGGGTTAACCCAGTTATAAACAGCCCAATTTTATCGTTAAAATATTCAATTTTTTTTACATTAGTGTATATTCTCTAAATGGAGAGTTGTGGTTTTACCCCTCAACCATTCATTATGAAGGGCCAACCGCCGTAGGATGGGTTTGATTTCATTGGCAACGTTTTCACACATCTACATTTAAATTTGCAAACTGTAAACTACAAAATCAAGAATCCAATTATCTTTAGTATCGGTAACATTGGATTTAGGTAGATGTAATCTAAATCACATTCTCTTGAAGCACATCAGGTTTAATTCAGGAGCTATGACCTATTATTCATGAACTTCAGGTTTCTGAAACTAAATATATTGTTCCAAGGTAGGATGTAAGACGCAAATTCTTTAGTCATTTAATAATTTCCATCAAAGCAGACACACAGCATATTTAAGGAGTTAAATATTTTTGCTGGTGGGTTGCTCCTTCGTCATGTTAATTTTCAAAGACTTATAATTATTTGTACAGTGACAATGCTCTTGTAGAATTGCAATCAACTGAAAACAGGGCAAACTAATTACTGCATCATTGCGAAAGTACACCGACTTCACAGGTGTCTGAGTATACATACTGTTTGCCTACATGTATATATAAAAAGGGTTAAATGTCGAATCATTGAGCCTCTAAATGCGGTTTTCATGCACTTAGGTTTGTAAATAAGCTAAAACTATAGCAACAGCCAACTATAGTTGTAACAAACGTATTTCCTCTATGATCACTTAAGTGTGTGTGAGTAGAGCATCTTGGAATATATAAAATATATTTAAAACTGTGATATATATCAAAAATACAAGATAGTTATGCCAGCATTTAAGCATGCAGGTTAATTAGGGTAAAACAACCAGTATTTGTTTTGCAATAGAATGCCTTTGCTGCTTATAGGACCATACCACAGTTGATGTGAAGATAAATAGTTTGAGGTTATAAAATATGAAATTCCCTTTTTCCTCCCATCTGAAATTTGGATGGGACACATTTTCTGTATGTTAAGTCCTAGCTGAGCTTTGACTTGGCTCCGTAAATAGTGCTCAAAAAGCTGTCAGTCACACAAACATATAAAAAGGAGATTGTTTGAAGTTCTTAGCGTGCACCGATGTTACTTATACTGGTTAAGGCAATTTCTGTCCAGCCTCCAAGTGTATGCTGAAGACGTCTGGTGCTTCTTCTCCAAGCCAGCCGAGGGTGGCGCGCAGCATGCAAATTGCTAGCCATTAAACTGTGATAGTTCAATATAGCTTCTTTTCTAAGGATAATTGGAAAGGAAAGAAAAGACAATTAATTTGAGAAGTATGATCCCAGGTCTTGGGAAGGACCATTTTACATGATCATGAAAAAGTTTCAAGTTATCCAAATACGAGGCAAAAGTTATCGTGATTCATGCAGAAAATCAGCGTTAACAGTCATCATATTAAAACAAGTTAGTCATTTAAAGCAAAACCAGACAGCCACAAAGGAAGTGAAAAACCCAAGAATAAGTAGCTTTAGAACATTGTGCATTCATTCCTCTATTTTTTTTAGCATCTGGAAAAATATATTTTAACCTTAAAGCAGATCAGTCGTATAAAGACACAAATTATTGCATGTTGTCAAGTACGTGATGACTTGCGCTGGAGTTTACTTGTGTGCAGCAAGGCACATTCAGCTCGGTACACACGCATGCATATCAGTAGAAGAACTCAACGAGGCCAACCGTTCTGGCTCATACTTCCATGATATGCACATAAGCCACACTAAGTATAGGTTGGCGCCAGGCGATACTGGAGACACCACCATCAATATTTATATAATATATCACTCGTGCATATGCTTTATTTGCACTTTTACAACAAGTTCAAAGCATACCTACTAAAACAGAAGAAAAAAAAAACCCAAAAACCTTAATTTAGAAAAAAAGCATTTGACTGAACTTTTCACGATATTTTGCTGTGTTCAATACTAGAAAAAGAAAAACCTATAATACTAATAAAAAGGTCAGAAATAAGGTATGTATAAAAGATCCCCTATAGTTCCTTTGCTTGAAGTTATGCCAAGGAGCTACCCAAGGAGCAATTGACTATTGGACAGTCATCGTTCATTATAGTGGATTATTTCCAACATTGTCCATCTAGATAGAATGTAGCTCGTAAAGTATTGATTTGCATGAGCATTTCTATCTATCTATCTATCTATCTATCTATATATATATATATATATATATATATATATATATATATCTTTCTTTTACTTTTTACAAACATCGGAAAAGTTTATAGTCACTTCGCAAACCTTTTAACCGAGAGCACTCTGTTGTCTATAGTCACAAGGAGGAAAAGTTTTTTTTTTTAATGCAGTGTTCTTTAAGTGCTTTGAAAAGTAGGTCAATTTTTGGGGGGGTTAGTATAAAGAATCGCAGTTCATGCATGTACATAAGACATACACTTAACATCTGTAACTTTACCTGGTGTTTTTTTATCTTCAGTTATCAATGAGAGAAACTGTCATGTCGCTAATAACAGATGGGAGAATAGAGAGTGTCAGGAGGAATTTTGGGTTTATTAAACATCTTGAGTTCAAAATAAATAAACGTGCATTGGCATTTTCTCTGTAATTGTTTGAGATAACACGTTTGCTGTCTAAATGTCCAGTGGGGTTACTGTATGACAGAGGCTGGACTTCACCAAATCAGAAATAGAATACTACAAGGTAGGTGGCATTTTAGCCAGGGATCAGGGCCACGCCAAAAGCATTAAAGAGATTTATGTAGCTGGCCCGTCGTCATTGATGCTACCCAACCCCTTGCTCGTGAAGCCCATACATTGGTGATCATCTTATGGTTTCAATTATAAAATTACCAAAATTAAGCTAATCAGAGCACTCATTACCATTGTGTAGGAGCTTTTACATAGCAATAAAAGATTTTTTATTTTTAATAATGAATGTTATTGTGTTATAAAAAAAAATATTTTAAACAACTTCAATGAATCATCAAGTACCATTACTATTACAACCGCATCTACCTTGTGACACCTTTGGATTAAAACTAATATTTTAGCACAAAGCAATGCTGTCCAGAGTTAACGAAACCTGGGGGGTGTAATATAGAATTATTTTCTTAAATTATTTGAGCCAGGTGCCTTTAGTGAGAACACTACTGGCAGCTCCCTGGATATTCCTCATGTACGCGGTTACAAAATGCAAAGCAGTAATCCGATATCTCATACTGAATCGGCCATCCACATCTAAAAAAAAGAGAATTAACTTTTTGCCATCTCAAAATACTGCGATCACTTCTGTACAGGCTCGCGAGACCCATATATCAGATCTGGTTATGAAAGTAGCAATTTTCTGTTCATGCAGAATTCTTTATGCGTCCTTTGGATGGCGGTAAGAAAATGCTAAATTACATTAAATGAGGACAGTGACGTTAAGCTGGGAAGGCCATGCTTTTAAAAGTATTTTTATATTAAAATGGTAACTGCTTGAGGGAATAATTTGTGTCTCGCTCCCTGGGGAACGGGGAGGCCGACACAGACAGCCTCACACCGTCCTACAAGTTTCCCTGAGATCCGATCTACGCTTCAGGCAATTGACAGACTCAAGAGGACACATCAGAGAAAAATCTGGTTTACCTTTCTTCCTTCGAGATGGCATCATCAAAAACTCTTGAGAGGCGTTTTAGCTGCCGGAGCCCTGTGGAGACCGCATCTAGGTCTATATCAAACTGCCTGAGAAGTAAAAAGAAAAGAACTTCAAATAATAAAAGTTGAAAGATAGGTTGTGAGTTTTGGGAAGTAAACTTTTCGAGCCCTTCAGATCGTGTTTTGCAAGCTATTATGCTTTTTTTGAGTGTTATTTTAATGTAATAACATTTCGAATAGTCTCGTTATAATACTAATGTTTTTTTGGATGAATCACATTACGCTTACAATCAAAATGAAATCCATGCTTAGTCTCGGAAATAGAAAAGAAAAAAATAATAATAGGAGGCATTTTGAGAGAGAGTTTGTGAGAACACGTCCACAGTCTCATTCACACAAGGTCTACGAGGTCTGAGTGACCTGCCATAAAAATATGTTGGTCCAACCGTGTGAAAGAGCCGCTGTTTGGCTGCCCTTGGCATATCACAATTTTCAGTGCTTTATCAAGCTTAAGACCAAGGACTTTCTTTTTTGCACATTGATCATGGACCCCAATTCATTAATTCACATTTTTTATTATCGCTCTAATAAAATCTATAACATTAAACTTCCACATTAATTAATTGCAGGGGTCACTGTGAATAGCCGTTACCAAAAGGCGAGACGAGGCATACCTTCTCCGGCTAAGAGTAGCAGGCGAGGAATAGGGGCTCTTCAGGGCTGCAGCTCTCACCGACCTTCTTAGGTTTGACCCATCTTTTCCAACCAAAGTAGAAAAGCTTCTCCACTGGGAGCTTAAAGTCCTCCTGGACTTGGGAGTTGACCTTTTTCTGGATTTTGGCGTGACCGGAGTTCTAGGGCTTGCATCTTCCAGCTTACGCCACTGAGGTGTCCTGGGCGTTGTACGTTTTCTGCTACTCCTTGGGGTACGGTTTTGCTTCTTGGAACTTTTCATGCGGTCAGGAGACACCAGCAAATACTGATTCTGGTTTTGTCGGGTTTTCTTGATTTTCTAGAAGTAAAAACGTGAAAAAAAAGAAACTTAGCAGCTATATTACTACAAGTTTATTACAAATTTGAATGTGCCAAACGCCTTGGCAGTTCTATAACTTTATGCACACATCCACAGGTAACAAAAGTTACACACTTACCAAATATTACACACACAGGAAAACTTCTCAGGAGGACTGACATACACGTTGCAGAGAAAGCTGCTGATACTTTCCTTGTACGACGAGAACTAAAGAAGGACCCCCACATTTTGTTTTCTTACTAAAAGTTTACGTTGAAGAATTAAAAATATTGAACTATTCTACTTTTTATGTATGTGTTCTAGCTGTTATTTTTTCCCTCAATCCACTAAACACCCAGACCTCCTTATATTGCTTTGTAGTAAGCAACAGAAAGACTCAGTGTCATCACCCGTCTATACACACACACACACACACAATAATAACAAAAGAATAAAGAACTTCTTTAGCATTGGCGTAAAGTGCGGTGGTTGAGTAGAGGACCCAATATCATGACTACCTATACTGGTATACAGATAAAGAGATTTTCCATATGACTTCTCATTTGATCAAAGAACTTGGCATGGGCTACACACCGAGCATGCAGTACATTTAAAGTTTCTGTATCTCTTATTATCAGTGGTAAAATGTGTACAGTATCATATTTGAGGGCGATACAGTCTTACTACAACAACAACAACAACAACAACACCACTTAACGCTTTTTCATCCTATAAATGCGGTTTGGTTAGTCACAGTTTACTTTAATACACAGACATGTTCCTGACCATTTGATTAGCAAAGGTAACCCTAAAACTAAACCAGCTGGCATCGTATTTGCATTATTAACTCATTACCAGCTCATTACCAGTTTCACTGATGATGTCATTATATCAAAGCTTCTGGGTTCCTTTTGACACTTTAGACATATGTACTATTTTCTGAATATAACCAGAAAACATTTCTATTGGATGGGATTAAGCTTTGCAATTACTTGCAGTGAACCGTGGCCTGCTGTTCATCAAGGATCTTTTGAAAGATTCTACACTGAATTATATGCGGTTTGCATAAAGGCAAAAATGTAATGAGCTTCAAATTGCTTCGACCTATTCTTTCTGTGTTGGAGGAGAAAGTTTCCAAAAATATTATTTGTATTCACCATACGGCATCTCATCAGATCCCATAATCCCACCACTGTGCTTGGCTTAGTTGCTTTTTGTCTGGAGAACATACAGTTTTCTCTTTCATGTGTCTCTTAAAAGCATTACTAGTTTGGAAAAGAAACACGTTAAGATGCCTAAAGCATTCCTTTGTGGCCAACTTCAATGCACACACTGCCCAGTATGAATGTGACATATACTATCAAATGCTTGGATGTAAGAAGTCCTGTACGCCTCTAAGATACACCAAGAAGCAGTCACGGCGTCTTAAGGCGAGGAGGACCAGGTTCATTTATGGTTTTATGAAAAATGTAAAGCAATGTATGTCAAAGATAATATTTTTTAAAAAAATATACATTGACTTACTTAAGCCAAAGTCCAACAGGGCAAGAACCTATAAGATGTCAACAAAGCAGGAAAAGGGTCAGGGCAGGACCAACACATGAAGGACTAAGAAGCCATAGAGCTTAAGTCTGGGCGAGCAATCACAAAAGGCGCTTACTCACATATATACCGTATTTGCTCGATTATAAGATGAGGTTTTTTCCCTCCAGAGCAAATGCTCTGAAAAACACCCCTCGTCTTATAATCAGACCTCAAATAGAGGTCTGACTACGAGACTAAGATCTAGATCCCCCACAGCGCTGCAGGTGACCTGGATCCTTCTGTTTGGTAACCTCAGCTGCTGCCAGCACCATCGGGGCAGCGCTGCGGGGAATTCTCTTCTCTGGCAGCCGTCGAATGTCTGCTCAATGGACGCAGACAACCCCCTGCTGCTGCTTGCACTTCCGCCGGGGCTTCTATGACGGAGCACCGGCTTCACATGACCTTTCCAGAGCTTTTCCGGCTCAGTCATAGAATATATATATATTCTCTTTAGCTAATCTGTTGAATATACAGTCCACATATTTTTGACATATATGTAGATTAAGGAGGATGTGAATGTTAAAACAGGCATTGATTTCATACTCTGAAAGTTCTAAAATAATCTATTTCAGTAACCCTTTCCTTATCTGTTTGCTTTGATGGGTAACTATCCACAATCTGCAGTCCATTCCCGCTCCCCTGCTGCCTATAACTGTTCAAAAGCCCCTTCAGTCCTAGAGAAGCGATAGTTCCACTTCCAGGCTATCAGTAAATGTGAAGGAGCACTGCAGCCCTATTTTTGTGTTCATTGTGTGTGGACTCCGGTACATTTTACTGCATGCGAGTTTAGACATTGTTTAGTTATTGGAGTCCTGACTCATTTAAACTCCTTCAAAAAGGGAGCTAAGAGGATATTAAAATAAGTTGAAGCAGCAGCTGCCAATTACACGGATGCCACCTGAACACGGAAACCAATAGTGATAACATTGCACGTGGTGGGCTGTTATATTACATACAAGTGCTGTATGCAATGTTTCTGCTGATTGTAGCGCTGGTAAAATGCTCTATGTTATACGAGATATATATATATCTATATATAGATATAAATAAAAATTATACATAAACGCACAAAAACTCCAAAATGAGGTAAGTCTACCGGCATCGTTGAAGCACTTAGACAAGTAGCTTGAAGTGATCCATCGTTAGTCTGCAGCCTATCTTATATTGCACTTGGAGGAAAGAAAAATCTTTCAAAAATGTCTTTATCAAAGTAACGGATAAATTCCAGAAATGCCTTGCATATTCCCGCTCAGTATCCTACTGGGAACATTTCAATTTCAGCAAAGGTCATATCACAAGTGCAGCTGCTAAGAGGCCAAAAGCAGGGGGGGGGGGCACACAAAAACTCTCCGGGTGGGACGTGCGGAATCAGAATATTTTAATAAATTACTTTTGAAAGAGACAAAAAGTGGTTTTATCACAGAAATATTTTCTTAAAACAAGGGGAAAATATATATATATATATTATTTATGCAATATTATGCTTGATACATTTCTAGCAGATATAAACCTGAAAATATTTGATTCCCCCTTAAAAATATATTATGCATTACAGAAAAAAAAATAAAAACCTACTGTCGAACAGAAAAGTACGACTTAATCATCAAAATCGTCTGCATTTCCTCAATAGGTATCTGCATCACGCAGCGCTTTCGTTCTTTTGCACCGTGATCACCAACGCAGAATCTTAACTATCGTTCGGCAAAAGGTTGGCCACCTCTGCTGATCACACAATGTTTTTGTCTTCTCTCTGCTATTACGTTTCAGACTATATACAGTTATCAAAAACAAGCTCACTGGTTACTTCTGTGGAAAATTCACAGAAGCGTTACGCCATTTATTTTCCCTTCACGCATCTATGTCATTGAGTACCTGAGACATGGCTCCAAACATGGTCTTCGCCGTCACCGTCATGGCCTGGACGGTGCGCTTTTTGTCTTTTTTCCCCACAAGGTCCCAGTCTGGCACGGCATCCAAGTTGATATCGACCTGCTTTAAGGGCATCCTTTTTCTCAGCGTCATGCGCAGCGTGTTGAGGGAACTGGAGGACGGCATCTTCCTGAACTTGTCTGGCAGGGGACTGTCTCGCTCGTCCATGTTTTCCAGAACGTCGTGATCCCTCCAGCCGACGTTTTGCAAAATAGAAGACATTTTACACACGCGCACCAGAAAACAACCTGTAAGAAACACAGGGGCATAGGGGGAGGTTAAAATAAATCGAAACCAAATGCTTACACGGCCAAACATTCACTAAGACTATGAAGAGGTTATTTAGAAACAGAAGTACGAGTTAAGAGGTAAGCTTTTAGGTGTTGTGAGCCGGTGCCCATGTTGAAGGGACAGTTTAGTGTTGAAATCAATGGGAATGCTTTGCAGTGCATGTCCACAGGGGCCTGATTAGACCTCAACCTGGTGCATTGGTGGAAAAGTAGTCAGCTGAAGGCATCTCTTGCATAGAAAATAGCTGGGTTTTTTTTTTTGTTTTTTTTTTTTAAAGAAGTCTGTTGATTTGACATGCATGGGGAGCAACGTGGAATGACACACAATGCATGTAATAGTTAATGAAACTATTTTATTAGAACGTTAAGTATTGTACTAGCATGAGATTGGGCTTTATCTTCGCTTCCTATCAGCACTGTTCCTTCAAACAACCATGAACTTATGCCACATAGAGCATGGGAGGGGGGTTATATAATGTGTGTGTATGTATGTGTATAATTATAATATATACCGTATTGGCTCGGATATAGGCCGCCCCCGTATATAGGCCGCACCCTAAAAGTTTGGTGCTTTTTTAAAGAAAAAGTTTTTTTTCTTTAAAAAAGCACCAAAAAAAACATGCTGCCACTCTACGACATCAGAGGCTAGCTCTTTACGATTCATAATCCCTCCAGCTAGATGACATTTACCGCTCCTCCAAACTTCTGACTTCATGAACGATACCCTTATGATATCTCTAACATCCTCTCTAATCTAGAGTGCTTAGTTCTTTATTGAGGAATTTAACGCAGCATTGTTTTCTAGTAATACAAAACAAGCTATTTTCAGAGTCTGCATGTCTGTACAGTAATTCATGGCAGCGGCATGCAGGATGTGTAGTGTGATTAATGGCATTTATCAGAGCCTTAAATCCGCTCGCAGATGGAATGAAATGTCACAGTTCCTCAAATCTCTTTACTTGCAAAACAGGAAAGAAAAAAAAAAAAGGAACTGATATTTAGGAGAATGGAAATTCCTCATTTAGCAGTGGAAAAAAAGTTAAACAGGAGGGATAAAAATGGCGATCAACAAAAACGTTCTACCACAATTTTATTAAAAGCACCGACATGGGGCACTCATTTATTCTTTTAACAGCAGGAAAGTACTACGACTGGAATAAATGGGGACATCTTGCGCGTGTGCACGGGGGCATGAATAGAACCCCCCACCAGCATATCACATGCAAATGTCTCCTGCACAGAACCCCCCCCCATGCATCAGAAAGGGGAACAAATGGGACCACATATAGCTATGTATTCATTAGAGGACATGATGTTGTCAGCTTTGCTACCCATTACATTTGCCCCTTGGAGCAGGTTCAACTCTCCAGCCAGTAGCACCCGCTTTGGGCAGTCAACAAGAGCACCTGTTAGACACCACTGACGGGGACAAGTTCCTCACGCTTTCTGTACTTTATTTCTGGTCAACAAACCATGCAGAGAGCCATGATACACAAAGGAGTGTTTACTGAATAGTTAGAAGATTAAACAATATATTAAGATAGAGGCGGTCTACCGCATTACTTCTGCAATTACCGAACAGAGCATTTCTAGATTAGTGTCAGAAAAATTAATGTCTATTAAATCGTGCACAGAATTTCTGTACTGAGCATTAGATTTTTGCACATGGACCACAAACAATTCCAACTAATTTTTCATTTCAACGAGTTTTCGTATCCTGACCTTTCCGTCCAGATGAAATTCGGAGGGCTGTCTGTTTTAGGTTAATGGGGTAAATAGGGGTATTTTTACTCGCTGCACGCTACTATTATATTATTCCATACTAATAACCCCCTGAGAAGCTCTTAAATTGTATGTATATGTAAAGAGTCAAACCATAATCAGTCCTCAGTCTTGTCTTAGATTCAGGATAGCCTTATGCCCGTCCCATGCATGTTTACATTCCCTTACTGTATTAGCCTGTACCACTTCTGATGGGCATTAATCTACCCAGCTCTCAGTAACACAAAACCGCAGGAATAAAAAGCCAATGGATCAATAAATCCCAATAGAGCAAACACAAACTGTGGATAACGTGTGCAGTTTTTATACTCAGTATTTTGTATCAAAAAAAGAAAATGGCTTCAGCAGATTGCACAATACGCAAAATCTTACATAAAATGTCATAAAGCAGTAACAGGGGATTCCTACAGATGAAGAATAAGGTAACCCAAACAGGCCAAAAGTAATAAGTAACCGCAACGCATCCAACGCGGGGTTGCCTTGGTATAACAGCAGTTGCCATTAATCTGCATGTTAGAAGCAAGCAATGGCAGCAAGCTGCTCTCTATCTATTCAATAGCCAACGAAATATACCCGTTGCGCAGCGCCGCATCCCCCGTTATACCGCGAGACATCCCTGTACTCACCCGCTCTCTGTCGGTTCCAAAATTATACTATTCGAATTCGGCGCCACTACCCTCCTTTCTCCGACCACTGACATCTGATAGGTCCATAGCCTTTGACGTCACGGCAATCCCAGAGGAGGCTAACCGCAGCAGTGCTGCCGAGACGCCGCAATACATGGAATGTTTCTATTACTGTGAACGGGTCTCAGCCGCGACAGGGTTACAAAGGAGGCATGGCTGGACCGGAAGTGTCCATTCGGACAGCGGAAATGAACTTGTAAAAGTACGGAAGCATAGGATAAAAATACAGCATGTGTATCTGTGTGGGTATAACTCTTTCACTACCAAGAATTCGCAGTTTCCATGTTTATTGTACACACTTTATATATTGTATTTTATCCCAGGCCAGCTAGAGTTGCAGTTAAACCCATACTCATATTTATTACCCCACAAAATATACCTTATTTGTTCTAAATTTGCTAAGATTTTCTTCCATGGCAAAAGTGCCACTGCTGAAAAAAAAACACGCAGATGCAGGTCTCGATGCCCAGTATAAAAACCCTGGTATGACTGGTGCAGAGAGCAGGAAATCATAGACTGATGGGAGAAGTGTTCTAGTGCAGTCACATAGGGGTTTATTGTTAAAAGCAGTGGAAGGGAGATCCATATTTTTTCATGTCAGTGGTGCAATCATCTCCCCATTACCTCACTCTTTGCCTTGGTGTCACCCTTGTCTCTGACCTCTCATTTAACTTCCACATCCAGTGTGTCTCAAAAATCTGCCACATTCATCTCAAAAGCATTGCCCATATTTGTCCTTTCCTAATACAAGATGCCACTAAGCCTATTGTCCATGTCCTAATTATCGCCTACCTTGGCTATTGTAACCCTGTCTTAGCTTTTCTCCCTCATACCAATTTCGCCCCTCAGCAATCCACCAGGAATGCTGCTGTCAGACTTATCTGCCGCATTAAACAAAATGAGAGGTGAGGCAGATAAGTCTGACAGCAGCATTCATGGTGGATTGTTGAGGGGCGAGATGGGCATGAGGGAGACCAGCTAAGACAGGTGGGAGATAATTAGGACATGGACAAGAGGCTTAGTGGCCTCTTGTGTTGGGAAAGGATAAATATGGGCAATGCTTTTGAGATGAAAGTGGCAGATTTTTGAGACCCACTGGATGTGGAAGTTAAATGAGAGGTCAGAGACAAGGGTGACACCAAGGCAAAGTGAGTGAGGTAATGGGGAGATGATTGCACCACTGACATGAAAAAATAATATGGATCTCCCTTAAACTGCTTTTAACAATAAACCCCTATGTGACTGTACTAAAACACTTCTCCCATCAGTTTATAATGTGTTACCTACCCGCGACGATGGGGATGGTCTCCAGCCAGCTCCTCATGGCAGGTCCTTCTGCCGCTCCGACGAGGGAGACGCTTTGCTGCCTTCATGCAGCCTGCCCCCCTTGCGTGCCGACGAGGGAGACCTCCAGGCAATGTCCCACGACATCCGGCAGGTTTTTATTTGGAACCTTCCTACTACAGTGACCAGCTTCAGCCTTGCACACAGCGACACCACAGACAAAATGGCCGCAATGAAATTACGTGGACTGAGTGAAATCACTCCATTTTGACTGCAAACCCTCCAACATTTCAAATGCTCTAAGAGGGTCACTTTTGTTTTTAGGTGTGGGGATAGGGATTAATAGCTATTAATGCAAATTAAGCATTTGGAAAAGTTTATTTTAATTAAAATAAAGTATAAAAATTCACATAATTATATTGCATTTTAGTAGATGTAAAGGAAAACAATTTCTAGATTGGATTGGATTATTTGCAGATTTGACCCAGGAACTCCAGGTGAAGCAAATCTTCTCCAGTTCTGTTGGTCAAGGTAGGGTGACCACTTTTTTTTCTGCCATTCAGGGACACACTATGAAGCACATGAGATCACACAGGACAAGACTGTTCCTTACTCGTGGTACATTTTGGGACAATGGCTCTTTTAACATTTTTCAGTGTTGCTGTTTAGCTATAATTTTCTTCTTTCTCATTTCGTGCTCCCACACATATTATATATTGTTTTTTCAGGACAAACAGAGCTTTCTTTAGATTTTTCTCACTTTTAGAAATTTAGAAATACCCAATGTTTTTATGTTTTTTTGCTTTTTTTCTGCACGTAATGGGGCAATAAGTACCAGTAGCGTTTTGCTATTTCAAAACAATTTTTTCCCCAAAGCTGGTCATTCTGCCCCACGTGCTATTTCAGGTATCTTTGAAGCCAGCCAATGCAATTTACCCAATTAAACCATATATTTTTGAAAACTAGACACCCCAAGGTTTTGAAATGTTGGTATTTTAACCCTTGTCATACACTAATTTTACCACCAACCTCTGTTAAACTTTATGGTAGTAAATGGTTTTGTATTTTTTTCACACACATTGTACTTCAGGTATGAATTTACCGCTCCTGGTATATGTCTGTGTCAAACAACACCCCAATATGTGTTTCGCAACATCTCCTGAGTACAGTGATACCCCACATGCATGGGTTTGTTGGGTTATTTGGGAGGTAAAAGACCACCTTTGTGAGGTATTTATGTTTTGTCACTCTGTGCCCATGTCCCATATTTGGGACACCTTTGAAGCCGGACAATTTAATTTACCCCATCAAATCATAAATTCTTTTAAAACTAGGCACCCTATGGGCATTTAAAATGCCAATATTTTAACTCTTTCCATGTGGGAATTTTTGTGAAGATATAGCATGAATTGTAGGACTTACTCATAAAAAACCTCTGTGAACGTCATTTACATGATGGTGCTTGTGGTTGCTATTCGGAGCAATCACAAGGTGATTGGGGTAGGAGGTTGTGTTGCTACACACCTCGATATCGAGGCATGTCAGCAACACCGTTTATGCTTAGAAAGGGCATCGAGCGGTTGCTGAAAACTTCATGAGCGACCACTTGGCGCTCCTCCGCGACAAAATGAAGGAGCATTGCGGGACTCTCCCGGGCAATCCGGGACTTGTGGTCACCCTAGGTCAAGGTGGTCACATAGGTGGCTTATAGACATTTCCACAAGCTGCCGTATTCCTCCACCCACATACGAATTTGGGCTAGCCCTGCCCACATGTGTCGATTTCCCTGCCTACATACACATATCCATGACCCTAATGAATCTAGCCAGAGGCTGGAAATTCTCTTCTTTGATGACAAAGCCCATGTGATTTGACCGAAGGTGGTGTCTGTAATTGTATTTGAGCTCTCCTTTCCCGGATCAGGGCTTGCAAGCAGTGGGTTCACTGGTTGTTTCAGTTTGTCAAGCTCATTAATTTTCCCCATCTGACATTATAACAAAAACTAAACCTCAGCAGGACATTCTGTCACTGTCCCAAACTCTACAGGACATTGTTCTCATAAAACCGCCAATAGGATATTTATGGATTCCATCTACAAAGTAGGCTCTGCTGCTAATTGGTATATAAATTATAGAAATTTGTCAGTAACTGTTTTATCATTTTGTTAATTAAGTTCCAGCAACAATCTTTTGCAATACTTATCCAACTGGCATTGGATTTATTTTAATTATACCTCCCCTTCTTTAAAAACTGTAATACTAGTTCAGAATGATTAGGGCCTACCACATAGGCAAATAAAGCTGGGACATAATGGGAGGCATGTTGTATGGTCCAGTTGCTGTAAACTAAGTTCACCGTAGTCAAAAACAGCTGCTGTCAGTACTATTCTTATACTATGCATTTTTTCAGGAAAGCTATCACTTGAGCTCCATCTATAGAAACACAAGAGGGAGCCCTCACCTAAGAGATATCAAACATCTCATTTTAAGGGAAAATGCTTCTTACCCTTAAGTATATATATATATATATATATATATATATATATATATATATATATATATACACACACACAGAGAGAGTTGTCAAACAGAATCTCATTGAGATCCCCGTCAGCTAGAATGCCCTTCCTTCATTTATATTTTTTATTTCTCTGCCATTTATTTGGTAGACATAGTCAGTGTTTTTGTTTTTACATTTTGTAAGTAACAAATCTTTAATCAGGATTTGTAGCCACTGGCAGTAAACAGAGTTATCATGGTTGATATGTATTTCACTGATAATTGAAAGAAATGTTCTTTCTGCATAATATACATCTTAAAATATTAATACAATATTTACCTATTTTCCAAGATTCCTTATGTTGTCCATATATGTGCACTTTCAAATAAAATGTGACATTTTTTATCTTGGTAATTTACTTCATTAACTTAGCTACAGTTTTCCTGCAGTAAGGAGCTAAACATAACAGAAGAGGTAGGAAAGCCAATGAGGTAACATAAACTGAGCTAGGCCCAAATCAGACACTGGAATCGTTCTTCAAACTGATTTCAAAACATTAGACTCAGATTGGAAAATTACAGAATTTTGGTTAATTTGGCGTTTCATATGAAGCCATGAAAAGGGGGCCAGACCCCCCACACAATAAGATGAAAACTAAGCAAAAAGCTCAGACTTTTCATTTGAAATACGCGGGCCCACATTCACTTACACTCTCATTCTTGTTCACTTTCTTTCACACTCTCTAGATGTTTCTTTACCTTCTCTGCTTACCGCTTCTGACAACTACTTCTGCTTCCTCATCCTCATCTTCTATATTTTATCTTCTCTTCAATCTGCTATCTTCAATCTCCTTGCATCTCTGCGAACATAATCTGGCATGAACTTCCACCAAAATGGGGGAGCTTGCATGATCCTCCAACTGGGGGAGAGAACGTCACTGAGTGCTGCCATATTGCCCTTAGTTTAATTTAGTTTAATGAGGGCACTTTCAGTGATGTCCTCTCCAGTTCTTGCCCAGTTTTGTACGTGCAGATGCAGCCAAAGAAATAAGATTAAAGACAGAAGATTGATGATAGAGAGAAAATAAAGATAGAAGATGTGGAAGTGATAGGCAGAAGAGTATAAGAGAATGAGAGTGTGAGAAAGTGAGTGAGAGTGAATGTGGGTAACATTCACCCACATTCACTCTCGCCCTCAGGTAACAAATTTTGGCCAAACCAATTGGACAGGGAACGCAATTCGTTGCCCGAAAACAAATGGACCAAAATGAACCGAAAAATTAGTCCAAGTTTTTGGCCCATTTGCACATATCTACAAACCATGTCCACCCTGCCTATTGAATAGCGATAAAAAAGCACAAAATATTAGAGGGAGAAGAGGTAATATAGCTCAGCTCCAGCTGACCATCTTCACAAGGCGGAGAAAGTGCTGGTGTATCTGAGCCTATTGATTGGTATTAAAGCTTTTGGATAGAGGAATGAGGATGGAAGTCAGTAGAGCATAAACTAAAATCAGTGGAACATAGGGGGTGGAGGTGGAGTAGGAGGCCTATCAAAATGATTAGTCCAGATTCTGGCAAGTTCCCTGGTACCACCAGGCCATATCTAAGATTATTAATCCTAGCCTGCCCTGTTAAGAACAAGGCAGCTGCTGACCATGACCTATTGCAGGATTTTATTTCCCATCATCCAGATTTACTTAGGGCGTCTCAGAACTTTATTGCGTGATACGACTATGGTTAGCATTTCTCCACAAGAATATAGACCAAATTCACATCTTGTCACTGGACAACATTTGTCTAAATTATTCCAAAAATGCAAGGAAGTAAAAGTTACTCTCTAGGATCTGTTCACTCATGTGGAACACCAAATGTAACATTTTTGCTATGTGCTGTTCTGTACAGTTTAATTGTATTGCTTGATTAAGTGCCTCTTATTGTTAGATTCCAGCTGTAGCTCTTGATCACCCACATTTAATAGCTTTGTTCATCATTAGTATACATCACGCGTACTTCAGTTACCATGTTTCACATTGTTACGCCTGTTATAGTCAATTCTACAGCAATGTATTGTTTTAACAGACACTGTGGATAACGAAGGAGTTAAATCAATGTGTGTCTTACAGTTAATTATACTAATTAAAGGAAATGAGTCTGTTCTGAAATAATAGATGCTTTCAAGCATTGAAATTTTCATGTCATGTACAGAATGGAATGGGATCCTTAGTAGTTTTAGCCACTTCTGGCTTCTTACATGAAAGAAACACTTAAATATCTTAGCCTTCACAAACTTTTACAAATGATGGGGCATAAGGAAACACCAGGGGTTATGTCACATGTCCAAAAACTAAATGTTCAGAAATACAATTATGTGATTGGTTCTGTAGCAGAAATTTACACAAGGCTGGTGACCCCCAAATGCAGATCTGTTAACAAACAGGTGCATACTCGTAACCATACAAAGCAGTGCACTCCCTGTTTAAATATTTGTTTTTTTGTAAACAAAATGACAAAATTAACACACAGTGGCGGTATCGCATCCCTCCTATCATATACTTGTGACACATTGTGTTATGTTGCATTTGTTCTTATGAATGAGCCAAGTGATCCTAAAAGGTTAATACTGAGCCCTCCTTGTTTCCAAGTACTTCTTCTCTAGTGGTAAATTAAACTCTTCATATGTCTGTTCTAGAAAACAAGGCATCCAGACTGAAAATTATGTAGAATTTCAACAGGAAAATAGAAAGCTGCTGTTTGATCAAAATTAAATCTGAAAAGATAAAAGTAAACGCGAGATAAATAAGCCATACATTTTACCATTATCTGCAATATATAAACTATCATAATTTGAGGCAGATCTTTCCCTTTTCCTGAATATTACATTTGTGGTTCAGTGCAATTAATGCATACATTATATAAGTGTCTTTCCAGGCAAACATGCCACGCCCTCTTGTGAGTAGCTCCGCCCCCTCTTGATGACATCAGCACGTTTTGCTGCGTTCAGCTTCCTCCAAGGGCGTGTCTATACTATGTTGCTTTTTATTTTTTCTACATATGTATCTTTGGAGAGTGATCAATCCTGGCAATGTATATATCGTTTGTTCTTACAGATAAGTGAATTTGTTTTTTCGCACCCTCACTGGTGTTTTTCCGTGAAGGTTTGGATATTATTAAGGCAGTGTATCTCAGTGTATCTGATAGAACATGTAAGTCTTACTTCTTGCAATAAACTATTACCTAACCTATGATGGCGATAACAAGGCACGTGATTTTCAAACATTTTTCTTTAAAGGAAAATTGACAACTTTCTAGAGAAACAGTTCTATGGATTCCTGGTGAAAAGTTAGAAACTAAAAATAAAATAACACAAAATAAATTATTACTATAAAGAATACTGACAATATATACTTTATTGAGGCTATTAGAACTTCATTTTGTAATCCTGAATTTTAGGTGATTGTGTGGTATTGAGTGCTACCCTCTGCTCAAAGTCATACATTGATAAGTTACTTTGTAAAGTCCTCTCCGCTTTAGAACAAATGGGTTGTTCTCTTGTTCATGGAACAACAGAGTGAAGAATGCTGTTAATCATTGGTTCCTGGTATTCACAGACAGCACTTTTCAAGTATTTTATCATCTTTTGTTGATCATAACATTCGTCTTAGCCCCAAACTGGATATCCGGGTCTGAAGGTGGGCGTGGAGACACATTGCAGCAGGAGATGAGTTCTGAGAAAAAACATTCGACCATGGCTTGCTTTGAGTAGCAATGTGTTTCTTTTCCAAAAGCTTACAATGAGTGATGTAGCTGAAATTCCCTCTACTTTCAGCACTGTTTAACAACTGCATCACCAATGCTATATATTGCTCAACCTCTCTCTGTAGCTTCTTATCCAAAATTTCCTTTGAGACTTATACCTGGACCACCTTCAGAGCACATTCCATTATTTTTAGTTCCTACTTAAGAACCACAATCAACAGCTGCATTTTTTTCTTTTCCCCCTAAAGAGTTCATTTTCCTTGTCTGGTTGTTGGTTCAGTACTTATTATTGAAGTTCCACCTTCTCTTACAGTATCATAGAATAGTCAACAGCTTCCTTCATTTGTTAGTGAAATGTTCAATCTAGACCTTCAGCAGATACACCTGTATTTGTAGCTTTAGTCTACCTGAAAGGATTTTCTGCCCTTCTTTCCTTTTCATTTTGAGTAGCATAGCATCTTCATGTAACTGAGCAGCTACTTCTTTATTCCTTCTTTCATCTTCGTTGACTTTTTGTGCTCTTTTCAGATGTGCTTCTTTTAATGCAAGCCTTAATACTTCATTTTTCCCTTTTCTTTTTTTCAAATTTGTCCTCGATATTTTTAACTCCCAGCTCCCTTCTTCTAAGCATATCATCGACAATTTTGGTTTTCTTCTCATGCCGCTTTTTAGCAAATTCAAAGGCTTCCATCCACTGGCAAAGTTCGTTTTGTGCCAGTTCAGTGTCTTTTAATAATTCTTGTGCTTCGATCTCCTGCTTTGTTTGAAGCTGTTCAATAACATTATTTTCCCATGGTGCTAAACGCTCTAACTTTAACTGATATGCCTTCTCCATTTCCAGTTGAAAGTCAGCTCTTTCTTGGATTTTTACATTTCTTCTATCTTCATTTTTGCCTTTTTAACACATTGAAATGTTGCAGCTGTTGTGTAATCTCGGACCCAAGCTATGCCTCCATTTCCTTACGTTATTTAAAGAGCTTCATCTCCAGGGACTTCACTCGTTCAGGGTCACTGGTACCTTGGTTTCTTTGGCACCCTATAGGTAGGCATGACTTTAACATTCACTCTACCTTCATATGATTACTTACCTCTTCCTATTAATCTTCTTCCCTACTAACTAACAATAATCTGATCGTACAGACAAAAGTGCCATCTCTAACAGAAGAGTTAGATATCCAGCATGTAATTCAATATTAATTTACACAAAAGTAACATTTTGTGCTTTCTTGGAATCCTATATCTTGATATCTTGCATGTCCATCTTGTCATATAAGAAAACTAATTTGATGGATAGGTGTGCAACCCTAGTTTTGGACATGGTGAAACGGAGGTAGTTTTTCTCCTCTTTAACATTGAGAAAGATCATGTTATCAGAATCCGAAGGAAGACTGCAATGTTTGGAAATATGTAGCTTGAGTTATTTTCCAGTACATGCTGTAAAGTATCTGTGATCTGGTTCTGGAAAAAACAAATATTGATCAGTTCATCGCATAGATCAGCTACATTAATGTCACAGTGGTTTAGTTTCTACCCAGTTAGTTTGTTTTGAAAATCCTTGTGGCACTCTAAGATTTTGTTTCTGTCAAGTTCAAGTCTACAAATTTGACATAAAAAATCAAATGCATCATAATGGCTTTGCAGTAAAATTAACCTTTCATTTATTGAGTTGATGGATGTATCCAGATTTGCAAAGAAAAACAAAACTGTGAAGTGTTACCTGGCGACATGAAGAGTCTCCTCTTCATACTCAAAGTCAAACGATCTTTTCTGTCTCTGCTGATGAATTGTAATACAATCAAGAAAATTTGCCTCAGCATTAACCTTCCCAGCAACCTCGTTGCCCTCATTTATTGTTTTCTCAAAACCTTCATCAGATCGGAATTCCACCAAATGGTTGCAGCATTTGCAATTCATGGACAGTTTGAGATGTTCAGAGTTGATTGCTGTAGTACATTGGTCACTGCATTTAGTTTTGACAATATTTCATACCAAATGACAACAGAATATATACATTTAAATGATTTCATATTGGGTGCTTGATGCTTTCTACTTGTCTCTTTGGTCATCAACAGAGATCTCATACAATGCATCACATATTTCTAATAGGAAATGATGAAGACAATCTAGTGTCCTTAAATGGCTATTCCCTAAGACGTTTAAAGTAAGATTCTGAACACGTTCTTTGATGACTTGCCAGTGTAGATGAAACAAAACAAGCATATTTTTTTGGATAACACCAAAGAATTTTACTGTTAGATATGAACCATTTGCCAAATTGTTTTCTACCAGATTAAGATTATGGGTGGTGCATGGCAGATAAAATGTTTGGGAGTTAACATCCAGTGTTTTTTGCTGTTATCAATTGTGTTTACCTTTCATATTTGCTACATTGTCATATCGTTGCCCACACATGTCCTGGATGGCAATACCATTGTCATGTAAATATGTTAGTTAAAAGGTTGTGAACCCCTTGGAAGATTTATCAGATATTGGACAGACGTCCAAGAAATGTTCTCTAATCTGTACTCTTTTGGTGTTGGAATTCAGAACATCAAACCGGACCACGATGCTAATTTGTTCAATGTGGCTTACATCTGGTGTGCAATTAAGGATAATTGAATAATAATATAATATTGAGCATTTGTATAATCTTGCTTTTGAGTTTTGTTCCCAGAATTTTGATTAGTTCATTTTGTATCTTGTCTCCTAGGTAATGGGGCATGTGTGAAGAATCTGAAACAGCGCACTGAACTCACTGGATGTGTTCTGCCACAATAGGATCAAATTTTCCAATCATTTCAAATAGCTTGAGAAAATTGCTATTTCTTTCAAATAAATGGCTGCTTTTTGCTAGTAATGCTAGGTTTTGTCCAGATAAATACCGGATAATGTAAATTATTCTCTTTATTATGGAGTGCCAGCGTTTTTTTCTCTCTTGTTCCAAATTGTTTTGATTAACATGATCTATGGTTGTGCCTTTCTCTAGGGATCTTGACAGTTCCTTCCACTTCTTATAGCTTTGCATGCGGGTTGTATTTGATCCATGCCGGCTTAAATTCCTTGACAAGTGCTGCCAATCGTTGAAGCCTTTTTTAGAGGCCAATGCATCAGTGTTAAAAGCAAAACAAATTCTTTTTCTTTGAATATATCAAGGAATCTCTTGAGATGAAATCTCCATTATCCAGTACTCTTTGATAAATAGAAACTGAAAAGTTGTTATGGTTTTATCTTTAGGGAACTTGCAGGCCTTCTGAACAGGACTATTTTTATTAAAGTAACTCTGAGTCTGTCACCAGTTTTTTTCTGGCCAAAACCAGGACCTTCTGAGACAACCATGAAGGATGTTGATGGTTCCTCATATTCCGGTATATCTTTGTTTCACTTAAGAGTCTGAGTCTGGATGACAAGCAGCATACTCCTTGTCAGTGTCACAGAATTTTACTTGAGCTTACTTGCAGTATTTCCCTTCAACATCTCCGATCTACGATACAATCAAGATCCACAGAGGCTACAGTGTAAACTTGATTGCAGCGCTAGGAAACTTGTAATAAATAGTTGTTTTCCCCACAAAGGTTGTTTATGTCATTGCGAGTCCTTGCACCCAGACAATTTTGGTATTTTTATCCATCTTGAAATTAAAAAATTCAACATCTATCTTTAAATATAATGTTAGCCAAACATATTGCTATAAAATAAAATAATGATACATGATTTTTGATCCTAGGAGTAATCGAGATGACCATACTCATGAGGTGAAAGTATCCCAGTGAGCCTGCATCTCCACACCTATTGTGGCCTGAAGTGCAGGATTACACTTTATCCACATTTCAAAAAGATTTGGAGTTCTGTCAACTTTCAAACAAATCCTAGGAACTTTTTATATTATAATCATGCAGACATTTTACAGACCCACAGGTATCTAAATACTTACCTTAAAAGGTACTGGTATGATGAGTCGCTGGTCTTTACGGACCAAAAGCAGAACACAGCAATCAATATCGGGTGGCACGTAAGCCTTGGACACAAAATCTTGATATTCTAAAACCAAACTTTTATACCCATGATTACAGACTGGCTACACATAATGGCGTTTTTTTGTAACAACAGATGTTGCCGTATAAAGGTGGATACTAGCAGTTGATGGCTATACGGCTACATTGGAGAGTTTAGATCATCAGACTTGTTTACCAACAGTGTACACCTCTGGGTCGTATGATGATTTGCATTGCCCAAGAACTGTTGTCCTTTGCATTTTCTTTTTCAATGCTATATGTTGATTGAGCTTTTTGATATTCTCATAATAAAAATGAGATCCAATTCAAGAAGAAAAAAATTATACAGAAAGTAGATATGCTTTAGGACTAATTTGTATACCCTGTTGTTTCAGTTTACAGTACATTATTTCAACATAATAAGTGTTCTAGTGTCATATCATCGCATTTGCATTTTAGCTACGCATCTGTAGAATACAAATTGGATGGCTTGCATCTGGGTACTTGGTCTTTGTTAGATTTTTTCCTTTGACATTTGATTATGTTTTCTGTTAATTGTTTGGTCTTTGTTTCAGGTCGTGTTATGTAGGTGTAAAATGATCCTGTTCCTGGAGGTATTATATGGTCACCGTGAGCTTATAGGTTTGGGAGATCCTGCTCACAGCTATGAGGACTGTGGAAGTTGCTGAATTTAGAGATCCCCCCCCTCTTTTTTTCTCCTGTAGTATGGGAACTACTAGCAAAGTGACCATTGAATTAAATATGATATATCTGTTCAAACTGTAATACTCCCTTTGAATCCTTGTATACAATCTTTCTTGCGTTATGTGAGGCTTGAAAAATATTAATAAAGAATTTACAAAAACTGTATTGAAATATTGATTACATAAAGATTCCTGACTAAGGACGACTATTCCCTAAGACGTTTAAATCCACAGTTCTTATGCTTTCAATGCTGTTGAGTAAATCCTTCCTTAAACTCTATATAAAGGTTAATCCTCCATCTGAAATCCATAGTCACTCAGACACAGAAAGGCATACACCACGTACAATGGAAGAAGCTATCCTCTTGAACGTGGAGGGTGTGAGGAAGAAAATTTGTCATGGAGGAACAGGTGACATGCCTCAATTTATCAGTGGATCTAAGGTTGGTTTCACTTAGCTACAACATCAAAACAAGTGTGGTTGCAAGATTAATTTAAGACATAAATAATGCATTGTACTAAAATATAATCTTCCTCTAACGTTAAGAATAGCACGGTAAGAGTATATTATTCCTGGGATCTATTCTCTGTAATTATTTCACTTGTTTTCTTTATACTGGTCTGTCTGTCTATCCATCTATCTGTCTATCTATGTTAGAACACAAGGCCACAGTCTAAGACTGGAGTGTCAGTGGTTTAGATGTAATGCAAGGATGTTTTATTTTAATTATGGAACAGCCACCCATCAGGAGTGGTAGAGGCAAATACAGTGAGGGAACATACATGGGATAAGCATAGGGCTATCCTGAATCAAAGACAAGATTAATTAGGGTCAGAGTCTCTACATCGTGAAAATTCTATGTTACCTATCCATCTATCTATCTATCTATCTATCTATCTATCTATCTATCTATCTATCTATCTATCTATCTATCTATCTATATCTGCCTGTGTCTATCTGTCTGTCTGTCTATCTATCTATCTATCTATCTATCTATCTATCTATCTATCTATCTATCTATATCTGCCTGTGTCTGTCTGTCTGTCTGTCTATCTATCTATCTAGTCAACTGCTATTTTGAAAGAAAAGGAAACTAGCCCATTAAAACATCATCAACTGGATAAGAAATACAGCACAGACTATTTATGACTATTATGAATTAATACAATTAATGACTAGTTAATGGAATATCTTCATAGGCATACAGAGGCCCTTTGTCAGCAACCATCACTCCTGTGTTCCAATGGCACGCTGTGTTAGGGACTCCAAGCTTAAGCTGAAAAGGCTAATTGATCATTAGAAAACCCTTTTGCAATTACCTGTACACCTAAAACCCTTTTTACACCTTACCTGTACACCTTTTTTTTCCTGTTGATAGGATCCGGATGGTGATTTCTACAACCTACAGTGTTCTTGACGTATAGTTACCTAACCAATCATAGCTTTCAGAAAGTTACGTTATAAACTAAATATCTCCAAATCAACAGCAAATATTGATAAACTAAGAAATACAAGCCGTAGCTGTGGGGTTGATATAGGATTCCCTTTCATTTCATAGAGTTGCCCTTTATATATGTTGCTCAACAGCATGAAAAATACATACAAAAAATAAAAATAAATCAGTATGTGGACGGATTGATTATTACTTGTGAGATTCCTATATTTTTAAATATTATTTAAAATAATCCAGTAGTTTACTTTTAGAATCTAATCAATTTGAACCTAAGTAGCAAAAAAATTTCAACAATGTAGGTGTTCATAAGTCATCTGTCCGTTTAACTATCTTTCCGTGTGTCTTACACACCCCGTGATCGGTTTTAGTAATCCTGTATGCAGCTGCAGGATTAGGCATCACAGCAGATGGTAGGATAGCTGTGTTTCTTGTTTTGTAATAAGACTAATTAAATCCACAGAATAGCATCGAAGCTACAATTTACAAAATTTGGCAATAACGAGATGGAGGAACATTTTAAACTACCATGAGTGTGCGTTAGTATATTGTTTTAGTATGTTCTGGTACACAGCTGGTATAAGTATGTCCATTTCTCAATACAAATAATATATATAGGTACTAGTATATATATATATATATATATATATATATATATATATATATATATATATATATATATATACACTACTATATGTACTAGTTGTATGTGCCTTTTGGCAAGCTGGGAGCACTCCTATAGGAGTGTGAAGGGAATTAATATATATATATATATATATATATATATATATATATATATATATATATCTGCCATACATTATTTAGATTTCATATGCAATAATTGGAACAAATTGCTATTTGTTCAAAGGACTAAACTTTGATATATAGGATATTAAAATAAAACCAACACATATAAAGACATAATTAACTGATTCCATAAATGTAACGGTTTATGAGACTTGCTGAAATAAAGAGCTTTTCTTATCAGACCCAAAGAGCTAAAATAATCTGGCAGAATGTTCCCAAAGACACAGATAAGAAATATAAAATGATTCCGCTGCAGAGCAAGAGTAATTGCCAGGAGCAGAACATTGGATGCTAGGATTATGGTTCCCAACTGTATAATCTTACAAATGCCACATGCACTTAGAAGTACAGTAAATCACCGCAGGACCTTAATCATTACCGTGCACCAGATAGCAAGATACGGGAAACAATCCTCACCTGTCAGAACACTTTGGTGTTCCTAGCTGTGGCTTACAATAAAAAGCAATACAACCATTGTGCGTTTCCCTTTAGAGCAACATATCTGGGTTATATTTGTCACGATGGACACGCTATTAGAACCATGGGTCTTCTAATTTTTTACCTGAGTCCCATAATAGATATGAACCAGTCCATTTGTAATCCTCAAGCATTCCCTGCCCTCTGCCAATATATTCATACCTAGGAAGTTTATAAATGAAGTTGCTCTGCTTCAAATATTAACCCTTATTTGAATGTAGGAACTTTGAAATCGTGGCAGCCAAATGGTTATAATAAAGCTCCTTATGGAAACCATTAATTATCAGAAGGTAAGGATATTCTACGTTGCATTAACAATAATATATCGTCGAGAAAACTGGGATGCTCTGATATCATTAGATGATGATAAATGTGAGAGCTTACATTGTATGAAATTAGCGATTTCATAGTTGTCTTATTTGATTTAGGTTACCTTTCATTTTCGTACAATAAAGTGTGACGATGAAGGAACTGTTCTTGATGACAGCAAGAAAGTTGGAGTCCCGATGGAAATCATCATTGGAAATATGTTTAAGCTTGAGGTTTGGGAGATCCTGCTCACATCTATGAGGATTGGGGAAGTGGCTGAATTTTGGTGTGATGTCACAGTAAGTGTTATACTTAAAATTTAGAGGGTTAAAGTAAAGAACAGAAAGATCATCCATTTTGGGGGCTTAACTGCACCCCCAAGCACATGCATGCCTCTTTAATTGATGGCAGAACTTGCCGAGGCTGTTTGCCATTTAAGCCCTCAAAAGTAACTTTTCATTGGCAGGCAATGTAAGACATCAAGAGCCAGTTATGATCATTATTTTAACTGATTGTTAGTCTTTTTAGCCTAATTTTGACAAGCATTTATGCGTTGTGTTTTACACTTTGTTGCAATTAAGTGGACTTTCTCTATATTGTTTATCCTATTTCTTAATCATGCTGGAAATCCCTGCTTGAAAACAGGTGATGAAGCCATGGATACCTTTAAGTTGCTCTTCAACTTACTGGGTTAAAGGTGTGACTCCACATGTAAAATTTATATAAAAGAACAGCCTTTGGTATAGTATTTTAATATTTCTAATACATATTTATAACACTTTTTCATATATTATATGAATTTCATTTTGAAATGTGGAAGGTACGATTATAATGAAATAGCTTCAAAAAGCATGATTCTTTAAAGAGGACTGAAAAAGTGCAGCAAATCAGAATAGATAAAACCTAGTACTTAATTTGCAAAGGAAGTTTTGACCAAGGTACAAACTCTACTTAATATAATTACTTTTCAAAGGTGGTGCTATCTCAGTTGCTGAGTCTCTAGGAAGTCAGTGATGAGACTTACTGGAGCAACGCTGATTTTCTTTAATGTCATCCAGGTTTTGGGCCAGGTGACAAGAATAATTTTTGCAAGGCCCCACTGCCCTAAGAAATGGACAAGCAAGATCCCTACTCTTCTTCACGCTTGTGGTCTCTACAGGTCTGAGAGAACCAGAGTACTGGAATGTGACATAATATGTTCATACTTGTTAACTTTTGCTCCAGGTGTCCCAGAAAAAAAGGTGGGGCCTAAAGTAGGCGGAGTTACAGGCCCTGCATGACCCTGCAGCATTGAGCTCCAGGCTAGAGGCCTGCGCGGGACTACTTTTTTAATCCCGCTCCTGCCCGCTCCCGCAATGTGGGTGTTCCGCTCCCGCCACATTTGTGGCCAATCCCGCCCGCTCCCGCCACATTTGTGGCAAATCATGCCCGCCTCCTTACCTGATTTCCCACGCAGTCCCGCGCGGCTGCCCTCCAGTTGTTCCCTTACGGCGTCTCTTATCTTGCTCCGCCCAGGAACAAGGTGGAGTCACAGGAAGTGACGTCACATCACGTGACTCCGTTTTGTTCCTGGGCGGAGCAAGCTAGGAGACGCTGTAAGGGAGCAGCAAGAAGGCAGCCTTGCGGGACTGCGCGGGATTACCGGGACCCGCAGGTACAGTGCCTGACCGCCCGCTCCCGCCCGCAGCCCCAGCAAGACCGCCCGCGCCCGCAAGTTTTTTGGCGGGTCCCGCGGGACCCGCCTCCCAGTGCAGTCCTCTACTCCAGGCTACCAAGTACAGGTACTGGGTGTCCGGAGCTTATTTACCGGTGTTTAGGCTGTATATGTCTCAGACGTGCACAGTTTAAATACAATGCTGCGGTGTGACATACTTTACTCATGGAAAAATCATCTCTCTTCTCTCTCTCTCTCTTGAGATTTTCAGAGCACATTGTACTGCTAAAATTAACTACCTGCATAATATCTAATAAGTGACTTAGTTTGAGGTAATTTCATAACAGAACTGGGTACTAGTTGTAAGTCCCTTTTAGCAAGCTGGGAGCACATTGGAGCTGCAGAACTGGGCAGCCATGTACTGTAATTATGCAGAGTGAAGAAAGCATTGTTCTCCTAACTTGCTAGATTATTTTGATCATAGGCTGTCAGTCTCACTTGGTCCCCAAGCCTGTTTTTTTTTGCCGGCTCTCACTTGTGCTCTGGCATCTTTCCTACTCTTTCATGAGTCACTCATGTTGTAGCCAGACATCCCTGGGCAGTCATTTCAGGGGACTCATTGTAGAATGTCTTCCTTGCCCATGTAGTGAACCTGTTTTGGTGATTTTTAGGGGGCTTTATTACCTGACCTTAGCTTGTCCGTTACCCTCATTTTATCTTTCCCTTCCCTAAACTCATCTTTTTTATTTACCTTGTCTAATCTCATTCTTTGGCCTGATTTTTGACTTTGGGTTTAGGATTTCCCCTTAGTACTTTGGTTATCAGAGTGTAGCAGCTGGTTGTCACAGTAACTAGAGGGAGAGGACCCTTTGAGGTAAGTAAAGAGGACTTTTCTTAGCAAGCCAACCTTTGATGCTACAAGAGTTACACAGTTATCCAGTGAGTGATGAGCCTCTGAGTCTGAAGAGTTATCTTCTACTACTGCTAATCTGCCAACAGAACGTGATATAATCTGGATATATTTTCAGGAAATGGGTGAAAAAAATCTAATTTTAAATGATCCTAATATTCTTTTATAATATGAGTGTGATCTGCCTTGTAGAGGTGACTTCCTCTAATGTCAGACATATTTTACAGCAATCCGCCCATAGAAGTAGGGGCATTAATGTACTATAATAGTATGACTTAGTGAGAATTTAACAATAATGTGCAATAATGTCATGTTTAAGTAAAACAACAGTAAGGATTTGCAAGTTTTTCAGTGAATACAAAATGGGGACTTAAGTCTCTGTGGTATTTATCCTTTCTTTTAATTGTTACCAAGGATTTTTTTTCTACAGAATTTTTTCATTCGGTAAAGGTTCAGTGTTAGTCCGTTAATAAATCTACACTGCAGAGTCGTAGAAATAAAAGGCTTTTAAAGTTCACCATTTACATATCATTCTAAGACATCAATTCTTTTAGCATTTTAACTTAAACCTCCTCACTGGTTGTATTTTAAATGTAACAAGATCATGCAGACACCGTTAAAAAAAGCTTCTTATCTATATAACAGGTTTATATCTTTGTAGAAAAATGCTTCATTAGTATTTTCTATAGCAAACGAGAAAGTTATACTTAATTGAAACTACAAGCCATTTAGCTTTGATAGGTTGGCTATTGATAAATTCCTAATCTTTGGAATCTTCTTAAGTCTTTAAGACTTTTTTCTGTGAATGGAAAATATATTATATATTATATATAACCCCTTTTTAGCTGAATCTTGTGTATGATCAGGTTCTGTTGACAATCTGATTTGAGGCCATTTTCAATATTTATTCAACCGCAGGCTTATGGTTTCCAAAAAAAGGATTACAGTAGTCCTTGAATGATTGTGAAGATCAGATGCAGAACATATGGTTGCGATTGCCCTACCCTCTGCTGGCAACCTGCAGGCTGCAAATTGTGCAGGTGCAAAAGGATCAGCCGGAGCCTCCGAGAAAATGGAGCTCACATGCGCTAGAATCTCAGAAACCATACAAGTCTCAATGAATAATACATTGACATCCGAAATGAGTTTATGTTTCCCTGGAGCTTTTAAAATAGCTATATCTCTGATGGTATTTCATCTCTGACATGTTTACTTCATGCATTATAACCCTTCTTTAGTCCTTGTAGTGTATCATTTGGAGCAGAATTATAACTGCAGAACTGGCTTCAGCTGACATAAACATGTTGAGAAGTAAAACAAAACTCAGAATTGCCTTGTGAACCAAACAGTGTCTATTTAGTTTAAACTATGATCGGATATGCAAGATTATTCCTCCCCATAAAAATCCATTTGATCAAAGGTTTATTTTGTAGGTATATGGCCTTGTTAAACCTTAAATCTAGCACACTGGTGGAAGCCGACTTTCACCTTTGTTATAATCTTTATTTTACACAGCATTTATTGTCCAACATTTTATACACAATCGACGAAAGAAACATTCAAGGTCGGGTAATAGCACTGTTTTAGAAGTTTTACGTTGACTCATTTATTTTTTATAGGGAAACTCATTGCCCATTTGTTAACGTAAATCATTCTCTATGTGTTACTAAATTTATTTGTGCTCCTCAGAAGGAGATAATAAATGTTAAGTCTTGAAGCTACTGCCTGGTGTTTACAATAATTCACTATGGTATTCTTTCTCTCACACATTATTCCGCTAATATATAGTATCCAGAGACTGGCTATTGGAAATCTGACTTATGAAAGATGGCTTTTATTACATGAGATAATAATATGTTATTAGCACTCTTCCATTTGCATTTTGTATAGAATATTAAGAGTCGCACACAAGTACTAATTACAATAATTTAGATTAATAACTGATACAATCACAACAATGTTTGACACAAGAGTCACAATAATCTCATGTTAAAGAATGACTTCTACATAAGCTAATTCTACACTTTGGTATTTTTAGGTATTGCTAGTAGAAACAACCGTAAGATCATTCTGTAACGAAAATTCCTGATTTCATGTTTGTACCATTAAATGTGCTTATTACTTACACCTTAAATATTCCTTATCTATTCTTAGACTAGGCTGGTTTTTACTAAAGGAGGTATTTGAAGGAGAATTGGGTTTTCAACCCTAACCTCACGATGCATTATGTTGACCTACCCTGTGAGAAGATGAGTGGGGGCCCATATAGGGACCCATAGTTTTAAGAAATACACCATCAGCCATAATATTATGACCACTGACAGGTGAAGTGAAAAACACTGATACTCTTATTATCATTTCAACTGGTGGGGTATATTAGGCAGCAAGTGAACATTTCGTCCTCAAAGTTGATGTGTTAGAAGCAGGAAAAATGGCCAAGGCTCATTGATGCACGCTGGGGCGAAGGCTGGCCTGTGTGGTCAAATCCAACAGATGAACTACTGTAGCTCCAAAAAAATTGCTGAAAAAGTTAATGCTGGTTCTGATAGAAATTTGTCAGAACACACAGTGCATCGCAGTTTGTTGCATATGGGCCTTTGTAGCTGCAAACCTGTCAGGCATTCTGACCGCCTGTCCACTGCCAAAAGTGACTACAATGGGCAAGTGAGCATAAGAGCTGGACCTCGGAGCAACGGAAGAGGCTGGCCTGCATCACATTTATGGTCGGGTGCGTCGCTTACCTAGAGAACACACGGCACCAGGATGCTTCCATATGGGCCCCACCTCGCAACTTAAAAGGACTTAAATAATCTGCTGCTAACATCTTGGTAACAAACATACAGGAAACACAATGGTGTAGTACCGTTATGTGTTGGGACACGCCAACGGTACTACACCATTGTGTTTCCTGTATGTTTGTGTTTCCTCCTACATATGCCCTGTTTTCGGACCCCGAGGTGTTGATTTATACAAAGCTTGATCGATCTATACACACTGTGAGTGCATAAGTATATCCACCACAAGATCATTTGTGTTAACTACTACACCATCATAGTTTTCTTCTTATTTGTTTCCTTCGTTTGGAAATCACTTCTCTACACTGGTTTTCACAACCCTTAGTTCTTGCTAACATCTTGGTGCCAGATACTACAGCACACTTTCAGAGGCCAGTGGAGTTCATGCTTCGACTGGTCAGGGATGGTTTGGCGGCAAAAGGAGGACCTACACAATATTAGGCAGGTGGTCATCATGTTATGGCTATCGCTCCGTCTGGACCTACATAATACATGTAGAGGGTGGTTAGTTGAATACACAACTATGCAAACTTCCGCTTTAATGAATACACTCCTAGGCAGGGGTAGGCATCAAATGGTCTTTTTGGAGAACATTTAAGTAAATGCTCCTTAGGTACCAGAAGCTTTGTCCATCCCTAACACTAAGACATAAATGTGACCATATGCAAAAGTATTTTGTGATATTTACCATATCATTGTGATCTCAATATTAAAGTAATTTGGCTAGACAGCATTGATAAGGTTGATAATCTCAAATAAACGTTACATGCGTTACTGTTGCACCTCTATATTAAATGTTATAGAAGTAAGTAAGAAGTAATATTTTCATATAAAATACATTTAAAATCTATTAAAATATTATTGAGTATGAAAGATTGATAGAATTCAATAAACCAATCTCGTTGTTTCATTAGTAGTAAAAGAATGTATGCCAGTAAGAGGAAGAAGCTTTATTAAATATCCAAAACTCTTTTGCAGGGGCTAATGACTATCATTAATTTGATAAATGACACAAGTGAATGCTCTATCAATTAACAAGGAAAGTTAATGAGTCTGATAACACTGTCAATAAATCTCTATCTTGTGCCTCTTCCCACAAGGAGTGGGTCTAGAATTCTAGAAGGACAACAGGTTATCGCTTGTAGATGTTTCTTCTGTGGTTGAGCCTGTGGATGATTTGGTGGCTTATTAATTGTGGCTGGGCAGAGTCCTAAACAGCAAACTGCTCATTGCAGGTGCCGAGAGGGGTTTATGTTCACACGTGCATTCTGGAGCCACCTGGCCATAACATTTTCCTCTGCCCTGTTGGTATATTTCCAGATGACTTTTCTCCTGCAGTACATGCATTTAATCATAGGGAAAGTGACTTTCTTTGTATTGACAATATAGGAACTGGGGCCAAAAATATGTTTATGAAGATAAGTATATCATAGGCCACCCTTTAAAAGAATGCAATTGATACCTTATTTTATTGCGCATTCTGATACTGCCTAATTGTTTCATTACCAAATCTATATTACGGTATTGTCAATATGATCTGCGTTTCAACCGTTATACTACACCTTGGGCAGATACATACAATTCTTGATTCCTTTTGAAAATTGCACTTTTGTTTGTAGGCTGTAATAATTACACCTTTCCTTTGTTATGCTTCACTAAGTGACGCTTATGGCTTTCTTATTACAAGAATTAGTTCTTGTATTTTGCTCCACAATCAGCCTTTACTATTATTTTCCTTTGTAAGTGCTTCTAAAAGCAGTTGACTTTGATGGGAAGTTTAATTATGCTTGTCTAGTGGTGCAAGTTATTCATATCATCGCCTTCAGAGACACATTGACATTTACTGCAGATATTTGCATCTTGTTTAATTCGCGTATTGCATTGCTTGTGATTTCTGTAAAAAATGATCCTAGAGATCAGTGGAAAAAATGTATATTGACACCATTTCAAAATGCTATGTTTTAACACATTAATTTACTATAGCTTTTCTGATAGCAGCTAAAAGCAATGTCAGTGACAGCCACTTCCAGAATGATTTTCTAATTTTGGATATACATCAATAATATCCACAATGCACTCATTTTCTGCTACAAACAGTGTCTGAAGAAAATGTACAAATAGTATTTGCTTGAAAATGTCACGTTTGGTTTCATGTACATAAAGAACAATGGAATGTTGGACTTTTGGAGGTTCAAAATAGAATTTAGGCTATTATTGGTACTAATATTTGGCGTCCCACATGACTCTATGAACTGGTTTAGACAGGGTGGCTGCAAGAATTAGTCCCAATTACATTTCTCTATAGATTTGACATTGAAAGTATCTGGGTGCAAGATGCAGACCATTCCCCAGTGTCAAGGATGAATTCCCTGTATTTAATGCCCAAAGTTTTGAAATCATAGAGCTGATAATCATCTACATTTAGTAACAGTTATCAACTCTGGAATGATCTCTGCACAGCTCCAGGTTTGAAGAACTCTGGAGTATCTGATAAGATATTCATACGAGATCAAATAGTAGTCAGGCATCCACATTCTTCAACCACCAGTAATCACTGAGAGACTATAAGAGCAACGCATGTTTAAAAGGAATGTAATAGCAGAAGTAGATAAACGATTTCTGTTTCCACTTAGGTCCAATAATTGTTTCTTATCTGTCTCTCTGTCTCATATTTGTTAGACTTGTGAGTTTGCCCATAGCCAGTTTCTAAACATAATGATCATTTTTTGTGGCAAATGTTTAAATCACAGCAGACACAGTATAAAATATGTACAGCAAAATATCATTTCGTGTGCTCATCTGCTTGCTGTTTGGTTTGTCCAATATGTTGAAAAAACATTGTTTTGTGGTCTTTAAGATATGTAGTCTTTAACTGTTTTTAATAATATGAATCTAAAATGTAGAAGGTTTCTCTCCAGTAACTTTCATTTTTGACACTCTTTTTTTGCATATTCTTATTAGCACACTGGCTTATACCCACTTGTGTCCAAGAGCTTGCGACGCATTGCAGAAGGAAAAGACCCAACAGACTGGCACATGCACACCTGTGGTCTGGCAAATATGTTTGCTTATCATACCTTAGGCTACGAAGACCTAGATGAACTTCAAAAAGAACCTCAGCCTCTCATATTTGTGATTGAACTATTAAAGGTAAGAAACACATGTAGGCTATTTCAACTCCAAAACGGCAAAGCATAACCGCTGCATTAATTTATATAAAGTATATAACATACACTCATACTTTTTCAGTTATGGCAAACTGTTGTCCATACCACTTAAATGTGCAGCAACTCGTTACACAATTACAGAAACATAATCTTCATATCCCACTGTATTGCTAACAGGTTGAATCACCCAGTATGTACAAAAGAGAGACATGGGCTCTGAGCGATGATGAAAAGTTGAAGGCTGTTCCTGTGCTACATGGGGAAGGTAATCGGCTGTTCAAGCTTGGACGCTATGAAGATGCAACCAACAAATACAGAGAAGCTGTCATCTGTCTGAAAAATATCCAGACAAAGGTACATTCTACAGCCAGCTTGTCCTTACCCCTACTAACACATATTCTTCAGTCGTAGAATGCCCCAAGGTCCCAGCCTATGTCAATTATTATTTCTCCATGTTTTGTGCTGGGAAATATTTCCTAAGGATCAGTATTACCTTTGCTTGTCAACATGTATTGTCTGGGTGACACCTTTGCCTCCACCACCAAACTTCCCAGACCTAGTGTTGATTAAGATAGATCACACATCAGTTCACATATGCACACATTGACAAAATTGTTGTTTTGGGTTTAAAAATTGTGCAATTTACCAAAATACAATAAAGCCTTGCAGCTTTTACTTTGCAAACCGAGTTAAGGTATGTTAGGGAAACAGAAAGAAAGCACAGCTCGTAGCTAATTGATCATATATCCGCTGGCTCCCAGGGATAAAGTAGCACTGCAGATAAGTACCAGCGATAAACATATCTAATTGACACTGGGTTTTTTTCTGCATTTGTAGAGCCTAGGTCCTACAGATGAAGTGTCAGTTTTTGAAACGTTCTTTGATTTAAGTACTTTAAGAGATATACTATACTATGTGTAGTTCTTTTGTTTATATTGAGCGCTGGCATTATCTTTCTACATAATGGTGTACCACTTAACTGACGCAGAATCTAAAGTGATGTTAACATTGAATAAAAACACGTTACATCCCACTACAATGGAATAATTTTAGCGCTCAATAAAATAAATAAATATATATTTTATATATATATATATATATATATATATATATATATTCATTTCAGAAGTCACCTTTAATCAAATTAATAAGTGATATTCTATTATGGCTTCTTAATTGGCATAATTGATAAGTGCGAGCAGCTTAAGACATTTTGTTCTTGAAAAAGCACTGCTATGACAGGTAGTCACATTAATATTAATTTAGTGCAGAATGCTTTGTGCCCCATAACTGGCTGCCATTAGTAAAAATCTGATTTATTGCCACGCATGAACCTCTATAATATTTTTGCTTAGGAAAAGCCTTGGGAAGTACCTTGGATGAAACTAGAGAAGATGATAAACACTTTAATTCTGAACTACTGCCAGTGCCTGCTGCGAATGGAGGAGTATTATGAGGTATTGGAACACACCACTGATCTCATCCAGCACCATCCAGGTATTGGAGTGGATTTGGCCTTGTTGTCAGATGTGGCATTTCATGTTCTTTCCACATAGTAGTATTTCTTGTGGGGAAGGAGTTGGACCTAGCCTTGACTGGCTCAACATGCTCCCACTATGCCCTACCATGTGTTTTTTTCTTATGCCCTGCCTTATGGGCATCTCTGGACTTACACTTGCATAGTTTTTCAGCTTGCTTCTAAAAATCATGGGCACATGTTTAGAAGGCAAAGCCAAGGATCCAGAAAGATTCGACAAAACATGCACCGCATAACTTCATTTCATTGGTGCACTCATGTCAACTTTAGCTAAAGCCACCTCACAAACACTTTAGGGTCTCTTAACTTGTTTATCAGTGTGTCAGCTGAAAATCCAAATACTGGGACAGCAGACATAGTTAACAGCTCTAATGTATCCTTGTAGTTATGTATTTTTATATATATATATATATATATACAATCTTTAAAAGTATATACAGTCTATATATTGTTTGGGAGGCCTTCTGGCAAATCCCGCTATGCGGTCATATTTGGGAATATTAATACCTAGATTCCATACTAAAAAATCATATGAGACACATCAAAGTAAATTTTAGCATGGAGACGTGACCCAGACAAATCTATTATGACAGATTTAAGCGACTATTTCTCCCCTTGTGTTAAAATCGACCACATGTGGGAATAGAAAACAAGTAAACGTCTATTTCTGTAAACATTATCATTATATTGTGGTGTGTACGGCAGAAGAAAAATAACATGTGTTGGGAGGAAAACAGTGAGTGCTAAACATCACTGTTGTCAATTAGGTATCACTGTTCTTGGATGCTAGCCAGTGTAAAGATTATAGAGGCAGGAAGAGATGCGAGACGACTGCAGATGGAAAACATTCTGTATGTTCTCCTGTAAATTCCCTTCAAAGGTCAAGCACTCGGACTGTTTGCTTTTCTGCATTACTTGGATTCAGAACACCGTGCACATTTTCCCCGTGTTCTCCGTAGCTTCATATTTCTATTGCACATTCTGCTGTGATAGTGTTAACCGTACCAGTTTATATTGTACTTCCTCATACCAATTCCTTTTTCACGTTCCTGATGTCTGTTTGGGGTGGAATGTTGTCTTTTTATTATATTGCGTCATCCATATTTAACATTTTTTTTCATGTGTGAGCTCTTCCTCTGCTTTCCATTCCACCCTGGGCAGCTACCTTACTTACTTCACACGATTTACCCCATTTTTGATGTACCAAATTATCAAAATGCATTTGCTTTGTAAGTTTGTTGAGACAGGTGTATTTGTCAGTATCCTTTTCAATATCAAGTGTGCTATTAGAAATCTGCTGATGTACCAGTACTCCTGTCTTTTTTTATGTATTTTTTTTTACTAGAATTATTTTTTCCATTAAACCACTGAAAATCCTTGCATTTTTCAGAGGAACAAAGTGTTAGTTTCAAAATTGCCAATGTATTAGCAAAATAATATTTCACCATTCAAGTATAACGTCTGAGCTGCGAGATTAACACTACGTTAAAACACAAGGACTCTATTCCAGAAAAAATACTCCAATTGAAGTACCAATATTTGACAAATGCCTTCTTGAAAGTGTGCTGAGTAAATAAAAGGTTGTTCATGCGATCCACTAAATCATTGGTATAGAAGCCTGAAACATTTATAAACAGTAACCATTTATGTGCTCTCCATAAAGATTTTATACATGATGACTTGCTAGTTCTGGTAAATACATTGTTTTGATACTAGGCATTATGGACTTGATGGGCTTAGTTATTTAAACTAAAGGAGGCTATGTTTATACCACACCATCCATTTCTGGAAGCTGAAGAGGGTGACATTGCAGCCGGGCGTCCCTTCCCATTCGGCGCCTGAGGAAACTGCCTTTCTAGGCCCTTGGAAGTTACTGCCCGGCTAATATAGATGATCAAAAATGGTCCATTGCTGTCCCTGGACTGCTATTTTTTACAAATTGTAATTTAGAGTCAATTTTCTGTTTTGAAATAACTAATGATTATTTTTTTGGCATTCATCTCTTCTGTGACCTTTCTTCTCAGGTTTGGTGAAGGCATATTTCTTACGAGGAAAAGCCAATGCAGAAGTTTGGAATGAGACAGAAGCAAAGAATGATTTTGCAAAAGTCATGGATTTGGATCAAACTATGAGTCGACTGGTAAAAAAAGAAATCAGGATGCTGGAGACCAGAATGCAAGACAAAGCAGAAGAGGAAAAGCTAAAATATAAAAACCTATTCTCTAGCGGTGATCAGAAATGAGGACTTTTTCATTCACGGACATCAATCAGTGATGTTCTTCAAAAATTAGTATGAACAATATGTGAATAATTAATATTCTACATTATGAATACACAGGGAAGATACATTTGAAACCACTTTTATTGTTTACATAATAATTTTAGAATAAAGATACCAGTAACCATAAAGTTTGTAAGGCAGTTGAAAGAAAATATCTAATATCTATCTGTCTATAAAACAGACCTATAATCTTCCTGTTTCATTTCTGTATTAGGATAAAGATGGTTGCTTGAAAAGAATACATTATTAGTACCGTTGCTAATATCCCTTGTCGTTCTACATAAGGAAGAAGCCAATCACAATTTATGGCGGGACATCTATTGAAACATCTAGACAAATATTCCTTACTGATAGCATGTGTACCTCCCATAAGGGGGTGAAAGAACAGAAGGTAAGCCAGCAAGTAAAAGTCTTTTCAGCATTTGTAATTTGTGCAGATGAAAACAAGAGACCAAAATGCAGTTAGAACGCAATATAAAGCTAGATATTCTAGAAAAGTCCTTCAATTTCTTTATATTACACACCCTTTGTGGTGAGGAACATAAGGAAATTCTCATATAAAGCATAAAACCATCTGTGTTCACAGCATGGAAGGTTTTATGTACACTGATCATGGGCTGTTCTTGGTACAGCATAAGTGAAAACAAACCCTAAAATGTCAGATTCCATTATGAATGGATTGAAATGCGTTACTGCATACAAATTGGAGCAGCGTATTCTCACTTAGGCCGTCTGGCAAGTCCAGGGAGACAGCAGTCCCCGCACTGCAAAACCTGGAGGGATCAGCCCCCCATTGAGCTGCTGCTCAACCATTCCCCAAACGCATATTAGTTGATCCAGAATAAGGCAAAAGAAAAATCCCCACAGTAATGTCATTTCAAAGGGAAACTTGAGCAGTCCACAGTCTGCCTCATCCTCGATTAAAATGACCTTATCTACTTTAACTTGTGATAATCTTTTTTTGAAGGTAATGATTTAATTGGCCAAATTGACTTCAGATAGCTTTCTATTCCACAATTTAACCACCCTAACAATAAAAAACCCTCTATATTTCAGAAAGGTACAATTTATAAATAGGTCTCCAAAAAAGATCTTTGTATTGACCTTAAACATAACTTATAAAGGTTTATCATATACCCTTGAAGGTGTCTTTTCTCCAGAGAAAACAATCCCAATTCGGATAGCCTTTCTACATAGCTGAAATTTTCCATTTCTTTAATCATTTTTGTACCCTTTCTATGAAAAGCGCCCCACAACTGCACTGCATATTCTAGATGTGGTCTTATCAATGGCTTATAAAGAGGCGAAATTATGTTCTGATCCCCTTTTAATACAAGCCAGCATCTTGCTTGCCTTAGCAGCAGCTGCCTGATATTGTGCACAGCTGCACAGTCTGTTGTCAACAAGAACACCGAAATCCTTTTCCATAGAGAATTTACTCAACATACAACCATTTAGGTTTAATTAGCATTTTTGTTTTCTTACCCAAGTGCATCATTTTACATTTATCTATATTAAACACAGTTAACCACCCATACTCCCATTTTGTCTAAATCCCTTTGCAGAGAAATCACATCCTTCTCAGACGCTATTGCCTCTACACATGCCAGACTCTATACATCATTTTGTGTCATCTGCAAAAATTGAGACATTGTTTCCAGCACCTTCTTCTAAGTCACTGATAAAAACATTAAAAGAATCAGCCCAAGGACTGGACACTGAGGCACTCCACTTAAGATCTTTGTCTAGCTGGAAAATGTGCCATTTACAACCACCCTCTGTAATTTGGCTTTCATGCCAGCTTCGTATCCGAGTACAAATATTTTTTCCAATCTGATAGTTTACTCAATAACTCATTGTTTGGCACAGTATGAAAAACCTTTGCAAAATCTAGGTATATCCACTGCATCACCTTGGTCTATATTGATACTTAACGTTTCACAGGAATCCAGTCAGTTAGTTTGACCCAGAACTCCATGTTGACTATGTGTAATAATATTGTTACCTGAAACAAAGTCCTGCATTACATTTCTTAACATTCCTTCAAACTGTTTTTTCACTATGGGTGTTAGGCTTACCAGCTGATAGTTCTGCTGACTCTGAACGGGACGGCCTCTTGAACAAAGGCATTACATTTGCTAATCTCCAATACAATTTACAGTGAAAATGGAATCCTTAAAAATGAAATATAAAGGTTTGACAATTACTGAGCTAAGTTCCCCAAGTACCTGAGGGTGAATCGCATCTGGTGCAGAACTTTATTAACCTTCAAAGTATTTAATCGCTCTTGTAATTTGGCCTGTGTAGAAGATGATATGGTCTCCTATATTTGTGCAATGCCTGACACTGATTCCTTGGGGGAATAAACTGTAAGAGAACAATGAATTGAGCACCTCTGCTTTCATCTTTTCTACTGTAACCAGTGTGCCTCTTTTGGTTTTCAGTTGTCCTACATTTTCTGTTTTCCTACGTTTGCTATTCATATACTTGAAAAATGTTTAGGGATTTGCTTTGCTTTCTCTTCATTAATTTTTTTTCAGTCTCCATTTTAGCTAACCTGATTTTTTTTATTTTATTTTTTACAATTTTTTTATTCTCTTTGTATATTAGAAATGATTCCTATGTTAAACCACATAGGCTTACTTTCTTCTGTATTTGTTTCTCTCAAGGTATGTACTTATCTGTTGCCTCTTCCAACAGTGTTTTAAAGATGGTCTATTTTTCTTCTGTACTTTTCAAGTTAGCCTTATTTACATTAATGTAATAATATGATTCTTCCATTAATGTGAAGAGTAAGGCCTGCATGCTGTCCCCAGTAACTCTCTGGACTTCTTCTGGATCATTTTTTTCAATCTTCACATGGAGACTGGTGTTTAGCACTATCCACACATTGACCCTTCATGACTGTTATAGGCTGGGCCCTGCTTCCTTAACATTGTAAGGAACAGGGGAAGGAGAGCTCTAGGGATAAGTTTTAATGCTAACAATGCCCATTTGATCAGATTTTTTAGTGGTACGGGTGTTTTTGATTTAGCACATACATTATTCACCATGTTGGAATCCATATACCCTTACAAGTGAAAGTGATCCATTTAAAAAAAAAGGTTGACTATAGGTGGTGTAAGTTGGGTGCAGTCATCATCAAAAGTATATATATAAAATAATTAAGAGAGCTTTCCCCAATTATGACTTATTGTATAATAAGTCAAAGGGTATTACACTGCTAGTATTGCTATGTCTTGTCTAGCACCATGGACAGTGTATACATTTATCACACTACAGTCAATCTCATTGAGATAACATTTGCAAGCCTTTCCATGTCTACTGCACTTGCACAACAAAAAAGTAACTCTTAAATTATATATTTCACAGGTCTAGTTAAGACTGGGTGAGAGGAGGAAAATTAACACATCACCTGTATTGACATGGAATCAATCAATAATTGCAACTTTCCCCTTTTTGTGTAGCCAGTTAGTTATATGAGGCCAGCACTGGAATTGGCATATCCACTTCAAAATAAGCCGACCACCAGGGGAACATATCTCCGAAGTCTCCCTGTTTAGGAGGGACAGTGCTTCTTGGCAACACAAATCATTCTGCCCCTCTTTCCTCCCCTGATGCCCGTTTTGTAAGCGTTCAGAATGTATGATGATCTGTATCACAGTGCTTTACCCCTGTAAATAGTTATTAAAAGTCACAGTCAAAGGGTTTGGTAAAGTCTTGCGACCCCTACCACACATGAGACCACAGCCCCTAAAACAGGGGTGTGAAATGTTTAGTATTCTCCCCAACTGTCCCAATTTGTGTTTGACAGTCTCAATTTTGCCACTCTATCCAGCCACTCTATCCAACTTGAAATGTTGGGAGGTTTGATTTTTGGGGGGAAATGTATGTGGAACTGAGGTGCTGGTGTGGAATGAGCAGCGCCAATACACAGAAGAAAAAAGCGTGCACTCTAAGGAGTTCCCAAGTATTTAAGTAATCAACTGAGCTAAGAAGGCCTCCCTGAAGATGGACTACAATAAACAGCATTTTAATCATTATTTTCAAACAGTTTTACTATAGTGTACTTTCAGTAGTGCTTAGGTATTTTTTTTATTTTTCTTGGTAGCTACAATGCAGGATGCAATCCACCCTTATTCAGACGAATATAATTAGATAACACTACACTATTGTTTCATTTTCACCGGAACCCAGAGCTGAATCCCACAGGATTTCCATAAGGTAACCCTTTGAAACAGTTAGGTTAATAAGATTTTAAGCAAGCGCTGTTTAAATATGCAAACAAGAACAAACATACAGTTTTGTTTCATATAATTATTTTTTGATGGAAAAACAGTGTTCCCGATTGTTTGCCGGCATCAAAGGCACAAGCCAACTACAAAATCCATATGAATGTCACCTTTGCTATTATTGATTCATATATGTTTGAACTTGGCACTTTTTAAATATTAATCAGGCAGATCTATTACAAAAATAAACACTGTAAATTCTATTTACACTCAAATGCCATAAAATCCTGTTCCAACATTTCATTGACAAGCAGAGAAGTCTAATCATTCACATGCCTGATAGGTGAGTCATATATCAAAGGGGGCATTAATGCCACAATTTATGATGGAATGATAGAGTTACCTTGGTGAGTTATAGGAGCAGTGTTCATAATTGCTAACCTCTGAGCTTATCAATAAAACATTGCCTTTTCTGCCTTAAATATTTATTTGGTATATTTTTTGCTCATAGAACGATGTTGAACAATTGCGACCAGTAGAGGGCGGTAAAACCAAAGCAGAATTTCATACGCGGAATTGTACTTCTTTCTGTTATTTTTAATATTTTATATCTGAAACCTTTAATTAGTGTATATGCAGGATATTGTAGGATGATACAAAACAAAGTCAGCAAGATGACCAATATCGTTGTGTCATATTCCCTCATGTAAACAAATTAATGTGTAAATAATGAGGAATGTTTATATGGTGCAGCAAAAATCATAATTTTCTGAACTTCTTGGAAATGTTTACTCACTTAATCCTAGTACATCAGAAGCTAACAGTGAAAGCAGGGGAGCTCGTTGGGCAGTTGCCCCTAGGGACCTCGGATTTGAAGAGTCATTACCTGAAGCATTTTACTTGCTTCACTTCCATTTCTGCAAATATGAACTTGAATATCTCAGGGTGATAAAGGCGTTAGGGCATTTTGCGCTCCCTATATGGAAAGTCAATCCAGATCGTGTTGGCATATGTGTGTGCTGGGCAGTATAGTATGCATTCAACATGGTGTTACCTGGATGTTTTGAGACAATAATATTATTGAGCAATTTGCCTTGAAAAGAAATCTCTCTGGGTCTAAAGATGCCAGACCTCCAAGGACTTAATCAGTTGGATCGGTGATAACACAAGATTCATTAAACAGGATGCACAGTGGCAGGCAGAATGCTTGCAGTACCTGCATATATCATAGACACCGTAACAAACTAGTTTTATTAAGCGATGCTGGCTGCTGTTTCATTGCAGACAGCCTAAGCTCTCTTAGGAGTTCTGAGCATGGGCATTGACAGGATTCTTTTTGCAGAGGAGGGGGGCAAAATATCCTCCCCAATATACCCCTCAACCACCTCAATACCTTTTTACCTCCTCCCCATTGCCTAGCTTTGTTGGCTCATGAGAGGGGTTTCCTGGTGGGAGGCAAATGTTAGCTACTCATTAATAAGAAAGATTAACCAACCACAGTAGTAGCTAATAGACCGCCCGTTAATGGCTGACTGTATATCATGGGAGCTGCAGTTAGCGTGTAGTGTAGGCCACAACAACCCCAGTCTATAACTACAATTCCCATGAAGTTCAGCCAGCAATACGTCTACTGAATATTATTGTAGATGCAATCAACAAAAGTTAGTGTTTGTACTGTAGACGTATTGTAGCCCCCCCCCCCAGCAACTATTCCTACTATTGCTGGCTCAACATCATGGAAGTTTCAGTCAAGAAAAGTTTATGTTGTGTAGTCTAGCATTCTGAAGTATTACAAAAAAGAGGGGAGTAAACAAGGGACATAAAGGCTTGGAACCAAAATAGGACGCTTGGTAGTTTTCCAGCAGTTGTGGTAACTCAAAGTGCTGGTATTACATTTGTCATGATGTTCAGCCAACTACCATGAGTATAAACTAACCCTAGCTTCAATACATGTTTAAAATAAACCGACCTTCTGTCTGGAGCCTGCAAGCTGTCCAGGCAGGCACTCTGTGTATTTGAAGAACCAGCAACAAGAGTGAAGTAGACCAAACTACTCTGACAGAAGGGTGTCCAGAATTAAACAAAGGCTTTTTTGCTGATTACCAGGTGTTTTTTCTGCCTCTATGTCTACTTAACATACTCTAAACAGCCTACTGCTTCTCCATCTCATGCTGCTGCTCCAGTGGGTCTCTTTGAACATCTGGGGGGTGGGGGGCAATACCACTCAGGTGTCATATTAAAGCAACCTGTCCATTTTTTTACTAGAGTAATCCATCTTCTTATTTTTTTTGATTTACATCGTCTCTCATATTATTGCATCAATATGTTCTTCCTAACAGTTAAGTTGCAATGTGACTTACATAGAAAGTGAGGGCAGATAAGAACCATTAGGCCCATCCAGTCTTCTTTTTGCGCCAAGGATTGGCAACACACGTCCTGCCCCACATCAGAATCAGTGCAGCATCAGTCAGTGGCTGAGACTCATGGGGGTTTAACAGAGAACTAAGTGATTTTATTCTACATGCTGCTACTGCACAGACGTAAAATATATGAAGTTACATTTTCACAGGGTGGGAAGGATGAGGTGGGAGCTCATGCACAGTAAATAATTTGTACGTGATAGATTTCATCTGAAAGGTTAGGCGTCTTCCAAGAAGAACAGAGGCTATCAGGGAAATAACAACTCCCCTAGGGAGGCATTTTCACCAGCTGTAAAATATTATCTGACAAGGATATATATTTAGACTGTATTTCAATGCATCTGTAGATGTGTGGAAAAAAAAAAACAATGCAGCTATACTCCATTACACTGCAGAGGTTTTTTATTACCGAGATTTAGCTGACCTGGAAAGTTCTGTAGACCATCAGATTACTCCGTTGTCTCTAAAGTAAACATGAGCTCTATGGAAACCTCACTAAGCTCCGACAGTACTACAGAGAACTGTGTGTTCTGTCGCTTAAAAGGTGACGGTAAAGATGTGCATCACATACATAAACAAAAAGGCCAAGGCCATCCTTAGTGATATGTTACTCACCAACAGCTACAGGAGCACGGTAAAGCTATGAGATCAGGGTTGTTCGTTGACAAGTGCCCCTTCTGCAGTTAACATATGGCCTCTCATGAAATGTCAAATACTTCCATACTAGTGAATATATCTTGAAAGTTCAGAAGGGAACAGTTCTATTTGGGAGAGCCAAGTTCCATGGGCCCTATGAGGACTAGACTTGAGGAGCACGTTAAGAGGTATGCATTTTGTATGGCACGTACTGTATCAAGCCTTTAAAACAATACTTGACATTGATTGATGTTCTTATGCTACGGTGACCAATAAAGCTTTCCAATTTTAGCTGCCTTTTACCATTTCGGCGTAGAGATTGGTATTGATCACGCTTGCAGCTTCTGCTGGAGTTTTGATCTGTGTGTACATTATTCCACTTTTCAGTGAGTAACAATGGGGTCGATTCAATGCCTCAGACTCAATTTAGTCAGAGTCGGGAAACATTTTGTATAACAATGTACGGAGCAAGGCTACTGACTAGATGCACAGCAATAAGTGTTCTCAGGCATAGTTAACGTGAGCCGAAAACAACTGTATCGCCACGGCATGCGCCAGAGAAAAGGCAAAAACCTCTTTACCACCAGTGAGGTTGTTTACAGCAGTTGGATAACTTCCCAGACTTATTCTCGGAACTCTGCCAGCTCTATAATAACTTCTAAGTGACCAAATAAAGAGTTGACAGAGTAGACAGAATAGTCGGAAAATCAAGGTCATTTTGTATCTTTCCTTTCACGTTAAGTGGTTTTGCCGTTCTCACAACGTGTATTGTGGTTAAATGTCCTTGATGCAATTTTTTTTGACTGACTGTGCATGTGTAGTGTGTTTTGTTATTTCTCGTACAGCGTCTACAAATACTTTAGTCAGGTCTAGCAAGAGTAGAAATGTACGTGCAAAATGTATCCTCATTGAGTAACCTTTCGATGGTTTAAATGGAGGTCATAGAAATGAAATATATTTATATTTTGGGAGGACAGCTGCATCTTAAGAATTTGAGGCAATGATATCCCACATCTTTCCCAACCCCTAGCACGGTATAGGTGGTATAGTGCTATATCTTCTGCTGAATGCGTTGAAATATATTAAATATTGAATAAGATTTGAATATGAATATATCGTATGGACCCCATTCAAGTCAACAAAGAATGCAATGCTGCTCCAGCACAACCACAAGCCATTTTAGAATTTGCTGTTGCAGAGTGGATTATATGTTGCAAATTATCAGACTTTTATTTATTTAACTATTCATTTTTAATAGTGTCGTGATGCCCATTGTTTTGCATCTGCTTACTATTCAGCCATCATATTTACATGTCTTTGATTTGTAGTGTCATGGGTGCTGGAGCATGTAAAGAAAATGTTTCTCTTTCTCTAAAAAGCAAAGTAATTGCCTGGATTAATATGCAGTCTAGTTCATGAATAAATGCACAATCTATTATGTGATATACATTTCTAGTGTTTGACAGCAAGGAGTGGGACCATTATACTGGCCTACTTGGGTACCAGGAAAAAATCTGGTAGGCTGCCTGCCCTGGGTCTAGACTGCAACTCATTTAGACACGACTGGCTGCCACAGACGCAAAGGGGGTCAACTAATGTAGTATGACCCCAGAGGTCTACAGCTACAGCATCCAGAGAGAGGGAACACAGTGGTAAGCTGTTTTAAGAGGGGGGGTGTGTGTATATATTGTATAAAATTACCATTACATATAAATTAATCGTTAGCAGTGTCTATGCAGCCTTTACCACATATAATAAAATGAAGCGCTTATAGAATAGATTGAAAGCTCATATGACCTGGATATACTTTTTACGTGTTTACTCAAGAAAGGGCAAGAGCCTTTAAAACACAAACTGCTAGACTGATGGTGGTTGGGCGTTTATTATGTGTTAAAATTTTCCATGACTGTTTTTTTAGTCCTAGTCCATCCATATTCCAATCAGTGCTGGACTGGGGATGACAAAGAGGTCTTGGCACTTTAAGGCCAGCGGCAGCAACTAAAGTGGGTACCTGGGGCATAACTAGTAATCACAGTACCCCTGTGCAAAAATTGCTCTGGGGCCCCCCAAATTCACCAAGCAACCTTTGCCCCAAATAGCTTGTGAGTGCCACATTTGCCCCAAGCAGCCTGTCTGTACAATCTTTGCCCCCACAGCTTTTCATTGCCCCCTTCCAACACTCTGGCACATATATGTAAACACACTTAAACAAATGTACACATGCTAACACACACTTACTCATACTCACTAACACACACTAGTGATGGGAAGTTCGGATCATTAAAGTGAATCGAATCATTTCGATTCGTTCACTGAAATGATCCGATTCATGATCCGGATCTTCGGATCACTCAGTGTGCCTGCACAGAGTTACTGTTTTCCAGTAACTCCGTGCAGGCACACTAACGATTGGCCCCGCCCCTTTCATTATGAATCCTCCCCCCTGCCTCCAGTGATTTTAATTGAAGGCAGAGAGTCGTTCAAAGATTCGGATCTTACAGGGATCCGAATCTTACAGTGATCCGGATCATTGTAAGATCCGGATCTTTGAACGACTCTCTGCCTTCATTGGCATTCTAATCATTCAGAGAATATCACCATACTGTTATAAATAATACATTAATAATCACTGCCCCCAGGATTTACATTCCCCTTTACCTGCAACTGCACCTTAAGCTAACTTTATTAAATTAATTAAATTAACCCTCACCATTAAATTAACCCTAAACACCCCATCAACCATGACTGCCCCTAAAATTAACCCTTAACACCCCATCAACCATGACTGCCCCTAAAATTAACCCTTAACACCCCATTAACCATAACTGCCCCCAAATTAACCCTAAACACCCCATTAACCATAACTGCCCCCAAATTAACCCTAAACACCCCATTAAGCATAACTGCCCCTAAATTAACCCTAAACACCCCGTTAAGCATAACTGCCCCCAAATTAACCCTAAACACCTCATTAAGCATAACTGCCCCTAAATTAACACTAAAGACCCCATTAAGCATAACTGCCCCTAAATTATCCCTAAACACCCCATTAAGCATAACTGCCCCTAAATTAACACTAAAGACCCCATCAACCATACCAATTTATTAGGTAATTTATCTGGAGTACATGCAATTAATTTAGGGGCAGTTATGGTTAATGGAGTATTTAGGGTTAATTTCAGGGGCCGTTATGGTTAATGGGGTCTTTAGGGTTAATTTCAGGGGCCGTTATGGTTAATGGGATCTTTACGGTTAATTTTAGGGGCAGTTATGGTTGAAGGGGGATAAGGGTTAATTTTATGCTGATGACTGAGGGTTAATTTAATAAAGTTAACTGTAGGTGCAGTTATAGGTAAATGGGGGCAAACTCAGGGGAATCTAAATCCTGGGGGCAGTGTGAACATTATTAATGTATTTATTTATAAAAGTATGGTATCAGTAATATTCTCTGAATGATTCGAATCTCTGTAAGATTCGGATCCTTGTAAGATCCGGATCCCTGTAAGATTCGAATCATTCGACTCTTCGGATCATTCGACTCTTCGGTTCATTCGACTCTTCGGTTCATTCGACTCTTCGGTTCATTCGACTCTTCGGATCATTTGATTCTTCGGATCATTCGACTCTTTGAACGACTCTCTGACTCTATGAGTCATCGTTCCTGTGTGAATTAATGAGCTGTAACCTGACCCCAGAGTCTGTGTCTGAGTGCTCTGCAGATGACTCACAGCTCTAGGATCAGGTTACAGCTGCATGATTCACAGACTGAACCGCTACAAATGAATCGTTCAGTCTAGTGAACCGATTCATCCGGATCACTAAAAAGAACCGGATCAAATGAACGATTCGTTCATGATCCGGACATCACTAACACACATACACACTAATTCTAACACATACACTCCCTCTCACACCACTCATGCTAACACACACTCCATCTCACACCACTTACACATACATACTCACATACAAACACCCATACACATGTTCACGTACGCTTATACATACACATCCATGCTCACACTTATGCATAGACATCCATGCTCACATATACTAAGACATAGACATCCGTGCCCACACTTATACATAGACATATATCCCCACTTTATATATGCATATCCATGCTCATACACATACAAATAAATTTCACTTCCACCCGCACCTTCTTAGCTCTCCTACAGATTTTGGTCCGCTGCCTGCTGAGCCTCAGAAGTATACGCCCCCATATTTATGCCACTGGTGGATACAGTTGGACACACGCAGTTACACATTATGTTTTTATACACACAGCATGCAGCTGCACATTACTAGCTTATGGCCATACACTGCAAGACCCGATAAGCACCCAGCCATCTTAACAGTTGCCCAGCCTGCCAGATATCCATTTGAGCGTGGTGCACTGGTGTCAGCACAGCCATAGTGTCTCTCTTCCCAGTTCATGAAACTAGGAGGATTATATAAAATATGTGAAATGAACACCATGGAAATAATGATGTAGTAAAATGAAATGAATATGTTTCATAGGCAAGAAAGGAGCTGTAAGACAGAACAACAGAACAACTTTAGATAAAACAGAAAAAGATAGGGAAAAAATGAAAGGTCAGGTAGGCTACAAATAACAAGAAACAAAAACTGTCTGCGCTTCTTACCCTAATAAAGTTGGCAACAAATATATAAACATAATATAAATAAGAGGTTTTGGTTATATGAATTTGCCAAAGCATAATTAAGCTCACCCGCCACGTCAAGGCACACTCTCAATAGGGTGAGAACCTACTCTCACCTCCTACATAGTGGGCACACAAAGCAGTTTATACTGCTACCAAAACCTTATTAATGTGTTGGGGGAGGTACAATTAAACCTCCCCCTATTAACCCCTGGACAGCAAGCTGCAACCAGACTGATGAGGAGCCAACAACCTCAAATATGTGCAAACAGGGAAAAGAAAAAGTGTCGGTGCGCTAAGCTAGTCTCAGGCTCAAATAATACAAATGTGTAATACGAGGCCTACCAAACAGGTGTAAGCATGCTGCAATTAATTATGCTTTGGCCAATTCATATAACCAAAACCTCTCATTTATATTATGTTTATATATTTGTTGCCAACTTTATTAGGGTAAGAAGCGCAGACAGTTTTTTGTTTCTTGTATACATTGTACAGCCAATACACTGTTTCTTGCAGCATGCTTACACCTGTTTGGTAGGCCTCGTATTACACATTTGTATTATTTGAGCCTGAGACTAGCTTAGCGCACCGACACTTTTTCTTTTCCCAGGCTACAAATAACAGCCTGTTACGTAGCAGAATAAGATGATTATAACTGTTCCCTTATACACAGTTACGCTGGCTACTCACTCCTTCTCTTTCATATGGGAGCAGAACAGGAGCCGGAAAGGTGGGACTCTCCTGGAGTGGTTACAATATGTGAAAGGTAGACCTAACACACAACCACAGTTTATAATAAGATCTACAGGGTACAAATACATAAGCTTTATTCTTCTTATTCTTCTTTTTCTTATAGAGGATAATTTGAAAATGAAGTTTGATTCTGCGGTCATGAATTATTGCAAGAGCATATTACATAACAAAAGGTTCATAAGTGAAATAGCACAAATCAAAACCACAGAATGACTTCAACGTTACACTTACATGCAGCACATTTATTAAAATAGAGTGAGGTTGTTTATTCAGTGTCATGTTTTTAATGTAATTAATATTTGCTGGATCCGATGGTTGACCTACGCTCTTGCTAGTACATACTGACTGATTCAATGCTTCCCTTGCATAGGTTCTGTACAACAGCGTGGCAGCCATTTTTAATTCACTGCAAGTAATATCGCTCCTCTGCTACATTAGAAGCAAATGTGTATAAAAATGAAATGTAACACAATTAAATTAAAGCTCAAGGGAAAATAACACAGTTGCACATATTTCTGGTATAATTAATTGTGCAGACTGATAGTAAGCTATTACCGTCTTACTGTAAAACACAACTCTTGTTTACAATTAAGCATTCACACTAATATAATCATTTACTCACTTATCTACAGCTCTTTGGTTTAATGACAGTTTTTTTTCTTTATATTGCAACTATAAGAATATTATTGCTCTATGTATACATTTATTTATAATCCTCAGACAGCATTCCTTTTAGCAGTGAGTCAATATATTATAAATATATTTTGTATGAATAATTGAATTGTATTTCATATACAGTTAATGTAGCTTTTTTAAAAAAAATCTACAAAAAAAGAAAAATACAGTGTAATGGTTATGATTACAGAACTAATGAATATGCTATCTTTATTAAGAAGGAATCATACACAATTTAAATCATACATCAATGCTTAGTTATAAGATCCCATGTTATTTGAGTTAAAAAAGTAGTGCGTGTACAGTCTGTATAACAGTGTAAATTTGCTGTCCCCTCAAAAGAACTCAACACAGCCATTAATGTCTAAACCTTGGCAACAAAAGTGAGTACACCCCTAAGTGGAAATGTCCAAATGGGGCCCAAAGTGTCAATATTTTCCAGCAATGCCTTAACCCTCTTGGGCATGGAGTTCACCAGAGCTTCACAGGTTGCCACTGGATTCCTCTTCCAATCCTCCATGAGAATATCACGGAACTGGTGGATGTTAGAGACCTTGCGCTCCCCACCTTTTGTTTGATGCCCCACAGATGCTCAATCACCTTTACCCTCAGCTTCTTTTGCAAGGCAGTGGTCGTCTTGGAGGTGTGTTTGGGGTCGTTATCATGTTGGAATAGTGCCCTGCGGACCAGTTTCCGAAGGTAGGAGATCATGCCCTGCTTCAGTATGTCACAGTACATGTTGGCATTCATGGTTCCCTCAATGAACTGTAGCTCCCCAGTGCCGGCAGCACTCATGCAAGCCCAGACCATGACATTCCCACCACCATGCTTGACTATAGGCAAGACACACTTGTCTTTGTACTCCCCACCTGGTTGGTGCCACACGCTTGACACCATCTGAACCAAATAAGTTTATCTTGGTCTCATCGGAGCACAGGACATGGTTCCAGTAATCCATGTCCTTAGTCTGCTTATCTTCATCAAACTGTTTGCTTTCTTGTGCATCATCTTTAGAAGAGGCTTCCTTCTGGGTCAAAAGCCATGCAGACCAATTTGATGCAGTGTGCGGCGTATGGTCTGAGCACTGATAGGCTGACCCCACCCCCACCCCTTCAACCTCTGCAGCAATGCTGGCAGCACTCATACATCTATTTCCCAAAGACAACCTCTGGATCTGACGCTGAGCACATGAACTCAACTTCTTTGGTAGACCATGGCGAGGCCTGTTCTGAGTGGAACCTGTCCTGTGAATAATAATAAATAGCTTTATGAAAGTACAAACAGTCAACAGAAAAAATGATGTGTCAATGCATTTACTGGATATATTCTATGATTCTCCTCTTGGTGGTTAGGAATACCATTTAGTAGCAGATAGAGTTCTTTTTACATTCAACTTGATACCCTAGTCTGAGTTATATACATTACCTACTGTACTCAATTACTGTTGTTGCTTTAACCCCTTAACGACAATCCACGTACATGTACGGGGTTGCCGTGCAACGCAATAACCACAACGCCCGTACATGTACGTGGTAACGTTATTTGCCGTTTACCGCGGCGTTTTCGCCGCGATCAGCGGCATCGCGGTTTTCCTGGAAGCCTCACAAGTGAGGCTATCCAGGCAAACCAAAAAAAAAACTTTTGCAACCCTACGATCTCCGCAATTCACGGAGATCGGCGGTTTCAACAACAGACCGGCGATGCAAATCACCGGTCTGTTAAACACGCCCCCCGAGCCCGATTCAAATCGGGTAAGAGGCATTCCAGGCTGCTTCTACATTGAGGCATGCCTGCAATGCCCCAGAGGGGGCTTCACAACCTCCCGATCGCTGTGATTCACCGTGAATCACGGTGATCGGTGGGTTAAACGACAGACCAGCGATTCATATCACTGGTCTGTCAATCACGCCCCCCCCCCGAACCAGATGCAAATCTGGTGAAGGGCATTCCAGACTCCCTCTTTGTTGAGGGAAGCCTGCAATGCCCCAGAGGGGGCTTCACAACCCCCCCGATTGCCGTGATTCACAGTGAATCACGGCGATCGGTGGGTTAAACGACAGACCAGTGACTGAAATCACTGGTCTGTCACCCCCCCCCGAACCCGATGCAAATCGGGTGAGGGGCATTCCAGGCTGCCTCTTCATTGAGGCAAGCCTGCAATGCTCAGGGGGGGCTTCACAACCTCCCGATCGCTGTGATTCACAGTGAATCACGGCGATCGGTGGGTTAAACGACAGACCAGTGACTGAAATCACTGGTCTGTCAACCGCCCCCCCCCTGAACCCGATGCAAATCGGGTGAGGGGCATTCCAGGCTGCCTCTTCATTGAGGCAAGCCTGCAATGCTCCGGGGGGGGGGGGCTTCACAACTTCCCGATCCCCGTGATTCACAGTGAATCACGGCGATCGGTGGGTTAAACCACAGACCAGTGACCTGGTCTGTCAATCACTCACCCCCCATTCCAGCCTGCCTCTTCATTGAGGCAATGACGTTTTTTAACTATACACTGAGGTTGTGTAGCCTCAGAGGGGGCTACACAGCCTCAGTGTATTGTAAAAAAAAAAAATTACAAAAAAAATTAAAAAAAAAAAATTAAAAAAAAAAAAATATATATATATATATATATAAATATATATATATATATAGTTACATGTAAAAAAATACACACCTCACAAAGGTGGCCTTTTGCCTCCCAAATAACCCAACAAACCCCTGCATGTGGGGTATCACTGTGCTCAGGAGATGTTACTGAACACATATTGGGGGGGTGTTTGACAGGGACATATACCAGGAGCGGTAAATTTATATCTGAAGTACAACGTGTGTGAATAAAATACAAAAAAAAATTACTACCATAAAGTTTGACAAAGGCTAGTGGTAGAATTAGTTCATGGAAAGGGTTAAAATACCAGCATTTCAAATACCTTGGGGTGTCTAGTTTTTAAATATATATGGTTTGATGGGGTCAATTGCATTGGCCGGCTTCAAAGATACCCGAAATGGCACATGGGGCAGAATGACTAACTTTGGGGAAAAATTGTTTTGAAATAGCAAAACGCTACCTGTACTTATTGCCCCAAAACGTGCAGAAAAAAGCAAAAAAACATAAAAACATTGGGTATTTCTAAACTCAGGACAAATAGTCGAATCTATTTAGCAGGTTTTATCATTAGTTTTTGCAGATGAGTAAAAGTTTTTTTGTTTAAAAAGTGAGAGAAAGTAATTTTTTAACAAAAAATCATCATATTTTATCATTTTTTGTATAGTAAATTAGATGGTATGATAAAAATAATGGTATCTAAAGAAAGCCCTGTTTGTCCTGAAAAAAACAATATATAATATGTGTGGGAGCACGAAATGAGAAAGAAGAAAATCACAGCTAAACAGCAACACTGAAAAATGTTAAAAGAGCCATTGTCCCGCAATATACTACGAGTAAAAACCCCTATTGTCCTTAAGGGGTTAATTGAGACATTTGGTTGATGTTGTGCTATAATTTTACTAATGTATTACCAATAAAGACAAACTTTTATTTCGGAATTGGGTCCAGGTGGTTTCTAAATTGAGTAGGATACCTGCCGTCTCCAGATTGCTTTAAATCGGGCGTGAGTGTTTACCTTATTTTGAAATGCTGCACCGGCTGCAGGGGTGTCTCTCATTAAGTTGTATAAGGCTTCTTACAATTAGCCCATTTTTATATTGTAATTGTTAGTCAGTAAAATATAACACATTCCATGTAAGGATTAGAACATATTGTAAGATATATATTAATCTCCAAGGAACATGTTATGATGAAAATGCTCAATGCCCTTATAGCACTTCTTCTGACATTTATGAGTTATGTCCTACTGGCTTGTGTTCTTATGGTTTCCCATTAAAATTATATTACATCATATATTATCTTTCTATTTTTGTTCTCAGGCCAACTACCACATCTATATAAAAAGAATTCAGGTTTTAACAATATCACTTTTGTGATATATACCCATTGTACATTTATTGTGCAAGTTTTTTATTTTATGTGTATAAGTTCAAAATATGGAACCACCTTTTAAAATGGAATAGAATGCCTTGGTTTTCTTTGCTATCTCTCTATTGTCTGGTCTTCAATAGTTTAGGTGAGTGCAAGTTTTAGGAGGTGACTTTCAGCCCGGATTCCAAAATAAGATAAGAAAAGCTTCTTGGCAAATAATGAGGGCATAAGGACAGGAAAAGAAGTATTAGAAGATAGAAAACCTATTATGTTATACGGCATTTCTAACAAATTTAAGATTATATGGACTTTGAATGTTGCTTTCATATGTCTAATTATCTGTTTAATTTACAAGGACCTGCCAAATAAGACAAAGAAACAATATTTAAATTGTTAAAATAAAAATGTTATTCCATGCCAATATTGTAAGACATCCATTTGTTATTGGAGTTAGAAATTTAGACTTCTGTCTCATTTAACTCCTCCCAAACGGCATCTACTTAAAGCAGAGAGCATACATCAGTATATTTAGAACCATTTTAGTCAGTGAGAGCTGAACAAGCTGAGGTCAATGGGAGTAGCAGCAACCACCAATGACATGTTTGTTATTTCAACACTGACATTTGTTAGCAGTCGTGATTGGCTGCTGCTTTGGTGACTCTGGGCATTCTGCTGACCATGTGTGCTTAAGAAGGTTAAATAAAAAAAATGCTTCTTGGTTTATGTGTGGAAGGTTTGAGCAGGTGAAGCCACTAAGGTAGAGATCAGAATGGAATTTGTCACCTTATAAAAGGAGGGGTTGGAAAAAAGGGTAAGATAAGAGAGGCAGGTGCATTACCGGGTCCGAGGTGACAGAACAGGCCCTGGGGTAGCTGAAACATTACAATGACCTTTTAATATATCAGTTTCTATAAATTCTAAGAATATTAACTAGATTTCTGTATAAGCTTGCATTTGATCCGAATGTCATTCAGTCATTCTCACTTCTTCAATCTTATTAATCCAATCCTTATAAGAGGGAACAGAGGACTTGTTCCGATGAAGTGGTATTAGGCATTTGGCTGCCATAAGAAAATGCCTCATGGAAGAATGTGTGTATGCTGGTTGGTGCCCAGATCCACATCACTATTGGGGTCTGCTCCTGAAATCATCTTACTGGCTTTGACGGTGGTACAGCATAACTGTTATCATTATATACTGAGGCAGATATTGACGGTGGTACAGCATAACTGCTATGATTATATACTGAGGCAAACATTGACGGTGGTATAGGATTACTGAACTTATTTTCACTTGAAAAGAGACATCTAAGAGGGGAGCTGATCACATTGTACAAATACATGCAAGGTCAGTATAAACAGCTGTCTAGTGATCTATTCACCAAGTGTATTTTCATTAGGCATTGCTCACATCCATATTTTCTGGCAAAGACTAAATTTGAAGCAGAAATTTGAATGCATTGGTTCTTATATTACAGTGAGGGAATTTAAACATGTATAGCATAGTAAAAATTCTAGACACTGGACAAGACCAATGACAAAATAAGGTAGAAAATGAACGGACTGGATTGGTTAAATTATCTTTCACGTGCTGTCAAATTCTGTGTTCCTGTGATCCAATTCTTGTTAGCATCTATGTAAATGAAACTCGTTCCTATTGAAAGACTCTCCTATGCTCTACACCAGTGTTCTAAAAGAAGCTGTAAATATTAATTAAATATTCAATTCAGCCTAGGCACCCTACCTTTATTCCCTATCATTTTACCAATTAAACAAAGCCTGATGCAAGCTATATAACCTGTCAAAAGAAGGAGCGAAGTCTGCTGCATGCTAGTAATTGTAGTACAAATATACTTTTGTTTTAAACCAGTGAACTATTTTAAACTTAATAACCATATTTTCATCTTTAGATCGTACAGGCAGTGAACATTTCTAGCTGGCAACATGAAAGATCTAACCTTGTCCGCTAAGTTTGAACAGGTTGTAATGAGATGAACCTTTCAACTAAACATCTGGCTGGAGATGAGTGCAAGTCTAATGTTATGCCATCAACCTCAGCATGTTCAGTAAGAGTTGCTGAAACAAGTGATTGACTGGCACGAAACTGAAGCTGAGACATTTAGAGAAAAGCACCATTAATTCTGACCTCTTCAGAAATGTAATCCCATAAAATGTTTCTGTCATCTTCACATCAGCTATTCTTCCTCTTTATTTTATTCTTTGCCACGACACGTAAAAGTCGAATAACTGCTTTGGAAATGAACTGAATTGTCCTGAAAGAGTGATATTTTTCTCCTTAAGTATTTTTTCTTTGTAAGATTTAAGCTGACATAGTAATTCCTAAATCCGTGCTGAAATAGAAGAAAACCAAGTAAATTGCCTTGCTGCAGAGGTCTAGATAATGACAGAAACAGGCTTATAGAAACAGCAAGTATGGCTTATAAGAAGACAAAGTGATCCCTTGTTTTCCTACCTTTAAAAAGTAAATCTATAATTAATTTACATTATTTGTCTTCAACCATTTTCTTAATGGACTATTAAAAAATATTTTCTACAGATTGTGACTGAATATTGGAATATGTTCCCCAGTTCATAGACCGTGTAATAGTTCAAAGACTATAGTGTATTACTAAGTAGCAGAAAATACAGAGAAAGTAATTTATGAAAAGCTTGAGAGCAATACTTGTCATGTAATTCCAAGCACAATGGTTCTCAAACCTGCCCGTGTGGACTAGTAATGGTCCTTTTTTCTGCTTGCATGGTTGAAAACATGGAGTAATTCTACAATTTACAGCCTCTGGTGACATTTGAGGACAGGGTAGGGAACCAATCATGGCAGCCCACAAAATCCCCAAAAAAGAAAAAAAAAACCATTGCATTTGATTTTACAAGAGTTTTTATTCTAGATTATAACAAATCTAGGGATGGTAATGTCTGTGATGTAAGCAGAACCAAGTGGCCAGAAATATAGAATCCCAAGTCACTTGGGAAAATCCTTGTTATTCGTCTGATGTTACACGAGGAACTACAAACAATACACACATAATATAAAGGGTAAAAAGTTTTAAGAGAGTGGCCCAAAATCTTCAAACCTGGTAGTCTAGGGACAACTACATCCATCCAATTCCCTCATGTCTCATCGAAAGACAATATTGTTTCATATGAAAGAAATGAAGGAAACCGCCTGCAACATTTATCCATTAGTGATCAAGGAAACATAGCAACTTCAATTAATTATTAGTATCTACAACTGAGGGTATGTTCAGTGTTGAACAGTGTTCAGTGTATAAACGTTATCATTTTGATGGCATTAGAGTTTAGAGGTGGTTTTCTTCTCCTTAGATTGGGAGACACTTCAAGAGTAATAGCTAGTATTTGAAAATATACATTTCAAAACATGCATTTCTAACACCTGATTCTTACAGAAAATTGTTTTATTTCTAAAATTCACAAAGATTGTCTACAGAAACAGCTGAGGTTAAAAAGCTCTTTAGGAAAAGTTTAATGCATATCATACAATGCAACATGCATTAGCCAGACCTAGGTTTTTAGGGTCTTTTTTTTTATTTCAGAAACACAATTTCGGGACAAAAATATGTATGGAGAGGTGTAGTTCACACACACGGTGCCTGCAATAGAAGATGCTCTAAATTATAATATAATCCTTGCTTGTCTGTAGAAATCTTTACTTTTATTTAATGTAATAAAGTTTTACTTAAAGTAAAGAAGACTTACTTTAATGAAAGGGTGGTGGATATGTGGAACAGCCTCTCAGCAGAAAAACCTTTCTTTATTTTTCTTTTACTCATCTTTGCACCTCACTGATATAAGTTGGTTGTTTTGTTTGAGATTTTTAACTATATTATTAAATGTTTCATTTTAGAGTGATGCCAGATAGGATTTTTCAGTTTGGGTTTCTCTGCTATTGCAATGGTTAACTATTTTGTTTTTTTGCTGCAGGTAACCTTTTGCACCCTGTCCTTGATTGCTTTCTGTGGAGTTTGTTTTTGGTAATACTTAATAAGGCAGCACCTGTTAGATTTATTGGGTTCTTAACCCCTTAACGACAATCCCCGTACATGTACGGGGTTGCCGTGCAACGGGTTAACGACAATGCCCGTACATGTACGGGCTGCCGTTAAATAGCTGCAGCGCCGCGATCGCGGCGTTTTCGCCGCGATCGGCGGCTTTGCAGCATCCACGGAAGCCTCCCAAGTGAGGCTGACCGTGGATCCGGGGAGGGCAGCCCTCGGCAGCCCTCCCCGGAAGAAAAATGGCCGCCGCCGCACCGATCATCAAAGATCGCGGCGGCGCCCGGCTAAAACTGCTTAGGAAGCGATATGAATCGCTTCCTAAGCATAAATGGTGTTACTGACATGCCTCGATATCGAGGCATGTCAGCAACACTACCCCCCGACCCCCGATCGCCTTGTGATTGCTCCGAGGAGCAACCACAAGTGCCATCCTGTGAATGACGTTGCCGTCATTCACAGGATGGCATTAACAATAGAAATGAGTTCATAGAGGGTCTATCCAGACCCTCTTGAGAACTCTCGAGCTCCTCCTGCAGGTTGAATGCAGGTACTGCATCCAACCATGCAAGGTCAATGGAGCCCAGCTCACTAGTGAGAGTGACTAGTAAAAAAAAAAAAAAAAAAAAAAAAAAAAATTAAAAAAAAATTTAAAAAATGTTTCAAAAAAATGTCAAAAATATGGTAACATGTAAAAATCCCCACTGTCACCAAAAAAAAAAAAAAAGTTTTTAATAAGCAAGTCCTAAAATTTTTACAAAATATGTCCTAATATCTTTACAAAAATTCCATTATGGAAAGAGTTAAAATATTGGCATTACAAATGCCCATAGGGTGTCTAGTATTAAAAAATATATGATTTGATGGGGTAAATTGAATTGGCCGGGTTCAAAGATGTCCCAAATATGGGACATGGGGCAGATGTCTAAATGGCAAAAAAATACACACCTCACAAAGGCGGCCTTTTACCTCCCAAATAACCCTACAAACCCATGCATGTGGGGTATCGCTGCGCTCAGGAGATGTTACTGAACACATATTGGGGTGTTGTGTGACACGGACATACACCAGGAGCGATAAATTTATACAACATGTGTGAAAAAAATACAAAAAGAATTACTACCATAAAGTTTCACAAAGGGTAGTGGTAAAATTAGTGCATTGAAAGGGTTAAAATACCAGCATTTCAAATACCTTGGGGTGTCTAGTTTTTAAAAATATATGATTTGATGGGGTAAATTTCATTGGCCGGCTTCAAAGATACCTGAAATGGCACATGGGGGGAAGAATTACCAGATTTGGAAAAAAAGGTTTTGAAATGGCAAAACGCTACCTGTACTTATTGCCCCATAACGTGCAGAAAAAAGCAAAAAAACATAAAAACATTGGGTATTTCTAAACTCAGGACAAATAGTAGAATCTATTTAGCAGGTTTTTTCATTCGTTTTTGCAGATGAGTAAAAGTTTTCTGTTTAAAAAGTGAGAAAAAGTAATTTTTTAACAAAAAATCCCCATATTTTATCATTTTTTTTATAGTAAATTAGATGATATGATAAAATTAATGGTATCTAAAGAAAGCCCTGTTTGTCCTGAAAAAAACAATATATAATATGTGTGGGAGCATGAAATGAGAGAGAAGAAAATCACAGCTAAACAGGAACACCGAAAAATGTTAAAATAGCCATTGTCCCACAATATACTACGAGTAATAACCCCTATTGTCCTTAAGGGGTTAATGGTTAGCACAGTACCCATTTTGAACTTAAACCACATTTTCTGGGAATGGTGCCGCAAATGGTAATCATAGCTTGTTTTAACCTGTATGACCCCAGATAAAGATCTTGTAATTACTGGCAACCCTCCCAGAAAATGTGTGAGAGGGAGAGATAACTCATCTATAGCACGCAAACAAATAAACAAATAATTTCTGATGTCGGGGGCGGTCCTGCTGATGTCAGTGGACGTGCTCGCTGACATTTTGGGAAACACCCCCATTTAAAGGGAAAATGGGCGAGGAGTGGGGCTTGTCAACACCCCACTTCCACGACCCAAAGGATTCAGGTGGAACCTGGAAAGTTCCCAGGTATGCCTATTTGGAAATACAGTTGTATACTAGTGGTAGAGGAGCACTATTAATTTTTTTGCCCAGGGCCCACCAAAGCCCTGAATTGGCCCTGCCTAGACCTAATAAGCCCAGGCCAGCATATGCTGCTGTCCGCCACTGCATTGTGTGTTTTAATTTAAAATCGTGTAGTTATATTGCAAGACCATGCAGTTTCAGTAAGTAATTATAAACACCAACAAACAGCTTAATTTGTGCAAAGTGTAGCACATGTCTCTTGCCATTTTAATTGTGTTGCTATCGCTATGGGAACTATGTGCTGATTGCAATTAGCATTGTATACAAGTTCCAAATGAGCTTTGAAATCTAAACAAATTAAAATCCACCAGCGGTTCGTACTGACATTTTAAATGAGTGAGTTTTACCATCAGTGAAATGCTCTGCCAGCTTTATTGATTTGATACAGAAGTCTTTTTTAACAAGGCATTCTGCGAATTGAATAAAGTTCAATCTGGTACTAATACAATACAGGTAATGCTGTTTTAAAATGCCTAATTGCAGTACCATATGTTTCTAGCTGCGAAGGCGTTCTTTTTATGATTATGTGCATGTTCGTGTAACTTCTTTGTACTCACGGGTAGACCTAGGTGGAAAGTAATACTCTTTGGAAAACTGTGCATGCATTATTGTTGGTGGGTGTAAAATGGTTTCCTCTCGTAAGAGTTATTGCGGGAACGGGCCAGAACTCTAACTTCCTGTAGTGCCTGGACTGCAATGATGGCATGTTGATGTAAGGGTTAACTGTTAAGGAAGCAGTTAATTATCTTTTTTTTAGTTATTCTCTGCATAAACCACTAGGAATAGGAACATTGTCACAATAAGAATGTTCTAGTGCAGCTGAACACAGTTGAACATGTGCTTGAACCTGACAAGATAGAGAGTATAGCATGAGAACCCTCTTTTTACACTAACCACAAGATTTATAAACAATAGTTAATGAGCATGATTAAATAGACAGTTAATTATATAGGCTTCCATGTAAAGACACCTGAGACTCGGATCAGTGTATGGTGCCTGGCGCTCAGCCCTACAGGCCGCTTCGCACTGTGAAGCAGCGTATAGCATCAAAACTCTCTGAGTGCAAGAAGGAACTTAAGCATAATTTGTTTTATTTCTCTTTTAGTTACAGTTATTATGCATGCATTTTGATGTGGTTATAAACTATATGGATGATTTTATCCATTGAGTGATAGCGTCACCTCTGTATCCTTGAACCTGTTAACCCCTGCCTGTCCCCTTAATCATGTGCAGCCGTGGGTTTAAAACGCTTTCCCATGACTGAAGTACCCTTGATATCCTGGCACATAAATATAATAAATAACATCAATAAACATAAAAAATTAACAAACCCATAAAGCCTACCAGGCAAACTAGGAACCACAGCACAGGGAAGGACATACCAAGATGCCCAAACCTGAGGCTCCCAGCACCACCTACTGTGAACCTCCCACCAAATGCTCTACCACCAAATGCTCTCCCACCAAATTCACACCCCCTAGATGCCTGGTAACCTATCAACTTGGTTGAGGCAGCACATGGCCGTTTTAACATTTCTGCAGTGCTCTTATTTAGCTGCAATTTTCTTCTCTCTCATTTAGTGTACCCACACAAGTTATATATTGTTTTTTTTTAGTTTTCTTTAGATACCATTATTTTGATCATATCATCTAATTTACTATATACAGATATACAAAATATGGTGAAAAAAATTGAAAAAAGTACTTTGTCTTACTTTCGTTTGAAAAACCTTTTACTCGTCTACTCTAATCCTGTTTAGGGCAATAAGTACAATTAATATTTTGCTGTTTGAAAAACATTTTTTTTTCCTAAAACTGGCATCCTGCCCACATGTGTTATTTGGGACATCTTCACCCTCGCTGACCCACAACTATGTCCAGAACTTTTTGGGAAAGATGGCGACCCCAGCAACAACACCTGAAAATATAAAAACCAGGGTCCCTCCTCTGCGGCTCAGCCATATCAAAATATCTCTCCTAACTGAACCTCGCTCTCTCTCTCTCTCTCTCTCTGTGGGGGAAGTAGCATCTCGCAGCATGGTACGGAAGAGCCAGACTGTGAGGAGACCTAAGCCTGTGAGGAGACCTAAGATTCTGATAGGAGACCTAAGATTCTGATAGGTGACCTAAGATTCTGATAGGAGACCTGAAACTCTGAGTGAAGACCTGACTGAGAAGAGACCTGAGACTATGAGAGGACACCACTGTGGATGTAATCTGTGTGCTGGGTAAATCCTGTGGATGCAATCTGAACAAATCATGTGTCTGTGTGTAATCCGGGTGCTGGGGCAAATCCTGTGGGTGCAATCTGAACAAATCATGTGTCTGTGTGTAATCTGGGTGCTGGGGCAAATCCTGTGGGTGCAATCTGGCTGGGTAAATCTTGTGGATGTGATATGAACCTGTGTCTGTGTGCAATCTGGGTGCTGGGGCAAGTCCTGTATCTGTGTGCAATCTGGGTGTTGGGGCAAATCCTGTGGATGTAATCTGGGTGCTGGGGCAAGTATTGTGGGTGGCTAGGGCAAATCCTTATGTGTGCAACCTAGGTGCACTCTGCGGGTGATGATGGGGGGGAGCGCCACAGGACACTCGAACATCTAAGACTGGCCCTGATTGCGACATGCACGTCTATTTAAGGTCACTCGCCGGACCCACACTATTCATTTAATATGCAATTGTGATCGTATTGTGCTCTGCCCATGCCCTGCCCATGTGATGTGAAGAAGTCTCACCCAGAGTCATACTAGGGTTAGAAACAGGGAAGACTGCAATGACTCTGACAGTCTCCTCCTAACTTCCAAAGACAGTGTGACAAGTACTTTTGTTTTTTATGTTTTGTTGTTTTTTGGTGCTGTGGTGGAGGGTGTGATACTAGGGAGCGTGTGGGGGCCCAAGCAATTGCTTGCCAGGGTCTCATTATAATAATTATAATATTAAAAGCGACCCTGCTGCTGCCTATCTCAGCATCCATGAAGTGAACCTTTAAATATTTCCAAAACGGTTACACCCCTCCCCTTAACGTTTTTCGTGTCCAAATTGGAAAACCTGTGTTGAGGTGTGGCTAGGGGTGAGTAGGGAAATAGCCAGATCCCAAAGCAGCATGACCAGACCCAAGAGGGGGCACGGTCAGGGCCACCTGACAACCATACCGGAAGAGCCACCCCATGAAGCTCAGCTTCAGAGCATTACAGTGTTGTCATAAGGGTGCTTCAACAGAGGTCTGTACTGCAAGATCACAGACCTCCATTAATTTTCAGGGAATCTCCCCAACCAGCCCATTATGTAGAACCTGGAGACAAAACCCTTGACTGCCCAACAAAAACCTAGACACTTGGGAGATAATTCATCCACATTCACCCAACAGGGAACAGTGCAAGCTGCAGTAGCCTACTTTACGGTACTTTACTGCTATTTTGCAGGTGAGTTGCACGGTTAAAGAACTGAGCCCATGATGTGTCTCAAAAACAACAACAGACTAGCCCACGGAAAGAGACTACCATGAGTGCTGTGTGCAAGTAGCCATTCATCCTACAGACTAATTTTGGAGGTTAAATTAAATCTGAATCCCATGCTGCTTTGGCCACTTCAGACCTTTGCTAGGCTGCACTTGTGATTACACCTATAGTTTTCGATTGTTTGTACATAATACATGTATTAAGGTCCTTCAAACACTTAGATATTGTAGTAATTGATCAGTCTGGTGTCGAGGAGTAGTTTAGAAGTTGAATTTTAATCACATATTTTTCCATTTTTTCATTTTGCAGTTACTGCATTTTTTCTTTGCAAAGAACCAGAAGGCAGGGCTGATCAAACCTGCCTTTAGGAGTGAATTTCTTTTGTCTGCTTTTTATCATTAAATCGTTGTTTCAAACTCTATTCACATGGGTCACGCTGTGCTGATAATTACATATTGATCCCTTTTTAATGATGAATGCTTTAGCTCTACTGGTGCTCAGTGTAGACAAAACAAAGGCAATATAAATGGTTTGATTTCTTTATAGATAAGCAAAGTAGAACACACAGCTCAACATGTGGATAAGCAACTTGTAGCTTACAAACTGAGTAGATTTTGTGTTATTTTTCAATTTGAGGTTTATACATTATTACCGTCTGTAATGCCTAGTAGGTGATGTACCCTAATTCCAGGAAACTATAAAGAAAAGATTATTTGGATGTGGTACTTTTCTATTTGGTCCTTTTACCACCACACATCTCAGGTTTTAAGCAATGATTGACTATGATGCATAGGTGTCATTTTGTGTTCTCCAAACAGCATTTTGATGATATATGTATGTTTGTTCTCTTACTCAGTGAGTACTAACAGTCTTCTTTTAACTCTTCAGATGTATATATTGTTTTTTTTTCAGGACAAGAAGGGCTTTCTTTATATGTCATTATTTTGATTGTATCATATGATTTACTATAAAAGAAAAATCTTTTACTCATCTATAAAAACTAACGAAAAAAACCTGCTAAATAGATTCTACTGATTGTCCTGAGTTTAGAAATACCCAATGTATTTATGTTTTTTTTCTGCATGTTATGGGGCAATAATTACAAAGTCTAAGTTTGCAGTATTTTTTGTGTGTATTTTTCCCACATATGTTGTACTTTAGGTATAAATACAGCTCCTGGTACACCCCAATATGTGTTCAGCAACATATCCTGAGTACAGTGATACCCCATGCATGGGTTTGTTGGGTTGTTTGGGGGCTAAAAGGCCACATTTGGGAAGTGTGCATTTTTCAAATTGGAAATTTATCATGTGGTCATCCTGCCCCCTGTGTTAATTGGGAGACTGTTGAACCCGACCAATTCACCCCATCGAATCATACATTTTTTTAAAAGTAGACACCCCACAGGCATTTAACATGCTGGTATTTTAACTCTATCCATGCAAGAATTGTTTGACGATATAGAGCTAATTTTAGGACTTGCTCATGAAAATACACACACATATATATATATGTGGAACTGGAAGGTTCCCCTGATGGTGACATAAGTGGATAATTATTTTTACATGTTACATTTTAGAAAAGTTTTTTTTTTTTACTTTTTATTTTTTAAAAAAATATATTTTATTAATCACATTGTCATTAGAAAACCGGGCTCCATTGACTTGCATGTTTGAATGCAGTACCTGTATTCAACCTTCAAGGGGAGCCAGAGTTCTCAGTTCTCTTGGAAACTTTTTAGTAAGGACGCCGCCATCTTGCAAATGGCAAAATCTCTTACAGCGTGTCTTGGGGTGGGTGTTCGGTGTTGCGGAATGCTTCGTACAGTATATGATAGATGTTGATGCCCCGAGGAGGGGCCAGACATGGCCCCTAATGCCGATCTTGATGTTTGCTGAATGCCTTGACATTGAGGCATTACAGCAGCACCGTTTGGGTGAAGAAAGCGACCATAGATCGCTTTCTACCCCCGTTTGAATTGCAAAGTCATATATAAAGCCTTATTTTCATATACTGTTGAAATCACATAAAAGTATATGGCCAGGGTGATAATTTCGTGGGCTAGTAACATTCTATTTCCAGAGTTTTACTGGGTAATAGAATTTTATAATTAGTCTGTTATCATTTTAAAGCTTGTTATACCTTTGGCTTCAACTACTATTATACTTAACAAACTGCTAACATCAACAATATACTTAGTTTATAAACTATGATCCCAAATAAATCTTCTCTGCATTGTAATATTTCTTATGTTGTTCTGGGTCATTTTTCAGAGATACAGCAACCTACATTAACATGTTACCCATCCATTTTATATCACAGACACAAAGCCATACTAAATGTTTTTTCTTTATCACCATCCAACTGTTTCATTGCTAGCAAATGCAGTTAAAAAGCTATTTTTTGTTTTGTTTCTTTTTTTCTTTTTCTTTTTTATTATTGATGATAAATATTTCCCAGAATATACAAGGAGGAGTAATTTTGTACTGGAAGAAGAAGGGCATTACGGTAATAATTTATTTTGTAGAACATTTATAAAAGTAATTATTATTTGCATTATGTACAAGATAATCAATCAAAGACCAAAAACAATGGTTTAAGATTTGCAATAGGAACATTTTTGGACCATTTAAATGAATACTACTATTTATGTGGCTATACTAAATAATATTATATATTTTGTCTTAATAATTGCATGCAATTTATTTTTTATCCTAGTCGAACTGAATACACTTCTGATTTATTTTATTCCTTATAGACCAAATTAAATAATATGCAAGAAGTGAGCGAACAAAAGAAAAATCTAAATAATCTCAATATTTGGCGTGACAACCCTTTGCCTTCAAAACAGCATCAATTCTTTCATGTAGACTTGCAGAAACTCAATGATTTTGTAGGCATGTAGTTAGGTGTTTGATTAAACCATTATACCAAACAGGTACTCATGATCAATTTAATATGTAGGTTGAAACACAATTATTAACGGAAATAGAAACAGCTGTGTAGGATGAATAAAGCTGGGTGAAGAACAGGTAAACTCATTAACAAGGTGAGGTTGCTGAAGTTTAACGTCAAAAGTCATACACCATGGCAAAATTGAGCATAGCAAGAAGACTCAGCAATGTATTACAGGGGGTTCCAGGTGTTCTGTCCAAGCTCTTCTGAAGCACAAAAAAATAAACAATGTTGAGAACCATAGATACAGTGGTCGGCCAAGGAAACTTAGTACAGCAGGTGAAGGACACATGATGCTTACATCCCTTTGCAATCAGAAGATGTCCAGCAGTGCCATCAGCTCAGCATTTGGTAGAAAGCAGACTGGCCCACCGGGATACCGAGAAATTTCCCGGTGGGCCGGCGGCCGGCAGACCAACATTCAAAACAGCCGCTGAGCGGCTGCGAGCGGGATTTAAAGCGGCCGTCGTGCGGCAGCCGGGCTGCCTCCTCCGGCCGCCGGCACCTAAGGAAATTAAAGGGGCCAGCATGCATGCACCGTGCCGCCCAATGGCCGTACCTCAGCTTCTCGTCCCACGTCTTAATAGGGGTGCATGAAGAGCTGAGGCACGGCCTTTGGGCGGCATGGTGCGTTCACGCCGGCCGCTTTAATTTCATGAACGCTGGCCTCCACCCTCTGCCCCCACCAGGGAGTCAAAAGCAGTGGTAAGTCGGGGGGGGGGGTGTTATATGGGGGCATAAGGCTTTTCTGGAGGCAGAGTGCCCCATGATATGCCTTTTATCCCCCTTTATGCCACTCTGCCTCCAGAAATGCCTTTTAACCCCCTATATGCCACTCTGCCTCTAGCAATGCCTTTTAACCCCCTATATGCCACTCTGCCTCCAGAAATGCCTTATCCCCCCTATATGCCACTCTGTCCCATGATATGCCTTTTAACCCCTATATGCCAGAGTGGCATATAGGGGTATAAGGCATTTCTGGGGGTAGAGTGGCAAGCCTGGGGGCAGATGTGCATAACTGAGGGGGGACAGGTTGGCAAATAAAAGGAAATAAAAACAAAAAAATATATACCGTATTTGCTCGATTATAAGAAGACCCTGATTATAAGATGACCCCTCAAAATCTGAATATTAGTTTAGGAAAAAAAGAAAACGCCTGAATATAAGAAGACCTTATAGGAAAAAAGTTGTACTAGTAAATGTTAATTCATGTAAACTATGTAAACTATTTTTTTTAATAAAAGCTATGATTGAGAAATATTTTTTTTTGTTTTTATTTCCTTTTATTTTCCAACCTGCCCCCCAGTTATGCACATCTGCCCCCAGGCTTGCCACTCTGCCCCAGAAATGCCTTATACCCCCTATATGCCACTGTGTCCCATGATAGGCCTTTTAACCCTCTAAATGCCACTGTGCCCCGTGATATGCCTTTTAACCCTCTATATGCCACTGTGCCACATGATATGCCTTTTGACCCCCTATGTGCCACTATGCCCCCCATTTAACACTCCCCCCCCAAACTTATCGGTTCTTCTGAATCCCTGGTGTGTAGTCGGGGCAGCAGGTAGACCCTCTGGCTGTCAGAGAGAATTCCCCGCGGCGGTGCAGGGCACTCTCCTCTCTGACAGCTAGGGAAGGTCTGTGTGCAATGGACGCAGACAACCCCCGCTGCTAACGGCACCTCCTTCCGGCTGCAACGGAAGTTGCGTACGCGAATCGTGTAGAGGTCTACCCGCTGCCCCAATTACACACCAGGGAGTCAGAAGCACTTAGTCTCATAGTCAGACCTCTATTTGAGGTCTGATTATAAGATGACCCCGATTATAAGACAAGGGGTATTTTTCTGAGAATTTGCTCTGAAAAAACCTTGTCTTATAATCGAGCAAATATGGTATTTCTCAATCATAGCTTTTATTAAATATGAAAAAATAGTTTACATGAATTAATAAAGAAAGAAAAGTTTCTTACAAGAATATTGTGAAGAATAATGTGATCAGTGTTTTGTTCCACTGAACAAAATGGAACTTTTTCATCTAAAAATGTTTGCAGTAGCAAATGTTTTGATTCCATTATGTCTAATGTATTTCATTTATACAAATAATATGATAAAAAGAATGTTTTATAGTTATTTGTATGGCAAATAGTGTAACTCGGGTATGTTTAAGGGGTGCATGTGGGTATAAGAGCTTGACTGTGAGATAAACTATATGGGGCTGGTCTTCAACTGTTTCCAGGGCTGCTTTTCATTCCTAGCCCGGCCCTGGAAAGCAGTGGGATGTGGGTACACTCATCTACTGTCTGGAGAAGTCTGGTCAGACTGCTATGTAAATGTTAATAATGAATTCAGGTATATCTTTAAGGGAAATAATTTCACATTGTACACCATTGGAGTTAATTTGCATTCCATTACACAGACTTCCTAGACATAATGAACGCCTAAAGCTAGCTACTTATCTGAAATGGCAGAGGTAAGACTTATTCTCTATTTTGACTTTAAAAAATTGTAATAGTTTTATATATTCTATTGTTTCTGGAAGACTCATAACTTCCAGATTTGGGGGTGGGGGAATTATCAATCAGATTGTACTGAATGCAGAAAAGACGTGTTACACACAGAACCACTTTTATAGGGGCGACATGGTAAGCTAAAGTTTTTCTGTCTCTTTGAGACACACTTTTGTTTAATTCCTGATTTAGTTTTGCACTTGCCCACCCATATAACACGGTTCCATGGACGAGGTGTACATAAATAGCAATTATACCAATAATATAGATTCAGCATTGAATATGACTGGGGTGTCATATGTTTTTTCTGCAGTGGGCCACTTCATCAGAATTGTATACGTGCGAGGGCTGCACTCATTTTTTACTGTAAGAAAATATGGGCTTTAATAAAATATGCAGATTAAAATAAAGTAAATGACACAAAACCTTTACTTTTCCTCTCACTGATGTCTGGGCCTAGAAAGTTTTGTGACTACAAATTCAGGATTCTGGATAAGTAAAAATTAAATAGTTCTATTTATCCTAGGGATACACCGAAATGAAAATTCTGGACCAAAACCGAAAATTCAGGGTTCACTTGGCCGAAAATGACCCCCCACTTTTAAAAATAATAAAAAATCCCACACTTTTAATAAAAGTAAGTTACACACCAAAATTGTACAAAAGATTTAATATATATTATGATTGTTAACAGCAATCTCAGGCATACCCAGATTTCAGCATGTACTGGTTGGCTGGGCATGATTTTTTTACAGTAGATTTTACTTATTTATGTGTGACTGCCTGAGTCTCTGTGTGCGAGAGAGACTGCCTGAGTCTCTGTGTGCGAGAGAGACTGCCTGAGTCTCTGTGTGCGAGAGAGACTGCCTGAGTCTCTGTGTGCGAGAGAGAGTGCCTGAGTCTCTGTGTGCGAGAGACTGCCTGAGCCTCTGTGTGCGAGAGAGACTGCCTGAGTCTCTGTGTGCGACAGAGACTGCCTGAATCTCTCTGTGTGAGAGAGACTGCCTGAGTCTCTGTGTGCGAGTGTGAGAGAGACTGCTTGAGTCTGTGTGTGTGAGACTGCCTGAGTCTGTGTGTATGTGAGAGAGAGACTGCCTGTGTGAGTGTACGAGAGACTGCCTGTGTCTCTGTGTGAGAGAGAGACTGTCTGAGTCTCGGTGTGTGTTAGAGAGACTGCCTGAGTCTCTGTGTGTGTGGGTGAGAGAGACTGCCTGAGTCTCTGTGTGTGGGTGAGAGAGACTGCCTGATTCTCTGTATGTGTGAGAGAGACTGCCTGAGTCTTTGTGTGTGTGTGTCACGGACCGGGTTATCAGGTCTGATAGGAGCCCAGGTGCAGGGGATACGAGGGGCTCTGTCTGTACCCCACGATGCATGATGGCTTGGGGTTCTTACAGACAGGCGCAGGAAATAAACCACAGACTGAGGATGCTGATAAGAGTTATATTGCAAATGGTACAACAACATAAAATGATAGAAAGTCTCTTGGCAGGAAGCCCTCTGGATGGGGCACACACGGCAGGAAGCCCTCTGGATGGGGCACACACGGCAGGAAGCCCACTTGCGGGGTACTCAGCTTGGGAGTCCACTTGTGGGGTGCTGGTCGCAACGCAGGAACAGATCAGGAACCAAAGCAGGAACAGATCAGGAACCAAAGCAGGAACAGATCAGGAACCAAAACAGGGGCAGATCAGGAACCAAAACAGGGGCAGATCAGGAACCAAACAGGAGCAGATCAGGAACCAAACAGACAGTCCTAAAACATCAATGTCAAGGCCCAGACTGAAGGTTGTGATAACCAGGAAACAAGGTGCACCTGGATATCGCAATCAGGTCTGAGTGCAGCTGGATTTGATAATCAGAGTGACAAGGGCGGCCACTAGTGGCTGGAAATGAAAATGAGCAGCACAGAGTTCAAACAATTCCTAATTGCACAGGGTGGACGTTACAGTGTGTGAGATATACTGCCTGAGTATCTGTGTGTGTGAGAGAGACTGTCTGAGTCTGTGTGTGTGAGAGAGACTGCCTGAGTCTGTGTGTGTGAGAGAGAGACTGCCTGAGTCTGCGTGTGTGTGAGAGAGAGAGGGACTGCCTGAGTCTGTGTGAGGCTGCCTGAGTCTGTGTGTTTGAGAGAGACTGCATGAGTCTGTGTGTGAGAGAGAGACTGCCTGAGTGTGTGTGTGTGTGTGTGAGACTGCTTGAGTCTGTGTGTGTGTGAGAGAGACTGTCTGAGTGTGTGTGTGTGAGAGAGAGACTGCCTGAGTGTGTGTGAGGTTTTTTTTCTTAGTACGAAATCTCGGAAGTGGTTACTAAAAAAATTGAATCCCACCACTGGGTAGGTTGGCATTATTTTATGCCTGAAGAAGGGACCTAATACTATGGTCTCACTTATGTGTAATTTTCTCTAGAAACATGTTAACCCTTTTTGACTGCAGATAAAACCAATTGGGCTATCTAATCTGCTGTTCCTTGCCCTATCCCAGAGGCATAGCATCCATGTCACCTTGGAACATTTTTACCCCTGCTATCCTAAAATAGGTCATCTAAAAACCCCTGTCCCCCTTAATATTAATTTAACACAGATTTTTGTTGCATACGGTATGAGGAGAAAAGGGTTTAAATTAAACTACCATCACAAACAATGTTTATTACAATGTAACTGGTTTTCTCTCTGTGCATTACTTTATGGTCTAAAATGGTTGTTGGAGCCGCAACGCTGGAGATAGTAAAAAAACAAATGCAATTTAGTGGTCTTGGTTCAAGGGCTGGTCTAAGATAGGTCAATAACCTTGGAGATGAGGAACAAAAAACTGTTGGGTTGCAACTTCCAGTCTCTAAGAGCATGCAGTACAACTGTAACGAAGAAAGTTTCTCTTAGCTTTTTATCAAACATCCAGTGTTAACATTTTTAACACTGTAGGAAATGCCGTATAATTCTATGTCTTGGCATCACTTTTTAAGCTTCATAAAAAATGTGTATGTGACATCTGTCCTGTCTTAAGAAACTACGTAGCTTTGTGTACAGATATATCCGCAAGGATCTTCTCAATAACACGTTCTAAAATAGCATTCAGTTGCAATCTCTCAGGAACACAAAGTGTGCAATGTAATTTGTAAATGTATCTTTGCAATTTAAGATAAGTATATTTCCTTTAAAAATTTAGGCTCAGAGAAATAATTGCAACAATAAACACATTACAGCATACACAATGACTGTTGCTTTTGCTAATTGCTATCCATGCATAATTAACAACTTATGAGGTACTGTATTCACTGGTTGGCACCCAAAGTGATTCACATTTAAAATAGAACATGGTGTACTCTGTTCTGTATGTTATTTTTTTTTTTTAACCAGGAATTTGAGAAAGAAACATTGATCTACCCAGGGCCGGCCCTACCATGGAGCAGAGTGGGGCAATTGCTCCAGGCGGCACTTTTGAAGAGGCAGCACTTTGCCGCCCCAAGCACTTTTTTTTTTTTCGCTGACCAAGTTGTCATTTCCGGCGCTCAGCATTACAAGCCGGCACCGAGACTGAGCAGGGAGACTCGCCGCAGAACTGCTGCAAGGTAAGTACAGAGGGGGGTAGGGTAGATAATAGGGAGGGAGGGAGAGGAAGGGTAAATAATGGGGGGGGCAGCATTTTAAACTTCGCCCCAGGCGGCATTATGCCTTGGGCCGGCCCTGGATCTACCCAGGCGTAATTGATGCATTTGAGCTGTATCAATATGTCCTGAACTGGTTAACAGGCTCAGATGGGATTTATTTTTTTTCTTCTAGAAAGAACAAAGTCCCGGATTTGTATCAAATACATAGAAATCAGATGCTACTAAATCAGAAGTAACTAAATATGTGTAATAGGATTGCACTTTTAAATGTGTTTCAAGTGGGAATAAAAAGAAATCATTTCCATCTATCTGTGAATTGTTCATAGAATATTAAAAATATTGCTAACTATGAACTGAGTGTGTCAAAACACATACAAAAACAAATCTATAGGATTACTTTTTAGTTCAAGGGGTTACAATTTCAATCAAGTAAGTAATTTATAATTGTGATTAATTACAAATGACTCAAAAACCTAGAACTGGGTCACTGGCCTGTAGGGACCTTGCTTTACCATTACATATTATGTCCCTTTTTGTTAAAGTGCATGCATAAAACAAATGCATTGGCTATGATTCTTCCCGTTAGCTCAACTGTCAGTGTATATACTGTATCTCACAAAAGTGAGTACACCCCTCACATTTTTGTAAATATTTTATTATACCTTTTCATGTGACAACACTGAGGAAATGCCACTCTGCTACAATGTAAAGTAGTGAGTGTACAGCCTGTATAACAGTGTAAATTTGCTGTCCCCTCAAAATAACTCAAAACACAGCCATTTATGTCTAACACCTTGGCAAAAGTGAGTACACCCCTAAGTGGAAATGTCCAAATTGGGCCCAATTAGCCATTTCCCCTCCCCGGTGTCATGTGACTCGTTAGTGTTACAAGGTCTCAGTTGTGAATGGGAAGCAGGTGTGTTAAATTTGGTGTTATCGCTCTCTCACTCTCTCATACTCGTCACTGGAAGTTCAACATGGCACCTCATGGCAAAGAACTCTCTGAGGATCTGAAAAAAAATTGTTGCTCTACAAAAAGGTGACCTAGGCTATAAGAAGATTGCCAAGACCCTGAAACTGAGCTGCAGCACGACAGGCAAGACCATACAGTGGTTTCACAGGGCAGGTTCCACTCAGAACAGGCCCCGCCATGGTCGACCAAAGAAGTTGAGTACACATGCTCAGTATTTTTGCACGAAGAAACATGGCCTTTTCCAAACATTTTTTTGTGCCCTAAATCAAGTATCGCTGGTATACTTGTTGCTAATTCTGCCTGATTTTAATTATAAATCATAAACAATGTATGATTGTTTTTTTTTACTTTTCATTTATTTAACTCTGTACATGGCCAGTATCATTTGATGACTGATGGTAGACAATTTAGAATTATATTATATATATATAGATAACTATGAAAAAATGTATTTTAGTGGATTTACTGCAGACACTCTAAGTGTTGCATGAAAAAGGTTTTATTACGATAGTAAATTGGAACATTGAATTTGTGTCAAAGATACGCTGCAATCAGGACAACATCTTGGGTACATCCAAGGACCACCTGAGAAGTTCTTAGATGTAGCCATCTAAACCGATAACTAAAACTGAGAAGGGGAGATGTTACATACACAAAAAAATGTGTAATGTGCAATGTTTCCTCTTGCTGACAAATGTTAGGAGCTCAGCCCTGATATAAATAATGAATGTAGCTTTGCTTTGTTTTTCAATATATAGTTGAGATTTTTCACACATAACCCTCTCAGGCATTCATTTTCTCTTGTAATTGCCACTTCCCTCCAAGGATAAAAATCTTGTCTTCCTAAAAATGTGCTCTAAGGATACAAGCTATAAAGCTACTAAATAGGGCCTCCCTGCAAGGATAATAGCCTGGCTGATTCAGACAATGCATCCTAACCACCCTTGTGCCACCCTGTGCTCTACTCTTCCTGCTGAGTTAACAGGCTACATCCTGATAATACAGCCACCCACAGTGACCGTAGGATGGTATGATGTGTCTCTTATTCTGCCTTCCCTTCCGCTATAATTTTCAAATCTCTTTTTGGAAACAACATATTTTGTTTAACCCTTGTTTCTATAGATAGCACATTTAATAAAGCAAGCAATTAGAAGTCTCCAATATCTGTACAATATAAACATTACACTAACAATATATATATATATATATTGCCAATTTATTGGGTAGAACATTTGTGAGGTCAGACACTGTCCAAAATGTCTTAGTATGCCCCTTCAGCATACCAAGAAATTTTGGACAATGGTATGCTTCCAAATTTGTGTGAACCGTTTGGGGAAAGCCCTATTCTATTTCAACATTATTGTGTCCCAGTGCAAGGTCCATAAAGACATAGACCCCTTCGAACACCTTTGGGATGAACAGGAACAGAGATTGTGAGTCACGCCTTCTCCTCCAACATCAGTGCCTGACCTCACAAATGCTCTACCGGATTAATTGGTAGAAATTCCCATTGAAAGACGCCATCTTGTGGAAAGCCTTCCCTGAAGAGTGAAAACTGTTATCACTGCAAAAGGATGGTGGACCAACTTCATATTAATATCTATGTATTTAGAATGCGATGTCACTAATGCGATGTACACATATACCCATGAAATAGGACTTTTCATTGGTCAAAATTATATGCACACATGTCATCTGGGGTTGGGGACTAAAGGGTGCAAAGCTTTATGGTGAATAAGTGGGCCCTGCTTATTTCTATCATTATTTTCAATGTAGCAAGCATGGGTGTTAGAACTGCCCCCCCCCCCCAGGAAATCATGCGAAGGGATGGATAATGGAGAAATCCCCCCAGATAAGTTAAGCATATATCGTTTTACAGAGGCCGCTGTCCTCTGCACTTCACCAAACTGTCTAATCATGAGGATTCTGCTCCTGTTTCTTTTTGCTTTGTATGTTACCATAGTAACGCAAGCAGCAAAAACTATAGCTCATCGTGAGGCTCAAATTGCCCAGAGAAACAGACTCAGGGGCAGGATTAAAGAAAGAAAGCAGGGGCTGGATATCTTGAAGGACAGAATGCAAATTATTTTCCTGTTTATGTAAGACGATATTAAGGATCATATAATAGAAGAAAATAACCCAGCAGACTAGACAGGCTAACAAACACACACACATTCTACCACCATAAAGTAAAACACATACACTCCCTCTTACCCTATCTTCACTGCAGCTTGCAATCTCCGTGTGAGCTGCTGCCGCCCTACTTCCACTGGGTCACTTAATAAATACAGGAGAAACAACCTACTGGAAGTCTATTCCAAGTATTCCAAGTAAAATGTTCTCAAGTTACTCTGTAGCCTTCCACCCACTAGCTTTAACACTTACCTGTTTTATATATATATATATATATCTATATATATATATATATATATATAGATATATATATCTATATATATATATATATAGATATATATATCTATATATATATATATATATATATAGATATATATATCTATATATATATATATATAGATATATATATATATATATATAGATATATATATCTATATATATATATATATATATAGATATATATCTATATAGATATATATAGATATATATCTATATATAGATATATATATATATAGATAGATATATATCTATATATATAGATATATATATCTATATATATATATATATAGATATATATATCTATATATATAGATATATATATATAGATATATATATATATGCTTTCCTTGGACTTAATTGAAATTCTTGACATATTTATTTTATCCCACTACAGTGTGTTCTGTCAACATTATAACCCTCAAATGAAAATGAAATAACAGCTGTGAATATATTCAAAAATACAACCTTTCACTTAGAAAAAAACTATTCATGTTTTTACTGTTATTAATTGGTATGTGAGGTGCTAATTTTTTTAAAAAAAAATTTGCTCAGGGACTGCCTGTCAGGGCACCTTGCACAATATTCAATTCAATTGTAAATTGGTAAGTGCTCTAGCTCTCTAAACCACATCATCCATAAAGAAACACGGTTACACGCCCTTTACATTGAAAACACAGTAACAAAGCGTCTTGCAATTTGCAGGTCAGTACATGTCACCGTTTTTGTGCTTCTATTTATTATGATTGCTCATCCTAATGCTAATTGGAAGTATTTATTGTAATTGCTAGTTTAATACATTTTAACCCCTTCGTGGCAAGGACTTTTTTTTTTTTTTTTCTTTTTGTATCCTATGTGACAAAGGATGTTTTAACATTTCTGCACTGTTTGTGTTTAGCTGTCATTTTCTTCTTTCTCATTTACCGAATCCACACAAATTATATATTGTTTTTTTCAGGACCAGAGTGGCTTTCTCTAAATACTATTATTTGGATCATATCATCTAATCTTCTATAAAAAATATGGTAAACTTTGGAAAACAATCTGCTAAACAGATACTAATGTTTGTCCTGAGTTTAGAAATACACAATGTTTTTATGTTTTTTTGTCCTTATTTGCAAGCTGTTGGGCAAATAGTGACTTGCTATTTCAAAATACAATATTTTTATTTCAAAAACAATTAGTGACATTTTAACACTGATGTCTGTCATAAAAACTCTGAAACACCTCCCACATGTACATGATTTCCAAAAGTAGACAACCCAGGCTATTCAACACTTTTCATGCTGTCATTTCACCACCAATCTTTGCTAAAGTATCCAAAGAGGTAACATTTTGATATACAGGGATACATTTACGGATAATTTAAAGGGTTACTAAGAAATTGCACCCCAATAAGTGTTCAGCAGCATCTCCTGGGTACAGTTATAGCACCCATGCATAGGTTTGATAGGTGGATTTCACTTCTTCAACATTCCAAACTGTCAAAATTCCAAACTGAAAAGTGTCCCAAATGTGGCCTTTTAGCCCCCAAACAACCCAACAAACCTATGCATGGGTGGTATCACTGACTCAGGAGATGCTGCTTGAATACATATTGAGGTGTTGTTTGGTATTTCAATAACACCAACAGAACGAATCAATGATCACTTCCTAAAAGCTCTTTCCAGCAGCAGGGTGAAAAGACATGATTTTTGGAAGTCATGCGTTTTTTGGTGTTACTGAATGCCTCGATGTTGCATTGCATGCATTGCAGCAATACCAATTGCAGATGGACACAGATCTCCTCTAAGCCTCTAATACAATATCATAGCTGATCTGTGTGGTGGATGCAGATATGCTATAACAGTATTTAACTCCCAGTCCTGGTTTTCATTAGGGTCACAGGCTGACAACGCAATTCTTGGAAGTGATAGCCTGATAAGAGTTGTAGTTGTAGGCCAACCACTGAAAATCAGGTGACCTGGTGTTTTCACAAGTCACCCCTACATCGCTCATAACATGAACATCATTCCTTAGTAACGGTGTCCCGTAACTGTGAAACATGCTAAATTATATGCCAATGTACACAGCCTATTGTTAGAGTTCTAAGAAATAAGTGGATATTTTGCTAAAATACAATATGTTTCTCCATATGCTTTAATACTTTTTTCTCTTTCTTTTCCATCTGGTTCTGGGAAATGTGTTGCGCTTTAATGATCTTTTCCAGGGTTATTAAACGAACAGCTGTTGTCATTAATGGAGGACACTCTTTACAGCAGAGAACAAATGCTGACAATAAATCCTCCATTGCTGCATTGTATATCTGTTTAATGACTACTCCATTAGCGATAGGATTGAGGTGATGGGTACAGTCCATTTTTAGGAGGAGAGGGGCATACATGTATGTTACTTTGCTTATAAATTGTGGGCCATAAAATAGCTGATTATATCGAAAAATGTCCAATACAATCTCTCGCTCTCTGACCTCGCTCATGCTGACATTTCAACGTAGAAATCTTTGCAGGCTAATGTGTTCAACAATTTTTAATTAAGTAATTAAACATGGCATGTAAATTGAGGGGTGAATCCTGTCAGTTGCTTAACCGTAACTTCCTAAGAGTTCTTTGGCATAAATAAAAGCGATGGTAACTTTAATGTCCCTTTTTTTATTGCCAGAAGTCTGCTATATTTCATTCTAATGAACATTGTTAATGTCTGCTCCAACAGACTTTTTATCTAATTACACAATGTCCACTCCCACTGTACTGAAGTTTATGACACCATGTAATGACTTTCAGTTACTTTTGCACTGTGATTTCTTACAGTTCCCATAAAACGCACCATACACAATGCTAATAATCCTTGCTCCGCTGGATTTCATAATACAAGATAATTGCATTTTGTTTATCGGTGGCATTTTAGAACTGGGCAGTAACTTTCCAACCTCTGCAATGTTGCATTGCACCATATCAGATCGAGCACAACACGTAATAATACCTGTAAAATTAATCTTTTAACAGTACTGTTTTATCTGTCTAGAAAACGTGTTTTATAATAATGGTTATTCGTTTTTAACTCTATTCTCTTCTCCCCCTTTGTATCTATGCAGTAGAATGAAGGTATATCATATTAAATCAATACTTAAAGGACTAGGAAATCCTTATAAGAAACCAGTTTATTACTGAACAGGTTTATTTGTATTTGTTAGAGTGTCAACTCTTAAACTGCCAGTCCAGGTAGACAGTTTTTCCAATGTGTTCTTGTTATTACCCTAACCCTATAGCAGCAGTATGCTATTTTGTGCTTAAATTTGAGGTTTATGTGATTGCTATGAACTTAAATACACTTGCTCCAACCATCCAGTGTATGAATCAGGTAAAGGAGCCACCTATGTAGATTACCTCAATTTCGTTATTTTTCTATTACAATTTACCAAGGCCATCTTTAATTATAATTTGTCCCAGGGCAAGCTTCCCTCATGAAAAACTAACAATAACATTGGTTTACGTTAACTGACATTTACATAAATGATGCGCTGTCTTCCATCTTGTTGCTTCCAGCATTTGATTTCTATGCTGACCACAGAAATGTATCAGTATGGCCGTTCAATTGAACTGTGTTGCTGTTTTTTTTACAAAACAGAGCGTAGGTCTTTTTTTATTGAGGTGCTGACACGGTGATTTATCAAAGTATTTTGTGCGGATAAGGTAAGGTGCATTGTCGGAACTAACGCTTTGAAAAATTACTGACACAAAAGCTGGAAAACTGTAAAACGAAACAAAAATGATTCTTTAAGGCACAATGGTGCAACAGTTTACTGGTTATGATAGAGTTGTATTTTTATTATATCTAGTTTGCAGATTGGAGATACTAGATTTCTGTAGTCATTCAGCAATATTGCATTCACTGCTGAGATAATGGTCTTGGAATTCTACTAGCTGCATGTATATTGCCGCTTGGAGAATTATTAAAGTGCCCATCAATTCTTACTTGCCTCCGTGTAACATATAGCAAATAATAATATAGATATCACTGTTTTTTTATTTTTTTTTGTAACTTTTTTAGTTTTTAGTATGAGAAAAATGGTTAAAAAATTGAGAAGTGTTAAGGATTTTGGAGTTTGATAATATATATAAATGCAAACTATGTAAAGCAAATTTACTATGAAAACATTTATTTCTATTAACCCCTTTGCGACCAGTGATGCAACGTTGCAGAGATCGTTGCAATTGCAGGGTCGCTGCTGTTGCTGACCGCACCATGACTGGAAAAGTTAGTCTACAGCAGATCCCCTACACTTCCGTGCATGTGATCGCATGCACGTAGACAATAAGATGACAAATTACATTTTTTTTTACATTGTATATTTTTTAACCTGATCCTAAAAGGTAAATTTTTTCATGAATACTTTTTAGTTGCTATTGTGTGGTTAGTGTGATGCGGGTTAGATAGTGGGGAGTAGCCCTGGTCCTTAACGGGTTAAACATGTCAGCTTTGATCTATTGTCAGTAGCATGGCATGTGGCACAAAAAAAATATATGCTAAGTATATGAATTAAGCTAAAAAGTCATCATGCAAGTTAGTAACGTATTTGCACTTCCAAGTGAATGTACTATCAAATGCATCAAGTTATAGATATTCACCCTGTAGCGTAACTAGGTCGTGGAGCAGACTTTACCTACTTACATCTGTGCAGAAGGTGAAAAGAAACCTCTTTTTTTAGGCCACAGATCTTCCCACTACCAAAGACTCACCAGTTATAGAGGATCATAAGGGGTTCACAGTGTGAGCTGCAACACCTGTAGTTCCACCACTGCGTTCAACTTTTTTCATCTCATCACCTGTGCCTCCTGGCTCCAGATTATGTTTTCTGTAAAGAGATGATTTTTATTATTCTGTTTGCTGTTTTCTTGTCTCTTCTCTGCTACAGGACCTATGCTACAATATAAGCCGATTGAGCTTATATTCTTTTGAGCTATACATTCCTTAGACAATTGGTTTGTTTACAACATGTAAACATGGGGTGGATATAATATATATATATATATATATATATATATATATATATATATATATATATATATATATATATATATATACCATATGTTGGAATCTCCTCTGACTTTTTTGAACATATGCTTGTGGCCAATAATAAACATTTTTTTTGCAAGCTGATTGTAAACACCGATGTACCAAAATATATGGTTATAATGGATAAAATTATTTTTTTTTTTGTACTATAGTATATATACTTTTTTTTATTTGGCTCAGACATGGAAAGCATATCAGTTTTTTTGTGTTTATATTAGCTCAGCTAGTCTGAACAATATCAAAAACCAACTATACATTTTGTATTCTTCTTGAGTGACATTGAGTAATCAATGAAAAACAATGTCTTCTGGATGTTCATTTAATGAGGATCTTGCTGTGATAAAAAATTTTACTTTATTCAAAAACTAATCACAGAATTTGCTTAGTTATCCTTTATTTATTTATTTTTTAAATTAGGTATTCACATTCTCCACACGCGTAGGGACAGAAAACCAAAATAATCCCAGGTTCACATAAATCTATTGCTTCTCATGGTATCATCATCCTCTTTTCTGAAAAGTTTAAGCTTTTGCCAAAAGCAAAACCTTAAGGTATCATGAATATAATTAGATGTGGAAACATCATGGGGAAAAAGCTTTAAAGTTGCTGTTTAATTTCTTGCTGCTGAGGGGTATGTACTGTATTTGAAGTAATGACTTCCTGTGATGGGAAGGCCCCTCAGGCAAAAGAGGATTGGATGGGGTGTCTTGGTAGCAGATAAATGATGCTGTGGGGATGTAATTGTTGAATATCGTTTGTATGTCTTAAGACAAAGAACCAGAGGAAACTATATCAAGGGCATCATTAAAGTAATGCAACTGGGATATATATATATATATAAAACTATATATTTGTAAAAGCACCCTGGGGTTGAGGTGTTGCACAAAAGTGGTAAGTAGTAGGGATGGTTTTGTAAAAATAGATGTCACTTCTATTTAGCCTAGAAGTTGGCATTAGATGTCCCATACACATTGAGGTTCATCATGTTACTCATGGAAAGATAAGGATGTGCTTCAGTGGTTACTTCTGAAAAAATATTCTCAAGGGATCAGAATAGTGGACCAGGTGTGACCATGACAATTAGCAACAAGAACACAGTTTGTTAGATTCCAGTGATTTACTTATTTGCCACTGATATAAAGAAAGCATTGTGTTATATGGCAAAAGTTTTTGTTGGTTTGAGTGTATAGGTCAAGAAAATCACCATATCCAATATTTAACACAATAAATAAACTGAATTAATAAAGCATAAACTAAGGAACACAATTTTTTCTAAAGAAAAAATATGGCCTATATAATGATAAAATGAGGACACTTGTATAGTTGTCTGAGATTCATAAAAACCCCCAGTCTAAAGGATCATTTAGAACAATTGGATCCCTAAGCTAGTGTTATACTTTGCCTGGCCCAAAGTACAGTCTTTCAGCAAAATGGCATCCGTATATTGGAGGATCCAGGGTGAGGGCAACAGGGCAATTGCTCTTACCTCCCGAGACAGACATAGGTATGCTTTGGGATTAGGTACAAAGAGGATCCCTAAGAGACGGGAGGAGACTGTGTAGGAGGCAATGTAGGCTGAGCTGTATAAAAGACAGTCTGAGGCTTTGCGGGGTAAGGAGCTACATGTATGTTAGTGTGTGTCTGGGTATATATGTTAGTAAGTGCATGTATATGTGGCTGGGTGTGCACATTCGTGTCTGTCTGGGTATGCATGTTAGCGTGTCTCTGTCTGAGTATTCATGTTAATAGTGTGGCTATTAGTGTGTGTATGGGTATGTATGTTTATGTATGCATGTGTGTGTCTGGGTATGTTAGTGTGTGTCTGCCTGGGTATGTTAGAATGGATGTCTGGGAATGTTAGTATGTTAGCATGTACACTCACTGGCCTCTTTATTAGGTAGACCTGTTCAGTTGCTTGTTAACACAAATAGCTAATCAGCCAATCATATGGCAGCAACTCAATGCATTTCAGCATGTAGACGTAGTCAAACCAACTTGCTGAAATTCAAAGTAGCTCATTTAACTACTTGTTACAACCAAGGTATGCAGAATACCATCTCTGAACACTCAACACGTCGAACCATGGAGCAGATGGGCTACAGCAGCAGAAGACCACACCGGGTGCCACTCCTGTCAGCTTAGAACAGAAAACTGAAGCTACAGGCTCACCAAAGTTGGACAATGGAAGACTGGAAGAATGTTTCCTGGTCTGATGATTCTAGATTCCAGCTGCGACATTCGGATGGTAAGGTGAAAGTTTGGCATAAACAACATGAGAGCATGGATCAATCATGCCTTGTATCAAGGGTTCAGGCTGGTGGTGTAATGGTAGAGGAGACATTTGGGCCCATTAGTACCAATTGAGCATTGTTTAAATGTGACAGCCTGAGTATTGTTGCTGACCATGTCCATCCCTTTATGACCACAGTATACCCATCTTCTAATGGCTACTTCCAGCAGGATAAAGCACCATGTCACAAAGCTCACATCATCTCAAACTGGTCTACTAGCAAGGCGTACCTAATTAAGTGGCCAGTGAGTGTATATCTGGGTTTGTTAGTGTGTGAACATGTGTCTTTTGGGTTTACTAGTGAAACTGTGTCTGTGTATTTTAGTGTAGCCTACTGGAAAAAAACAGGAACAGATCTGCTTTGCAAAATTAAACAGGACGCCCTCTACAGAATGAGTCCAATAAGATATAAAACAATCCGATAGGAGAACCAGGCAGGGTGAAGAATGCTGAGATAATGGTACCCACAATACAGTATGACAGGAGATAGTTCATGGTAATGCAAGCGATGCAAATTGTAGTTGGGATAACAAGCAAAGGCAGGGAGCAGGCAGCAAACAGAGAAGTCCAGTATACAGGCACGAATCGGCAGCAGAAAATCCAGACAATAGTTAAATGCTAGTGCAGTACAAGAAATGTTATCACAGGTAAGGTCCAAACGTATAATGAGGATTTAAATGTCCCTATAACGATTTAGACACTCCTACTCCCCTAATTGGGGGGGGGCAACAAAATGTATATCATAGCCCTTTCACAGGGCTATAAATAATCATATTGACGTCCGCTGCACATGTGTGGAAGGGAGTGACAATGTTCCAGCACATTCTCAGATGCGGGGATGCATGCCTCCATACCAGGCGGCTAGGACGCTAGGACACCTGAACAGGTTTGTGTCTTGGTTTTTTTATTGTGTGAACGTGTCTCTGGGTAAGCTAGCATGTGTGTTTGGGTATGTTAACATGTGTGAATATGTGGGTGTTTTGTGAACATGTGTCTTTGTGTAGGTATGTTTGTGAGTGTGTGGGTTTTTTAGTGTGGGAACATGTGGCATTAAAGATGTTACTGTGTGTCTGGTTATGTTAGTATGTGTCTGGTTGTGTTTGAGTATCCGGGTATGTTAGTGTCAAGTGTGTTAGTGCTGAGTTTATGAATGTGTGTTAGTGCTGAGTGTCAAGTAGTGTTGATGTGAATGTCTGGATGCGTGCATCACTGCGAGTGTCTGGGTGTGCGTTAGTGTGAGTGACCCTCCCGAGGTCAGGCTCTGGATCCACCATTGCATCCATGCTTGATGCTTTTATTTGTTTGTTTTTGGGGACTCCGGATAACTGCCAGAGTTCATTTCCTTTACTAAAAAACATGCAATTGTAATGAGAATATAGATAGAAGTCATTTCAGCTACCTTGACATGTTAATGTGAGATTAATGGTAGAACGCAAACTTGAACTAAAATGAGAAGAATAATACTGAAGGCAGAAATACTAAAGAAAGATATTAATGGTATTCAAAACCATTTTATGCCTGAAACTTTTATACTGTGTTACTCACCTGGGGACAATTTACCTTTAATGGTGGCCAGGCCTTCATCAGCTGCTTCTTCTGCATTTGGAAAAGAGAGCTATAAGGAGATAATTTGAAATCAACCAACTCTAATGACGTTGGAGCCATTATTTTATATAACCTTGTAATTTCACATTAAACTTCTATGCTAATGTTTATTTCACTTTCATCCATGTAACAATCCAACAGTATAAATTGTGCTCGTAAGCTTTAAATATAGCAGCTCATTTCTGCAGTTTTTTTTTTCATGGCCACAGTAATTATGCACAAAGATAATACAGAATCTTAATCTACTCCGAATAGTCAATTAAGACTGGAAACCCACAGCCATCTCAAATGATTATTTCATGCTGATACTGTGGTAAGAGGTGTAATTTGCACTTTGTTCAGAGATGAAACATAATAAAAGAAACCAAAGGGGTTATCAGACTTTTAAAGGAGGGTGAATTGTGATTAGATTTCCCATTTTCAAGAACTGCTACTAGTTTCTGTGGGCATTGGGTTTTTATAAAGTGTTTGATAATGACCTTAAGATGAAAATTATTTAAATTTTGAAATTTTACTTGAATACAAACATATTTTTATGGGTATCCATGTTTTTCCTTAGGCAAAGGTAATTTGGGGGTTAGTGAATTTTTAATTTGGCCAAAATCAACATGCATGGATGTCATTTTCCTACAAGATCTGACCCAGTGGATTATATAATGTCAGAACGGTTAGGCTTGGTTTCCATTTGGGTTTTTTTTGCTAAAAACGCCTATAAAAACGCCAATAGCGCCACCTGGCGTTTTTTTGTGAAAAACGGCTGCAGCCAGATGTTAGCTGTAATTCAATAGGAAATCGCAAAATGCCATTTCCACTTGGCGTTTTTCTGTCTGGCGTTTTTTCAGTCCTCTTTGGCGTTTTTCTGCTTTTTTGGGCTCTGTGGCAGTTTTTCAAAACTGCAGCATGTTGACACTCTGGCGTTTTTTGCAAGAAATCTTGGCTTTTTTTCTCCAATAGAAGTCTATGGGAGAGATAAAACGCCATGAAAAAGCCATGTGGGTTTATTGCCTTGGCGTTTTTTATGGCGTTTTTTTCCACAGTTACAATGTAGAGGATGGACCCAGTATCTGTGTGTCCTACGAGAAATAGGCTGAAAACAAACAGTTTCACACAAAACAAAGTCCTGGACTGGTTCATATTGAATTTTACACCATTTGGAACAAACATGCCATTACAAACAAACATACGCGACCGGATCCTGTGTGCCAAAAGCAACAGCAAACAATTTGCACCATCATTTGGGTCCAATCTTCCCAGAGGAGCAGACATTCGAAATAAAGCATGCCTTACAAACCACAGAAAAGAGACAAAAGGGTCTACCAAGTAAATGACATCAGGAGAGGGCAGATACTTGCCATTTATCCTAATCCCTTTTAGCTGGGTGAAACTTCTAACTTGTAAAGGCTGGAAAAACTGCCTAAGGTCAAAAAAAGCAATTTCCACAGAAAGGCTAAAACGCCAGAAAAAACTGCAGAAAAAACGCCAAAACGCAGGTAAATGCAGTGGCAGTTTTCTTGGCAGTTTTCCTGGCGTTTTTCATCAAGAAAAAAACGCCGGACAAAAAACCAAGTGGAAACCTAGCCTTATTGATATACTAAGCCATAAACTTGCACATGGTAAATGTTAGATTGGTCTAACCTAATCTAGATTGAACTTTTGTTATTGGTATTTCTTGTGCTTCTCCAAGCTTCAACATTAAGCCAGTATCACAACCTCCTGCTGATGAGTTCCATTAGGGACAAAACAGCTGCCCATGAGTGGTGATCTGGCTACTGCACCTCTTTCCGAGTTTTGCCTAAAGGCTGTGGTACAGCGGACATTTGCTCTTAAGGGATCCATGTATAAAGTGGTTATAGAGGTGAAAGGTGATCATGGTTTATCTTATTTGCATGCACTTACCCAGAATACCTTGTGGTTGTGGCAGCATCACAAGATTTCTGAGGGAAAAAAATAAGCCTTCTGGTTTGTCTGGTGAATGAAGATTAGTGCTTAATAACCCCTTAATTTTAAGTGGAAGGGTTTTCCATCACCTTTACCATAACGTTTGGTAATGGTATTTCCAGATTGAACTAGTAATCATTAGTTTAAAGTTGATCTTTAATGTTTATTTTAATGTTTTTGTTAATTTTTTATTCTCCCTTTTTGTAATAGCAATTCTGAATGTAATTGTCCTGTGTAAATAAAATGTAATACATTTTAAAAAAAAGTTTAAAATTGTTATCCTGACAGTTCCACTAAAGTACCCCTTAGGGGCTATTTTTCAAATGGCCACTTGGCATGGTATCTTTAAAAATCTACCACTCTATCAATATTATAAAAAAATAAATAATAGAGAAATGCACAATAAAAAAAACATGCTAGAAAAATATTTTGGATTAAATGCACAAGAAGAATAATTTGTTTTGGTGTGATTGTTAATTAAATGTATTTTCACTTTTTGTGTTTTCATCAGCGATTTAGAGACCCTCTACAGGCTCCTATTCTTGCTGAAGCACGCTCTGAAATTAATTGTTCTATTTACTTGAGAGCTCTCTAAATTGGATTTCATTTCTCTCTTCCGAGCATATCCATACAATAAATGACCGTTCTGCTCCTCATTCATCAGATGAACTCATGATTTTCCTATAATAATATGACATTTTGCTCTAAGCATTTAATGGCCAAAAGTACTTTTATTTAAGAACTAGTCATGTATTTCCAGATCTGATCTGTTAGTGCTATTAGTACCATTATTGTTCCAAATAAATCTTTGTTTATTTTATTATTTGTTTTTCATGCTATTTATGTAATATAGGTGTAATTAATATTATGATAGGTGTGAGAAACATGGAACCTAACAGACCAAAACATAATTTAAAAAGCAAAAGAAATTAGTAGAACTCAAAATCTCATGAATAAATAAATCTGAAATCCATACAGAAGTACAGAGTTGCCAAAGTGTTCCTGGAAATCTGCTGGTTCGCCGTCAGGGGTTACAGGGCAGTGCGAGTGAGCCTATTGGTTGCCTGCAGGGACCTCCTCTGGCATCAACCAATTGGTTGATGCCAGAGGAAGATCCTGCAGGTGACCAATAGGCTCACTCGCACAACCTTTTTAACCCCTGACAGAGAACCTACGGATTTCCGCTCCCCTTAACCCCTGCGATGTAGGTTAAAGGGCCGTGCAAGCGACCAATAGGCTCACTCGCACGGCCCCTTAGCACTGGTTGCTATTTAGAAAAAAATAAATAAAACAACCTGGGACCCTGCTGAAACAGTTAAAAGTCTGTGCCAACAAAGTCGCTGGTACGGACATTTAACTGACACAGCGAGGAGACCAGCGCTGTCCCCGCTGTGTCAGTTAAATGTCCGTAACAGCGACCAACAATGTCGTTGGTACGGACATTTCACTTACACATTGGTTGATGGCAGACAACCCCCCTGCTGGCGACCAATAGAGTCGCTCATACGGACATTTAAACTCCTGGCGCCAGAGCTGCTGTGGTATGAGTTAACCCCGTATTAACCGAAAAAAAACGAAGAAAAAACGAACACGAAGAATGTCCACGAATATTCGCCCGAAGAGAAGACAGGAACGGGTGAATATTCGCGGAATGCGAAGATTTTTTTTTTGCCGAAGATGAGCACGAAGAGCCCCCTGGTGCCCAAGTCTACTGGTTATGAGTGTATCAGTGTGTCTTACAGCCCTACAGGTACAGTCTAATGTTCCTGGAACCCCTCTTATAGAAAAATGATTTTTCAAGTACACTGTGAGTACTTTGATATGCATCCCCCCCAAAAAAAAAAAATTAAAAAACTATGCTGTAAAATCTTCTGCCATGATATGACATTTCTTGCTACCAATTGGCTGCTTAAAGCTATCAATCAATGGCAGGAAAGTAACTCCCATTAAAATCAATAGGAAGACTTTACACAAGCACACTTGACTCAAAACCGCTTTACTTAGTAGTTCGTTGCATATTTTAAATGAATGAGAAGATCCCCAAACATGATTTTGTATTGTCCGAGAATATACTTGTGTATGGTAATCATATCCCTTTATAGACATATTTTTTCCAAGTAAACAAGCCCAGTTTGGAAAATCTGCTGAGATATTACATTTCTCTGATTAGTTTTATTGCCAGCCTCTGAGACCTAGTTCCATGATGTCTTTTTTACGATGGCACTCAATACTGTACTGCATATCAAAGGGATGGTCTTACCAATGATATAAAAGGAGGCAGCATTTTCTCATCATGTACACTCTTCAGTGCTGCAACTTCATTAAAAAGTGTTAATATGTTAAGGGTTAACTTAACCAGACTGAACTGAGGTTGCATGCATATTCATGCAAATGCATTTAATAAACATTTTACATATTTCAGAAAAGGGCATGCAAGCTGAATGTAAAATAATAAAACATTGCTCCCCTGACCCCGATAATATTAAAAATAATAATAAAAGGATAAATAAAAAAATTAAATGGATGTCCTCACTCAGTGTAGACCTCAGCGGTACCTCTCTTATTCCCATCCCATGTTCAGTTAAAAAATGAGGGCTGAAGTGGTTAAAGTAGGAAAAAAATGGGAGACGCATCAACCTTATCCTGTGTTTCTCCTCCATGTCACAGGGCAGGGGGCTCAATGAGACCCATTGTATCGTGTTAACCCCTGTAATTCCACAATTGCGCTATGAGACAATTGTGGGTTTCTTGGGTCTCAAGGGTGATCTGATCATTATCAAGATGACCCCCCCGATTAGTGGCAGCTGCCAGATAGAGGAGTCATCTAATAAACCAAAAGGAAACACATGCACACACATTATTACTAAAAATATTTATTTTTATTAAAAGACTTTGATGTTAAGTGATAGGTATCCCCCAAAATCACAAGGCACACTCATAATTTGGGGGTCTCTCTTGGACATATAATGCTAACATATCAAACATATGTGGCATCTATATGTTTAGGAGACATGAGAGATATTTTTTGTGTTTCTTGCTTTCTTGCTCCAGGTAGCCCTTTTATCCATAAATATGCCTGGAATCTGAAAGATATTCCTTTTTTGAAGGACTCCTGGTTGCTTTAGACCACATAAAAAGCTGAAACCATTAAAACCTTAATCTGCAAATGAAGGGGTGCACTCTCAAGTACAAACAAAATGTCGGCTTAATATCTTGACCTAAAATGCAAAATTCAGCTTAAATCAGATAGCAATAAAAAGCAAAAAAATATATATGGTTTTCCATGGGAAAAGGCAAAACTTTTCTCAGTAATTGCAGTTAAAAGGAAAGATTAACAAATTGTTGGAGATCTGTGGTCTTCCCTGGGGGAAAAATTGGCCATATTTTAACTGAAATGAGGTCCATTAAAACAAAGTCCCAACAAATGAATTTACTACTTTGCCATACTTAATGTTCTACATTAATCACTCTTTCAGTGCTGGTTGAGAGTGAACAAAAACTAAATCATAAATCAAAAATCATACAGGAGCAATCACCCAAAAAACAGCAACAACAAATAAAAACCCAATGATACTTGTCTAACCACATAAGTCATTGCTTTTGGGATTGTTGGTTTTGGTTTCTCACATATGCAACAACAAACTGCTTTTCATGAAAAAAAAAAAAGAATTTAAAATACATAAAAAAAATGATGTCGGCTTTTCTGTAATGTTTGTGTATCTGAAGATTAATAAACAAACAACAGACAGTAGAATTGTGTATGACCTGGTAGGCAGACATCATGAAGCAGATGTCACAAACACTTTTGTCATTGTCAGCAAGGACACTCTTCCCTCTGCTTGAACATGTCATTGTTTTTCATACAATACTGTCAACGCAGCGACAGCTGGATTTGAAAAATCAGAAAAATGGTTGAAGCAGGCGGTTGCTTTTAATAACACCTGTGGATCCTGCAAATGATTCATCTTGACAATAGAACAATGTCAGGGCTATAAAAGGTATGTTGTTTCCATGTTTTATTGTTTTGTTTTTAATTAAATTATCATTTTCAGACTTCTAGATTGTAAAGGTCTTTTTTCCCCTAAGAGTTTGTCATTCAAAGCAAACCAATGCCTTTGATTTGTGAAAACATTTATTTTGTGCTAAATGTTATTGGTCTGTTCTGATTACTAGTTACGGACTGCACTTGCTTCTTATAACTAGCCTAAATCTAAATGTCTGTTTTTTTGTTGATGAGCTTTAGGTAAACCTTGTCATGATTGGGTTCTACACATGTCATATCAACAATGGGAAGGAGTTGGCCAAGCTCCAGTTGACGGTAGGGTGGCCAGCTATGTTTCCTTGGCACATGTAATTCTCACACATTTCTGACCAGTACACATAATGTGCCGCCCTGCAGCATGAGAGGTATATAATTTAGCGTTTCTCTTCTGCAGGATTATACAATCTCTATACTGCAGGGCAGCAATTTATAGGTGCTGTTAGCAATGTGTGTTTATATGTGCACACTTTTGTCACCCTGTCTTTTGAATCTTTTAATATATTGCATAATACAAATCTCCCAAGTATCCTTCTTCAGGAAACACAATCCATGTCCTCCCCTGAAGACCTGATGCACAAATTAATTTGTCTAAATTCTAAATACCTCACTCAACTGAATAACTAGCTACCATTAGGTCATTAAATCAGTTAAAAAGTCTATGAAAAGCAGATATGACCCTTCATGTTCGCTGTTCTTAAGGGTGTGGGTTTTGGCCCTCATATGCTTCAGTGGATTGCCTCCCTTTACTCAGTACCCTCTGCGAGGGTTCGGATCAATGGAGCGCTCTCTCCCTCGTTTCCCATAACCAATGGTACTAGGCAGGGCTGCCCCCTGTCCCCTATGCTTTTCGTCCTTTCTTTGGAGCCCTTTCTTGCGGCGGTGAGAGTTAACCCTGATGTTACGGGAGTGCGCTGCGGGGGTGTTCACCATAAGGTGGTTGCCTTTGCTGACGACATGCTCTTTGCTCTTACAAACCCCAGGGTTTCCTTGCCTGTGCTCATGGCGGAATTTCGCACCTATGGCCACCTGTCCAATTTGAAAATCAACTTCTCTAAATCCGAGTTGTTGAACATCTCTCTCCCCCCGGTGGAAGTGGAATCTCTGTCTTCTGCCTTCCCGTTTCGATGGTGCTCTTCTAAGATGCGGCATTTGGGCGTGTGGTTGACTGTTGACGCTTCCCTTCTGTATACATTCAACTTTCCCCCTCTTCTTGAGGCAATCAGGAAAGATGTTTTGGCTTGGAATTCTCTTTATATTTCGTGGGTGGGACGGATTAACGTTCTCAAAATGAATGTGCTCCCCAGAGTGTTGTACTTATTGCAGGCTTTACCCATTCGGATACCCCGTGGTTTTTTTTCGTCGCTCAGGACGCTGTTTCTCACCTTCATTTGGGCAGGTAAATCCCCGCGGTTGGCGATCTCTTTGCTACAAAAACCCAAGGCTGAGGGTGGTCTGGGTTTACCTTGTCTTCACACCTACTATACTGCTTGCCATCTACTGCGCACATTGGAATGGTGTCACCACCCGCCCCATAAATCGTGGATTGCTCTGGAGGCTGCCGCTGCCTCCGTTCCTATTCGTGTTCTGCCGTGGTTAGATCCGGGTGTTGCTCGGCGTGCGGCTGGGGATAATCCTTTTGTATTGGCTTCCCTCGCGGTTTTGCATGTTGCGCACCGTAAACGCCATTTGACTTCGTATCCCTCGCCTCTAACTCCCATCCGCTATAACCCAGACTTTCCCCCGGGCATGAGTGGGGGCGCCTTTCTATTGCTGCGACCTGGGGAATCTGTGCCGTTGAGTGCTTACATGAGTGGGCGCGCGCTCCGCTCTTTTTCTGCCGTGTTCCAGGGGGTCGCTCCGTCTGCCCTTCAATCCCTCCAATACCTTCAACTGCGGAACTTTGTTAATTCAATCCCACAGAAGCACAACCTCTCGCGACAGTTAACACCATTTGAGATGCTGCATGGCCGAGATGCTCTTCCGCCGCATGGGATCTCGATTTTATATGGGATTCTTACTCGGGTGGTGGATGACTCCTTGCCCGCATTCACTGGGAAGTGGGAGCGTGATTTAGGGATTTCGTTGTCTAAAGCAGACTGGGAAAAAATCTTTCAGTTTACTCATGTATGCTCCATGAATACTAAGACGCAGGAGCTTTCCTACAAGTTTCTCACCATGTGGTACCGTACGCCGGCTCGCCTGCATGCTATTTTTCCCGATCACCCGAACGTGTGCTGGCGTTGTGGTCAACCGGGTGGGTCGATTCTGCACATTTGGTGGGAATGTCCCCTTATTATTCCTTTTTGGAGGGAGGTTAGTGCTACCATCCGTCTTCTCACTGATTCCCCGCCGCCTTTTCAGCCTGTGTCTTACCTACTACACCATACCTCTGCCTCGATTGCTACGTACAAAAAATCTGTAGTGCCACACTTACTCAATGAGGCTAAAGCCTTGATTCCCCTGTATTGGAATCAGGTGTCGCCGCCCTCCTTTAGGGAATGGGTGTCGAGGGTGGAGAATACACGGGCCCTTGAGGAGTTGGTGGCTGGGCACATGGGTCGAGAGGCACAACATGGGAAGAAATGGTTCTACTGGTCTCGTTTTGTGGCTGGGGCCCTTACATGATGGGTGTAGTTTGATTTCTATGTTTTCTGCTGCGCTCTGAGGCACATCTGGAGCCTTACCAAGCCATGTCTCTTGTTTGTTTTTTTTTTTTTTTTTTGTTTATTTGTTTTGTTCCTTCTGTACTGTGCCTGGTCCTGCTGCGTCAGGCCCCCCCCCCTTCTCCCTTTTCTTTTCTGTATACCCCTCCCTTCCCCCTTTATAGACAAAATCAATAAAAATCTTTGATTTACAAAAAAGAAAAGCAGATATGACAGTCTTTTAAGCAGGATTCGCAGACCCCATTCTTTAATGTATAGCCATCAACTAGATGAACGCAGTCACGTGCTGCAAAAGTTCAACTACAAATACAAGATTTTATAAGGCACAGAACTAAAAGTGCCAGGGCTGATTCTAATCCCCAGTCTTGATTTAAAATTTAGCATGGGGGGGCGTGTCTAGCCGCCGAGGAAGATGGCCGCATGATTTGACTGCTCCGCCGCCGCTCGCACATTTTACTTGCCTTATTACTCCTACTCTGCCATGGGCCGCTCACGGAAGGTGGCCACGGACTCCTCTACCCCGGGTGACCGTTCCCGATCGTCTTCGGCATCCCTGCGGGAATATTTTCGGACTCCTGCGGACTTGGCTTCGCAGGCCCCTGACGACCATGGGGCTGCTTCACCTGCCAGTTCCTCCTCTGTGGACGACTCGGCCTCTGCGGCGCGGCCGCTCCACTCTTCTCATCCTCCGGAGGTTCTGCAGCTCTTCTCCTCCGCACCCTGGAAGTCTGACTTCTCCTTGCTCATCACGGAGCTGAAGCAGGTGGTGCGGGATGAAGTTTCGGCCCTCCGCGCGGACTTGTCTTCGCTGGAACAGAGGGTCCTCTCTTTGGAGGACTCCTCTTCCCGCCATCTCCAAGCCACGACACGTGCTCAGCAGGCGAGTGACCGCCACACAGCTTACCTGAGGGAGCTTCGTCGTCGCATTGAGGATTTGGATAACCGGGGCCGCCGGCACAATATACGTGTGCGCGGGGTGCCTGAGTCGGACGCCCCTGAAGACGTCCTGGCGATACTTACCGAGCTGTTTAACGGCCTCCTGAATCGGTCGCCCGATACCCCTATCCCAGTGGACAGGGCACACCGTGCTCTTCGTCCTCGGGGCGGACCGGGTGCACTGCCGAGGGATATCATCTGCCATTTGTCTGACTTTTGCCTGAAGGAAGCTATTATGGCTAAGGCCCGGGAACTCGGGACCTGGCCGCTGCAAGGCCACCAGATCTCCTTCTTTCAGGACCTGTCGGACCTCACCCTGCAGGCGCGGCGGGCCCTGGCGCCGTTGACGTCGGAATTGCGGAGGCTCCAGATCCCATATCGTTGGGGTCATCCCTTTGCCCTGGTGATCAGGTTTGCCAACCGGTCTCTCACCATCAGACACCATCACGATGTCCCTGATGTTCTGCTACACCTTGGCTTGCCGGACCTGCAGATCTCGGATTGGGTCAACATGGATGCGGCCCTCGATGTGTCTTTGCCCTCCCGCCCGCGACCTCAACGGCCTCCTCGCCCTGATCCCACGCGACGGAATTCCCCTCGTGGTGCTCTTGCTCCCGTTCCCTCCTCTCGCCGCCTAGGTGCTATAGAGGAGTAGGTGGTCGTGAGTAACTCTGTTTATTTGTGACTTTGACCTTCTACATTGTACTGTATGCATCACACCACCTGTGCCAGTGTTCCAGACGGATCCGCTGTTGATGTCCCGTTTACCTGCCTGGATCCTCTCCTTGTTGTTGACGCTCCAACTCTGTTTTGTTGGGTTTTGCGGCGATACGGCGTTTTGTGATGCGTTCTATAGTTCTGTATTGATCCCTGGTATGTGTCTTTCAAAGGGTTTTTTTTTTTTTTTTTTTTTTTTTTTTTTCTTTTCGTCTCCACCTTGCCACCTAGTGGCTCCTGCCACATGTGCTTTATCAATCACTACACTTCACCTGTCCTATGCGGTGGCCTGCACTCGATTCTGCTGCCCCACTGGTGGAGTTTGATGGGTGTTTTCTTGTGTTATATTGTGTTTACCGTGTCTGCCACTGTGGGTGCCATGATGGCTTTTTGGTTCCGTATGTGGCCTCCATTGTGCACCATTGCACATTACTACGCACTACACCATTACACACTCCCTCCCTCTTTTATTTAATATATATATATATTTTTATTTCTGTATTTTTTTATTTATTTTTTTATTTTTTTTTTTATTTTTTCTTCTGTCTCCGCCCTGCCACCTAGTGGCTCCTGCCACGTGTGCTTTATCATACGCTACACTTCACCTCTGGTCCGCGATGACCTGTTTGCTGTCCTGTGGGGCGGCCTGCATTCAATTTTCTCCACGCCTGCCCTGTTATTCTACTATCATACTGGTGAAGTTTGATGGGTGTTCTTTGTGCCTTGTGTTATATTATGTTTGCCATGTCTGCCGCTGTGGGTGCCACGATGGCTTCTTGGTTCCTCACGTGGCCTCAATTATGCACCATTGCACATTGCTACGCACTACACCATTACCCGCTACCCCCCCCCTTTTTTTTTTTTTTTTTTTTTTTTTCTCTCCTCGTTCCCACCAATTTTGCACCATCCCACATCTCCTCGTCTGCCCTGTTGTCCTGCTATCACGCTGGTGACGTTTGATGGATTTTTTTTTTTTTTTTTTTTTATTTTTTATTGCCGCTGTGGGTGCCACGGGGGCTTCTTGGTTTTTGACGTGGCCTTAATTATGCACCATTGCACGTTACTACGCACTACATCATTACACACTAACCTCCACCCCCCCCCTTTTTTTTTTTTTTTTTTTTTTTTTCTTCTTCTTATTTCCTACCGACACACCACTGCTCTTCTTCTCCTCTGTCCATGTCTAGTGATGGGAGTATCACGTGTCGCGTTGGCTGCATAGTTTATTCCTGTACCTACCTGCCTGTGCCGGCGTAGACACATTTGTGCACCATTCCACGCTCCCTCTCATGGGGTTTTTTTTTTTTTTTTTTTTTTTTTTTTTTTTTTTTCCCGTGTGTCTGTTCGCAGTGCCTCTGCGGTGCTTGTCCACTGTGACGACGCCCGATCACTGCTTCATCGTCACACTTGTGCTGATCTGCCCCGACACTATGTTTCGGTACATATGGATGCCGATATTCATTATTTATTCTTCTCCTATTGATGTGTTATTGGGGGGGGGGGGGGTTGTGCTCTTACTAATGTTGCCTGGTCTTGTACGTGCCCTACTTGGAGGTACTGGGGACTCTGCGGCCTCCCACCCAGCTCTGCTGCCTCTGAGACTCTTTTCGCCCTTTTGGTGTCGCTAACGCGCCTATGTGCAGCCCCCCCCTCCCCCTTTTTTTTTTTTTTTTTTTTTTTTGGGCCACACAGGCCAGACCTGGGTCTCTGTCTGGGGCCGGGCTTGCTGGGGGTTCTGGAGCTTCCCTTCCGTGCCTCCTCCCATGTCTCACGCCGTTCCTGTCTGGCGGCATTATGCACTTATGTATACTTGGTGTATTGTGCTTTACTCATGTATATTGCTCTTTTTGTAACAATGTGGATACGCTTGTGTACCATTACTCTCTACTTCACACTTATGTTTCTACTGCCGACGGGTGTCGCCGCACGGGTGGTTTACTCCTGTATATGGGCTCTGCCCTTTTCCTTGTCACATCGTGGATACACTTGTTCCACATTACACTTTACTTCACACTTATGTTTCTACTGCTGACGGGTGTCACCGCACGGGTGGTTTACTCCTGTATATGGGCTCTGCCCTTTTCCTTGTAACACCGTGGGTACACCTGTTCCTCGTTACACTCTATTTCGCACTTTTGTCTCTGCTGACGATGGGTGTATCTTGACGAACAGGTGGTTTCCTCCTGTATATGGGCTCTGCCCTCTTCCTTGTCCCAGCGTGGATACACTTGTGCACCCTTCCCTCTGCCTCTCATACACCACCCCCCCCCTTTTTTTTTTTTTTTTTTTTTTCTTTTCCTCCCCTTATCTCTTCTATGCTGTTTGGTCGCCTCTAGTCGGTGCGCCCTCTCACTCTTGCTATTCTCCTGTTTAGATTTTCTCTAACTCTGTGTTATTGTACGCTGCGAGCGGCGGCTCGCGTTTAACTGGTTCTTTTTACGGTTCTTGTTTGTTCTTGATTGCGGCTCTACCCCTTCGGTTGTGGTAGACCCTTCCCCTACACAGTGACGCCATTGGTTGCCAGGCAGTGGTCCCTGGCAGGCGTAGTTTGTGTCTAATTTGTCCCCTTTTCCTTTCCCCCTCGTCTCCGTTCCTTTCCCCCTTTCCTTTCCGGTCCTGTCCTAATTTTTCTCCCTCTTCCTCCTCCTAGTCCCTCCTCCTCTCCTCCCCCCCTTTTTTTTTTTTTTTTTTTCTCCTTTCTTTCTTTCCTTCTTTCTTTCTTCCTTTTTTTTTTTTTTTTTTTTTTCTTTTTCTTTTTTCTTTTCCATTTCTTGTTTTGCTCCTCTTTGCACTATGTCGCCTCCGGCGCCTGGCGAGCTGACTCTTCTCTCTATCAATGCCCGTGGTCTGAACACCCCTGAGAAGCGTTCCACCCTTTTTCGGGAGCTCAGAAAGCAGCGGATTGATGTCGCGTTTGTGCAGGAAACTCACTTTTTTGAGCCTAAGGCCCCACGGCTTCACAGCCGGTTGTACCCTACTGTGTTCCTGAGTAACAACCCTATCGCTAAAACTAAGGGAGTGGCAGTGCTTTTTTCCAATCGAGTTCCTTTCCAGGTGCTGGATTCCCGGGTGGACCCAGAGGGGCGATTTTTGCTAGTGAAAGGTACGATTTTGCAACAGGTCTACACCTTTGCCAACGTCTACCTGCCTAATCGGGGGCAACATGTCGCCCTACGTGCTATTCTTCGTGAGCTTGATAGATTTCAGGAGGGGTTGCTGATCCTTGGTGGAGACTTTAATGTGGCTCTGCATCCTGCATTTGATACTTCCGCGGGTGGTACGCGGACCCCTCTTCATGTCACGAAGAGGGTCGTCTCTCTTCTCACGGATCGCAAACTGGTTGACTGTTGGAGGGCCCTCCACCCTGCTGATCGGGATTATACCTTTTTCTCTACGCCCCATCGCTCCTACTCCCGTATTGATTACTTTTTCCTCCCCTGTCACTTCGCTCCACTTTTGCGCCGGTCCACTATCGGGATCTCTACTTGGTCCGATCACGCTCCCCTCTCCATTTCCTTGGCTTCTCCCCTGACTCGTCCTTCTGTTCGCTCTTGGCGCCTTAACGAGTCCATTCTCTCTGATGCGGCGTTTTGCGCTGACACTTCTCAGGTTCTTGAGAATTTCTTTAAAGATAACCTGCTTCCCGAGACCCCCAAGTTGACTGTCTGGGAGGCTCATAAATGCGTGGTTAGGGGGCACTTTATTAGTGCCTGCTCTCTGCGTAAGCGCCGCGAGGTGGAGAAGGTAGAGGATCTCTACCGGCAAATAGCTTTAGCTGAACAGGCTCACAAGGCCTCTCTGTCTAGTACCGATCTTCAGCTTCTTTTGTCCCTCCGCGGCGAACTGGCCACCATCCTTAACTCTAGAATGCAGGGCTCCTTTCTGAAGTCCAGGGCCTTGTTCTATGAACATGCCAATAAGACAGGTAAATACCTGGCTCGGGCGCTTCGTGCGGGTCGGCGAACCACGTATGTTTCTAAACTCCGCTCTCCTGATGGCCTGTCCCGGTCTTTGCCCTCAGACATCACCAAATGCTTTCGGGATTACTATGAGGAGTTGTACAACCTTCGCCCTGCCGCGACCTCCCAACCTCCATCGGGGGTCTCCACAGACCTTCGCTCTTACCTGGATAGGACGATCGGTAGGAAACTGACGGTAGACGAGGCTGCCCTTCTTGACTCTCCGATCTCTTTGCCGGAGGTTATCCTGGCTCTTAAGTCTTCTAAGTCTGGGAAGTGTCCCGGTCCCGATGGGCTCTCCTTGAGATATTATTCGGTGTTTCGTGAGCTTTTGGGTCCCCACTTTGTCGAGGCTTTCAACTCCATCTTGGAGGGGGGTCGCATCCACGATCACACTCTGGCGGCCTCAATCGCCCTTGTACCCAAGGACGGTAAGGATCCTGAGTTGTGTGCCAGCTATCGTCCCATTTCTTTGCTGAACGTTGATCTGAAGCTTTTTGCGAAGATTCTGGCCTCTCGGCTGTCGCCCTTCATGCCTTCTTTGGTCCATCCCGATCAAACTGGTTTCGTGCCCGGCCGGGAGGCTCGGGACAGCACTATCAGGGCCTTGAGCCTTATGCACTATGCGAAGCATACCTCCACTCCGACTCTGCTGTTATCCACCGACGCAGAAAAGGCCTTTGATCGGGTGGACTGGTCTTTCTTGCTGTCCACCCTGTCCCATATGGGTTTTGGCCCTGGCCTGCTCGCTTGGATAGGCTCTTTGTATACCACTCCCTCGGCCCGCGTTCGAGTCAATGGTTCCCTCTCCGATCCTTTCTATATCCGAAATGGGACTCGTCAGGGCTGCCCGCTCTCCCCGCTTCTATTTGTGCTCGCTTTAGAACCGTTCCTTCAGGCCGTTAGGATGCACCCAGATATCAGTGGGCTTCAGGTTGGGGGGACTCATCACAAAGTTCTGGGCTACGCTGACGACCTTTTGTTTGTCGTCACGCGGCCCTGCGTCACCCTCCCCAATCTTCTTCGAGAATTTTCGGTCTATGGTAAGCTTACCAACTTCAAAATCAATGCCTCCAAATCTGAGATCCTCAACGTGAATTTGCCCCCTACTGTCGCTTCTCCCTTGACTTCCTCGTTTCCCTTTACTTGGTGTTGCCCCAAGCTTAAATACCTGGGTGTGTGGCTGTCTCCCGATTTCACCCAGCTCTTTTTGTATAACTACTCGCCTCTGCTGACCGTCATTCAGGCTGATCTCCGATCGTGGAAGCGGTTAACGCTCTCCTGGGTTGGCAGGATAAATACGATTAAAATGAATATCATGCCCCGCGTTTTATACCTTTTTCAGACCCTCCCTATTGCTCTCCCGCCTTCCTTTTTTACCTCGCTCCGGACGGCCTTCCTACGATTTGTGTGGAACTCGCGGACCCCCCGGATCCGCTTTTCTACTCTGATTCTACCTAAGCCCCTAGGGGGGCTGGCCTTGCCTTGTCCTCGATCTTATTATAGGGCCTGCCACCTGCTCCGCGTGTTGGAGTGGTATCACTTCCCGGGCCATAAGCAGTGGGTTGAGGTTGAGTCCACTTTACTGGGTTTTCCCGCGAAAGTGCTGCCTTGGCTTTCCATTCCTAAGGCCCGCTGTGCGGCGCTGCCCCACCCTTTTATCTATGCTACCTTGAAGGAGTGGCTTTCCATTATATGGAAGTCCCGGTTGTCTTCTATCCCCTCCCCTCTGACTCCTATTCGGGACAATCCCGATTTTCCGCCTGGGGTGGGTGCCACCCTTTTCCCCTCGTCTCTTTCTGCGGAGGGGTCTGACTTACGCTTTTTTGTGACTGCGGAGGGTCTTAAGCCGTTAAGTCGGCTTGCTACCCGTTCGCCTCCCTCCTTGGCCGACGCTTTCCACTATGCTCAGCTCCGCAGCTTCTTTCGCTCTCTGACCCCGCAGCACAATGTGTTGCGAGCCCTCACGCGGTTTGAGGATCTCTGCGCAGCGCCCTCACTCCCTGCTCATGGTATCTCACGTCTCTATGGCCTGCTCCTTGAGGCCTCCAACCCCGGTCCCCCCCCCGTTTGTAGGGCGGTGGGAGTCTGAGCTTCAGATAGTTCTCTCTTCGGAGCAATGGGGGAAGATTTGTGCCCTCACCCGCCAATGCTCCAGGAGTAACAGAGATCAGGAAATGGCGTATAAGTTGCTTGCTCGGTGGTACCGGCCCCCCTCTGTCACATCCCTTTTTCACCCTGACGTTCCGAACAAATGTTGGCGGTGTGATGCTGCCCCGGGCTCTCTTCTACACTTGTGGTGGCAATGTCCCTGCATTGTCCCTTTCTGGGAATCTATCCATCGCCAGCTAGCTCACTTTACTGATAGAGAGATCCCATTCACGCCAGAATTTTTTCTTCTTCACCACATTCCGTACTCGGCGTCCTGGTTCCGGAAGACCATTGTTCGTCACCTCCTCACGGCAGCTAAGGCTTTGGTTCCCCTGCATTGGGGTGATCCTGCTCCCCCTACTACCAAGGAGTGGATCCTTCGGGTGGAACAGATTCGGGTGTTTGAGGAGTTGTCTCTCTCTGCCACGGGCTCTGCTGAGCGATATCAAAAGATTTGGTACTACTGGTTGGAATTTATGTCTGGCCCCCATGCTCGCTCTCTGCTTACCTAAATCTGCTGCTTTTGCTGTCTCGCCGGTTCTTCTGGTTTCTCCTGTCTTTTCTCTCTTTTCTCTTCCTTTCTCTTCCTTTTTTTTTTTTTTTTTTTCTTTTCTTTTCTTCTTCTTCTTCTCCCCCCTCCTACCTCCCCTTCTATGTCTCTGCTGCTCCATGGTCAGGCCTTCTGGTTTTTTCTCATACACTTGAGTCGCTGGTCTTCGGTCTTGTCTCATGGTCCGGTTATGCTGCTTCCGCCACCCTGCGGTTGCTGCCTCGTTTTCCTACTTTCACCCTTTTGCCTCAAACACGTTCCACTCCACATGGTGTCCACCTGCCCTGCTGCTCTGGGGCCTGTGTTACCATTTGCCTGTGTGCTTTTGGTTCTCTCCATGCCGTATCCTCTTTTTATGGGATGTGCACCTGGTCCCTTGTGCCGTTGGTTTTATGTGTATCATTCCGTGTGGTACTGTTCTTGTATCTCATTATGGACCGTATTTTGTTCCGCGATGACGTGTTGGAAACCATTTCTGTGATTTGCTGTGATGCTATCTGTGCTCCCCCCCCCCTTTTTCCTTTCTGTATCCCTCCCTCCGTTGTTTGAAAATCCAATAAAAATTTGATTTACCCTAAAATTTAGCATGACACAGAAAAGCAGTGGGTTTGGCCAGTAAACTTGACAAAATTACAGTTACATCTAGAATATTGTGTGGAAATGTTAAGACGGGTTTTAAATATTGCTGATGTTTCATACAATAATCCAACAGTTTGAGGGTTAAATGACAGAACGATATCATGTCACGCAGGCTTTATAACCTTTGCTGTTTAGGGAAAAGTAGAGAGAAATTAAAGTTGTCAACCTCAATGAAGGAATCAGAAATAGAATTTACCCAGGGACTAACCTGATTATTCAGAAGAGATGAATAAAATGTCAGACTAATTTTATTCTTTGATTGCAATCTTGATGAAAAGAACATCGATGTGGTGTGTAATTAACATCGTCTCACCTTTTAAACCAAATGTGTTACCCAATTCATATTTTCTAAAATTGGATAAGACCAAATGATAGCTACTTATAAATGACTACTTGGTGGTATGGAGCTAATCAAAATCTGACAAGTTTTTCGGCCCACAAGTGATACTGCATGAGTTAAAATACATTTTAATTAGATAGGTAGGGTTTACTATGAGCATCAAATCAGGTTAGAATTTCCAGGTTACATTACTGACTGAAGTAACACATCCTTTTAGGTATACCAGATGGACTAATAAATGTGGGACAGCACAAGGCTGCCTATCTTGATATTTTATGCTTTAATTTGGAAATCAAAATTAAAAAACTGAATATATTAAAAATACACGTGATAGAGTCCCAGGGTACCTGTTACAGAGGGTGTGTTTTTCCTGTAGATTCCCAAATTCTGCAGTGAATGTAAACTGATTAGCCCCAGGGATTTGCAAAGAGCAAAATAGTTATTTATTGTTTATTTTACTCTGGGCATTTTTGGGTCCCTGTGTAGACTAGTGCTTTCTGATGAACGTGTGAACTTTATTTTTAACATATTTTTGCCAATTTTGCACGTTTGTAGGAAACTCAAAAAACAAATGGCAATCCAAATGAAAGATTTGTCCCCTTGTTTGTCATCTCTTCCCCCCAACACATTTTCTGGGATGGTCACCATTTAATTAGAAGAGGTTGCTTTTGTTGGGATCAGACACTCTTAAACAAGCTGTTATTGGTATTTCGGCAATGTTCATAGAAAATGTGGTTAGGGTTCAATTTGTTGAGCTCAGGGGTTCTGGGAGTGAATGTGGATAGCGGGCAACGAATTTCCGCCGTACCGATGCGCAGGGAAGAAATTTGTTTGCACATGTCTCATAATCAATTCATTTTTAGGAACATAATAATGTGATAAAACAAAGTTTTGCAGTTTGAGTCTTAGTTTTTACTATTAGAAAGGAAAGCGACAGTACATTTATGAGTTTAGATATCTACAGTTCCGGCCAAAGAAATAGAAAAACCTGCAGCATCTGGGTGCCTGCAGTATTCTTGGAACAAATAAGAAACCTCTGTCACTCACAAGACACATAAAAGATTGTTCTGATTTAAGAGATCCATAAACACAGATAAGTACTGTCATCTGCTTGCCTTTTCTCTCCTCCTTTAATAAACCCTGGCATTTTATACATGGAGGAGAGAAAACATTAATAATACTGTCACCTTTTCACAACTGTTGAGAGAAGTTCCCGAAGCTTTAGATTTTGCACTTGCTGGAAGTTTAAGTAGTTAATCTCATCAAAGACTGTTGAGCTAAAGCCTTTTTTAAGGGCGATCTCATGCAGAGAATACAATACAACAAAATGGGTGAAGTTGAGCATATAGAGGTAAATTCAAGGTCTTTGATGTATAATAGCTGTGTCTGAACTGTTTCCTTTTTGATATTTCCCTCTGAATCAGAAACAAAAATAAACATTGAAACAAACCTTGGAATAGAAATATGCCCAATTAAATTAGAACACTTAGAAAAATAACATGCTTTCTAATGTTGAAAGAAACATTGTGTTTTATGTTAGGAATGGGAATGCAACATTTGATAACCTGTGTATTGTTTTTTTTTTTTAAGGATGGGACAGGTACCCAGCTTTTTGAGTGGATGATCTTGAAGTGACATGATGATGCCCAGGTCATGTAAGTTACTGATGTTGACATGTAGGTAAGTAATAGGCACGTGTTTTATTGCAACATACAATTATTGCAGGTTGGAGATGCGCATGAAACTTGTTTCCTAAAGGATTTTGTCTATGACTGCCAGTTCAGTCACAGTCAAATTCTGGTAGTCACACACACGATACATAATACACTGATCAGCCATAACATCATGACCACTGACAGGTGAAGTGAATACCACTGATAATCTTGTTATCATGGCACCTGTCAATGGGTTGGATATATTAGGTAGCCAGTGAACATTTCGTCCTCAAAGTTGATGTGTAGATGACTGGGTCAGAACATCTCCAAAAATACAGCTCTTTTGGGTTGTTTCTGGTTTGCAGTGGTTTTCACTATAAAAAGTGGTCCAAGGAAGGAAAAGTCATGAACCAGTGTCAAGGCTCATTGATGCACATGGGGGTCAAGGCTTTTCCGTGTGGTCAAATCTAACAGATGAGCTACTGTAGCTCACATTGCTGAAAAAGTTAATGCTGGTTCAGCTCTGTCCACTGCTGAAAGTGCCTAAAATAGGCACGTGAGCATAATAACTGGACCACAGAGCAATGGAAGGTGGCTTGGTCTAATGAATCACATTTTCTTTTACATCACATGTATGGCTAGATGCGTTGTTTACCTGGAGAACACAAGGCACCAGGATACACTAGGTAGTGTGATGCTTTGGGCAATGTTCTGCTGGGAAACCTTGGGTCCTGCCACTCATGCGGATATTGCTTTGACACGTAACACCTACCAAATCATTGTTGCAGACCATGTACACACATTCATGATCATGTTATTTCCTGATGGAATTTGCCTCTTCCAGCAGGATAATGCCCCATGCCACAAAAAACAAAATGGTTTAGGAATGATTTCAGGAACACAACAATGAGTACAAGGTTGTCAGGGTCCTACCTCACTCCCCCGTCGACGGCACAGGTTTTCCCCCGATGGTGGGGTCGCGGGACGCCCGGGACTTCGTTCGCGTACCACGCGGCTCCGTTGTACGCGACCGCGAGCCACGCGGTCGCGGCTTACTACGGCCTACGACAGGCCGCATCCCCGGACTCCAGTGCGGCGGATACCGCACGGGAGAAACGCCACACGTGGAGGGATGGCGGGGAGGCGTGGTCAGCGCCTCCAGTAATGATTTACTCCTGGTCAGGGGCGGGACAAGTAGTGATTGACAGTCACTACTCCATTGTACATACCGAGGAGGGGAGGGGTCTCTGTTATTGTTGGGGAGGAGCTGACTTCTAGAGGGCTATTTAAACCCACAGCTTCTAGGTCTCATTACTTGATTGTTCAAGTCTCTACCTACCTGTTTTGCTGATACCCGTGCTACACTTGTATGCTGATACCCCTTTATTGGATTTACTGGACTTTTGACCTCGGCTTGTTTATGGACTTTGATATACCTCTCCTACCCTTGATCTTGGCTTGTTTAATGGACTTTGCTATACATCACCTGCCCTTGACCTCAGGATTGCTACACGGTACAGTTTATGCCTTTTTCTATTCTGTGGAATAAACTTGCTGATATTCCTGATATTGCCTGTTTGCCTCTATTGCACATCTGGTGCCTCACTGCGCTACGCTCCAAACCCCGCATACCCTACAAAACAATCAAGTCAATATGGAGCCTGCAGGAGTCACTGATGCCATACTCACCCTCACCCAACAGATAGCTGCCTTGGCTCATACCGTGCAAGGAATGCAAGAGAACCAACAGACACTAAGGGCAGAAGTGCGAGCCTTACAAGCAGGACCACCTGCAGAAGCACCTGCACCCCTACCCGCTGTCGTCCCTCCTGTGGTAGAAGCCATGGCTGTTCAAGCACCTGAACCCCAAGTATCTTTACCCGAACGCTTCTCAGGAGACCGCTCTAAGTATAGAACCTTCATCACGTCATGTGAGTTACTGTTTGTTCTCAAACCAAGAACATATGCTACTGACTTTATTAAAGTGAGGACTGTTATCTCCCTACTCACGGGAGCCCCTATGACCTGGGCTCATCATCTGCTACAGGTGAACCACCCGTCTCTTCATGATTGGAATGATTTTCGTCAGGCTTTGAATTCGCTTTATGATGACCCCCACAGAACCTCCACAGCTGAAACCACATTAAGGTCCTTAAAACAAGGAAGGAGGCCAGTTGAGGACTATATATCTGATTTTCGAGGAGTAGCTTTAGAGACTCAATGGAATGAACCAGCTCTCGTTAACCAGTTTCGCCTGGGCCTGTCAGAGCACCTGAAGGACGAATTAGCAAGAGTTGGTGTACCAGAAACCATGGAAGACTTGATTCACCTGGTCACTCAGGTGGACCGCCGACTCCGTGAACGACGCCTAGAACGCTCCAATACAGCAGTTCCTTCTCCTCGTTATACTCCATCTGTTACCTCCACCAACGCTCCGGCTCCTGATAACACAGTGGAACCCATGCAGATTGGACTCGCTCGTGGTCCTTTAACACCCGCTGAGAAAGAAAGGAGGAGGAGTGCCAACCTATGCCTCTATTGCGGTGGCCCGGGTCATACTGCTTACACCTGCTCAGTACTAGCCTCCAGAGGTAAGCCGACCCCGCCTCTATCTCCTTGTATATCTGCTGTGTTCCTAGGAAAACTGACCACTCACCTGTCTCTCCCTGTTTCATTACAGTGGGGAGGAAAAAGGATTCGCCATAATGCTTTTATAGACTCTGGAGCAAGTGAGAGCTTCCTGGATATCTCCCTGGCTCAAGCCTTGCACATTCCTACGCAAACCAAAAAGCACCCATTAACTATTCGCCTCGTGGATGGGAGTCCCATCCAATCAGGACCAGTCACCAAAGAAACTAAACCCATCTCCATCACGGTCGGGACCGGACATCAAGAACACCTTTGTTTCAATCTGGTACAATCACCCATGTTCCCTGTCATTTTGGGACTACCCTGGCTTCGCACCCATAATCCCCACATTAATTGGGCCACAGGTGAAGTGACCTTTTCATCAGACTTTTGTATGAAATACTGCCGTCCTTCTTCACGCATGGAATATGTACACACCATTTTTTCTGCCGTTTCCACCCCAGAAATACCCGCTCCTTATCGGTCCTTCACAAAAGTGTTTGACAAAAAGGAAGCCGAACAACTGCCACCCCACAGGGCATATGACTGCCCCATAGACTTGTTACCTGGTGCGGCAATCCCATTCGGCAGGATATTCCCTTTAGCTGAACCAGAACTGAAGGTGTTAAAAGACTATGTGGAGGATAATCTACGCAAGGGGTTTATCAGGCACTCTACTTCCCCTGCCGGGGCTGGTATCTTTTTCGTTGGAAAAAAAGATGGTGGTGTGAGACCTTGTGTGGACTACCGCGAACTGAATAAAATAACCATCAAAAACAAATATCCGCTTCCTCTGATACCCGAATTAATGGACAGACTTCGTGGGGCAAAAATTTATAGCAAAATTGATTTATTAGGAGCGTATAACCTTGTACGGATGAGAAAAGGTGATGAGTGGAAGACGGCCTTCCGCACACGCTACGGTCACTTCGAGTACAGAGTCATGCCATTTGGACTCTGTAACGCCCCCGCCACGTTTCAACACTTTTTGCATGACATATTCAGAGACTTATTGGATACATGTGTTATCATTTACCTTGACGACATACTCGTGTATTCATCATCCCTCCAGGAACACAGGAAACAGATGGCTCAGGTTCTCACACGTTTACAAGAGAACCATCTCTATGCAAAACTGGAGAAATGCACGTTCGAGACGACCAAGATCGAATATCTTGGATTCATCATCACCCCTGATCAGATCGAGATGGATCCAAAAAAGATTGAAGCCATTCTACAATGGCCAACTCCTACCTCCGTTAAAGCTGTCCAAAGGTTTGTGGGGTTCGCCAACTTTTACAGACGATTCATCAACGGTTTTTCACGGATAATTCAACCCATAACTCAACTGACTAAAAAACAAACACCGTTCCACTGGACTCCACAAGCTCAACATGCGTTCGAACTCCTAAAACAAAGATTCACTAATGCCCCCGTCCTGGTACTACCTGATCCAGAGAAAGCATATTATTTGGAGGTAGATGCCTCCGGGACTGCTGTAGGTGCGGTACTATCCCAAAGACACGGGGAAAAGGAAACACTACACCCCGTCTCCTTCTACTCCAAAAGACTCAGTCCTGCAGAGTGCAACTATTCGGTCGGGGATCGAGAATTGCTTGCCATTAAAATGGCCCTGGAGGAGTGGCGCCACTTGCTAGAAGGAGCCCAACACCCTATAACAGTTTTTACGGATCATCGCAACTTGGAGTACCTCCGTACAGCACGAAGACTGTGTCCCAGACAGGCTCGTTGGGCACTCTTCTTCACCCGATTCCAGTTACATATAACCTACCGTCCTGGTACTCGCAACGGGAAAGCAGATGCCTTGTCACGTCTATATGAGGATCGCGAATCGAACAAGAGTGAAGAAGACACCATTCTTTCGTCAGGCCATTTTCTTTCCCTACAGACCACTCTCCTCCAAGACCTGCAAACACATAGCAGCTCTCTCTCTCCTGTAATTGATAATATCCCTCTGCATTCCGAAAAGGGACTTCTGTTCAAGGACAACCTGGTCTATGTTCCTCCTCCAGTCAGAACCGACGTGTTACAGGCAGCCCATGATCATCCTTTGGCTGGTCATGGAGGCGTACTAAAAACCTTTTCTTTGCTGAACAGAAACTTCTGGTGGCCTAAGATGAAGCAAGATGTCCTCACTTATGTTCGGTCCTGTGACACCTGTGCCAGGGCAAAAGATCCAACGACAAGACCCGCTGGCCTGCTACAACCTTTAGCAATACCCACTAGGCCATGGGAAGACATTACAGTGGACTTTATAGTAGACCTACCCTCGTCACACCAACACAACACCATCATGGTTGTAGTTGACCGTCTCACGAAGATGGCCCATTTTGTTCCTGTCCGCCACTTACCTACAGCTACTGAAACAGCTGATCTGTTTATAACTCACATTTTTCGTCTGCATGGAGTCCCTCGTTCCATTTTATCCGATAGAGGGGTTCAATTCACTTCCAGATTTTGGTCCGCCTTTTGCCACGGTCTCCAACTCCAACGATTGTTGTCCTCGGCCTACCACCCACAAACCAACGGGCAGACCGAAAGGGTTAATCGAGTCCTAGAACAATACCTCCGTTGTTACATATCCCATCACCAAGACGATTGGTATCCTATGTTGCCTTTGGCAGAATTCGCCTATAACAACCAAATACACAGTTCCATCAGGATGTCACCATTCAAAGCCAACTATGGCTACGATCCGATGTTTCATGTTAACTTACCTCGTTCCTCTATCGTTCCTCCAGTCACGGATCGCCTCCAACTTCTTCAGCAGGGATTTCTTACCTTACAACGTCATCTTCGGAAGGCGCAACAGGACTACAAACGACATGCAGATAAAAGGAGAAAACCAGCACCGACATACCAAGTGGGTGATAAGGTGTGGCTTTCATCCTCACACATTAAACTCCCAGGACCCGCAAAAAAACTCAACCCTAAATTTTTAGGTCCTTTTACCATTACGGCGGTGTATGGTCCGACAGCAGTCCGTCTGGAACTCCCCGCTACTTGGCGCATACACCCTACTTTTCATGTGTCGCTCCTCAAACGATGGATTCCTGATCCCTATCGTAGAAGTCCACAGACTCCTCCACCCCCAATCACTGTGCAGGGGTCGGAGGAATACGAGGTAGACAGCATCCTGGACTCACGCATAAGGTACGGAAGGCTAGAATACTTAGTGAGTTGGAAAGGATACAATCCCGAGGAACGTACTTGGGAACCTGCAACACATGTGCACGCCCCCGCCAAGGTGCGTACGTTTCATATGACACACCCTGGCAAACCATCTCCAGAATGCCCCCGGAGGTCGCGTATACGGGGGGGGTCCTGTCAGGGTCCTACCTCACTCCCCCGTCGACGGCACAGGTTTTCCCCCGATGGTGGGGTCGCGGGACGCCCGGGACTTCGTCCGCGTACCACGCGGCTCCGTTGTACGCGACCGCGAGCCACGCGGTCGCGGCTTACTACGGCCTACGACAGGCCGCATCCCCGGACTCCAGTGCGGCGGATACCGCACGGGAGAAACGCCACACGTGGAGGGATGGCGGGGAGGCGTGGTCAGCGCCTCCAGTAATGATTTACTCCTGGTCAGGGGCGGGACAAGTAGTGATTGACAGTCACTACTCCATTGTACATACCGAGGAGGGGAGGGGTCTCTGTTATTGTTGGGGAGGAGCTGACTTCTAGAGGGCTATTTAAACCCACAGCTTCTAGGTCTCATTACTTGATTGTTCAAGTCTCTACCTACCTGTTTTGCTGATACCCGTGCTACACTTGTATGCTGATACCCCTTTATTGGATTTACTGGACTTTTGACCTCGGCTTGTTTATGGACTTTGATATACCTCTCCTACCCTTGATCTTGGCTTGTTTAATGGACTTTGCTATACATCACCTGCCCTTGACCTCAGGATTGCTACACGGTACAGTTTATGCCTTTTTCTATTCTGTGGAATAAACTTGCTGATATTCCTGATATTGCCTGTTTGCCTCTATTGCACATCTGGTGCCTCACTGCGCTACGCTCCAAACCCCGCATACCCTACAAAGGTGTTGACTTGGCTTTCAAATTCCCCAGACCTCAATCCAATCGAGCATCTGTGGGATGTGATAGACAAACAAGTCCGATCCAAGGAGGCCCCACCTCGCAATTTACAAGACTTAAAGGATTTGCTGCTAACATCTTGGTATCACAGCACTGCTTCAGAGGTCTAGTGGAGTCCATGCCTCGATGGGTATGGGGTGTATTGGTGGGAAAAGAGGGACCTACACAATATTAGGCAGGTAGTCATAATGTTATGGTTCATCTGTGTATATATATGTCATACATAACACTGGTATCTGGTGGCCATACTTGAGGAACTCTACACACGAGTGGCTTGGGAGCAGAAACAATTTTGGAAAAGTCGAAGAGACAGCCCAAAGAGACTCCATCCCTACTATCATTAACTTTATATGAAGAACAACAATAATTTAATGCTTACAAATACAAATATGTGTATAGATAGATAGATAGATAGATAGATAGATAGATAGATAGATAGATAGATAGATAGATAGACAGATGATGTATGCATTTGCATTATTTTTGAGAGAAATATTTGCAATGAGGGAAACAATAGGTTTCATTATAACATTGGCCACTGCCCTTCTAGAGTACATTTACCACAATGGAGTTGTAATGTGGTTGCTGTCTTATGAAGAAAGAGCCAGGGAGACAGACGTCTCGTTAACAAACAATAATACGAGAGATGTATGAGATGTATTATGGTAAACAAGTCCTGAGTGCATGAGGAAAATATTTCAAATTTTTGGAACACATTGTCAATTATGGGAATAGATAACTAAAATATTTTAAAATGCACACTTTTGGTAAAATTTATGCACATAATTTAGTCCTGCCTACATACATTTACTAAAAGGAGACTGCAACAGAAAGGATTCAAAATGTAAATCTTTTCTAATCGCTTTTTTATCTATATACCCCACTGGCTCTATTATACATTTTAAAAGGGAAATAACTATATCATAGCCTGATGAGCCATTTGGACTGTATATATATATATATATATATATATATATATATATATATATATACACACACAGAGGAGGAGAGCCAACTTAGCCGAAAGTTCACGCAAGGACAAAGCGTCGTTAGCCGGCCAAGATTCCACAAACCCCAGAACGAGAGAAATATCCCAAAGGGTCAAAAACCTAGCAAGGTGGATCCCACGAAGCAGACAGCAAACGGTCGGATCCTTACCTACCTACACTAACCCATCTACAGGAACATGGGCAGCGGAGATGGGCGACCGACCCACACTGAGGTAACGATATAACTTACCCTAAGAGAAAAAGTGAGCGAGGAAATTCAGGATCATCACCACAGGTTCCGTAAAGGGATCCACCTGGATCCACACACCAGTGCTGCCAGGATCTCCACGCCTGTAGATAGGATCATCTAGTACCCCGAGCCCAGGAATCCCAGAGAAGATTTCGAGCTTCTTGTGATAAGCCTGAGAAACCCCAGGAACCCCGGAAACTGTCCAGGCCACTAAGGAAAACTGGCCGTGGAGAATCAGCGGGTGAGGGTTGCCCTCCGGATCCAGGAGAAGATTGCAATGGAGGGAGCAAAAGTGGGTCTGCACACGACATCTCTAGTAACAGAGGGAACCACGGCTGCATTTTCCATAAGGGGGTGATCAGCAGCAGCGTGACCTGTCGTCTGCTCACCTGGTGTAGGGTCCGGAGAATCATCGAGAAGGGTGAAAATGCGTACGTCCCCGAGGCAGGCCAAACTTGAAGGAAAGCGTCCACCGCCATAGAGAGAGGGTCTGGAAGCCAGATGAAGAACTCCGGCAACTGATGATTGGCCTGGACGCGAAGAGATCCAAGGTCAGTGGGCCTCGAATGCGATCAAGAGTTTTGAAGACCTCGGGAAGAAGACACCAATCGCTGACGTCCCTCCAATGCCTGGAGAACCAATCCGCTACCATATCGTAGGCCTCGGGCACTCCGTGCAAAGTTTCTGGCGTGCCTCCTTTTCCAGCGGGCAACACAGTCAGAACTACAGTAATTCGGCAACATGTGCAGAGGGAGACCATTTGGGTGATCTCGGGTGACGTAAGACCCATGGGTCAAACATGGAGAGGTAGAGGATTGCAGGTCTGTCGCCGTCTCTTAAGACTGAGATAGAACGGGGGGGGGGAGAAACAGGCCTGGAGGCCATAATCATACATTCATCCACAGATGGAGCAACAGCTCCCCGTAAGCCGTTTTATTAAAGACATGAAATTACGCCAGGCAGTAAGGCCTACCCACAAGGGGTTAACAGCAACAATAAAAGACCAGCTGGGACATACAACTTAAATTGACAACATCAGAGAATGGGGAATATCTTAAAGTAAGTTGTATGAATGAGTGTACATAGTCCCTTTAAACTTAAACATATTTATAAAATTGAATTTCCTTAGTTTGGGGACTTAACCCCAAATAACCCAAACAGCAGTCACCAATTGAATAAAAATACAATAATAATGCAATAATAATGCAATAATAAAGAAATACAATAGATATAATCCAAACTAGCCGCACAGAGTAGCACGCTAGAATGGAGGGTGCTCACCTGGAGGCCAGCAGCAAAGAAGAGGAAGTGGGTTTTGGAGTGATATTCATGGACTTTTCCTGTATCCTGATTGGTTGTTTTCTTATTAACATGTTAACTGTTTATTTGCTGCTGGAGGTTTGTGTTACGCGTTCGGCCGCGACTCACTCTCCAGATGCCCACGCCGGCTCGCCGGACGCCGGCAGCCCCACCTCCATTCCACACGCGCGTTACCACGCTACTGCGGCACTTACCTCGGCCACCGCTGGTTCCCCTAACGTCGGCGGCTCCACCTCTGGTCCTCTCGCGCGTTGTCGCCGCGGTTCCACCTCTGCCGCCGCCGCTGTCACTCGGGAGGCTTGCGGTCCTGCCTCCTCGGGCACACACGCCCGTTCACGCTGCAGGCGCGTCACCGCGTCCTCCACGCGCACACGCCGGGAACACGGCGGAGATGCGCCATCTAGTGGTGGTATCAGCCAACGCACCTGATTTCAATTTAGGGCGCGACGCACGCTACGGCGCGGCCTATGACGTGAGTGTTTCCTTTTCTATTTAAACCACATTTGTTTGTTCGGTCTTTGCCCGTTCTAAGTGTTTTTGCTGTGGGTGTGCTATATCTTGTTCTGTCTATTTTGCCTTGTGTACCGACCTTGCCTGTTTATTTGACCACGTATCTTATCCGCCTGCCTACGAACCCGGACCTGTTTACCGCTTTTGCACCTGATCTACCTGCCCTGACCTCGGATTGTTTTTGACCTTGCTGCCTGCTGTTGCCCTCGACCTCGGACTGTGTACTGGACTTTCTCTAGCTGTGCTTACCTGCTTTGTTGGATCCACCTCGTATACCAGACCGTAACAGTTTGGAGTAAAGAAGTTATGCAAATATGAAGCCTCCTGTCTTGCCATAAAATTACTTTAAGACATGTAATAAAAAAAATTAGAACTGATATGAGACCATTTAAGATAACTTTAAAGATCTCTAAATCTATCTACTTTTGTGGCACGTCATTAGACTCATGAAGCTACATTAGTGTGAGTAACTGCTATAAGCTAAGGCAAAAAAATGCTAATTATATAGCAAAACCATAGTATATTTGGAATTTACAGAATATATATATATATATATATACACACACACATTTTTTTGGTGACATTTATCTCAGTTCATTCTGTACTTGTTTTCATTTTTTCAAGCTGGCAGCATCTTCCAACATTGTATTTGTGGAATTTAGTATGTTTGGAATGGACGGTAACCAGAAATGACATTGTTTGCAGTGCCAGTGACCTGTGGAAACGTGGTTTTGGCTGCATGTCTACATATAAAAAGCAAATTAGTACGTGTGAAATGCCTCTTAGAAATTTTCTGAACAATGCTACTTTCAGAACAAGCAATTTTTATTTTGTGAATGTGGAATGAGGGTAGATAAGTATATGGCACATACAACAAGCAGTTGTATGTGTGTCATCATGTTTGCTCTCATTTTAGAGAACTTTTGCTTTTATAGGTATTCTGGAGAGCAGAAGGGTATGTGAAGCTTAAATCATGCCTTCTCTCACACCATTCCCATGCCCAGGGAGATGGGGAGTTAACTATAATGAATAAAAAAACTATGGGGTAGCAAATTGAATGCCCTCCTTGTTATTATGAGTTTTAGAGTTTATTGGCTCTGTGGCAACTCTCTCTTAACACTGCTACTTATAGTCAGTGGGGATAAAAGATGCGGCACAGCAAAACCACTGAAAAACCTAGATGAAAATGTATCTATGAAATTACTACTGAATGCATCATCTGTGAAGGGGTGGATCAAGGTCAGATCCAAGGTCAATCAATTTAGGGTTTTTTTGTCCGTTGGACCTAACTACTGGATATGTGCATTATGGAACACAAGACTGCACATATCCTGCTCATGTCACACCGAGATAATACATACATGGAGCAAATGACACCCAAATTCATTGTTTCTGTTCATGTTAGGATGTTCAGGATGAATTCAAGAAGGAGAAATCTGAGGTAATTACTCACAATAGGATACTAATTGGATGGTTCTTGATATTAAATTAAAAGTAAAATTTCACGCCTAGCTGACACTGTTGATTAGAGAACAAACCTGAATGGGAAAATACATCAACAAAATGGGGAGATTTTTCAGCAGTTGGAACATGTATCAGTGCTCACAGAATTTTTCTAGTACCCTGGAATAAGCATGGAGCTGCCACAGAAACAACAACAATAATGATGCATCTGCCTTCCTGCTGTACAATTTAATAGTGGAGGAAATGCAATTTGTTGTCTCTGCTCTAGAGAGCTGATGTATTATGAACAGACTTTCAGACACGAAACAGGCAATCAATGTATTTTGCACAAATGGAAGATGGTTTTTAAAATATTTATCACATTATGGATGAAAGACTTCGAAGTCAATCGTATGTAATATTTAAAGTAGCGATAATGAATCAACCAAGATGCATAATCCATGAAAACCGTACATAATTTAATAAAACGTTTCTCAAACATTTTTGTGTGGTGACATTTAAGTCTCTTTGTATCCAATGGTTGTCCACAGGCCAAAAATCAGTTATAACTGTTTTAATATGTGTTTCTCTATTTTCTTCAATACAAATCATTTTTGAGTTTGCTTAAATATTTGCTTTCAAAGGTTTATTTCGGGCTATGTGATTCATTAATAAGTCTGAATAAAAATCCAATATGCCACAGTAATGGTTTCTTAAATGTATCAGTATATATACACTCACTGGACACTTTATTTGGTACACCTGTTCAATTGCTTGTTAACACAAATAGCTAATCAGCCAATCACATGGCAGTAACTCAATGCATTTAGGCATGTAGACATAGTCAAGAGAACTTGGTGAAGTTCAAACCGAACATCAAAATGGGGAAGAATGGGGATTTAAGTGACTTTGAATGGGGCATGGTTGTTGGTGCCAGACGGGGTGGTCTGAGTATTTCAGAAACTGCTGATCTACTGGGATTTTCATGCACAACCATCTCTAGGGTTTACAGAGAATGGTCCGAGAACGGCAGCTGTGTGGACGAGGAGAATGGGCAGACTGGTTCAAGATGACAGAAAGTCAACAGTAGCTTTCTATTATCTATGTTCACAACTTCACAATGTAAAGGTTATATAGGCATCAGGGCCTTTAATTTTTTTTTTACCTAAAATACCTTAGTACACTTCCCAAGACATTTACAAACTAGCATTCAGATTCCTTTATGATAGAAAGTAATGAAGCAATCATAAGAAACATCTTATTAAAATTTGCATTGTTACAGTTTACAGATTTCTGTTTTTGCAGAACTTCTCATCAGCATTATTATTATTCTGATTGAAAATAATGCCTGAGCATTTTGGTATACAAGTAAAATGACCACGTTTATGTTAACAAGCTAAGGTTTTAAAGGCCTGTCTTCGCACTGTTGTGCACTTTGTAAGCTTATTCATTAAAGTAGAAATGCATTCTTTTAGGACCATATCCCCAATTAATTAGAATGTTAATTTCATTGTCTACTGACTCCTTAATGTCTTTTCATCACAATTTAAATTATTCTCAAATATGAACAAATTGGATGCTAATTGCTTGAACCTTGCTGATCCATGTTTCAGATTAATGTCCTTGCTATTAGATTGGCCTGTGATAAATTAAGAGAACTACCGGTATATCTCATTTGCTCATAACAACAAAATTCATTTTACAAAACAGATAACTACCACATCTCCCCATTTTACAGCCTGCAGTAAAGCAATATGAGCATGTTTTTCATTAATGGTAATCATATTCTTAGTCTATTGCAGCATTTTTCCCCTTTGCATTCTACATGTACTGAACTTCATCCTCTGAAGACATGGTTAACCCCTTAAGGACCAGGCTGTGTTTTACCTTTTGTACCATTGGGACCAAGGCTGTTTTAACACTTTTGCGGTGTTCGTGTTTAGATGTAATTTTCTCTTCACTCATTTAGTGAACCCACACAAATTGTATGTTGTTTTTTTCAGCACAAGAAGGGCTTTCTTCAGATACCATTGTTTTAATCATATTATCTAATTTCCCATAAAAAAAATAATAAAATATGATGAAAAATGTAAAAAAACCCCACAATTTCTGACTTTTACCCCAAAAATCTTTTACTCATCCAAAAAAGCTAATGAAAAAACCTACTAAATATATTCTACTATTTGTCCTGAGTTTAGAAATACCCAATGTTTTTATGTTTTTTTGCTTTTTTCTGCACATTATGGAGCATTAAGTACAAGTAGCGTTTTGCTATTTCAAAACCATTTTTTCCAAATCTGGTAATTCTTCCCCCCATGTGCCATTTCGGGTATCTTTGAAGCCGGCCAATGCAATTTACCCCATCAAATCATATATTTTTGAAAACTAGACACCCCAAGGTATTTCAAATGCTACAATTTTAACTCTTTCCATGCACTAATTCTACCATCAGCCTTTGTCAAACTTTGTGGTAGTAATTTATTTTGTGTTTTTTTATCGCTACAATTGCTCTTCAGGTATGGATTTACAGCTCCTGGTATACATCACTTTCAAACAACACCCCAATATGTGTTCAGCAACATCTCCCGAGTACAGTGATACCCCTCATGCATGGGTTTGTTGGGTTGTTTGGGAGGTAAAACGCCACATTTAGGAAGTGCACATTTTTTAACTTGGAACTTTTACCTCTGGTCATTCTGCCCCCATGTCCTAATAGGACCATCTTTGAAGCCGGCTAATTCAATTTACCCCATCAAACCATATATTTTTGAAAACTAGACACCCCAAGGTATTTCAAATGCTAGTATTTTAACCCTTTCCATGCATGAGATTCTACCACCAGCCTTTGCCACACTTTGTGTTAGTATTTTTTTGGTATTTTTTTTTACACAAATTGTACTTTGGGTATACATTTATAGCTCCAGGTATACGTCACTATCAAACAACACCCTAATATGTGTTCAACAACATCTCTCGAGTACAGTGATACCACCCATGCATGGGTTTGACTGCTGTTTGGGGTTAAAAGGCCACATTTGGGAAGTGCGCTTTTTTCCCCCTATTTTGGTCAGTCTGTGCCTATGCCCTATCTTTGAGCCTGGCCACTACAATTTACCTCATAAAACCATATATTTTTGAAAACTAGACACCCCAAGGTACTTAAAATGGTAGTATTTAACCCTTTCCATGCATCAGATTCTACCACCAGCCTTTGCCACACTTTGTGGTAGTATTTTTTTTTGTATTTTTTTCACACAAATTGTACTTTGGGTATAAATTTATAGCTCTAGGTATACGTCACTATCAAACAACACCCTAATATGTGTTCAGGAACATCTCCCGAGTTCAGTCATACCCCACATGTATGGGTTTGTCTGGTGTTTGGGGTTAAAATGCCACATTTTGGAAGTGCGCTTTTTTTCCCCCCATTTCGGTCAGTCTGTGCCTATGCCCTATCTTTGAGCCCGGCCACTCCAATTTACCCCATCAAACCATTAGTTTTTTTTTAAATTAGACACCCCTTGGGTATTTGAAATGCTTTTATTTAAATTTTTCCATGTCAGGATTTTTGGGAAGATACAGCGCTAATTTTAGCACTTGCTCATAACAATAAACTTTATTTTTTTATTTTATTTATTTTACTCTTTTTGGACTTTTTTTTTACATTTTGCTGGAACTGGATAGTTCCTCTAAAGCATCATAATTTTTAAATGTTACCATGTTTTTTTTAAGCTTTTTCTTTTTTTCCTTTTTTTTAATATTTTTTTTTTTTATAATATTTTACTAATCACATAGTGATTAGAAAGCTGGGCTCCATTGACTTGTATGGTTGAATGCAGTACCTGTATTCAACCTGCAAGTGGAGCCAGAGTTCACTAGAGGGTCTGGAGACCGTCTAGCCAACTTTTAAAACTTTATTATTCTTTTTCCCGGGCCGCCGCCATCTTGCGGATGGCGAAGACAACGTGCAGCTGCGGCTGTGACCGCTCTCCGGAGCGGTCACAGCCCACCCAGAGGTAAGTGTTTGGTGTCGCTGGATGCCTCCTGATCGAGGCATTCCAGCGACACCATTGACGTTTAGGAGGTGATCGTTGATCGCCTCCTAAACGCTTTTAAAACGGGCGTCCGCCGCCATACAATGTATGGCGGCTGTTGACGCCCCGGGGAGGGGCCAGACATGGCCCATCATGCCGATCTCGGTGTTGCTGAATGCCTCGACATCGAGGCATTACAGCAACACCGTTTAAGCTTAGAAAGTGATCGTTGATCACTTTCTAAGCTTGTTTAAGTCCCATGACGTGTCAGGCACGTCATAGGTCGTTAAGTGACCGTTTTGCATGACGTGCCTGACCCGGCAATGGACGTTAAGGGGTTAAGGTATACCTGGGAACTTTTAGGCTCTGGCTACCCGGAGCAGGATGCGGTCAGGACTAACCGCTGAAGTCAGTGGGCATTCCCCCATTTAATGGGGAAATCGCACCATTGACCCAGAAGTTCAAATGTCGACCCGGAGAGTTCCCAGGTATGGGTGAGCGGTAGACATTAATAGGCTCTGTGAAGGACATTGCTAGTATTTGAATGATCTATTACCTGTTTTATGTTTCAATTGCCTTGTACATCTATATACACAATTAGCTTCTTTCTTCATTTCCTCCTCTGGTTACTAAGAAAAACAAATAGAAATGCAGGGCTAATAACAATGGGTTAATTAATGATACCCCCCCTCTCTGATTTCATCTAACCCCTTTTTTAAATCTGAACGGTTTACAGTCTAATTAGCAAGGCTATACACAATGTATAGGATTATAAAATCCCTTGTGCACTGCTGGTGGTTTCCTCTCACTCTGATATTGATTCAGACTTTGGATCTGTCATCTTGGATTAACCCCATGTATGGATTGATTGCTTAAATGGTAGCAATTATATTTCTTTAGAGTAGGATAAAGATTAACTCCTGATTTGACTTACAAGAAATACCTGTGTTAATATTGGATGGATATGTATTTGTTTTATAAGTTTCTTGAATAAATACAATCATCATTGTTACTTACTTCAAAATACATTGTACACCTTCATTTATTCCCTACAAGGCAGGAATTACTATTTAAAACCGGCATCAGTAGTTTTTGGATACAGAGGGGGTTTTAACCATTTCCATCACTAAGGCCATCTTTAATATTGATTGGACCCTGGGGAAGCATTTGCTTTGGCCCTCACATGCTCCCATTATTGTATAGATTAACCCATTGACGACAATTGACGTGCCAGACATGTCATGGAAAGATTTCGAAATAGCAATATGCTACTTGTACTAGAATCTATTTAGCAGTTTTTTTCATTAGATTACACACATACACAGGGTTTGCCCAGATTGGATCCACAGGATTTACCCAGCACACCTACGGTAGTCTCCTCTCATAGTCTGAAGTATTTTCTCAGACAGGTGGTCTCCTCTCGGTCAGGGCTCTTGCCCAACCATTCTCTGGAGATTGAGTGCCAGGAGGTCATGTCACCACCGATGCTCTGATTACTGCATACATGCGGGGAGCGTGAGAGGCTGCCTATCTGCCAACGCAGAGAGAGGGCTGGTAAAGGGGAATCTTTTGTGCAGGGATGGAGCCACAAAAGGAGTAGAAACACTCAATGTGACATGATCCTACAAGATTAATCTTCAGGCTCCCTGACAGTGGTACATCACAACTACCATCATTATATATCGAGCCATACACAAACAGTGGTATAGTATGAGTGTTATTATTATATAGTGATCAAAAAAATGAGGGTGGTACAGCATTACTCATGTCATTATCTAGTGATCCAGACACAAAACATCATTTTTGTTTACATTTTGTTGCTTTTTCACTCACACACTAACTCACTCACTCTTATTCATGCTCTCTCACTCATTTTTACTTTCTCACTTACTCTCTCACTCTGATTCATTCAGTCTTACACATGCTTGCACATATTCACTTTTATTTACACTCTCTCACACACTCTTAGTCTATCTCTCAATGTCTCCACAGCTCATCTTTTCCTTTGGTCTTCTCTTTTTTAAAAGGTTTCCTCATACCTACCATATCACAGACCTTCAATCACACCCCACTCCCATCACACAACACTGCTATAACACCCAGCCTTCACATCTAACACCCATTACACCTAGCCGCCATGCATCACACTTCACTCCTATCACACTCAGCCATCACTATTTTCACACCCAGCTATCACATATTAAACCTCACTCCACAAAAATCACAACCAGCAGATGCAAAAGGGGGTGGGTCAGACCAGAGGAAGCAGGAACGGAAAGGAAATGACAAAACAGAGATCCTCAGGGTAGTGGTGGGGAAAATGAGAAAGGTGGTAGATGGCTAGATAGTCCCTCGCCTGTGTCTCTATTAGCGCTGGTAGATGAAGAGAGAGGTCTAAATCCTGCTTCAAAAAAATATTGGGTTTGCATTGCTGGTATTTCTCTTCTGCCAGCACAAAAGGCTGATTACCTGCAGAATAGCAACTCTAGTTGTTGTGGGCTCAAGGGCCAGCTGCTTTGGGTCCCCAGGAATGTCTTGTGCATCACATATCTCTTAATGCGCCTAATGGACCATAGACGTTCGTAAGCCGTGTGATCACTGGTGTTCATTTGTTGTTACATTGTATACCTTAGCATGATGGTGTTGAGAGCCACATTACTTGTGAATATAGCTTTATATAAATTTTATTTAACATTCCTTTGGATGTGTTTAAAATGCTTCCCTATGGCTTTGGCCAAGTATCTTCAATCTGGGCAGTCAAGTGGTGTTTGGCCATGCCCACTCCAGACTACGTGTACCAGCTATCCCAATCTTTATGGAGATGGGGAGCTCTAGGCAGCCAACCCCAGGAAAGTGGTACTTTGCAGTTACATTCTAGGTGTTCAGTAACTACTGTATTTTAAGAGAGTTAACACTTCACAGCTCCAATTAAGTGGCGTTTCATGGCTGTTATATAGCCACAGCTGAATCTTATCCATGCATTTTCACTTTCACGGTGTCTACGCTCTCATGCTGAACACATTACCCCTTAAAAAAAATATCTTGGTAAACAGCTCTACAAAAACTTGAGGCCAGCCCAAGTACACTAGTAGCTACCAGGCCTTTTCTGAATAACGAATTAAGATGACATAAAAGAAACATGAATTGACTATTGAATAAAAAAGATGAATTAGCTTTAGCATTTTAGGATCTCGGCAGTTTATTCTGTGAATAACAAAATAACAGATGTTATCATTAAAAGCATTTTCAGAAGATGACTAATGGCTTTTAATGAGATGACGGGATTTATTTTGGCGACTTCCACTTCCAGTTAATTAGATCTCTGATGAACCCCCGCCAGGCGTAAGCACAGAAGCTGTTGGTTGACATGAGAGGTGATATAGACAATAAGAGAACTTTTAAATTATCAGTTTTGCTTATTACATTAAAAAAGCATGAATTTTCAGAGTACATGCTTCAGAGTTAATATCACTTTTTAATAATTTATTTTGAAGTAACACTACAATTAGATGTTATTGATCACAGTACATTCTGTTTAAGCAATGTTCTCAAAGGCCTTTAAAATTACCCCAGTGCCTTGACAAGACGTATGGACGCTTGTTCCTTTTCTAACAGCTTTTCTCATTATTATTATTAATTATATTGTTGTTGTTATATCCATATAAATGAAACTGCCCATGCTGCTGTTAACATTAATCTATACATCTGCGTCTACAGCTTCTTCTGGATTTATAAAACCAGAAACCTTAAATTAGAAGGCAATTGCTGCTTATCATTTTTCTGTACAAATATCACATTTGCATTCAAAAAAGGAAAAAATGCTAATTAATATGTATTTGAGTCCTCAGAAATTGATGGTTAGGAACATCCTAGTATTTACAAAAAAATACAGGGTCTCATGTAAATTTTATACATCTTTAGCAATTATCCATGCTAGCTTTTTTGTTCACCTTGTTGACAATACCTATTAATGTACATGTATTTTTGTATGTATATTGTTAACCTTTTCTGGCACAATTGATTATTGTGGTATATTGCTGATCCCTAAAGTATGTATGTATGTATACATTTTTTTTACTATAATGTCTTTGTTTCTTTACTTAGAAATCATAATTTTCACTAGTTTGGTTGAAATAAAGATAATATGTGGCTTGAGGTAGAGAAAATAAAAGAACATTCAACTTCAGAAATAGCATTCAACGTTTTATACCTCTTTCAATGTGGCTGTGATATGAGAAAAACCCAGTGTGAATGTAGAATGTAGTGGTTCCAAACACTGTTTTCAATATTACCGTATTGGCTCGGATATAGGCCGCCCCCGTATATAGGCCGCACCCTAAAAGTTTGGTGCTTTTTTAAAGAAAAAGTTTTTTTTCTTTAAAAAAGCACCAAAAAAAACATGCTGCCACTGTCCTCCCCCCCCCGAGATATGCTGCCACTGTCCTCCCTCCCCGAGATACGCTGCCGCTGTCCTCCCTCCCCGAGATACGCTGCCGCTGTCCTCCCTCCCCGCGATACGCTGCCGCTGTCCTCCCTCCCCGCGATCCGCTGCGCTCCCTCCCCGCGATCCGCTGCCCTCCCTCCTCGCGATCCGCTGCCCTCCCTCCCCGCGATCCGCTGCCCTCCCTCCCCGCGATCCGCTGCCCTCCCTCCCCGCGATACGCTGCCCTCCCTCCCCGCGATACGCTGCCGCCCCTCCCCGCGATACGCTGCCGCTCCTCCCCGCGATACGCTGCCGCTGTCCTCCTCTGCCCCCCCTCCTCGACTTACCGGAGCAGACTCCCGGGTGTCTTCAGGGCCGGCGAGGGACATCTACGCAATACGCGTATGCAACTTCCGGTACCGTTACCGGAAGTTGCATTTGCGTATTGCGTAAATGTCTCCCGCCGGCCCCGCAAGACACCCGGGAGTCTGCTCCGGTAAGTCGGGGGTGGGCAGAGGTAAAACGGATAACCTCCCGTGCCGGCACCCCCCCCCCCCCGTGGGAAGTGCTGGCAGGGGAGGCTGTCTGAGCGTATCGGGGAGAAGGATGCAGGTCCCCTGCACCGCTGCGGGGGATCTGTATCTTAACCCCGCTGCCTGCCCGGCGCCCGGGACTGCAAATCCCGGGCGTCGGGCGCTAGACCCCGAATATAGGCCGCACCCCCACTTTAAAAACTTAAAGTTGGGGGAAAAAGTGTGGCCTATATTCGAGCCAATACGGTAACTAAGTGTTCAAGAAGTGATCTCTCCTATCTCAGTTTCCCGAAGCTATGGGTATTAATGGATATTCTATAGGAGAGATTCCATATGACTCTACTAAATGTGTTAAAACTACTCAGCATTCTAATGTTTGCTTTCTGAATAATGGACAACATTAATATTTATATTGATCCCTTTTATTATTCTAAGCTTCTAGTTTAATCTCCTTTGAAACAGGCAATGCTGCTGGAGGCGAAACAATGAGTTTAAATCAATAAAAAGGCAAAATAGATCAATGTTAAAAATATCAGACTCCTGTAAATAAAAACAATGTGTTCACATGAATAGAAAATGGAAAAATCTATTATACATACGTTTCATAAACAGATTCACTATTGTATTCAGGTGGAACCAGATAGAGTACCTTGTATATAATTATGTGATGGTGGACCACATAAAGATTTTGCAGACAACTGTTGGTCCACAAACAAAAGTGTACTGCATTGCATTGAATTGCATGCATAAAACCCCAACATGGTTGGGGAGGCACAATAAGGATGTCATAACTATTATTTTTTGATGCATCCAAATAAAGTAGAGTGTTTAACATATTGGAGGTACAGTGCTTTTAAGGTGCTAAAATACTCGTACATGCTTCAAATGTGGGTATACAACATCCCCTATTATAATACCTGGGAGCCTCCAAGGTATGCAATCCCAGAGTCCCTGCATTACTTATTCTAGAGATGGCGATGGTGGTGGGACTGGCTGTACCAACACATAGCTACCCATCAATAGGTTGGTGTGGCAAATGGGTAGAGCTGGGTAAGCAATTGGTGAAGCTAGATTCTCTTTTCTCAACATACAACGTGTATTCTGCTCATTCCAAACAGCATTTTTTACACACCAGGGACTTCCCATTAGAACTTACGGTTTCTTATTTATTTAACCATAAGTAAAATAATTTTAGTTTAATGTTTAGAAACAGGACATACATTATTAAATGTCTAGCATTTTCAAATATGGACATCAAAGAAGAAATTATAAGTATTTTAATTGAGTTCATTTGGAAGTATGATAAACCTGATAAACGTTTTATTCTTAGGTGGTGTGATACTTTTTTCTTTTGGACAATCATCCCTGCCCATCATCTTGTCAAATCACCAGAATCAGGAATCTGCACACACTCCCACAGGAACTCAGGTGCTTAGCTGTGCCAGGAAGGGCCAGCTCCCCAGTAAATTAAAATAGAAAAAGGCTCCAGGCACTCAAGGGTTCCATCAGGCAGATTTATTGGCAGAGATGAACAACAACGTTTCGACCTCACGATGAGGTCTTTATTAAGTTGATAAAGACCTCATCGTGAGGTTGAAACGTTGTTGTTCATCTCTTCCAATAAATCTGCCTGATGGAACCCATAAGTGCCTGGAGCCATCATCTTATCAAAAGCATAATGGTTTGAAGTATGAATGGGTGATAAAGAAAAGTGAAGGTAAGTAGAGTCATTCGAGGAAAGGCACAAGAAAGAAAATACAGCAAGACTGTCAACACTAGCAATGATATAACAGAGAGTAAGGAATGAAGAGTGATGATGTAAAGCCATTAATTATTATTATTATTCTTTTATTTATATAGCGCCAACAATTTACGCAGTGTTTAATACAATACATATTTTAAAGGGTTTGACATGACAATAATTGACAGACTAAGACAAACCGATACATTTGGTGGAAAGAGCCCTGCTCTCAAGCTTACACTCTAGAGGGGATGGGGTGACAAACATAAGGCCCAGAGAAATTAATATAAGCCTAGCAGCAGCATTTAGGACAGACTGCAGAGGAGAGAGTCGAGACAGTAGTCAAGGCGGGAAATAAGTGAATGAACCAGAGTTTTTGTGGATCCTTGGGTGAGGAATGGGTGGATGCGAGAGATGTTTTTTTAGGTGCAAGCGGCTGGATCTGGGGAGGGACTGAATGTGAGGGATGAAGGAGAGGTCAGAGTCAAGAATGACCGCAAGGCATCGGGCCTGATTAGTAGGAGAGATAGTCGTGTTGTTAATGGTGATAGAGAATTCAGGTAGTGGAGTGGAGATGAAAGGAGGGAATATAATGAGTTCAGTTTTAAAAAGATTAAGTTTCAGGTAGCGTTGTGACATCCATAAAGAAATAGCAGACAAGCAGTTGGTATTTATGACAAGATGGTAGAGAAAGGAAAAGGATAAGAGTGGGACAAATGTTCAGGGTGGTAGAGTAGAGGAAGAAAAGGATAAATGATCACAATAGAAATTGACAAACTAAGAGAATAAAGAGAAGCGTAGTTTATTGGTTTATACTGTTTAAATAAAGTATATTGTAGCTAGTCTTTTTTAAAAATCTAGCAAGGTCCATAAAGACATTGTTTGGATGAGTTTGGTGTGGAAGAACTTGACCGGCCGCACAGAGCCCTGACCTCCACCCTATCCTACAACTCTGGAAAGAAAGATTTTAAGCAAGGCCTTCTCGTCCAATATCAGTGCCTGACCTCACAAATGCTCGATTGGATATATGGGCAAAAATTCCCACCGAAGCACTCGAAAATCTTGTGGAAAGCCTTCCTAGAAGAGTGGAAGCTATTATAGCTGCAAATGGGACCAACTACATATGAATGTCTATGTATTTAGAATGTGATGTCACCTGTTGGTGTAATCTTTATATAATTTTTTTCTCAGCACGAAATTATGTATTCTTATGATTGTGCTTTGCAAAGTACAGTATCTAATTTAACATTTTATACTGGGGAGCATCTGTAATGCAAGTATTGTCAAGAACAATAGTAAGATAAATACATATTACTGTTAAACATAATGTTATATATATATATATATATATATATATACTTATTTCTATTAACCTGAATAACCTGCAGTTTTGTATTTGTATCCATATATTTCTTGTTAGAATTGCACTGCACTCAGTTTAAGTGAATCAGTATAACAGTTTGAATTTAATAGTCTTTGACTTTGAGAGCAGTCATTTGTATATATTGAATGTTTCTATGGAAACCTAAAACATTTTATATCTCAAATGATCCATACTTCACCTACTATAGAATAAGCACATAACTTCTTATAGAGAGTGCCATGCTACTTATTAAAAAATAATATAATTAGTCAGAACCAATAAAATCAGTCTATTTATAACATGCTTTAATAAAGCATGTAATTATTATACCCCATATGCCGCAATAGCGTTCTTTCCTTTTGCGCCATGATACATGTTGTAGCAAATATAGATCATCTGAATGTGTAATGGAACACTTGTCAGCTATTTTACAATAATCTTTCGAAGCAACACTAGAGGGAATCGATAAGTTGTTACTCATCGGGCAGACAGACATAGAGAAGGCCATTAGTCAAGTTCCTTATGGTTCTATTACTAATGTATTGGGCCCATTAAAAATATACCCTACAAGGTTAGAGTTATCCTTATCTTATCCAAAGTGTTATAGGGGACATTGTACGCAGTGTGCTCCGTTCATTGTGGCAACTCATAAACATACCGGGGAAGGTAAAGCGCCCCTTCTCTGGGTGTCCAGGCAACTACCACTTGTGAGTTATAAAGTAAATGGAATAAAAACATTCAAGTCAAACTTTGACAGACTTCGGCTGTTATAAGCCAGAAAATATTCATTTTTTTACGTTTTAAAGAAAACATTTACTTGTAATCTGTTATTTCTACTGCTTTTTATGGTTTAATTTACTAATTTCAGTCATTGTGTTGTTTGGTCCAAAATTTGCAGGGCCCTGGTTTTATAGAGAGACAAGAATCAGTGATACAAACAGTTTGTAAAAAAAAAAAAAACGGCGTGATTGATCTGTTAAGCGAACTTTATCTTATGTCAAATCTTTTAAAATGTTCTAAGTAAAATAAATGTGCCTGGTTTCTTTAGACACTAAAACAGATGACTATTGCATTGTTAGACATGCAGAGTTCTAGTTAAAATGTTTTTGCTTGTTGGATAACGGGTATTGCCAGATCAACATCTGTCCCATAGTAATCACACTATTCTTCATGCACAGTTTGTGTTTGTAATTCTATGGTATCTCCATCGCTTCATGTAATGCAGTTTTACAAGTTGCCTCTCCCAGCAGTCATAATATTAGATTCTGCATGCCAGCATTTAATAGACTGGAATGCTGATTTCTACAGGTGCACCCGTTTGTGCAAGGCCAAAATGAGAAATATAGCATGCATTTCTCAGGATGAATGCTAAAAAGCTTTTGGTTACCTCTGGTGGATGCCGCACAAGCACTCTCAAAAATGATTATTGAATGGATGTTCTGTCTTTGAGATTTGGCACCATTTAAATGATAATTTAGACTGAATACATTTTTAGTGCGATTTCCTGCGCATTTGTAGATGAATAAATATTTGATAACTTTGCCAAGTAGCTTTGGAAATGTGCTTTCTCTCTCTGGTGGAAATATACATAACCAGAAATACGCAACAAAAAAGTCCTTCCCCAAGAGAAAAAAGTAAATAGGTAAAGCATAGGAAAGGTAGTGATCGGGGGATGGGAATGGTCAAATTGCACTCCCTTTTCTCAGTGAAAGAGTTAAGTGACCTTGAGACCCAGGAAAGCAGCAGTTCAAACATGAAGAGTTCCAGGCATGGGCATAACTCATACATGGATCTGCATGCAACACAACACATAGAAATTGTAAAGATAAAAAATATCTATACATAGAAAAGATGTGCTTTTTCCTTTTGTGAACAATTCATGTGGTGATATAGGTGCAATCGTAATTTATTTGCTTAGTATTAAGCATGATGCAGCATGATAGCTTGACGTTTGACCAGCATGGTCCCAGCTACAGCTGCTATGCTTTTCTCCATCCCCAGGCTTTAAATAGGCAATGTTTCGGTCACTCTAACCTTCATCTTGTTTCATCTTTCTGCACAATTGAGCTCTTTAAGTCTTGACTTTCTGATTATAGTGACATGTCATCCAATTTCCCCTAAATACAGTATTTACTCTTTTCCAGTGTGTATTGCATCATATACTAGCTACGGTTTAAATTATGGACACATTGTCCTTTTTATATTTCTTGCTTTTATAAGTATGTCTATTCACAAATATTTAAGTTGTCGGCTGAGTTATAGAAGTCACTTGACTTGGCTAACTCAAACAGCAACTGGTTGTTTATGAAAAATGAGTTAAGCTGAACAATGTTAGGTTGGATATTGGCAGTCCTGAAGACACATAGGCGCAGCATGACTAGGGTAGGCAGACCGAGCAAGTGGTTAATATTTCTAGTGACGTAACTGTCATTTATCTTATTACTTGTTGTATACATATCTTGATAGTTTTTTGTAGGTTTTAAATATGCATAAGGTTTACACTGTCCATGTGGCAGGGGGAAGGAGTTTGGGGCACGACTGTTATCAGGAGAAAAAGGTCTCATGATATGCCGAGTCAAACTGGTCACAACACTAACAAACAGGAGAGCCAGCACATTATCAAGAGTTATCAGAGTTCTTATTTCTATATAAGGTTGATTAGTTTGTTAAGCAAACCCCCTGAAAAGGCTTAAGGTCTGTATATTTGTTCAAATCACTATGTATTAATAATAATGCTACAGATATAGTGTATATGGATAAGTCATTAATGCATATTATTTGTATTTTGTTCAGCTCTTGTGGTGAATTCCTGGAGTTAAAATGGATAGTGTATAATAAAACTTGTTCAGTAAAGTAAAAATGATCAGTAAAGTTTTGGCGATCATTGATAAGGGGGTCTGCTATAAGTTGGGGGCTACAAGAAGGGAGCAGGGTTAAGGAACGGACACATGATCTGACTAGGGGATATATGTGAGTCACCTAAGGTGTATTGCCTGTTGCAAGACAATCACTGAAGATGCCCGCCCACCCACTTGCCCGCCTGCCTGCCCGCCTGCCTGCCCGCCCGCCTGCCCGCCTGCCTGCCCGCCCTTGTCTTGGTGGGTCACAGCTGCAAAGTGAGTGGATAAAAGGATGTGATCTTATGGTACTTGGGAGTGACAAGTTACACAGTGGCCTTCTCTATCCAACTCAGGTTTCTTGTGTATTTTTTAAGGGTGCGTAAAGGGGGAGGTTACTTGGCTATGCCCTAGTCTGTGAAGTTGCTGGCTAGTTTCACTATATAGATCTTGAATTCAACCAAAGCTTTTCTGTTTGTTTGTGTTTTTTTTTTTTACAAAGCCGGTTAATAGCATTCATTTCACAGCATCTGTAAAGCATCTGTATAGGCCATTATGCTATTATTTATGTGTGTGTTCCTTATGTGTTACTGTCTTTCTTGTCTAAAATTGATGCAAGCAGAGAAATACGTGCCTTTTAATTAACAGTAATTATAACAATATGCAAATTATCTCTATTTGAACTTAATTAGATGGTAATTACAGCTCTGTGTATTCAAATTGAACTCATGCCTTGAAACCAGGCTGGGTTAGGGGTTGTGGCTGCTGAATCAATGTATTTGTACGATTGAGAAAGTGTCATCATTTAGTTAATCATTTGATGTGCTTTAATAAAAAGTACTGTATTGATGATAAATGTGTATTTTTTAAAAAAAAAACATGAATTCTACTTGAAACCGAATAAACATGCCACGAAAATGTAAAACAGCCTGCTAGTTTCAGAGTGAAAATGAAGTCCGTATAGAAGGAGACGTTCACACTATTTTAGTTTTTCAAAACCTTTGACTTTGACTGTTATTCGGCACAGATGTCTGGTTCCATTTCACAGCCCATTACAAAACAGGTGCTAAATTGCCTTTGGCTGGCTTTACAGACCTAAGGGCTTCTTCTGGTTATCCCTAATGTAATTAAACATTTACACTCAATTAAGTGAAGATTGTGTAGCCCCTGCGTGCTGAGCTCTGTTATACACTGTTACACCCCTTCAAATGGTGTTTGATATACAACCTTGAAAGAGAATGCTGCATTAGAGCACTTCAGATTTTGTAATGCCATTTTGTAAAAATATCCTAGCATTTTATTGACTATTATTAGAGTCATATTCGTGTCTGTTCGGGAGAAAGTGATATCAAATTAAACAAGCCAACAGTCTTTCGTGTAGATAACATTTCCGTCTGCACAGATATTCATCATGTATCACAGCTGAATGTAGCACATCCTATGTATTGTACACTTGTATTTTGTAATCTGTATATATACACAAAGTTTTGATGAATGTGAGAATCTCGGAAGATACAATTTTTTGCTGAAGAGGTACATGCTGGCTGAGATTTCGGGAAGATTCCTGCAAAAGCTGAATTAATCGCACATCATTATCACCTTGTTCACGCAGATGCAATCTAATCCTGCTCAGAGAAAAAAGGTATCACATTTTCACCGCAATGCAGCAGCCTCACTAGTGAGACACGTCCTCTAAAAGGAAGCACTCCATGCTTATCCTGCAGTTTCTTTACTAATAATCATATCCAGGTACACTTTTAGGTCCTTAGAATAGAAACAGTTGTGAATGGGCCCAGGGGATTGTTTGGGTCATGTGCAGCTGTTCCGTTTGCCCTTTGGAAAGATGAATTAACCCCTTAGGACAAATGAGGGTGCCCTGGAGGTTCTGGTGTAGGCCAAACCTAAGAGTAACCTTTGTAAGCGCATGGACGCGCTGCTCTACACTATAACCAAATAGTTGCTTTTTTTCTCAAACTACGTACAGTATAAATTATGTTTATACTGATGATGGCAAATATAAAACCAAATACCATCTAACGCTTTTTTAAATCCCTAACAAAAACACTGACACACAAATGGGTTGATTTGTATTATTCTCTTGGCTGTGCTAGTTGCTCTATCAGAGATGAACAGTCTCAATGGAGAATTCCAAAACACTAAAGCTATGAGTGACAAGTTCTATTGAGGTGTTTGTGAATAATGCTATTCTGATCATTTTTCTCAAAAGTTACCACAAAGCACTATAGAACGTAATTAACCTGCCTTTTTGATGTTCCATGATTATGCATATTTTTCTTTACCTTTTGTGTGCAAGAGCGTTTTGCAATCAATTGTATTTTACTACAAAGTTATAAAGCACACAAGGTTAAATTACTTTATAAACCGAAAATAAAGTAGTATGCATCATTCAGTAAGAGACCCTTTATTAGTCTACGCTCCACCAGATGGCGCTAGATGCATGCTTGCACCTTACTTAATGAGGCAAGGAATCCTAACTGCCATTGTTTGTGCCACTGTTTATGTGACTAAGTATAGGCATGTATAATTATTATGCATGTATGCTAATAAACCTCTACATGTATGGTAAATATTTCATGAAGAATACAGTTCACAAAGGCCTGGGCATCTTTCATGGGAATTGTTGAGTTGGCAGATTAGTCAAGTTGCCTACACAGTTAAATAAAAATACAAGGTACACCTTCGTGAACTGAACAGACCAACATAGAAGTGATAAATGTGACAAGTGTAGGTCCAGGTCAATTAGAAATATAGTGTTTAACATACGATACGCTTTAGAAGGGAATATACTCTTAACAGGTAAAAAAAAAAAAAAAATTTTCATGCCCCAAAGTACATTGAAGCACACATTTAGCTCCTGATGTAGAGAGCAGTGGAACATCCAATGGTTCTAGTGTGGAACAATTAAGTAGCTATCATTCTGTAGATTCTTATTGACATATTACTATTGTGCAAACAAAATCAGACACGGATACTGGATTAGATGGTATTCAGAAGATGCCTCTCCAAGAGTTCTATGCAAGCATTCTAAGGCGGCTTTTTTTAAACTAAGATATCTAATAGAGTTCCGCGTAAATTTAGACTGATAATCCGTAAGCACTTTAGGTAAAAAAAAATAATCATAAATTAAAATCTTAAACATGTACGCGAATGGGAATTCAAACATAACTCGTTTAAAGATCAGTTTTCCTTTGAAGCCTAAATATTTCATAAGCCTTTTAAAACTAAGAAAAAATCAAGAGAACATTATTAATGTTTATAATGTGATACGATTCTTTAAAATCAGATGTAGTGTAGGTAAGCACTTTAGCCACTTTCTTATCAGGATGGATGTTATGGAAAGATTAAATATTTTATTCTCTTTAATCTCTCTTTCCCTACTGACTAATCTCTCATACAGTGGTAACCTCTGTAAATGTATAATGCAACCAAATATTTGAGTTCCGAAAGAAATCCTGTGAAAATAAGAACAACTTAAAAATAACTATTCTGCATTGAATGATTAAACATGCAAATATGATTTAACCACATAATACCAAATTTGTGGATTCAATCAAATTATTCTTGTGATTATAATAATAATAGTACAATAGGAATTTGTAAGGAATTTTTGATTACTTACCCAATCCTACATTTTCAAGCACAGTGCACGGTAATGATGCCCAGAGATAAAAGTAATTGTAGAAGTAAATATATGTCTTATGAACTCACCTTGCTTTGTTTCAACAACCTGGAAGACCCCTGTTTGATAGAATGTGAATAGAGGCCAAAAAAAAGTTCATCACTCCAACCTCAATTGATTTGTTCCATTCTAGTTAATAGTGCAGTTCCTCGCCAGAGTATATCCTCTATGACAAGAAGTGTTCCTGTAACAAGAACAGAATTATTTTCCTCTTTTACATGTCCAAATGCAGATGAGTAAAGGTAGAGTACATATTGTCATTCATTTCATTACAAAGACAAAAGAGCATTGATTCAATCATCTATATTAAAGATCACCAAATTTGCATCAATAATTTACCAAAATGTATTAAGGTTCATTTTAATACTTATCTATTGGATTAAGCATGACAAGCATTGATCATGTGTTATAGCTCTTTAGTATTTAATGGATTATACATGATCAATTATCTGTTCCTAATGAAGAAAGGAAATAAACAAGCTGTGGATATCTACATTCATAACTAACTTGTATATTTAATGTTAAAAAATAAAATAAGAACATTATATGGATAATTTATTCTGATGATCTTCACTTACTAAAGAGCTTTAATTATTACACTAATTTAACAGTGCTGGATACCATCAAATATAATTGATCCAAACACGCTATTTATATTTTCAAATATGAACAATTACCTTGCTTGTAGGTCTAGCAAACCTAACAGGCGACAATCTTGTACCATTTTACTAGGGGACAAAATACTTTATTGCTTATGTGCACTTATGTAAATACAACATTACAACATTAGAAAATATATATATATATATATATATATATATATATATATATATATATATATATATATTTATTTATGGAAGACCAAATTTGCTAGCCTATTGGTTAGCCTGACTAGCCAATAGGAACAAAGGTCTGTCTGCTCATTTGCAGAGACCGTGAAAACCACGCACTGTTGGGGGCAATTGATACGGAGAACTATAACTAACTAGGATTTACAATGTCTCTGAAAACACTTTTGTGTAACGAAATCATGTGTGAAGATATGGCATTTATGACAGCAAGCATCTAAACTAAAGAGCTAAGCTGTGTGACACAGTATTTAATTGTAATAATATAGCTATTTAATTGTAATAATATAAAGCACTGAACAGCAGTTAATTCTGGAAGCAAGCAATCTGAACGATGACAAGCTTTTTTTGTGTTGACGTTGAACAGGATTCTAGAAATCACCTAGCTTTAACGCTCAACAAGTCTATTGTAGCCACAGAGAAAGCTTTTAAACTCTATATATTCACTAACAATAAATGGAAAATCAAACTACAAAAGGAAGCTGCATTATAAATGGCTTTTAAACTAACTATAAAGCAATATAAGTAATATTACTACTAATATGGCTATAGAGCACTTTAAACCAATCAAGTGGTTTAAGATACAGTAGAATTGTACACAATGTAAGGTAAAACAAGAGAAGATAGCAGATTGCAATGTAGATTTTTGGCTTCAATCAATTATGGATTGTGTGATCTGTATTTGATGATAAGGTTTAAAGAGTCATCTCAAAATCAATAAATTAGCAATGATTGTCTATATAGTACCAAAATGGCTAGAGCGTTAAATCACTCATTTAGATGTCTGGGGAGAACAATTTCTAGAGTAATATTCAATATTAATTCCTTCTTGTTTGTGGTTTATTTATTGCCAAGTTTCCAAATAGTCTGATAACATGTTTTATTTGATGAAAGCTTTCACATGTTTCAAAATTGAGTTTATTTTCTCCTTCAAAAACTGACTTTTAATGCCATTCTGTTGATACAATCGGAAGCACGGGAGCTGGAGCACCGCAGGTCTCCTACAGAATAGCACATAGGGATAGTCTGAGGGATAGTCCAAGGGCAGTCTAAAACGGACTTATTTAGTGATATGACTAAATAACAGCAAATGGCTGTGAAAGGTTCATTGGTGACCTACTCCTATAACAGATGGGGATCTATGACAACTTTTAGAGTTATACTATGTATACCTGTTACCCCCTCATATTGATGACCTGTCTAAAATTTAAACTTTTGCAAAAAAAGGAAAGGCTTATAACCAAAGCTCAATTGTTCTTATTTTTCTTCTAAGCTACAATCTTCTGTGTTGTTGCAGCAGCTCAAGCTTTTTACAGCCAATGAGGTAGAGCCAGTAAGTTAAGTACTTTTTATTTCAGCTCTACAGGGTAGGAACCTATTTCCCAAATTCATTCATACCTGTTGTTCATCACTTTTATTATACCGTAAACTCTAAAGCACTAAACAAATACATGTTTGCTGATGCCTTTTTAGGACGCCTGTTTACCCCTGTGATAAAATATATTTCTTTTGAAAATGATAAGTATATTCCAATATAGTTGATTTAGGAGAAAACAACATAATTACATTTATTCCAAATATTGGGATGCAGGTACAAATATATATGTATAAGAAGTCGCCCAAATGCACAAGACGGTAAATGTGTTGTGGTATTATTATTAACTTCTATGTACTGGCAATATATTCAGCAGCACTATACAAGTCCATGTCACTGGTAGCACCGCTTCCCTGGGTCTCTTTCTTCTTCCTCGTGGTGGGGGAGTGACATTTGGCCCTGTCTACACCCCACCATCTTAAGGTTGCCTGGGTTTTCGGGGTAAGCCAATTGAGCTGCTTGGTATTATTTTTTTGCAATTGCAGTCTATAAGTCATGACCACAATTTGCTGTTTTGTTAGGAATTTTAATAACAAACCATGCATTTTCAACCACTGTTAACATTCACTTAGGTTTGGATCGCCCATTAAATGTTGGGCACCCTATTTCTTCAGGTCAGCCAAGGCACAAGTTTTCTCCTTTACGTTATTCACCTTTGACAAAGACTAGCAGCCATTAACTAGTTGGATGAGAATCCAGGACATATTTTAGTATTACAGGGTTTACCCCCAATTTGTATTGGCCACAGTCCTATAATAAAGCACCTAACACTGTATTTTTTGATCAAATACACTCAATTACATGGTTATGGAGGTTGTATGGATCTACTCATGGGTAGTAATCATGCATGCATATTTGTATTTGCTTTAAACCTGCCTACAAACACTGTTCAACATATTTGTGGCTTACAGTATATGTAGGACTACAGTTTATCAGCCTAAGTGATCAAATTACGTTTTCCTTGAGGCGTAGTAGGCAAGACTTTTTCTTTTAGCTCTGGAGATATTCCATAAGTGACATCTAAATTCAATTGTGTACACGACAATGCATTATAAGCCTGACTAACACAAATTTAGGATATTACTTGGAGGAAGTAATCATATGAACTAAAAAAGCCAATGAATTGTAATATTGTGCTTTTTCTGCAAGTCAGAGCATGACGTACCCTCTTCTATATAGGCCAATTAAATGTCAGCACTGACAAACATAAATATGAATATAGATTTTGGTGCTGGATTTCATCTTGGATGTGACAGTTTCCCTATAAAGGGACAGTTTAATGTCTTGGACAGCCCCAGTAAAAAGAATGCATATTAGAGCAAGTTAAAAAATCCCCACAAACTAAAGCACTTATCTGATTTAGTGTTGTTGCCCTCCTTCATTGAAATAAATGGGAGGACTTTTGGTTTCGGAAATTTACTTCACCTTCTGCTAGAAGACTTATTGTTTCCCCTATAAACAGATTTTTACGACATTTGTAATTTAGTCTGTCTTTACTGCCTTTAACAATACTGTGTTTGCATTATTTTTTAAAAAACATTTAAATTAATGACTTTGCTGTTGGGTTCTATTATTTATATACTAGTGTTAATTAGGGCCCCTATTGCAGGTTTTCAATAGGAACAGAATATATCAACTTAAGTAAACTTATTTTATCATTCAATTAAAAAATATCAAGTAGTTTGTTTTATTATTAGTGTGTGTCTAGCACATCTGTGGCATGAATCAGCCAACTTGAAGTCCCTACTAATTAAATAAGCATTTGAAATGTTAATTTAACTTAAAATGTGCTTTTACTTTTTAGTTATATGTGCTTTTGTTTTAAATTGCTGTTCCAGCAAATTTGAAATGGAAATACTAAGAATTTCAAGAACCAACCTAGACCCACACTATGGATAATGGACTTGTAAAGTAGAATTAAATGGTTGTAAATGGATTAACTAGGAGCATTATTGTACATGTCAATCTATGATCATAATGAATTATATGGGGCCTTTCTCCCAATAACATTTAACATACTTTACAAATCCAAAACTAAGGCAAATAAATGCAAAGGGATACAATTGAATCTCATGGCTGTGGCATCATTCATTTGTGTGCTGATAAACCCATCACCCTCACCTAAATAAAACACACCAACACAATGTGATGGGTAAAATATTGGCCACCAACCAAATTGTCAATACAGTCATTTTCATTACCACCAAACATCTCGAGTTGAAAATTGCACCCCGTCCAACCAGAAATACTCTAGGATAACTTCTTCACCATTTGTAGCTTCCTAAGAAAACTAGCTACCAGCTTGTTAACTTTGCCCCTATAGCTGGCCACCACTTCCTGATTCCCAGTATGCTATAAATTCAGCCAAGGCACCATCTCAGACAACACCACTACCACTTTAGGAAATCCTAAGGTTGTGCTTCATCCGTCTGTTCATCTGTCACCAACCACAAACATATACCCACAAACGTGCTTATAACAAACACTCAACTCAGGGCAATATGGCAGCACTTGCAATGATGTCCTCTTCGCCGATTGGAGGATTGGGGGAGATGACGTCACTGCAAGTGCCATCATATTGCCCTCAGTTCACCTGTGGTAAAAAAAAGTGGTAAGCATGTTCTAAAGGGCTGATTTGGAATCAGTTGGAGAAATGAATAGAAAGTACACAATGTGCAGGATAAGATATTTACAAAACAGAACTAAAGGCAAAGCCATCTGGTTGTTTGGTACCAAGGTAAGAAAGGCAAAGTACAGAAATCTTTTGGTTTCTGCTTCAATACCAAGAGAATCATGACAATGGAAACCATGTTTTTGTATAAATGTACATGCACAATAAGGGTTGCATTAACCCTATACTCATTAGCACTGTGTATTATGCTAATGCAACCCTTATTGATCCCCATTTGCATTGACCCCCACAAGATAATGATGAATTATTCTTAAACAAGCAAAATTGTGCTTATTGCATTATCTGTCTATTGAGTGGGTCCTTATTTTACCCCTCTTTCCAGTAATAAAAAGGATTCAATGGAATTATTTGTTGGAATAGGGAATGCATTCATCTATGAAATGTTGAAATTAACAATTACCCTCTGGTAATCAGGCTACATCTTCAAATATTAACATGATTTAGCCAGACAATGATACAAAAAAATATCAAAATTATTAAAAAGATTAAAAACAAGAATGAATTTATGAAAAGAAAACTATCAACCAATACAGAATACAGAATAGTTTTCCGATTATCTGGTAATATTTTAATTCATGTTAAGTGTTATCTGTAGCCGTGTGCGTATATTTTTGTTATTATTTATCCATTTATATCATCTGCACTGTTGCTTTCTTCATAAATATTTGAAAATAAAAAAAATTCCCGCAAAGTTGTATTGTTGTATGGAACGTTAGATTTATTACATCAGCATGATGCAAATGAAAATAGCATTATCAAAACTTCAAAGCTATTCAGCAACATTTAATTGACCAATAATGAAGAGCACTGGTTAAAATCTAATTGGCCTCTTATGTTTTTCATTGAATACAGTTAACAGACACACGGCATATGGCCATACATTTTGCAGGATTGTATAGAGGACTACGCATTACCCATTACCCTTCGGAAATTAAAATTCTACATGATTCCAGTGAATAATAACAGGCGTATAGCTGCTAATTTGAACATTATGTTTTTTTTTACGAGACAAAGGGGTTTGTGCAAGGCAGGTATTATGATTACATAATACTTTCTGTGGCTCATTAAAGTCACTTAGGGAGGGAGTCTTTTGTGCTGAAGATGGCAATCCAGATCAAGAAGAAGTTCATTTTTTTATTATGAACTATTATTGCATTTATAGAACTAAATATGAAAATGGAATAGCTAATATTTAATGAGGTTGTTGAAAATATCAGACCGATGACTGAGAATAATTAAACAATATGCCACAGAGATATAAGCAACCTCATTTATTAGACTTTTGCATGACAAGCAAAATTGATTGAGACACAAGTTTTGTTTAGTTCTTGCCACGTTCGAATTTCGTTTTCTGGTTGTTCGGTTCAGATCAAATTCGGAGGGCTTTTTTGATTTGGAAACAAAATTCAAGGGGGGTTCAAAGATGAAGGTTCCTGCCACGTTCTGGATTCACCTTTCACTTATAGCTTCAGTATGTCAAGGTTTATGAAGAGATCCAGCCTTCATCACAGGACCACCACCAGCAACAGCAGCACTACATCAATGCATCAGCACTAGACTTGCACATTTGGATTCATATGAATAATTTGCAGATTTCGGCAATTTATACGAATCTCCAAAAAAGAGTAGTACTCTCAACAATTGGAGAAATGGGGGAGAGGGTGTCTGGAGGCACTGCTCTTTTTGATCTTTTGTGGAAGTTCATCGAGAGGCAAGAATAGATTTGCTGAAAAAAAATAGAAGCCAGAAACGGAGATTGCGACCCAAGCCTTCTCGTTCAACATCAGTGCCTTCACAAATTCTCTACTGATGAATGGGCAAAATTCACACAGAAACACTCCACAGCCCTGTGGAAAGCCTTCCCAGAAGAGTGGAAGCTGTTATAGCTGCAAAGGGGGGACCAACTACATATTAATGTTTATGTATTTGTACTGCAGTGTCACCATAGTCCTTGTTGGTGTAATGGTCAGGTGTCTTAATTTTTTGATCCCCTGCTGATTTTGTACATTTTCCCACTGGCAAAGACATGATCAGTCTATAATTTAAATGGTAGGTTTATTTGAACAGTGAGAGACAGAATAACAACAAAAATGATAATTCAAACTCCATGAGGTGAGATCTTGCATGGAGCCCCAGAGCGAGGGAGATTGACAGTTATTTTGTGTTTCTTCCATTTGCGGATAATTGCACCAACTGTTGTCACCTTCTCACCAAGCTGCTTGGCGATGGTCTTGTAGCCCATTCCAGCTTTGTGTAGGTTTCTACAGTCTTTTCCCTGACATCCTTGGACAGCTCTTTGGTCTTGGCCATGGTGGAGAGTTTGGAATCTGATTGATTGCTTCTGTGGACAGGTTTCTTTTATACAGGTAACAAACTGAGATTGGGAGCATTACCTAGGAGAATGCTCCTAATCTCAGCTCCTTACCTGTATAAAAGACACCTGGGAGCCAGACATCTTGCTGATTGATAGGGGATCAAATATTTTAATAATACTTAAATACTTTAATAAATAAAAAATGTATAATGTATTTGAAATGCGTAATTCTGGATTTTTTTGTTTTTATTCCGTCACTGTTCAAATCAACCTACCATTAAAATTACAGACTGATCATGTCTTTGTCAGTGGGCAAGCGTACAAAATGAGCAGGGGGATCAAATACTTTTTTCCTATCTATCAATACATATATGTTTGGTACATGTGCAATGAGGCAACAGCTGAACATCACAGTCAAAGTTATTAGTTCCATTTAAGCCTTATCTCTTATTTAATTATCCCCATTTTGCACTCCTTAGCTTCATGAAGAACTTAAATTGCACTTTTATCTTGGTTGCTTTCAAAGTGTTGCAGGGATATTTGTCTTCTAAATGTTCTGACTATTCTCATGTGTGGCGCTTTTCCCTTTTGAATTTGTTGTTAAAAGTTAAGGATTGGATTTAGAATTGCTCATTTATTATTCTGGAATGATAGGTGTTTCTCTGTAGATACTATTTATTGCTCTATACTCATTGACGCTTCAGTAAACTATTGCAGCTGTTACAGTCAGCCAACAAAAGGGCATTCCAACTCTGAGATGATGTTATCCCAGCGTTATTAATTTACAATGCTTGCTTTATTGCTGGGGAATAAAAATAATGTTTTTGAATGCTGTTATCAATAATGGGGTAAATTATGGAAAAACAACCTTATCTGTAACATAGCCACTTACTGTGATGATTATTTTGTATTACATTTACACCAAGTAGCACTCCTTGATACATTTTGCCTTTGTATTTTTCTATTAAAAGGGATGGATGTATGCTTTTAAGAGAAATAATACACTGGGGCTAGGGTTGCCACCTTTTGCCATGCTGTTTCATGGACAATTTTCAAGAGATTGTGTCTAAGAATATTACTGGGGTGTTGCCATAGACATATTTTTATAGACATTTATAAAATGTTTATTTCATTGGGAGAAAAGCATGAGAGGCAAAAGAACAGAAAATGGGGAACAAAAATCAGTGCAAAATGCTAAATCATATGGCCATTAACCCAACATTTTCCTGAGAAATAAATTAGATAAATCAGGGGCCTGTGACATACTGTGAGACCCTTAATCAGTATGAATAATGAAGTAATGAAGAATATAGTCAAAAATTTGTAAAAGACATGTTAAATAAATGCATTACAACAGTATTTAATCCATGTTAGACAAGAAAATGAACACAGATTTGAGATGATCTACTAATTAATATGCATGCCAGCGAATGAGCATACACATCGCAAGATAAGACAGATTTATTAATAAATGTAGCACCTGTTTTATTATTTTAATGTGTTTTTGTAATGCCATGAATTTTATTGTAATGCATAACCATTCCCTTGTGGTTACCTACATGACTTATCAGCTAACAGCTTTTTGTTGTTTTGTAACATATTTTTTTCCTTGATAAATGTTTTAAATTTATATTTAAAAAAAAATTATACATTGTATGCTTATAATATAATATTTTATAAGTGATCACCATGGAGACTAGAATATGTAGTGTACTGTTTTTAGGTTTTTGCTATTAAATAGATACGCTAAAAACAGGTGCAGTGGTGAATGGTGTTACTTATAAACTTGCTGCTTTTTCCCTTCCACAGATGTTAGTGCTCTGTCTACTGTAGAATTAGACCATGTGTAGCAAAACGAGAGATCGGTTGAAAGGAAATCATGTAATATTTACTAAAATAATAATTATTAACTTAAAGATGACAATGTATTACTATCATAGAAAGCATGAGTTGATAAAAATGGCATTTGTCAGAGGGGTAAACTTGCCATCTGTGGGTCCCTAGTTGCACTGGGCAAATCCTGAATGAATCAATGCTGGATTCTATTGAGGTTTGTCAGGAAGAATAAAGCACATAAGGTTGGATTCAAAGACCTTTCTTAAATGCAGGCTTCATCCAAAATCCATACCTTTAAGCCAGGGGCGTAACTAGAAACCTCAGGGCCCCGGTGCGAGAATCTGTTAAGGCCCCCCCCACCCCTAACCCATCTATCCCTTTCTCACGATCTACCCTCTCCCTCCCTACCCCCCTTCTCACGATCTACCCTCTCCCTCCCTACCCTCCCCTTCTCACGATCTACCCTCTCCCTCCCTACCCCCCCTTCTCACGATCTACCCACTCCCTCCCTACCCCCCTTCTCACGATCTACCCACTCCCTCCCTACCCCCTTCTCACGATCTACCCACTTCCTCCCTACCCCCCCTTCTCACGATCTACCCTCTCCCTCCCTACCCCCCCTTTCTCACGATCTACCCTCTCCCTCCCTACCCCCCTACCCCCCTTCTCACGATCTACCCACTCCCTCCCTACCCCCCCTTCTCACGATCTACCCACTCCCTTCCTACCCCCCTTTGTAGGTCACTTACCGTCAACTCCTGTGTTGGGAGCGTGAGGCGTTTGTCTCAGGTGCCGGCGCTTCACTGCTGAGCTCCGGCATATGAGACAAACGCCGCACGCTCCCAACACTGCACTCTGGGCAGCGCTGAGGCAGGCGGCGGCAGCGGCGGCAGCAGCGGCAGCAGCGGCGACGGCGGCAGCAGCGGCGGGGAGCGGAGGCATCCTGGATTTCTGTCAGTCATTTTCAGAGTTGCTGAAAACGACCTCTCGGCACCCCTTGGGACCCCCTGACTGGCAGAACTCCAGGGCCCGGTCTCAGTCGCGACCCCTGCGACCCCGGTAGTTCCACCACTGCTTTAAGCCTTAAGTTCCAGAGAACATAGGCAAGTAATGGCTGGTAACGGCTCAAAGTGTGTGTGTGGGGGGGGAATGTGTCCAGTTTCCCTTGATACAATCTTAAACTGATACAAGAAACTTTATATATATATAGATATATTTAAAACCATACACATTTTCGTGATTATATGTTACAATTGTTTTGCATAGATACACAAATATTTAAATATGCTTAATTCATAGTGTACCTCTAGAAACATGAAAAGAAATGGCAACAATAACAACCATTTTCACAATAGTGTTTCTGAGCAAGCCTACTACTCAGTTAATCAGCATCGGAGAAGAGGTCATCACCACCTCAAATATCCATAAGGTGCACCTAGGAAAGCTATTTAACAGTGAAACTGGGAGTGCAACATAGCTACCTGAATTTTTAGAGATACCGGGACGCAGTGAGGATAATGCTTAAAGAAACTGTTGCGGTGTAACCTTTGGCGCTGCAGTCAGTGTAGAAATAGACTGTGATTAATGGGACAGCACAGACACTTTCCTTTTTTTGGTGTTTTTTTGTATAGGTGGTAGAGGAATGACACTAAATAAGAGAACGTGCTGCATGCCTCTAACACTAAGCCATATACATTTCTTTTTACATATATACTGTAGGTTTGTAATATTAATTGATAAAAGTTGTTTGAATCTTAAGCACCTAAATCACGTTCACGGCATTGTTCTAAAATAGGATGCCACCTTTGCCGTAAGTCAGGTTGTGAAAGTTCTGCCCTGCAAGAGCTCACATAGTCCACTGTAAGTGCCATTATTGTGAACTGGAAGCGACTAGGAGCAACAACCGCTCAACAACCAAAACACACACACTCACAGAGCGGGGCCATTGAGTGAGGAAGTGTCTAGCGCATGAGGAAGATAAATTGCCTATCCTCTGTGGCATTATTCACTGTATAGTTCCATCATTCACTGCCTCCGGAATCAACATCATCACTTTGTGTTGGGAGCTTCATGAAATAGGTTTCAATGGCTGATAAGCTGTACTCAATCTGTACATCAGTATGTGTAATGTCATAGTGATCTGCCAAATCAGTGAGAATGTGTTTCATGCATGTTTATGGAGGGGCCTCATTAGAGCCTCCTATGATGTTCAAAGAGCCAATGCTGAAGCTGTCTCTCCCTAAGTATATCACATGGATGGGAAATAGCTGGGGCGCAGGGGGAACTATAGTGACCTGCACAAAGCTCTAACTGTAACCTTATTAAAAACATTTGGGATGAATTGGTACACTGATAACAGGCCAGGCTTTAGAATGGGATATCCAACAAGCTCTTATTGGTGTGATGGTCAGGTGTCCATGTACTTTTGGTCATATAGTGTATATAGAGTCATAACCAGTTCACTCTGTTTTTAACCATAGAATATATTTTAAAACTGAAAATGTTATACTTCTTCCCATGTAAGGCATATAGTAAAGTTTATAGAACACCATATGAGGACAGAATGTTTAATGCTTATTTTTGCAGTTTATGAATAGAGATTCTTGACTTTTGGAGACCCTTTGAACAGTAGGTCACCTGGTACTGATTTAATGAGCTGACATAAACATTTAGTTCAATCTGCATATGATTTGCATAAAATTGGTTTTATGAAGAGAATTTCAGCTTCGGTGTAGATGACTTTGCTAAAAGTGAATTCTTGCAAACTTTGCTAATTAATTGTGAAACACTTGTCTTTGTCTGGTTAGACATGTCTCTTGAATTTTTATCAGATTAAATGTCTTCTAGATACTTTTTATGCACAGGAAGCTGGACAGTCTATGTACTGCATTTGATGTCCCTGTTGTCTTTCTGTTGACTGACTGAGTTTATTATGACCTTGTTTCTGTACTCAACAAAGCAGATCTTTGAGGTTCTGCTCCAAAGAAACTTTTGTCAATATTACATTATAGCACAGAGTTGATGCACATTAACACCTTATCAGGTAGATATGCAATGTGTTCCTGGTAAACAAGACTGACAGGTAATCACTACTCTTATTAATTACAGAGGATTTGTTTTTTTGTACAAGTCATTCTAAATGTCCTTTTGCAATTTCCTATTACAAAGCTCATTGGCATCATTGATTATGAAACTTAGTTTATTCAAATGTCTTAAGATTTTGTAGAAAACATTTTATTTGTATTTTGAAAGTGGGAAGAAGGCATGTTTTATTTATAAGGGAGTATTACACCACTTACTTATGGAGGGAAAGTCAAGACCCATTCAGCTATATACAGTATTAGGACCCTAGAGAAAAAACACCAGTGTGTTACACAACCAGTTGTGCACAACCTAGGGAGCATGATGAATGCATTTCTGATTTCTTTTAACTGTGCAATATTTTTGTAACAATATGAAAAAAGAATGTGTCATACAAACATGACTACCCTTCAATTAGGACCCATAGGTCAAAGTAATGTTCATGCTCATCTTATTTAGGCATTTAGTTGCTGGTTAAGTGTGAGGGAAGTGTACCTCCCAACAGTAACAATTTTCACGGGACATCGTCTGATCTCCTCTGACTGGCCCAGGGAGGTGAAAAATCAATGGAGGCCTGTTTTGGGACCTACATTGGAACTTTCAGTGGTAAGCCAGGAGGATGGCCATGCCATCTGTCCTGTCTCTTCTCCGGACCAATCAAGCCCGCTTCCAGGGCAGGCCAAGCCTCTCTTTATTTTTCTGAAAAAAGGAAAATATATACACATGCAAATATTTGTAGCTAAAGTTTTAGATAACAAGAAGCAGGGGCATAGTAGTAGAGTAGTTGGCAGCTGAGACAGATCCTATATTAGGCACTCCATTGACCGCTTGCAGCCCCTGGTAATTCACATATGCACTAGGACACACATTCTCACCTTTGCACAGACTTACACACTAATGCTATCAAACATGAACATGCACATACTCACTAACACACACTTACACCATATACTCCTCACACTTACACACACATTTATGAGCGCACACACACTTGCACATTCATGCTCACACACACTTATACATACTCATCCATACTAACACTTGCATGCATGCTCCCACATACACATCCATGCTCACACACGTACATCCATGCTTTCACCCCAACATTTAAACATGCTCATGTTAACACATACTCCATCCCACATTTATGCTCACATACAGTTATACGTTCACTCTCGCACACACTTACTGTCAGGCCCCATTCAGTCTGCGGAGCTGCATCTGTCTAGTTTCCCCTGCCTCACTACAGTTCCCCTGCCTCACTACAGTTCCCCTGTCTCGTTATAGTTCCCCCTTTGCTGTAATCCACTCCTGGATTTCCTTGTGCTCTGCCATTTACTTCTAATGCTTTGTCTCAGTCCTGCTCTTAGCTTTAACTTTATAAGGTGTGCCCCACCCATTTGTTATGTTTGTCTCAGTCAGCAGTCTAAAGATATGTCCTCAGTTCTGTGTTTAGATTCAATGTTTAGTTTCAGCTTATTAGTAATTCAGTAGGCAGGGTTTAGCGCTAGGACCCACCGAATATTGGAGTACTTTGGCGTAGTGGTGGGCTAAGCATACTATGGCCATAAGATGTGACTAAATCTCCAATTGTTATCACATAGTCCTAGGCTAGTCCTGTATTTATGTGTGTCAATCTTTTATGTGCCTTTGACCTCTTTTCCCTGAATCAACTGAGGATCCCAGTTCCTCTCTCCTCTCCCCATGTCCCGGTTTAAGATATCCCATCCTTGCTTAAAGGTGAAGCGTCTAAGGATCTCGGCTCTTCACTCCACCCCCTGTGTTCCTTGCCTTGTTCCCTGTCCATTGTTGTGTCCTGTACATGCATGTCTTGTCAAGGTTTCTTGCTCGGTCTCCCCGTTCCTTGTTCTGTCCCGTTTGCTTGCTCTGTCCACCTTGCTTGCTATGTTTCTGCTTAGCTTCCCTACTCCCAGCCTGCAGCATCCTGCATATTTCTCTGTTGAGCTATGTCTCATGCCTGCTCCAAGGTGCCTGCAGGCTATCACTTTGTTTTGTTCTGGACAACATCCGCTGCTATGTCAGGGCTCTGAAATGTGGCCTGCAATGTTGACCACATTTTATTTCTGCCATTCAGGGACACACTATGACACACATGAGATCACACACACACAGGTGTATATATATATATGAAATAAAGACCGTGATTGAAATATTTCAAAATAACAGCTCTACGCTCCCTAGCATACAATCACTCCCTCCGCTCCCACACCAAAATAATATTTGCCACACTGAATCAGACATACAAATCCTATATTTGCAGACATACAATAATAATGGAAACAGCATCGCAGGTATAGATAAACAGAACACACAAACCCAGCATTTCAGGTATAGATAAACTCAGCACTGAGGGTGTAGATCAAATAAAGAACACGTGAAAAAACAGCACTGCAGGTATAGATCAATTGAATAAGACATACAAACCCTGTATTTATAGGTATATATAAATAATGTATGGAAATTACAGGCATAGATCACAGGTTGCACACCCCCAAAGCCAGCCCTGTCGACCACACTGCCTATTTAGAACCTGACCAGCAAACAAATTGCACACATAGGACTTGCCATCTTTGTCCCCTAAACACCCTGCCTGTGCCATCTTTGGCTTTCCACAAATCAATTATACCTCTATGATACACACAAACATTTTTACAGTCACTCACCAATTCACACTTTTATTCACATAATTCATTCACACAATCATTTATTCTCTCACTCATTCACACAAATCATTTACACATATTCATTAATGCATTTTCACTCATTCACACAATTCATCCACACATTCATTCATTCTCTCACTTATTCACACAATGCATCCACACATTCATTCTGTGATTTTCTCATTCATTCACACAATGCATCCACACATTAATTCATCCACCCTGGAAAGTGCAGTCGCCCTGAACCAGCCCCTGTCCAACTCCGCTACTACGCAATATCTCATGAACACCATCTTTGGGCGCTCTGGGTCATTACAGTCGTCTGTATGGACCCAGTCCCTGACACTTACACATACATATTCATGCTCACACAGAAACACTTACATATGCATACTTCCACACAAATCTATGCTCAAACATAGTTACTCATACACATTCATGCTCACATACACTTACACATACACATCCATGCACACATATAAACACACACACATCCATGCACACACAAACACATCCATGTTAACCCTTAGAAAAAGGGTTAAAAAATGTACACATAAGTTTGCTGCGCATACTGCATCCCTCACCTTCTCCCCTCACACCTTTACGCGAGGTTCTGTGACCCCACTATGTTCCTGCCTCCCTGGTTAGGTCCAAAATTGTTCACAAACGGCTGGTCCAGTCCAGGTCTGAGTGGCCCTTTGTGAACTATTTTGGACTAACCCTGGGGCAGCCTGCCATTGTGTGCAACCAAGGCAGACCCCCCCCTTTATATGCCACTGACAGGAAGGAATTAATAGTTTTTCAGTACATGTAAAAATATACTTAAGATATGAATCTGTGTGCTGTAACTTTGTGTTGATTTGTAATTTGGAAAATTATAATAAATTTGTATTTTGTTAATTTAGCACATAACTAAAAATCTTTTTATGTTATATATTATACTGCATAGTTGTTTTTAACAACCTACATAAAGTAATAGTTTCTGACATTGGACATCAAGTTAATATGTCAAACCCTGAAACTTTTCAAGGTTTTCTTTGTATCATAATAGTGATGTTTTCTATATCACATTGTCACTGCCTCACCAGTGCTTTTTGATATTTGGGTGATGGCTGTCGTCAAGGGCAATGGCTGACAAATGTAAGAGTAGACTCAATGCCCTCAAAATCTGTATGATCAAGAATATTTAAAGACACTTGTAGTGATTTATAGGAAGGGGCAAGGACCAGAGGGAAATCTAAATATAGAAGGAACACAGTAGTTGAAAGAAGCAGGTATTTAGCCAGGAGGCAAAAATGATGTCTTTTTGAAATGTCTGCATGCTGTCACTCTGTACCACATCCTGCACTTGTCAAAGCTGTCATGAATTTCCTTTAGACTGTAAACAAATGTTATTTAAAGTAAGAATTGTAAAACCTGGAAAGAATAATATTTTAAGTTTGGCTACATCTTGAAACACTATAAATGAGACCAAATGGACTTAATTTATGATGTTTCGACTTTCTCGTAATGTCCCCATATATAAGACGCACAGTGGTGGTAGATTTTTTTTTTTACCAGAAATAATCATCTGCAGGGGACCTGCTGCTTACCTCTGTGTTGCTCAGCAACGTCTCTTGTTCCGTTGAGGAGACACAGGAACCCAGTGGAGTCATGTGACTATACATCACATGACTCTGCTCCATTCCTGTTCCTGTTCGAGCAACGCAGAGGGAAACAGCACCCCCCATGGAAGTCTGCGAACGGCACCAGAAGATCTGCAGTTTAGGTAAGGGTGGGGGAGTAAATGAATGTGTGTGTGTCTGTGATAGCATGGATGCGTGTGTAGGGGGCACAGGGAGGTTGAAAGTGATGTGCATGTGCTGGCTGCCTGAGCATGATAGGAGTGTGATTGCTAACAATTGTTGGCAGCTAACATCACACTCATATCATGCCCAGGCATCCGGTACAATAACCTTATGTAATATATTTTTTTTCAAATTTCGGGCCCCATACATGTGGAAATACGGTAAGTTGCCTCCATTAGGGAATGACAGTGTTTTCTTTTCTTTTTTTCACACAACTGAATATATAATTATCAGCTGGTAGAAGTAGTAGCATTTACTTCAACCTCATCATAAGGCTAAAAGCAGAAGTATAACGTAGTCCTTTCATCCAGGACTGTCTTTAATATTGATTCCATGGACACACTTCATGAGGGAGCAGTGATACATGGCCTGTATGAACAGACCTTGTGCTCCCTTTATTTTGGGCCATGACTTGCCCTGTTCTACCAGCGACGGACAGTCCTCCTCTGGAGAGAGCTGAAAGAATGGCAGATCCACCAACTTCTGCCCCCAGTAATGACTGAACCCCAGGCAGCTGCCTCTTTTGGCCTGCTTTCATTACGGCATGACTCCTATCATTATATAGTGATCCAAACACTAAGGGTGGTAAAACAAGATTCCTATAATTATATAGCAAGGGAGACACAGACGGTGGTACAGCATAACTCCCAGCACCGAGCCAGGTACAGATGATGGTACACTATGACTCATATCAGTAATTAGTAACCCAGACATTGACAGCCGTAAAGCATGACTCCTTTCATTATCTAGCAAGTCTGACACAGTTGGTTGTACAGAATGACATTTCATTATACAGTGATCTAGACACTGAAGGTGGTACAGCATGTATTTGCTCGACTATAAGACTACACTGATTATCAGATGACCCCCCCCAAAAAAAAATTTGAACATTCATTTAGGAAAAAAAGAAAAAGCCTGACTATAAGACTATCCTATAAGAAAAAAATGTTGTTAGTAAATATTCACATGTAAACTATTTTTTCATATGTAATAAAAACTATTATTTAGAAAAATGCAATTTTTGTTTTTATTTCCTTTTATTTGCCATCCCCTGTTATGCACATCTGTCCCCAGAAATCCCATATACCCCCTATTTACCACTCTGCTGCCCAGATATTGTTTTAACCCCCTATATGCCACTCTGCCTCCCTCATATTCCTTTTAACCCCCTATATGCCACTCTGCCTCCCTGGTATTCCTTTTAACCCCCTATATGGCACCTCCAGAAAGCCTTTATACCACCTCTATTTGCCACTCTTACCCTCCCCCGACTTACCAGTGCATCCCTAGACGTCACACAGACGTCCACCGGCTGCCAGAAAGGAGGATCCGGATCCCCTGCAGCGCTGATCTGGATCTTAGTCTTGCAGTCAGACCTCTATTTGAGGTCTGATTAGAAGACGGTATACTATATATATATATATATATATATATATATATATATATATATATATATATATATATATATGATATACATTTATATCTCACATACACACTGATTCACATATACTATTATATATTAATTATTAGGAAGCCTTGGGAGCCTTATTGATTTCATATTTAATAATATACTTACAATCATTACAAACATGAGCAGATTAAGAGAATTAACTCCTCTATTACCAGACATTACACACAAACAGACACACAGATACACAAACAGACAAACACAATGACAAGCAAACACAGTCACACACATAAACATATTCAAACACACAAACCTGGCGCTCTCTCAGACGTCTCAATTCTGGTACAATGCTGATCCTGAATTGATGCTGCCTGGGACTTAAAGTCCCATTGCGAGACTGTCCCAGGTAATCCAGGATATTGGGTGTATTAGAAAGTTGTCACGTAAGAAACAAAACTTGGTAAGAAGCCAAAACTTTTTCTGTTCTAGTAAAGATTTAAAAACTATATCTCATCTTGTTCATGTCCTTGAGTCATTAAAACAATTTGTCATTTTTTTTCCAAATCATACATTTTACAGTTCAATACTTAAACCTGTGTAATAGTGTTGAAAGGAGAGAACATCAGGGCAGGAAATTGATTAGATAATGCTCGCCCTGACACTCTAAGCCATAGATCTGATGGCAACAGCTTTTTGTGTTCCTTAATATAATTACTAATCTACAGTTCTCCAGTATGTCTAGTTTTTTTGGTGTTAAGATAACTAGTGATATATATGAAAGCCTTGGTAAGAATCTCTCTGTCATTTATCTGAGCTATATCAATTTTTGTGCAATCGTAGTTGCTAGTACCTGCAATGTCGTTTAACATAAAATTGTTTTTCCGAAACATAATTTGTTGCAAGAAAATGTTTCTCTCTCTCTCTGTGTCACCCAGTCCTCTCTGTGTCATTCTGTGTCATTGCCCACTATACCCTCCTCCTGCCTTGTATCTGCCTCCCTACTTGCTTTGTTAAGGGAGGGAGAGGGGTGGGTCAGTGCCCTGCTCCTAAGAAGAAAATGACAGGAAAAAGGGGAGAGGCAGTGTCAGTTGCTTGTTTGCCTGGAGAGGTAAATTAATGCACAGCTTTCCGAAATAGTTAACTTTCTGTACCCAAACAGTGTTGCTGTAATGTCTCGATGTAGAGCCATGGCCCCTTCCTTCAATGGCGTCGCTAAAATGCCTCGCTAGCGAAGCATTCAGCGACACAGAACACCAACCCCAGGATGCGCTGCAAGATTTTGCCACTCGCAAGATGTCCTTTCAAAGTTGGAGAGTCTGGAGAGACCATCCTGAGAATTCTGTCTCCACTTGCAGGTTGAATACAGGTACTGCATAACAATGTGATTAGTAAAATAAAGGTAAAAAAAAAAAATAGTTACTTTTTTTAAATGGTAACATGTAAAAATAATTTCCCACTGATGTCACCATCAGGGGAACCTTCCAGTTCCAAAAAATGTTTTTTTAAAAAAGGAAAAAAATAATATATATATTTATTTATACAGTATGTATATATATATATATATATATATATATATATATAAATATTTTTATGAGCAAGTCTTAAAATTAGTGCTTTATTTTCTCACATGGAAAGAGTTAAAATACTGGCATGTTTAATGCCCATGGGGTTTCTACTTTAGAAAAATGTATGGGTAAATAGAATTGGGTTCAACAATGTCCCAAATAACACACAGGGAAGAATGACCACGTCTAATTTCAAATTTGAAAAATGCACATGTCCCAAATGTGTCTTTTTAGCCCACAAACAACCCGACAAATGCGTGTGCAGTATCACTGTACTCAGGAGATGTTGCTGAACACATATTGGGGTGTTGTGTGACAGTGACATATACCAGGACTTGTAAATTCATACCTAAAGTACAATGTGTGTGGGAAAAATACACACAAAAAATACTGCTGTAAACTTTGATTGTAAAATGTGTGCGTGCAAAGAGTTAAAATACCAGCATTTGAAATACCCTGGGGTGTCTAGTTTTCAAAAATATATGGTTTTATTGGGCTTATTGAATGGGCCAGGTTCAAAGATGTACCAAATAGGGCATGGGCAGTAGATCACCAAATGTCAAAGTTCAACATTGAAAAACATGCCCCAATTGCGGCTCTTTTTCCCCAAAACAGCCAGGCAAACCGATGTATGGGTGGTATCATTGTACTTGGGAGATGTTGCTGAACACACATTGGGGTGTTGTGTGACAGTAGCATATACCAGGACCTTTAAATTCATACATGAATTAAAATGTGTGTGAAAAAAAATGACTGGTGGTAGAATTAGTGCATGGAAAGAGTTAAAATACTAGCATTTGAAATACCCTGGGGAGTCTAGTCTTCACAAATCTATGGTTTGATGGGGTAAATTGTATTGGCCAGCTTCAAAGATACCCCGAAATGGCACATGGGGAAGAATTATCATATATAAAATGGTTTTGAATTAGCAAAATGCTACTTGTATTTATTGCCCCATAATGTGCAGAAAAAAGCAAAAACAAAAATTGGGCTTCCTCGTCCCGAAAAAAAAAAGAAGAAAATTACAGCTAAACACAAGCACTGCAGAAATGTTAAAACAGCCATTGTCACGAAGGGAACAAAAAATAAAATCAGCCATTGTCACGAAGGGGTTAATCTAAGGAAGATTTACTTTACTGGGAGGGTAGTGGATATGTGTAACAGTCTCCCAACAGAAGAAGCTTGCAATCCACAGGATCCATGAGAATTAGTTTTACAGTCATCTGAGAAAGGATTGTTTCGGATTTGTCTGGCGTTGCAGCATTTTACTTTTTTAGCTCCTTTTCTCTCTATCTTATAATTTCATGTCAACTGTCCCAGAAAATGTGTAAAAAGGGAGAGATGACTCATGTATAGCAGGCAAACGAATGAAAACGTAACAACAGTTTTGCTATTCATTTTCGTTTGTTTTGTTGGCTTCCTCCTTGTTATCTCAGATACATACAAATGCACAAAACGTATCAGATGCCATTAGTGGCAGCATCAAATAATCCACTTATGCACTGAGAAGCCTGTGTTGCATCCTTGAGTACAGGCTTGGTTGATGCAGGACAGGAGAACAGAGCCACCGGTCACCCAATTCCCTAATCCACTTGTCAGTTTTGGCTGTTTCAATGCCAATCAAGGCCTTTGGATGCCGACAGATGCACACAAAACCTATGTACAAATAGATGGAATGTGTACATCATGTAATCTGTCTACTGGTGGCAGACACCCACACACGAGCTTGATGTTTAGACAAAATAATATATATTCTAGAAGAGTTCTGTGGAAACATAAAAATAATTAGACAAAAAATAATACCACCTGCTTAATAAAGCAAACAAAATTCAGTAATCCTGACAGGAAACATATTTTCTTATCATAATAATTAGTTTTTATGTATCAAAATCCCATAGGCATTTTTTCATGCATATAACCGGCATCTGCTAGACTGCTAATCAGATAAAAATTTGTAATTAAAGGTTCATCTGACTCCTCAGGTCATTGTTTCCCCTACAGCTTCTCTTCCAGGAATTGTTTCTACTACAAAAATAGAACACATGATACGTCTAGATATTTCTAATTGAAAATAATCTATGAATTTATAAAATACTTGATAAGTCAAACTTTTCTAACAGAAGCCACCTTAATTTGAAATATATCTCATATGTATGGATATATTATAACCCTTTCAACATGCCATTTTGCAAAAAAATAATGAGGAACTATCTGTGAGTAACATTGTGTGTGATGGATGGTGAGGGTCCCTCATAAGTTAATGTTATTTTAAATTTACTAAATTATCTATGAGATGTATCTTTTTCACTTGAAACTTGTGAAATTTAACATTGCATGCACGCAGGAACAACTTTTATATTAATGAAGACATGGAAGCCATGATGTATGTGGGAGCCATTATATAGCTGCACATTTTATATTGCTACTCTGCCCTCATGTACACAGGTTAATAACTTCATATGACAGGTTATGAGGATGACAGCAGAATATAATCATGGCCATTGAGTTGTTAAACATTTACATTTTTATTCTTTATCCCAGTCATTTTATATTGTGAAAGACTTATGTTTTAATAATAACAGGAAGATGCAAAGAGAAAAAATACTGCGCATAGTTTTGTTCAATAATTAAAATCACTATGGGATGTAGACTTTAACGATTGAATCCTGCTGTTGCGTGGAACTTCCTTTAACTGTTCTGATATTCAATAACCTCCGGGAAGTCAAGGTAGAGTTTTCATTATCCGATTCCCTCCCTCTGATACAATTAGTCCACACAGTTCTCAAGAGAAAAATTCCTGTGATAATATCTATCTAAAAGCAAACTAGTCGGTAGCCAAGTGGATTATTTTATTTTCTCTTGTTAATAGTATCCTTAAATTTCTCAGCACTGTTTCATTATTAATTAAAGGGTATAATGTTTCAAAATGCTTCCACTTAGGTTTAACATGTAAAAAAGGTGTCAGTAGTAGTGATGTTGAAATGTATATAGCACATCTATGATATGTTGACTGGCTAGTTTTATTGTTTAGTTGTATAGCAGATAGGGTTAAGTAGAGCCAGACTTTATCCCCTTCAGGATCAGTACTTGTTGATACCACCTTTCCCAGATTTATTTGCCATTTTGACCATATGTTGGATTAATCAAGATTCGCATTTTCCATGTTTGAGGTAACTTCGCAAATTATACATCCTTTTTTTCAGGACAAGTAGGGCTTTCTTTTGAAACCATAGAAACACACACTACATAATAATTATCAGTGATAATATGTAAATAAAAGCTATCCTAAAATAAAATATGCAAAATTGCTTAGCATTTCTTAGGATTTCTTCTACACAGTAACCCAATTTCTGTTTGGAAACATTCCATCATTACAGGGCCACATCCATCCCTTACATATTGCTCTATTTTTTATTTGCAGTGTTGAGGCACTTTTAAAAAAAATCTAATTAAAACATATATATTATTTTTCCCCCTATATTGTTTTTTATTTGTTAAAAGAGGGAAGCAGAAAGTGAGCAATTGCTGGCTTCTGTCAAGAGGGGGAATTCAGACTGCCATTACACAGCCTAATCTTCTGTACAGGGACAGTGAGATGTCCCTGCTGCAAAAAAGTTAGGACATGCAGCTACGTCCTACGGGGCATTTTGGAACGCCTTTATGAATGTACCTGTAGGTCCATAAGGGAGTTAAAGGGATAAGGCCAGCAACTGCCATATGGTGTGCCTGCAGATGCTGGCTGGAGTCACATGATAGCATGTAACATTTTTATACTCTAGCAAGCTGCAGGACCTAGCCAGTCCAGGCCTGGCTAACATTAATTGTTGATTTTCATCTTTTCACTGTCTGGTCTTGGATGCTAGATGTCAACTAACTGGTTAAAACAGCACGGTGATACAGATTTAGCAAACAATTGAATGCAGAAAACTGATTATATTTCTGTATTGTTACATTTTTTTAGCTCAAATTTCCAATCAGGGCATTTCATGTGATAAATATCCACCAATCATTCACAGCTTCTAGAAAAAAGGCAATCAATGAAGGGATTTGTTGTTTCACATAAATTAATAGAAAGGTGTGTGTAGATATCTAATATTATACATTTATCTAGCCATCAGCATAATGCCAAATATTTTTTTTATTAATACAGAAGGGTCTTTTTATCTTGGAAAAAAATATTTAGTGTCATAAATGACAAAAGCAAAAAAATCTAATGACTTTCCTGTCCTGAGCTCAGCTGCCTCTCCTCTCTCCTAACTCAGCTTCCACCAGGCTATACATCATTATGCAGGCTTATTAAGCTTACTGAACTGTAAAATATAGGATTTGGGAAGGTGAAGGGCCACTACAACGGAATGCATTTTTAAATTACTATATGAAACCTTAAAAGTAATGGTTAGTTGCATGATTTGATGAGGCATGTAGGTCACCACTCATTAAACATTCAGCATATCAAATCTACATACCAAGTGTGGAACGTGTTAATCTTACTTGATCTCACTATGAGAATCAAGGTTTACTATTCAGTTTAGATGTCTTAATGTAGATGGCCATACATGGGTACTTTGTCAAGATGCCCCTTAGGACATACCTGTATGTCATGATTTTGTTGCAGTGGCAGAGACATCTGCCTGCGAGGGACCTGGATCCTCCTCTCTGGCAGCCGGTGGACATCTGCGTGATGGGCTTCTATGACGGAGCGCTGGCGTGACATGATCTTCAGGCCCTCCCTAATAGAAGCCCTGGGGTAAGTGCCAGGCAGCAGCAGAGGTTGTATACAAGCATCGTGCAGACGTCCACTGGCTGCCCCCACCAAACACCAGGTAGTCTGGAGCATGGGGAGCAAGTCTGGGAATGCATTGGTAAGTCTGGGGGCAGACTGGCATATCAAGGGGGCAGAGTGGCAAGCCTGGGGCAGATGTGCATAACTGGGATCAGATGTGCATAACAGGAGGGCAGGTTAGCAAATAAAAGGAAACAAAAACAAGAAATGCATTTTTCTCAATCATTGTTTACTAGTAAAACTTTCTTTCCTATAGGGTGATCTATATTCAGAGTTTTTCTATTTTTCCTAAATTAATATTCAAACTTTAGGGGGTTGTCTTATAATCGAGCAAATACGGTACTTTAAATTTTGCGACTTTTAGGAGAAGGCATGCAATTTTTCAAGGATACTTGCCTGAAACTCAATGGATGGTCTAGAGAAGCCGGCAGACTTCAAGTCTATAAGTAACATTGAAGTCTATGGGGGCCACATCAATTGAAGTCAATGGAGGATACAATACAGCGTCCTAATATTGAGGGCCACATGTGCACAGAATATGTATGCTCTCAGCAGACATTTTTTAATCTGTTGCCATCAGCCAGATTATTATGATTTTTTTCCTTATTTTACTTCTTTGTCTAATATTTTTCCTTTCATTTATTTGGATGGCCCATTTTCTTGGGGACGGATCATCACTGTATGGGCTCCTAAAAGGCACGATTTATTTTTTCCCTACAGTTTGCACCCTTTGAGTGCCACCCCCGTAACTTGCATGGACTTAATCTACCTCTACCACAGAAACTTTTGGTTTATGGAGGGAGGCAGGGAACTTTTTTTTTTTTTACACTTAACCTTATTATATATTGGGTAATATAATATATCACCCAGGTTTCTTTGATTAACCAACCACCCCTTTGGTCCCAGTTTCTTTTTGTTATTATTTATTTTAATTAAATTGTATAGCATGGAGGGGGGACATCATGTGTCAGCTCACAATCCTCTGAGGTTATATAAAGTGAATTTTGTAAATTGAAAACTCTGATTTTCAAACTGCATGCAACTGAAATTGAAAGTTAGTTTTAACATATTATTAATATATTAATATTAAGTACATTCAACATATTTGAAAGCCCTTCCCATCTATACCTTATATCTAAGTTAGTTAATATGTCTGAAAGGAAGATGAGGTGGCAGCAGCCATACAAGTTTGCTTTTAAATTATTACTTCTCTACATCCAGAGATGCATTAACTTAATTGTGTTCCTCCAGAATGCAGATAAAATCTATCATGCTACGTATGGCGATGATGATGCCTATCAGTGACCTTTGCATAAATCATTAAAGAGAACAAATTATTGTATGTAAAATAAATACAGGACCATTTTGCAGTTAAAATTGTTAAAAATAATTACAGAAAAGTAACATTTCTTTTCCAATTTGAAGGTTCGCCATCAGACGGGTATGCCTAGTGCATTACGTGACTCTGTGGTGTAAAGGGGGCCCTTTCAGTCCCCAGCACATGCTCCAACTAGACTGGCGCTGTGGGGCAGAGTCTGTGTTGGAATATGACATAATTTCCTGGCTCTCAGACATAGAGTGTGAGGACCTTGAGGGAGAAAGAGAGCTAACACCAGCCTACCCCTTATGTGTATATGTGTTACTGTACGGTGTTAGATTGTGTAAGTGTATGGTGTTAGCATGAGTGTATGTTAGTTTTTGAGAGACACCAATGCCACAGCCACGGCCCAGTCACAATATGTCACTCCGGCAGGCTTGACACAGCCATGGCCCCCCTGCATCATGATCACGTGTGCCCCCCAATTGAAATGCCGTACTTAGTAGCAAACCTAAAGGGGGTCTGCCCCGGGTGCCACTCATCAGGGGGTGTGGGTGGCCTGATGGCCGCTGTAAAAGCACACACAGTGTGCGAGTGCCACAGCAGTAAGCAGTGTGTGGGCCCATGTCAGGCGTTGTGGGGCCGAATAGACGTCTGTGCGTCCCCAGTAAAGCTCGGCTGGTCCTCGGACCACTGAAATCTACAAGAAAGGTAAGGAGGTGCAGGAGAGTGAGTGAATGAGTGAGTATTTAGGGGCAGAAATAGGACAAGTATGCTGACTGGGGGGCAGAATTGGCACAAGCAGGCTGACTGGGGGGTGCAGAGATGGTACAGGTAGGCTGTTTAAGAGCAGAGCTGGCACAGGGAGGCTTTCCAGGGGCAGAGAGTTGGCACAGGTAGGCTTTTCCGGGGGCAGAGTTGGCACAGGCAGGCTGTTTCAGGGGCAGAATTTGCACAGGCAGGCTGCTTCAGAGTCAGAGTTGGCACAGGCAGGCTGCTTCAGAGTCAGAGTTGGCACAGGCAGGCTGCTAAAGGGGCAGTGGTGGCAGAGCAGGCTGTTTTAGGGGTAGAGGCGTACCATCTCAATGTCTGGCTTAGTGTATAGTGATAGGGGTTATGCTGTACTACTGTCAATGTCTGGCTCGGTGTATTCTGATTGGAGTTACGCTGTGCCACAGTCAATGTCTGGCTCAGTATACAGAGATAGGAGTTATGTTGTACAATATCTGTTCAGTAAATGTTATTTATTTAAACTTATTTAATTTATTTATAAGTTAATAATTTATTTTTTAGATTCCTATGCTTCTCCAGTTGACATGCAGTTTACAAATTTGTGAAATAAATATTCTTGCCAACATTCATTTTTTTTGTGTGTGTGTGTGGGGTGCCCCCGGATTCACCCCGGATGCCAAATAATGTAGGCACACCCCTGGCCGTACTTTCATTGTTTTTTTTGTGCACCCGTAAGGGAGTATGATTGACGATTCCAAGTGCCCCCTCGAAGGATCTACTCATCCCTGTAGCTTCTACTGCATCTGTGCCCAACCACCGGCTGAACCCAAAGCGGGAGCAGACTCTGGGATAGCAGACCATCGCACGGAGCAGGCACGCACTCAGACACAGCCCCAGCACCCCACTTGTGATCTGGTACCTGGTAGGAGACCACCCAAAACATAGAACCATCCCCTTTAAAACCTTAGTATATTTACTACTACAAAGCAAAACTCCAAATTTGAATGTTACTGTAGTTTTTAAAAATCTGTACATTTGCATGACACAAGATTTCTGTTAACAAATATTTTTTTGCTCACGAATTCAAAATGCACAGCAGAACTTCAAAGACATAAGTACATTTTATGTAGTTAAAAATGCATGTCTAACGCAGATTATAAAATGATCCTGATTATAAGATGACCCCAAAATTTGGATATTAATTTAAGAAAAAAAGAAAAAGCCTGAATATAAGACTATCCTATAAGAAAAAAGTTTTATTAGTAAAACTAATAGGGTCAACTTCTATATTGAGATCCTGATTTCATCAGCTGGTAACTGATTTATGCGATGCGTACAGACAACCTTAGCTACTGCCTGGCACTTCCACTGGGGCTTCTATGATGGAGCACTGGAAGGTCATGTCACGCTGGCCTTTGGTCATAGAAGCCCTAGCGGAAGTGCCGGGCAGCAACAGAGGTTGTCTGTCTGTCAGAGAGGAGGATCCAGGTCCCCTGCAGCGCTGCGGGGGATCTGGATCTTAGTCTTATAGTCAGACCTCTATTTGAGGTTGGATTATAAAATGACCCTGCGTATAAGACAATGGATATTTTTTTGCTCTGAAAAAACCTTGTCTTATATTTGAGCAAATACGGTATACATACATATATATATAGTGTTTATGTAGCATTTTGTAATTGACCCCCTGCGCCCCCTAAATATGAAAGCTGGAGTCACCACTGCAAGTCAGGCTTCCATCAACGCCTCATCTGTCATATGTGTTGCCCCCCCATCCTCACTCAAAGGTGGAGAACTTAAAGAGGAGAAAGTGTTGGAGTTGGTGGAAGGGATGGGCCTGTAGTCAAGCACGCTGTGCAAACCCCCGTCATAGAGAACCAACAGGATGTTCAAGGGGGCAGGGTCTATCGCATCAGGAGTGAGGTCACATCCAGCAGCCCTTTAAAACCTCCAACAGACTTGTGCATCCGGATTTGTACAAACTGTACAAAAATCTGTTTCACATATTCGTATGTCTCTCCAAAAATGAAGGCGTTCGCAGACAAAACTGATAAAAACGCATAGCAAGACTGATGACATTTTGTTAAATTTCCTTTATCTGTGTGACTGGTATAGATGAGTCATTACTACCTCTCACACATTTTCTGTTGACAGTAATTGTAAGATGATGCTTATCTGGGGTGATACAGGCTTAAACAAGATTAGAATTTTTGAAAGCATTTTGGTGCTGCTTATTAATAATTAGCAAATGTAAACGCTGCAGGAAACAATCAAGGACTGGCCCGTGCTGGCAGCCGTTACAATCCATTGGTCAGCAGGAAGCCAGCGATGCTATCAAACGACAACCTCTCATTCAACAGCAGGGAGATTTCCCTGCCTCTGCAAGAAAGTCATGGCGTACATGGACGTCCTGAAGGGCTTCACTGAATGCTTTTTAGGATGTAGATGTACATAGGGGTTTAAAATAGTTAACCCTTTGTCTGCTGCCTGCCATATTGACCTTGGACTGTCTCAGCGTATGGTTTTGGGAGTATCAGGGGTAAAGATAGGGCTAGTGATGCCTGGGAGAAGGAGAAGAGGAGGAGCAGGGGAAAGAATGTGTGTGAATGTAAGTCTATGGCAGTTAGTAATGTTTTTTGTGCTAGTTATAGGGAGGCCTTGAAGAAACAGTGCATCCAGGTGCCCCTAACCCAAAGCTTGTCCCTGTTCTCATAAGGTGTGCTTAAGGTGGAGTGATGAGTGGAGCCAAGGGTGGGACATTGGGATGGGCATGGGGAGTGCTGATGGGGGGGCACGGGTGCCTAGACAGTAAGCATGTACTGGGCCCCAACCTTTTTTGATGGTTGGCAGTTGGCCCTGCCAATTTGCTTCAACTTGCCCATATTTCATTTTAGTATTAGGTTTTAAATTGTTGTTTTTCTACCTTCTGCAATACATAGTATAAAATATTTTATTAAACATTTACATTAAACAAAAGTTTCTAAATCTGGAAAGGACTGTTGGAGTGATTTTAACATATAAATGTGGTAGGAGTTAACAGAAGAGTTTACAGGTGAATTGCAGTTTAATTTTCACCGCTTTGATGCCACATTTTATAAGGTTTTTATAGAAGATCTGGCTCCACAATTAGTTTTTGTATTTAATGAGATTATGGACAAAGGGTTTATTCCAGAAGAACTTCTGCGAGGAAATATTATCCCGATATTAAAAGAAGGTAAAAACCCAGAAAAAATAACCAGCTATAGACCCATTTCTCTATTAAACACTGATATAAAAATATATGCAGGAGTTCTGGCCCAGAGACTTAATCCCGTACTCCCACAATTGATACACAGTGATCAGGTTGGGTTTATAAAAGGCAGGCTAGCGACAAATCATATAAGGGCACTAGTGGGCCAAATGGAACATACCCTACAAGAAGCAGTTCTCCAGCTGACCCTGTCATTAGATGCCGAGAAGGCTTTTGACAGGGTCAGCTGGAAATTTATGGCTGAAACCTTGAAAGCCTTTGGAATACATGGGAAATTTCATCAGGCGGTTATGGCCATGTATAGTAATCCCAAAGGCAGAGTGTTTGGTTCGGGTATAAATTCCAATTGGTTTCCCCTTACAAATGGAACAAGGCAGGGTTGTCCCCTCTCCCCTCTGCTATATATTCTCTCACTAGAACCTCTGGCGAGAGATATTAGAGCCTGTCCGAATATAGTCGGTTGTGGAGTGGGAGATTTTCAGAAAATAAAACTTTATGCGGATGATATATTAATCACACTTAAAGATCCTTTAAATTCAATAAAATATGTTTTGGATTTAATATATAAATATAGTTTTGTTTCTAATTATAAACTAAACATAAATAAATCTGTTGCACTCCCACTACATTTAGACGCAGAACAAAAGCATGAAATAGAGAAAATGGGTCTGAGCTGGGCCAATGAATCTCTTTGTTTCTTGGGAGTTAAAATTTCAAACACTCCAAGAAATTGGATGGAAATCAATCTTATGCCTTTGATAAAAGAAATAAACCTCTCCCTCAAAAAATGGCGAGGTTTATTTATTTCCTGGTGGGGGAGGATAAACATAATCAAAGCATACATGTTACCTAAGTTCTTATACTTATTTAGGATGATCCCTTTGAGTATTCCTCCCAGTTGGTTAGAGCTAATTCAACGCTCCTTTAATAAATTTATATGGGGTCCTAAAAAACCAAGATTAAATCTCCAACTGATATCTAAGAATAAAATGCCAGGGGGCCTTAATGTTCCACTGATACAGGATTATTCTCAAGCAGCTTTATTACTCCATGCCTGTTTAACTCAGAGACAGGAAGCATCCTCTGAAGCTTGGTATAAAGGGGAGATTCCAATGGGATATCCATATAAAGATTTACTAACTCTCTTCTGGATCCCGACTAAAAAAATTTCTGAGATAATGGAAAACTCTACCAGTTTAACATTAAGACATCTTCTTATTTTTTGGAATCAAATTAAAAAGCGTGCAGGGTTAAAGGATAAAATTATAAATACGCTTCCTCTCTGTCTTATAGAAAGAACTATTGGAAACTTGAACTTAAATCTTTGGAGACAAAAAGGTATACTCAGGATAGAACATCTGCTGGTGGGAACTACCATCAAATCTTTTTCGCAAATCCAAATTGAGTTCAACCTTCCAACTAAGGAACTTTTTAATTATCTAAGAGTTAAAAGCTTCTTAATAGATTCTGTAAATTCGAATCAGATCCCAAAAACACAAGAATTATTTTCTTATTTAGTTACAGGAAACTCTCAAAAAAAATTACTTGCAAAATCATTAAAATTGATTACCCTACTTAAAAAAGACTATGGCCCTCCGGCATTAAAAAAATGGGAGAATGATTTAGGAAGACCAATAATTGAAGAGGAATGGAATAAAGCACTGAATTTAACTTATAAAGATATCCACTGTTTAAACCTCAACGAGTTGCAATACAAAGTAATGAACCGCTGGTACCTTGTGCCGACATTATTAATGAAAATCTCTTCTAGGAATATATCTAACTGTTGGAGATGTGGTTGTACTAAAGGTGATTTTTTTCATATATGGTGGAATTGTTTTCCACTAAAGAAAGTTTGGATGAAAGTCTCATCCAAACTTATAGATTTTTTTGGCATCCATTGGAATCTGACTCCAGACAGAGCTCTATTGCACCTAAATCTTCCTAAAGTGTCTACCCAAGAAAGGAAATTTTTATTACACCTGCTGACTGCTATTAAAATAACAATAGCTAGAAATTGGAGATCCTCAGAACCTATTCTTTGGGAAAAAATTAAAACCCAGCTTTTATACCAATGCCACATGGAGAAATTGATCCTTTCCCAAGAAAGAAGAACTTATGTACACCAAAAACATTGGGAAAAATGGATCAAAATACTCCAAGAGGGAAAATTAGATTGATAATATGTTCAGTCCTTGGTATATTATAGTTTTTAGCCAGAAATATTTTGTAATAATATCTTAACTGCTACATAATTTGTCTTAATATATGTAATGATATTTATTCTATTTATTCTAGTATTATATCTTAATTACTTAGATACATAAGTATCGGATCCAATATATGTCCTGTCTTGTATATGTAAAGTCCTTTTCTGTCTTTTTCCTTCATATGGTAATATATGTGCCAATTAATGTAAAAATGTTTAAAGCTTTTTGCTGTGTGTTTTAAAAAACAATAATAAATAATATAAATTAAAAAAAAAAAAAATTCACCGCTTCATTACATATTGTGATTGTCCAAACCCACTGAGCACATACTGTAAGGATAATGACTATATTTACCATCAACCTGCTACAGTGCTGGCTTGGCCAAGACTTCCAGAGGGTCTAAACAGACTCTCTACACACATGGACAGAAGGATTTCTTGCCAGTGCTTTAAGTAGCCAGACTGAATCCATTAATTCTATGCCGAAGGTCTGTAATAGGATGTAGTAGTTCATACCAGCTATGCACTGTGCTCCAAAAAAGTTAATGCATTATTTAATGTATTTATAAAATTTGCCAGCCCATGTTAAATTAATTATCTTGTAAATGACCAATAGGTTGCTTTTTTATGATGAGAGAGTGAAAATGCCTCTCAATAATATGCTGTTATGTAGCTCTTTCATATGATAGAATGGTATCAGGTTTTTTAAATTAATATCTCGGTTTTCACTCGATAATCCAACACATTAATGGAGTATTCTTCAATCTCAAGCTTTGAAATGTTCCTTCCAACCTAAAAATAGCTTTGATGTTGAAGGATCCATTGAAGAGGTCACAGTGTATCTATAATGAAAGTTTGCAGGCAACAGCTTTTTTCTTACTGTGCAAAACAGTTTATGTGGAATTACCTCTTTCTATACAAAAATACATATTACACTTATGATGAAACATAAATAAATGTGCATACAAAAGTACATGCATATACAACAAATCTCTTTGCATAAACAAATATACAGTTACACAATACAGTAAATACAAATGAAAAAAGCACATATGTGTAAAAGGCAAATATATGTCAAAATATTCTACATTTGCACCAACGTTTTAAGCAAAATTGATCCCAAAATTTAGAATATAAGTAACATTAAATCTACAGTAAACATGACAGTAAGATGCACATGTTTCATTGGCGTTTTGTTCAAGAAACAAAGGGATTGGGATGGATGGATAGATAGATAGATAGATAGATAGATAGATAGATAGATAGATAGATAGATAGATGGATAGATAGATGGATAGATTGTTCAGCAGAAACTAATATCCTAATAGAAGCACTGAGTGCCAAGGGGAGTATGTAAATACATAAAATGTATGGGAAAATGTATGGTTTGAATCCTCCATGATATAAAATTGTTTTGACATACCATATTTTCCTATTTACTAATCATACATTTCCCATGTTTAATGTTACAATTGAAAGCCATTCCTATTTGATACTTTATTGCGCATTTAGTGTGATTTAGTTGCCTGTCTGTTTCTTCTTTAGTTTCTCAACTGCTTTATCTAACTTGCATAACACATCTTTAACTTGGGTTTTAACTTGCTTGGTAAGAGCAAAGAAATTTAGCCAAACCAGGCCTTATGTACCTCCCATCGACCACTATACCAGACATCCTGTCACAATAGGGTAGATTGTTTGGTATTTCATCCGGTCCTGGCTGTTTCACAGGATGCTTATTTTAAATCTGTTGAAACTTATTTTTGTTGTTTCTATAATGTGGCATTCTTGTGTCGTTTTGTGTTTGCTTGATGAAATCTGAATGGGCTGTGCACAATCCCACCCCTGGTATATACCTATACTGGGAAATGGTAAAAATATGTTTTATCAAATCGGTTATCTCAAATGATGTTGCCCATGCATAAAAAATAATGGATACAAATGTAAAACTTAAGTGGTGTTTTAATTATGTAACATTATATTACACTAAAGTGTAAACAAAATGTTATGTAAGCTAAAAGGACTACTGATTAGTAGTAAGACAATATAACACAATAAGGCTATAATAAATAAATGGCTTAAAAAACTGCGTTATCTATGTTTCAGCACCCACTACTAGTATTTATAGCTATTTTAAAGGTACAGGTTTATTGTATTCTGTTTCATTAATAACCACTTATTTTGAATGTTGCCTAAGACACCACTTCTTGCCCAAATGCTCTGTATGCAGTGTATCTGCTGAGATTTATCTTTTGCTACTGTTTAATGTTGCATTCTTACTTCAAATTCTCTGTGTGTACTGAATCAGAGGTGAGAACTATCATTAACTGCTGTTTAAGGTCACAATCCAGCTTCAAAGTGCCAACCATCATTTACTGCTGCATTATACTACCATACAATTACAGAGGCTATTCGTCCAGTGTATTAATTGTGAACAAACTTTCTGACGTCTAAAGTTTTAACCCGAGTTCACAAAGTTGGCATTAGGAATATAAACTAGCATTAAAGTTATTATATATGAAATTCACCTTTTATCTTTAAAATGAATAGATGCAGATCTGCAATAAGCATTGTCCTTTCTGACATTCTGTATTGACCAACCAGCTAGCATCGGGGGAGAGTGACAAAAAGACTTGATATTAGCTTTGTTTCAGTTAATGTTCTCTCACCACCTCTTGGTAAAAGAGACATACCTTACTACTCAGAGTGAGAGAAACAAAGAAAACATGACTACAATAAATATACAAAATTAGAGAGCACAACCTAAAATGCTTTAAATCCCCCCAAAAATCAGATTCTTGGGCTGCTGCTAGAATAATAATAAGTACACAAAACAAGAATTCACTGCATACCCAGTGAATACAATTTATTTTTTATTTTTAATGATGAGTACAACATTTTGTGAAATGTCTGTAAAAAGGAATTATTTCAGTTTTCATGAGTTTAGCAGAGCTGATGACAGGCGATTACAAAAAGTAGTCTGGTATACCAGTCTCAAGAAGGCTGAAGCCTTCTTGCTCTGAGTCAAAACTACCACAAGCATTTCTGAACATCCTGATTCTAGTAGCACTAAAATCTTGTCCACCCTACCTACCAAACTAAGGTGAGTTTTTAGTTACTACCAAGAACTCATGGAGGGGTCTTGTGCTGGTGACTTGGCGAGTCCCATCTTGTAAGCTATTCTATGGTGAAAACACAGAATAAAACTACAGCCAGTGTTGCCACAACTACTACAAGCACTACCCAGAGCAAAGATGGGCATTCACAGTCAGATGATAGCAGTAGATATATTTGGTCCAGAAGAAGGTGAGGAAGAAGAGGGAAGTACTACTCTTAAATCCAGTGGCCAGTTGGGAGGCCATCCAGGCAGGTGCTCATCAGGGAGGGTACACACTGGCACACAGAGTTGGGCTGCCCTCGGGCTGGTCCAAACTTGGTCACAAAAGGACCAGTTTGACCATCTTGGACCATACATGGCAGGCAGAAACGTAGCCGGTGTCACATAACACAAGGTTGCGTGAGCCAGCAGTTAAATTGAGAGTGGGTGAGGAAAGGAGGGAGGGAGATTGCATGTAGTACTGTATGTAGGTGTACAAGTGTTTGTGTATGAGCATGTACTGTATATATGCATATGTGTGTATGTATAGGTTTGTGAGGATGAATATGTATGTATATGTGATTTTGTATGTTTATGTGTAAGCATGGTTGTGTGTATATGTGTGGGAATGGATGTGTATTTCAGTGTGAGCATGGATGTATAAGTGTGTGAGCATGCATGTGTAAGTACATGTAAGCGTGGGTGTGTAAGTATGTGTAAGCGTTAGTATGTATGTGTATTTGAGCATGGATGTATATGTGTAAGTGCATGTGAGCATGAATCTGTATGTGTAAGTGTGTATGAGAGGGAGTATGTGTTAACATCAGTGTGTAGGGTGGAAGTGTGTGTTGGTTAGTATGTGCATATGTAGGGTAGCAAACATGGTGAAAGCAGTTGGAGATGGAGACTTAGTGGGTTTGTATTGTGCCACACATATACTACACCTGGTGGTAAGGGTAGTTATTTCAAATGACGGGCAGATTGCCCAGCACTACACCTGGTGGTAAGGGTAGTTATTTCAAATGACGGGCAGATTGCCCAGCACTACACCTGGTGGTAAGGGTAGTTATTTCAAATGACGGGCAGACTGCCCAGCACTTTCACACTAGTGTAAAGGGAAGCCGGCAGCTGAGGGAGGAGCAGGTTAAGGCAGGTCTACCCCACCACTGTCTGTCAGAATGTAGTCACCTGGACATGATAGAGCGTATGCTAGAAGAACAGAGGGCTCTTCGCCCCATGTCCGCTGAGCAGAACATTGGGGTTTCCAGCCCATTGGGCAGAGGGGAAGGGGTGTTAATGGGGCATGTGTTAGTAGTCCTGAAGCCATTTAGGGATGTGACCAAGAATTTAAGGTTTTGTTGTCATTCATGCCCATTCACTCTCTCATGTGCTTTCATACACTCTCACAGTCTTTTACACTCTCTTACACTTTAATTCACTCTATCACATGCCCCCCTGCAATGTCTCCCTACCTTCTTTGCCAACTGCCTCTTCTCTTGCACCTTACTGGTCTTACTGATATTTTTGTTCTTCTGACCTCTGTCGTCTTTCTTCATCCACTTCTCTGTGGACATGGCCTCTCAAATTCTTCTACAAAATGGTGGCGCTTCCAGGCATCCTATCTTGTCCTTGATTGGCTGTTTGGAGCAGCATAGTAATAACTCTTCTTTAAGGAGCCAAAAGGCGATTTGCCTTATCATGTAACAGTGATTATGGAGCATTTGGATGTTTGGATACTATAGTATAGCTCAGCTACATCACATCCATGATTGTGATAACCATGGCAACTATGTTTTAAGCAATAATATTAAGAAATTATTAGGCAAACAAACCCTTTGAAATGTCCATCACAAGCCCTGCAGGCTATTGCAAACATGAAACAAGCTGTCTCTTCTGCAATGCCTCAGACACAGAGCTGCAACTAAACCCTCACTGCTATTACTGAGCCTAAAGGAAGAGATGACTCAAGTCTTGAATGCAACACAAAATAATGACTTTTTGTCTCATTTATTTTTTATTGTATTATTATATTCCAAGACTGTGAAACCCTTTAGTGTTAACTCGTTCTAGACATTCAGAAACATTGAGAAATCCAATCTATTTACTAGTGACCTGAAAAGAAAACAAAGTGTTTTTTTCCACTAAACTGTGCATTAAGGATGATTTCTAATGTAGGACTTTTTATTTCCTTAGATCCAGGGGTATTTTCTAACCTAGGATGACAGTAGCAGCCTCTGTGCCTCATTACTGTGGCCATAGGGCTCCCAGTGCACAGGTGCTCAATAGGCCGATTTAGGTGATCTCAAATTTTCCTTGTTATCAACAAAGGGCTATGCCTATACAGCACACTCTATATACCGTCTCTTATCTGCACTATGGGTCTTGTTGAGTGGAGAAGCAGGATGTGATATTATATCTCACCATTCTGTATGCAGGATACGCAGACATATATTATAGTGGCCTAAGTAAAGGAATATAGGAGCCTTAGCATAACGTGACCAGATTTCCCTTTTAATGTATTTTAATGTATATCTATATTTCACAGAAAATACTGCAGTACAATATGTTGTTACAGTCAGAATAAGGGAAAATCTGTAATTTAGTTTGGGGTGTAGCATTTGGAGAGAAGGGAGGGTCAATGCCCACTCCATAGTTTACCAGCAGCACAGCAGGTGAGTAGTCCAGTCCAGGAGTTCTGGATCACCCAGGTAGTTAATCACCTGTTAGCAATGAGCAGCAGGAGGCTTCTACAAAATTTCCCTGTGAGGGATTCATTGGGTAGGACACAAGCAGTGAGCGGGACTGCATTTCTCTCAACAAGAGTCTGCTGAACTATTGCTTAAAAAGAAATAGTAAGCTACCCTACTATAGTCAGTTACAAATGTTAGTTAGGCTTTTCTTTTATTTGTTTTATTATTATGTTTTGTTTAATAAAAAGGACTGTAATTTCTATAGAAATATAACCTTGTGTGGGGTTTCCAACCCTAAGACTATATGGCTATATGATCCCAGGTCACAGTATATAACAGTTCTGCAAGCTGCATTTATTTTCTTATTGTCCATGGTTAAAAGATACTATCCAGTTAATATTGACTACTACTACTGTAGGGAAATCCAGATGCCAAAATGAGAGGAATTAAAGGAACAGTCATGTCAGAATTTTTTTTCTAATACGACTGTTCTGCAAGCAAATATATTCACTGAGCTACTTGGCCCTGTCTACATCCATGATCTGACACGCTAGCTTGGGCCACAATATGGGAAAATAGGCATGAATGTATTGTACGAGTACTGTTTCCAAGACAAACGTCAATCATTGTTAAATATATGGCATTACAGCATAACCAATGTTTGATTGACTGATTCCTGTAAGAAACACACAAATGTGCTTTAACACATTTTAAACAAAGCAAGTGGAAAAAAAAGACTATGAAATACCGTATTTGCTCGATTATAAGACGACCCCGATTATAAGACGACCCCCCAAAATCAAAATATTAATTTAGGAAAAAAACAAAAAGCCTGAATATAAGACGACCCTATAGGAAAAAAGTTTTACCAGTAAATATTAATTCATGTAAATTATTTTTTCATGTTTAATAAAAGCTATGATTGAGAAAAATATATTTTTTAAATTTCCTTTTATTTGCCAACCTGCCCCCCCAGTTATGCCACTCTGCCCCCAGAAATGCTTTATACCCCCCTATTTGCCACTCTGCCCCATGATATGCCTTATACCCCTATATGCCACTCTGGCATATAGGGGGTTAAAAGGCATATCATGGGGCTGAGTGGCATATAGGGGGTTAAAATGCATTTCTGGAGGTATATAGGCATATCATGGGGCTGAGTGGCATATAGGGGGTTAAAATGCATTTCTGGAGGTCCAGAAATGCATTTTAACCCCCTATATGCCACTCAGCCCCATGATATGCCTTTTAACCCAGCATGTACTGGCTGCCTTGGCTTGATAGGAGTGTGATTGCTGTTAGCAGTTTGATATATATATATATATATATATATCAAACTGCTAACAGCAATCACACTCCTATCAAGCCAAGGCAGCCAGTACATGCTGGAACCTGGGGATGATAGTAGTGGGATTACAGCCTCCCTATGCCATGCTACAACCCCCACCCCCCTTACACATCCATGCTATCACACACAAACACATTTAAATACTCATTCATTCCATTAATCACACATACTTCACACATTAAACACACATTAATCACACATACTTACCCAAAAACCCTCCCCCACCCCCTTACCTGAACTGCAGATCTCTCACTCGAAGACTTCTGCAGGGGACCGGCTGTAGAGCAACTTCTCTGGCCCCGCCCCCAGAGGAGGGAGGGGGAGATAGAGCTCTGTGAGGACGCTGCAAGCTTCCTGTCCTCCTGCTTCTAACAGAAGAGACGCTGCTCGCGACCGGTAAGCAGCATGGCCCCAGCAGACATTTTTTGGGGGGTCTGAGAAGACGACCCCGATTATAAGACGAGGGGTATTTTTCAGAGCATTTGCTCTGGAAAAAACCTCGTCTTATAATCGAGCAAATACGGTACTAACGTTTTGCTGGGGTAGTTATGGTCATGCATACATCTTATTTTCAAATACATATGATAATCTATTTTTACTGGTAAGTACAAAACATTTGGAAATGTCTGAGAAAGAGTGATTCCAGTACAGGCATGTACAAAAAGGTGAAACCTGGTATACCGGTCCCAAGCAGGGAAAAGCCTTCTTGCTCTGAGTCTCTACCATGAGCCTAATGCAGCAGCAGTATCGAACATTCTAGATTTACTAGCGCTAAAAATCTTGTCCACCCCACCTACCAAAGTAAGGAGCAGTTTTAGTTACAACCAAGGACTGATGAGTCATGTGCTGGTGAGGTGCAGTGCGAAGATGGCTTGTAAGCTTTTTTTATGGTGAAGTACAGAATAAAACCACCACTACCAGTGCCACCACAACTGCTCCTGGTGCTACTACTACCTCCTCTGGTACTACCACAAGCACTGCCAGCACTTACCAGAGCAAAGATGTGCAGACACCTTCAGATGATAGCAGCAAATCTATTTTTGATCCAAAAGATAGTGTGAAAGATGAGGGAAGGGGCACTCTTGCAGCAGAAGTGAACCTTACTCCGGTTTCTGTCCAGGTGGAAAAGGAAATGCTCATTGCCAACAATGTTGTAGATGATGATGATGATGAACTGGATTTAGATTGTGAGCCAGATGTGGAAACACAACTTCCAGCAATAATTGCTCTGTTATATGTGTTATATGGCGGTTATATGCAGCATAGCTATGCCACGGGTTCCACTGGCTGCACTACCATCACCACCAACAAAAAAAAACACAAGTACCACTACTACCTTGCCTGGTGGGCAATGCCATACCATCCACTTAACCTCTGACACATAGGAACGCCACTAGTGCACTGCATGCCTTTTTTCTTTTACACTGAAGGCATACTGGGGGCTAGCCAAATATTTGGAGGAAAGTAGCGCTGTAGCTGGTGTAGGCACACAGGGTGACAGAGGGGTAGAACTGGGGAAGATGGGCAACAGGGTTTTAGATATACTTAATACAAAATGTATTATACCTGGTGAGAAAAGAAACTAAAAATGATTGAAAACCGCCATAACATTGCTGGGCAAGACAGCAGCTAAGGGGGTAGCAGGAGGAGGCAGGTCTACCCCAACACTGTCTAGGTCAGGATGTAGCCACCCGCTTGAACTCCACCATGGACATGATGGAGCAGAACCTAGAGCATTGTCCTCCGAGCAGAACATTGGGGTCTCCATCCCACTGGGCAGAAGGGAATGGGCATTTATATTGCAGGTGATGACAATAGGGATGTGACTGAGAACTGAGAGTACTGCCATTTTTAGCCAGGTTATACCCTCGCTTATCTACCTTAAACAAAAATCCAGGCAACAGATTAAAGGTAGAGCAGGGGCTTACCTAAAATTTTGGCACCCTGGGCTGATGCTTATTGTGGCACCTACCCCAACTTTAAAATGAAAATTGTATTTAATAAATGAAATATGTTTAAATAACATTTACTGAGAACATAATACTGTTTTCTGTAATAACAAAACAAAAAAACAGGTCCAAAGTGACCACTTATTCTGCAAAGGTAAATTGATTTACATGCTCTTCTTTGGAGACTCAGTTTCTGCAAACTGATCATCAAAGCTTCATGATCACTATATATTGGGCCAGGTACTGATGGTGGCACATCATAACTCCCATCACTATATACTGAGCCAGGTACTAATGATAGCACATCATAACTGTAACGCTTCCCCATGCGCTGGCTGGACTTGTTTATACTTTGCCTTATTTATTTCCTGTTTCCAGCCACTAGTGGCCGCCCTTGCTATTCAGAGCCTCTCAGACTAATTATCAGGTCCAGCTGCAGTTGATCTCATGATCAAATCAGCCTTTATAAACCTGCCCAGCCCTGCAGTCTGGCCCTTGACTGTAATGTTTGAGGACTACCTGTTTGGTTCCTGATTTGTTCCAGTACCTTGCCGTGTTCCAGTACCTTGCCGTGTTCCAGTACCTTGCCTTGCTCCAGTACCTTGCCTTGCTCCAGTACCTTGCCTTGCTCCAGTACCTTGCCTTGCTCCAGTACCTTGCCTTGCTCCAGTACCTTGCCTTGCTCCAGTACCTTGCCTTGCTCCAGTACCTTGCCTTGCTCCAGTACCTTGCCTTGCTCCAGTACCTTGCCTTGCTCCAGTACCTTGCCTTGCTCCAGTACCTGCCTTGTTCCAGTACCTGCCTTGTTCTAGTACCTGCCGTGTTCCTGAGTTGCGGCCTGCGCCCCACTAAGTGGACTCCCAAGAGGAGTGCCCTGCATCGCGACTCCCAGGATGACTGCCAACTAGCGGACTACCCTGGTTGAGTGCCCTGCAAGTGGGCAACCTGCCGTGTGCCCTGCAAGTGGGCAACCTGCCGTGTTCCTGAGTTGCGGCCTGTGCCCCACTAAGTGGACTCCCAAGTAGAGTACCCTGCAAGTGGGCAACCTGCCGTGTGCCCTGCAAGTGGGCAACCTGCCATGTTCCTGAGTTGCGGCCAGCGCCCCAGTAAGTGAACTCCAAAGTCGAGTACCCTGTAAGTGGGCAACCTGCCGTGTGCCCTGCAAGTGGGCAACCTGCCATGTTCCTGAGTTGCGGCCTGCGCCCCACTAGTGGACTCCCAAGAGGAGTGCCCTGCATCGCGACTCCCAGGATGACTGCCACTGGCGGACTACCCTGGTTGAGTGCCCTGCGAGTGGGCAACCTGCCGTGTGCCCTGCAAGTGGGCAACCTGCCGTGTGCCCTGGAAGAGGGCTTCTAGTCGTGTGCCCCGCAAGAGGGCTTCTAGCCGTGCCGTGTGCCCCGCAAGTGGGCTTCTAGTCGTGTGCCCCGCAAGAGGGCTTCTAGCTGTGTCGTGTGCCCCGCAAGTGGGCTTCCTGCCGTGTGCCCCGCAAGTGGGCTTCCTGCCGTGTGCCCCGCAAGTGGGCTTCCTGCCGTGTGCCCCGCAAGTGGGCTTCCTACCGTGTGCCCTGCAATAGGGCTTCCTGCCGTGTGCCCTGCAATAGGGCTTCCTGCCGTGTGCCCTGCAATAGGGCTTCTTGCCGTGTGCCCTGCAATAGGGCTTCCTGCCGTGTGCCCTGCAATAGGGCTTCCTGCCGTGTGCCCTGCAATAGGGCTTCCTGCCGTGTGCCCTGCAATAGGGCTTCCTGCCGTGTGCCCTGCAAGTGGGCTTCCTGCCGTGTGCCCTGCAATAGGGCTTCCAGCCAAGAGACATTCCTTTCTTTAGTTCTGCTTCCTTTATGAGGTCTGCCCCATCCGTGTGTTCTGTTTGTCTCAGTCCAAAGGTATGTCTCCGTGTTATGTGTTTTGATTACATGTCTGGTTTGTTCCGTATGTCTGTCATGCAGGGATTAGCGTTAGGACCCACCGTCATTGGAGTACTTTGGCGTAGTGGTGGGCTAAGCATACTATGGCCATAAGATGTGACGGAATCTCCAATACTTATCAAATAGTCCTAGGCTAGTTTCTGTATAGTGTGTCCTGTCTTGTTCATGTCTGTTGTATGTTGTATCCCCTGCACCTGGGCTCCTTATCCATCTGTGTCCTCAGCTCGTGACAGAATGTCAAGGCCAATACGAGGAGTCCGCGGGGATGCCTGCAGTACTGGAATTAGTGGTGAACACGAAGACCCAGACACAAAGAGACCACAGGTCTGTAAGCATCCGGGGGCTGCTCCTTGCGGTGGGGGTATGTAACGCTTCCCCATGCGCTGGCTGGACTTGTTTATACTTTGCCTTATTTATTTCCTGTTTCCAGCCACTAGTGGCCGCCCTTGCTATTCAGAGCCTCTCAGACTAATTATCAGGTCCAGCTGCAGTTGATCTCATGATCAAATCAGCCTTTATAAACCTGCCCAGCCCTGCAGTCTGGCCCTTGACTGTAATGTTTGAGGACTACCTGTTTGGTTCCTGATTTGTTCCAGTACCTTGCCGTGTTCCAGTACCTTGCCGTGTTCCAGTACCTTGCCTTGCTCCAGTACCTTGCCTTGCTCCAGTACCTTGCCTTGCTCCAGTACCTTGCCTTGCTCCAGTACCTTGCCTTGCTCCAGTACCTTGCCTTGCTCCAGTACCTTGCCTTGCTCCAGTACCTTGCCTTGCTCCAGTACCTTGCCTTGCTCCAGTACCTTGCCTTGCTCCAGTACCTTGCCTTGCTCCAGTACCTTGCCTTGCTCCAGTACCTTGCCTTGCTCCAGTACCTTGCCTTGCTCCAGTACCTTGCCTTGCTCCAGTACCTTGCCTTGCTCCAGTACCTTGCCTTGCTCCAGTACCTTGCCTTGCTCCAGTACCTGCCTTGTTCCAGTACCTGCCTTGTTCCAGTACCTGCCTTGTTCTAGTACCTGCCGTGTTCCTGAGTTGCGGCCTGCGCCCCACTAAGTGGACTCCCAAGAGGAGTGCCCTGCATCGCGACTCCCAGGATGACTGCCAACTAGCGGACTACCCTGGTTGAGTGCCCTGCAAGTGGGCAACCTGCCGTGTGCCCTGCAAGTGGGCAACCTGCCGTGTTCCTGAGTTGCGGCCTGTGCCCCACTAAGTGGACTCCCAAGTAGAGTACCCTGCAAGTGGGCAACCTGCCGTGTGCCCTGCAAGTGGGCAACCTGCCATGTTCCTGAGTTGCGGCCAGCGCCCCAGTAAGTGAACTCCAAAGTCGAGTACCCTGTAAGTGGGCAACCTGCCGTGTGCCCTGCAAGTGGGCAACCTGCCATGTTCCTGAGTTGCGGCCTGCGCCCCACTAGTGGACTCCCAAGAGGAGTGCCCTGCATCGCGACTCCCAGGATGACTGCCACTGGCGGACTACCCTGGTTGAGTGCCCTGCGAGTGGGCAACCTGCCGTGTGCCCTGCAAGTGGGCAACCTGCCGTGTGCCCTGGAAGAGGGCTTCTAGTCGTGTGCCCCGCAAGAGGGCTTCTAGCCGTGCCGTGTGCCCCGCAAGTGGGCTTCTAGTCGTGTGCCCCGCAAGAGGGCTTCTAGCTGTGTCGTGTGCCCCGCAAGTGGGCTTCCTGCCGTGTGCCCCGCAAGTGGGCTTCCTGCCGTGTGCCCCGCAAGTGGGCTTCCTGCCGTGTGCCCCGCAAGTGGGCTTCCTACCGTGTGCCCTGCAATAGGGCTTCCTGCCGTGTGCCCTGCAATAGGGCTTCCTGCCGTGTGCCCTGCAATAGGGCTTCTTGCCGTGTGCCCTGCAATAGGGCTTCCTGCCGTGTGCCCTGCAATAGGGCTTCCTGCCGTGTGCCCTGCAATAGGGCTTCCTGCCGTGTGCCCTGCAATAGGGCTTCCTGCCGTGTGCCCTGCAAGTGGGCTTCCTGCCGTGTGCCCTGCAATAGGGCTTCCAGCCAAGAGACATTCCTTTCTTTAGTTCTGCTTCCTTTATGAGGTCTGCCCCATCCGTGTGTTCTGTTTGTCTCAGTCCAAAGGTATGTCTCCGTGTTATGTGTTTTGATTACATGTCTGGTTTGTTCCGTATGTCTGTCATGCAGGGATTAGCGTTAGGACCCACCGTCATTGGAGTACTTTGGCGTAGTGGTGGGCTAAGCATACTATGGCCATAAGATGTGACGGAATCTCCAATACTTATCAAATAGTCCTAGGCTAGTTTCTGTATAGTGTGTCCTGTCTTGTTCATGTCTGTTGTATGTTGTATCCCCTGCACCTGGGCTCCTTATCCATCTGTGTCCTCAGCTCGTGACAATAACTCCCATCACTTTATACTGAGCCAGATACTGATTCTGGTACACCATAACTCAAATCACTTTATACTAAGCCAGGCACTGATTCTGATACACGATAACTCAAATCACTTTATACTAAGCCAGGCACTGATTCTGGTACACCTCCTATCAATAGATACTGAGACAGACATTGATGGAGGTACAGAATAGGTCTTATCACTATATACTGAGCTGAAAATTGGCGGTTGTACAGCATAATTCCACTACTCTATATTTGGAGCCAGGCATTGACCGTGGTATAGCATAATTCCCATAACTATATATGGCGGTAGTACACCATTACTCCCACCACTTCATACTGAACCAGGCATTGTGGTACACATTAACTCCTATTATTTTATATTGAGTCATGATCTGATTGTGATACACCATCAAACTCTCACACTCTCTCACAATGTCTTTTTGGCATCCCCGCATCCCTGTCTTTCATATAGCTCCTCTTCATCCTCCCCTTGGTTCTTCTTCCTCCCCTCCTCCTCTTCTCTTCTTCTGCGTCTTCCTTCTGGTCCAGATGAATAAGGGTTATGGGCATGACTTCAGTGTTGAGCACCGGGATATGACATTATATCCCTGCGTTCAGCATCAGTGGCCGCCGCAGACCACAACGGAGTAGGACAAGGAGGTCTGTATGAACAGATCTTTTGCTCTCTTGATTTGGGGACAGTTAGTAGGAGATGCCTGGTCCTCCAGCGATGAGCAGTAAAGTCTCTGTAAGGGTGCACATCTGGGGCTGGCCCTGGTGAAAGCCTCCTGATGAATATATTTTTTAATAATATATGGGGGATTCACTCTTACAGTCTTTGCCTGCCCTGTGCCCTGTCCTGCCTCTGCTGCTGAGATCAATTCTTTAAATATTTTTCTAATTTTGGGAGAAAATTCAGTGCCCTGTACCATGGAACAGGATGTGTGTATCTTCCAGTGTCTACCTAGTGCCCTACTTCTACTGCTACTGCCATATCACCTTCATTACTTGAGGAATCAATTAATCAAAATTGTGCATTTGTTGGAGAAGTTCAGTTTCCTAGCGTGCTACTTGATAAATGTATCCATTGGGCAATGCTGCTGGTGGTAATGGTGGACCCTTTGGGAACACCACCGAATGTGGTTCCAAAACAAAAAAGGCCCCCCAAAAAGGTGTTTGTTGCCCGAAAACATTCTCGGCAAAAACAACATTTAAATTTCATCCAAATCAGTTTTGCTTGCCATGCACAAGTCTATTACACCTGTACTCCTGAGATTAGCTAATACATCAAGATGGTATATTAGGATAATCATATAGGTTGGCATACCATACTTGATTCATTAGTTAGTGTTAGTAGTATGTCAGGATGATCATCTTGGTTGCTATACCATACAGACATTGCTGCTCAGAGAAAAACTGCAACTGAGCGCACAATAAAACTGGTTTGAATGACAAATAGTTCCTATGGAAACACCCACCCACATAGTGTGATGCCATTTACACTGAAACATATCACACATACTAATATCAACACATATTGACAAAATCTCATAGACTCGCTGGCTAAAGAGTAGGTCTATGCTTATGTCTTTATAATCTCAGTGAGCTGCACTGATCAGTAACCTGGTAACATGGTGCATTCACAACACCTTCCTTTGTGTGCTCTTGATCGGCATGTACTGGCTATATCATTAGTATTTAACTCAGCTCCTCAGAGGTTATGAATAGCAGGTTTTCAGATTACAGATTACTTATATGCCCACTATGAACAACAATAGAAATGCATATGACTGCTCCTTTATAAATTAAACGTGATTGTCATACCCTCAGCTATTGAAAAAAAGCAAACAGAAAAAAGACATTCATTCTATAGTCACAGTGTTTAGTTACTAAACAGAGAATTGTAGATGAGTTACAGACTGACCATAGAAACATACTACTGGGGGTCTCCGTCATTGGCGCCGTGGAGGAGCTGGACACATAGAGTAGGCTAAAGGTCTCTCCCGGCCACACAGCAGACAGCCTGGGGATGTGTAACCGGCAGGAGGTCTCTCTTGGCAGTGCCGGGCCAGGCAGGTAAAAATTTGCACAGGTAAGTGCAATTCTTACCAGAAACAGCTGCCATGAAACATATAACGTGTACTCATAAAATGTCCACTTTTCTAAAGTAATCCTTGTAGTTTTCTGTCCATTAGGCTACCGGTGTTTTAAGTTTAGAAACTAAATACTATGTCACTTTTATGGTTTAAAATATCATGTTTATGTGTTAATGTTTTATTTAGCTGTCGCCTAAGTGGTTTGCCATAATCATACTGCTACTAAAATGTGCTTTTTCTTTCTCTTTGGCTATAAATCAGGGAGTGCAATCCATGTGGGTAAAACACCAACACATTGATTTTCTTTTTAGAGTCATAAAATGTTATGAAACCTTGTGGTAGATAGAACATTTCTATTTCTTCCCCACATTAACAGCAACATATATTCTGTTGAAGTGGAAACTATGTTCAGTGCCTTATGTCTGCACTATAAGGGAGTGGATTAACATTGATTTTGATGTGAAACTTTGAGTGACTTTCATGACTACCCTGTAAATGCGGACACATAACTTTGTGACTTGGAGAGTTACTCCCTTGGCTGCATTAATAGTAGAACAATGCCCCTAAGAAATATGTATCTGGGGTTTTTTTGCATACCAAAACTATCTAAATTTTTGGTATGCAAAATTGTGCAATTATTTTCCTATATTTAAGTTCCAAACGAAAGTGAGCGCTTTAGTTTGTTATGCTTATATAAAAATGTTTGAAGACTAGAAATGTAGAATTTGACAGTAGATAGGAACCATTTGGCCCATCTAGTCTGCCAATTTATGTGTGCACAATTAGCTATTTTTGTGGTTGATTATTTGTACAGTACTCTGCAAAGGTGTTATGAAGGTGTGAAAAATGCTGTAAAGTAAGAATGAACAGAAGAAGAATTTAAATCAAATCAATATTTGGTTTGACCGCCTTTTGTCTTCAAAAAAGCATCAATTCTTCTAGGTACACTTGTACAGGTTTTTAAAGGAACTCGACAGGTAGGTTGTTCAAAACACCTTGAAGAACTAGCCACAGTTCTTATGTGGATTAGGACACCCTTGGTTGTCATGTAATCCCAGACAGCCTTGATGATGTTGAGATCAGGGCTCTATGGGGGCCCTACCATGACTTTGAGGACTCCTTGTTCTTCATAAACTGAAGATAGTTCTAAATGACTTTGGCTGTATGTTTGGTATAAACTTGGGCGCTTGTGAAGTCTTTGTGTTCGCTTTCCCTTTCATCTTCGATAAAAAAAATCCCTGTATTCTACGAATATTCGTATACTTTCTTCAGAATTAATTTTTTTCTTTGTTTTCTGACGATGGTCAGGAAATGCAGTGAAACATTGATGATATCAATAAATGCAACTTTGCAACTTGCCTACAATCACATACTTACCTACAACCTGAATTTGACGGGATAGGACTAAAACAAAAACAAGATGCTATGCGGATGTAAGAAAATGGGTAAATTCTCAAAATAAGCTTAGACTTAGAGGGTTAATGTATGGTTAAGGATAGTAGTAGCAGTGCACCAGTTTGGTTAAAGATAAATGATTAATTTTATTATCTAATTCAAAATGTAATAGATGTTATTAAAAATAAGGGGTTAATTTCTACTGATATTATTAAAGTTATTTAATTTATTATATTTATTTATTCTAATTAATTTAACTGAATCTGACGTGACAGGACTGGAAAAAAACAGGACTGCCCTGGTAAATTTGGGACTGTTGTCAGGTATGAGACTAGCCTATGGGAGCTCTGACACCTTATTTTTGAAGTACATAGCTTATACTAATGTATTAGTTTCAAGGTATTAAACATATCTTCCAAATGAGCAACATTGACAAGAGAGAAGGAAAATATGATCATCTGAGGGAGATGAAAAAAAGATGCATAATCTGTTGATGACGGGAGATCTGTAACATGCCTTTTTTTTAGCATAAACCTCCTCCATATTACACCTCCTGTGCAATGCTCACTCATGTGGACTGGTTAGATGGAGACTTCCCAATTCCCAACCTACTCTTCTCTGCTGCCTGCTGCTAATGGTGCCTAGGTGCATTGAAATTACAGGCATATGCTCAGACATGAGCCTGGAGCATCAGCTGCTATTAATACAGCCTTGCTGTGATGCCACTTTCTGGTGCAGAATGTAAGGAGAGCCGTGTGAGGGAGCTGCCCATAAATGAGTGAGGAAACTGTAAAAACATGATCTTGTGCTGCAATAACGTTTGTGAAACAAAACCAGATGCTATTTCGCAATGTCCTGAACCACTTTTTATTATGTTGGTTATACTTGTATTCACTTTAGTGAGTATAGATACACTGTTACAACACCATTTAACACTGTATTTTTGGTATACAGAATGAAGTCATGAAATACCAACAAATACAAATCAATTTTCTCTGATTAATATCTTCCAAATGTTTGGCTGGGTTTACCCTAATAACCAGAAGTTACCAAACCTTGCCTTTAACCACACAAGTATTGCATATTACTGCACTTGATGGAGAAAGTTTGCAAAACAGTTTAATCTATTATACAACTAAAGGGAAATTAAAAGTGGTATATCACAAAAAGTTGCACTCACCATTGCACAGCTAGCAATAAAGCGTTTGTACTAGGGCAGGAGAATTTCATCATTGAAATGTCTGTCCTGCATTAACTTTCCTTTTAAAATGCAATTGGGATGATTTAGGTAAGTACTGGTCCATTATATATATATATATATATATATATATATATATACATACACACACATACAGGTAAACAAAGTGGTTAATGTTTTATGGGGAAGTAAACTTGTAAAATGGTTTTGAGATGTAATGATTCCTTCTAATTAATGTTGACTAGTAGTTATGTAACGATAATCTGTAAGCCAAAACAACCCTCAATGGTAACATATTTAATAATAATAGAGAAAGAAATTAACAAATATGTGTACAAGGATTTTATTCTCATTCTAATTATCTTTAGATTTATATAAATCTACCAAGTTGTCTACTTAAAAGTTACCAGACATGTAGTTAGGGGCTAAAAGAACTAAAGCCTATACTTACTAATTTTAAAATGCATCAATAAGGGACAAACTCTGCCCATGATATGAAACATCACATAACACTCCTTCCATACTCCTTTTTGCAGTATGTCCACTGACCATTCCAGGCACTGTGCTGTTTTCTGCAGTGACACTTCTCAGCTGTTTGCTTGGACAACCAGGGCATGTGACCAGTTTTTAGATCTGTACTGGTCCATTCTATACTGTTCACAACTATTAAGCCTGTTAGTGAAGCCCAAAGTCTTTGAATATGTTTGCATTGGGGCATGATCTTGTGTTTGTATGTGATGTGGCATGTGAAGAGTCAATGTGTGTATGGCAATAGGATTCCTGTTGAACAACTAGTATAGAGAATTGGAGAATATGATGACTTGATCCTCTGTAGACATATGAGAAAGAATATACACTGTCTTTGAATTCTATGGTTTTACATATCAGGCCATAAAAACAATCATCACTTCATTAGCAAGTCTAAAAATTAGGTAAATCCAACCTCATATGAACAACAACACATGTTGTTGACATTGTGTCATGATTTATTCAACAAAAATAAAGGCAAAATGGAGAAGCCATGTGTGAAGAACTATATACGCTGTTACTGTTTCCATATGAATTAAGATGCTGAGTAGCAGACAGTTGCTGCTAATCAAATGCACGTGATTAATGAATCATCAGCAAGTTTGTGAGCAAAGTTTTAGCAGTTTGCTGGTCTGGAGAATGCAGCTGTGTGTTAACACAATGCCAAGCAGGAAAAACATCAGTAATGTAGAAGCAATTGTTGCTGCCTATCAATCTGAGAAGAGCATCCAAGCATGTTAAAGTCAATCATTCAGTAATGAGAAAGAGTATTCAAAAGTGGAAAACATTTAAGACGCCAATTTTCTCAGCAGTGGTCGTCCCAGCAAATTCACCTCAAGGTCAGACCATGCAATGCTCAGAGAAATTGCAAAAAAGTTATATCTCAGACTATGCAGTCCTCAGTTAGCATGTTAAATGTTAAAGTTCATGAAAGTACAATTAGAAGAAGACTGACCAGGTATGGTTTGTCTGGAAGGGTTAACAGGAGAAAGTCTCTCTCTAAAAAGAATGTAGCAGCATGGCTTAGGTTTTCGAAGTCGCATCTGAACAACAAGACCAAACACAGCATATCAGCACAAATACCTCATACCAACTGTCAAGCACGGTGGTGGAGGGGTGATTACTTGGGCTTCTTTTGGAGCCACAGGACCTGTGAACCTTGATTATTGAGTTAACCATGAACTCCTCTGTATACTGAACTATTCTAGAGCCAAATGTGAAGCCATCTGTCCGACAGCTAAAACTTGGCTGCAATTGAGACATGTAACAGAACAAATATCCCAAGCAAATCTACAGCAAAATCACTTAAAAAAGAAAATAATCAAGGTGTTGCAATGGCCCAGTCAAAGTCCACACCTCAACCAGATTGAAACGCTATGGCAGGATCTGACAGCTGTATGTAAACAAATGCCTGCAACCCCTTAATGAACTGAAGCCACATTGTAAAGAAGAATGGGACAAAATTCCTCCTATGGCTGATAAAGTCATACAGAAAACGATTACTTCAAGTTACTGCTGTTAAAGGTAGTTCTACAAGCTAATGAATCATAAGGTGCTTCTCCATTTTGACTTTATTTTTGTTGAATAAATAATGGCACGGTATAACATGTCATGTGTTATTGTTCATCTGAGGTTGTATTTACCTAATTTTAGATCTGCTAAGGAACAGATGATTGTTATTATATCCTAGTATTTAGACTTTAAACTGTGCAAAGGAAAATCATGCCTGAATCAGCATATGGTAAAAATGTCAAACAAAGCTCTGGTCATTAGGACATAATATGCCCCAGGATTGAAGGGGTTATTAATAAATATAATAATATGGATGCATGGTATAGATTAGGATGGATACACTGACACCCCTGGCAGTTTATTGACCACTCCACATATAATTTAGATTATATATATATATATATATATATATATATATATATATAATCTGTACATGTTTTATACAGAATGTTCCAATTGGATAACAAATGCAACTAGTGCATTTCATAAGGCAATTTCATTGTTAGTTTACTTTCATTATTTTAAACAGCTTATGTAAGTCTACTTATGTTAAGTGTATTTGTACATACATTTCTATTACTGACTTCATTTTTCTTTAGTGTTCTTTGACATTTTATCTAATTTTACATTCCAGGGCACATCAGTATTCGGAACAGCAGCATTTATCTTGTGTGCATGGTTCTTTCACCATCTGTCATAACCAACCACAGTACAGCATCGCATATAAACACGACCTTTCAGTAAAAGGGCAGCAACCTTGCCATTTTCAGATGCATTATAGCATTTTTATCTAAACTATCCAGCAATAAACAACTTTTCAGTACTTTTGATGTCACATTAAAAATAGAATATCCTCATTTAGACATACAAATGGCATTTTTTTTATTTCAAAATTCAGTATAATTACCTTATTGCATGAGTGTATGGTCTTACCAAAAAGAACATTAAAATGCAATTTATTTAATTATGTTATTAACAAAAATCCATTATGTTGAATAGATTATTTAAAAAATGGAATATTTTTCTATGCAAATTTTGGCCATTTTACTTAAAATACTAGTATATACTCAATTTCAAGTATATTTCAATATGTTTATGTTGTTTAAATGATTTTTTGTGATTTTAGTCAATTTACATGTATTACTAATCTGATTTCATGTTGATTTAGATTTAATAACTGATTTTATTTTATTGATTCTGCTTCTTTCTGTGCTCATGCTCTATAATATCAGTGAGTTTGTGTTTTACAGTGTTAAAAAAGGGAGCTCTTTTTTTTGCAAAACACTATTAAAATGTCCAAACAACAACTTATACTTTTGTAACATAGAATTTGACTGCAAATACGAAGCATTGTTTTACCATCTAGTCTGCCAGTTTTTCGTATTTAAAACCCTTAAATCCTTGGTCTTGCCTTATAGTATGGATCGTCATACACAATACATACATATGAATATTTACCCCTTGAGGACATTTTACACGCCAGGAACGTCACAGGAAAACATCCAGTTGCCTGGCACGTCATGAGTTTAACCCCTTAACGACAATCCCCGTACATGTACGGGGTTGCCGTGCAACGGGTTAACGACAATGCCCGTACATGTACGGGCTGCCGTTAAATAGCTGCATTGCCGCGATCGCGGCGTTTTCGCCGCGATCGGCGGCTTTGCAGCATCCACGGAAGCCTCACAAGTGAGGCTGACCGTGGATCCGGGGAGGGCAGCCCTCGGCAGCCCTCCCCGGAAGAAAAATGGCCGCCGCCGCACCGATCATCAAAGATCGCGGCGGCGCCCGGCTAAAACTGCTTAGGAAGCGATCGGAATCGCTTCCTAAGCATAAACTGTGTTGCTGACATGCCTCAGTATCGAGGCATGTAGCAACACTACCCCCGACCCCCGATCGCCTTGTGATTGCTCCGAGGAGCAACCACAAGTGCCATCCTGTGAATGACGTTGCCGTCATTCACAGGATGGCATTAACGATAGATCTTAGTTCACAGAGGGTCTATCCAGACCCTCTTGAGAACTCTCGAGCTCCTCCTGCAGGTTGAATGCAGGTACTGCATCCAACCATGCAAGGTCAATGGAGCCCAGCTCACTATTGAGAGTGATTAGTAATAAAAAAAAAAAAAAAAAAAATGGTCAAAAATGTTTAAAAAAAAATTAAAAAAAATATGGTAACATGTAAAAATCCCCACTGTCACCAAAAAAAAAAAAAAAAAAGTTTTTAATAAGCAAGTCCTAAAATTCTTTATCTTTACAAAAATTCCAGCATGGAAAGAGTTAAAATATTGGCATTACAAATGCCCATAGGGTGTCTAGTATTAAAAAATATATGATTTGATGGGGTAAATTGAATTGGCCGGGTTCAAAGATGTCCCAAATATGGGACATGGGGCAGATGTCTAAATGGCAAAAAATACACACCTCACAAAGGCGGCATTTTACTTCCCAAATAACCCTACAAACCCATGCATGTGGGGTATCACTGCGCTCAGGAGATGTTACTGAACACATATTGGGGTGTTGTTTGACACGGACATACACCAGGAGCGATAGATTTATACCTGAAGTCCAACACGTGTGAAAAAGAAAAAAAAAAAATTACTACCATAAAGTTTCACTAAGGGTGGTGGTAAAATTAGTGCATGCAAAGGGTTAAAATACCAGCATTTCAGATGCCTTGGGGTGTCTAGTTTTTAAAAATATATGACTTGATGGGGTAAATTGCATTATCCGGCTTCAAAGATACCCGAAATGGCACATGGGGGGAAGAATTACCAGATTTGGAAAAAATGGTTTTGAAATGGCAAAACGCTACCTGTACTTATTGCCCCATAACGTGCAGAAAAAAGCAAAAAAACATAAAAACATTGGGTATTTCTAAACTCAGGACAAATAGTAGAATCTATTTAGCAGGTTTTTTCATTCGTTTTTGCAGATAAGTAAAAGTTTTCTGTTTAAAAAGTGAGAAAAAGTAATTTTTTAACAAAAAATCCCCATATTTTATCATTTTTTTTATACTAAATTAGATGATATGATAAAATGAATGGTATCTAAAGAAAGCCCTGTTTGTCCTGGAAAAAACAATATATAATATGTGTGGGAGCACGAAATGAGAGAGAAGAAAATCACAGCTAAACAGTAACACTGAAAAACGTTAAAAGAGCCATTGTCCCACAATATACTACGAGTAAAAACCCCTATTGTCCTTAAGGGGTTAAACACGTGTAAAAAGCGATCTGTTTTCTTCTCCCAAACAGAAGATGTAAATTTGATGGGGGTAAATTGAACTGACCATTTTCAAAGGTGTCCCAGATAGGACTTCCGGGCAGAATGATCACATGTCAAAATTCCAAGTTGAAAAAACGTAAAGCGCATGTCCCAAATGTGACCTTTTACCCCTCAAATAACCTGACAAACCCATGCATGGATGGTATCACTGGGTTATTGTTTGACAGTGACATATACCAGGAGCTGTAAATTTATACCTGAAGTAAAATGTGCGTACAAAAAAATTACTATCACAAAGATTGACAAAGACTGGTAGTAGAAAGTGCATGAAAAGAGTTACAATACTAACATTTTAAATACCCTGTAGACAAGTAAAATATTTTTAAATAAAAGTCAGAAAATGTCTTATTTTTTATAATGTTTTATATTTTTTATAGTAAATTATATGATACGATCAAAATAACAGTATCTAAAGAAAACCCTTCTGAAACAAACATTATATAACTTGTGTGGGTACTAAAAACGAGTAAGAAGAAAATAACATGACACGGCAGAAATGTTAAAACAGCCATTGTCACAAAGGGCACAAAAATAAAAAAAACAGCTCTGTCTCTAAGGGGTTAAATTACCTCACTGTATTTACATCTACCACTTCTACTATCCTCTCGGTAAAATAAAACTTTCCTACATCTAAGCCTCTGGCCCTCTAGTTTTATACTATAACCTTTTCTAACATTCTCCTCCTTTGAAATAAACTTCTCTTCTGTACTTTGTTAAGTTCCTGTTTATGTTTATATTCACTCGTATACATCCACTCGTCTCTCCTTCAAGCTATACATATTGAGATCCTTTAGTTCTTTCCTGATGGTTTTTATAATACAAAACATTCACAATTACAGTAGCTCTTTTCTAAACTCTTTTTAAATGTCTATATTAGGTCTGACCAGAGATATGTGGCATAACACCAGCTCCTTCTGTCTCCTAGCAATGCCTCTAGCTATATAACGCAGCACCTTGCATGTACTTTCTGCAGTTTTGTTGCATTGTCTGCTTATCTTTAAGTCCTCAGAAATAATTAGCCATGACTGATGGCCACTGCATACCACAAACGCAATGTAGCAGTTTACATGACTTTAGTATAAAAATCTTTTAGCGGAAATGTCCTAATCAATATTTTTGTATTACCCATTAAGTTGATGCGAAGGAACAGCCACATTAACCTTAAAAATAAATGATTGTGAAAAGCCCATACTAAACACTGGTTAGCATTTTACTAAGTATTATGTAAAATTCCATGTTCAATCTGGACAAATCTTCCTTATAACATAGCTTCCACAGAAACATATTTAAAAAGCGCACATAACATTTTCCATAAAATAAAATATTGAGAATACAAAACAGAGAAAACTAGTTTGTACGGTGAAATTCTACATTTTAATTCCCCATTGACAGTGCTCTTTTTAGCGTCTGCTAAAGGCCAGGGGAATAACTTAATTTACAGTTAAAGGAACTATCACAATCCTAGCTTTTAGCATAACTTAATTTGCTTTCTGTGAATACCTATATAGGTTAATTCACTGAAGGTTGAATGCAGTAGCAAAGCTGTTGGGCTTAATTACATTTTTAATACTGCCAACTCACTGTACACTTAATCAAAATTCCACAAGCATCAACTTGCCTAAAAGTTGAAAATTACCGTATTTGCTTGATTATAAGATGACCCCGATTATAAGACGACCCCCCAAAATCTGAATATTAATTTATGAAAAAAGAAAAAGCCTGAATATAAGACGACCCTATAGGAAAAAAAGTTTTACCAGTAAATATTAATTCATGTAAACTATGTGAACATTTTTTTTAATAAAAGCTATGATTGAGAAAAATATTTAGTTTGTATTTCCTGTTTTTTTTTCAACCTGCCCCCCCAGTTATGCACATCTGCCCCCTGGCTTGCCACTCTGTCCCAGAAATGCCTTATACCCCCTATATGCCACTGTGCCCCATGATATGCCTTTTAACCCTCTAAATGCCACTGTGCCCAATGACATGCTATTTGACCCCCTATGTGCCACTCTTCCTCCAGAATTGCCTTATACCCCTATATGCCACTCTGGCATTTAGGGGGTTAAAAGGAATATTATGGGACAGAGTGGCATATAGGGAGGTATAAGGCATTTCAGGCACTTCCGCTGCAGCCGGGGTTGTCTACGTCCATCGCGCAGACCTTCCCCGGCTGTCAGAGATCAGAGTTTCCCGTGATCTCTGACAGCCGGGGAAGGTCTGCGCGATGGACGCAGACAAACCCTGCTGCTAATCACACCTCCTCCCGGCTGCAGCGGAAGTTGTCTACGTGAATCGCGTAGAGCTCTACACGCTGCCCGGTGCTTAGTCCGGGCAGCGTGTAGAGCTCTACGCGAATCGAGTAGAGCTCTACACGCTGCCCGTACTAAGCACCGGGGACTCAGAAGTATCGGTAAGTTGGGGGGGGGACAGGAGGATCCAGGTCCCCTGCATCGCTGTGGGGGATCTGAATCTTAGTCTCATAGTCAGACCTAGTTGAGGTCTGATTATAAGATGACCCCGATTATAAGACGAGGGGTATTTTTCAGAAAAAAACCTTGTCTTATAATCGAGCAAATACGGTAATATAGAAGTTAACTCCTGTTACTGATGAGTTGATGCTAAGTTGAAAATGACAATTGAAATAGGGCTTCAAGTAAAAATTTACCCAAGCTGGCAGACTCACAGAAATGCAAAAAAAAAACCCTACCTCTGGTAAAAGTTGAAGCTCTGCATCCTCAGTTGCCCTACTTCTCCATGGTCTGATGGAGTCAATCAGTGACTGGAAAATGCTCTCTGAAACCAATGTGAGCACTTTCCATCCATGAGTGCAGGGGTTTGCAGCATTCGCCGACCCATCGATAGAGCTGGCTGGCAGGAACACATCCCCTGTAATAAAAATAGCAGGGTGTCTGTCAAAGGAACAAGAAAGCCTATAAAAATTTACTTTTAATATAACCACTAAAATTTGGAGCCTATTAGCCTCCTACACATTATAAGGGATAGGTACATATTACTAAAATCTTTCTTTGACTTGATGTTTTCTTATTTTAGTGGTTATATTAAACAGTTAGTTTTATAGATCTTCTTGTTTCCTTGCAGTAAATACTAATGGATTTAATTCCAACTCCATTACAGGCTATTATAAACATTATTGTTTGTACGTCAAATGTGCAAGTTTGTATTGGAGGATTCCAATATCACCTCATATATCTGGAAAAGGGACCCAATGGAAATTCAATATAAAAAGTGTCCCTTTAATTAAACAGTTTCATATGAAAAAAAATACATACAGTTTAAGAAAAAAACTAAATATAACCAAGGTTGCCTGGCAGAGATCTCCTCTATCTAAGAGATCATCACTGTGGTTGGCCTTTCACAGTGTGTGTTGAAGTAAGTTGCACGTGAAATCACAGTTTAGTGATTTAACTCATAAATGATAATATGGAGTTTTCTTAATTATTTCACAATATTACGTTGTCTAGCTGTGCACCCAATAACAACGCCAATTTGAGAATATAATATTCATTTTGAATGCAAATATTCAGCTGTCAGTTAATGCTATCACTATTGTACACGAACAATCGGGAGTTTTATAGACCGCCAGGATTTACATGGGGAGAAAAATGCAGCTGCGTCTACTAATCAGAGGTGTTTTGTTATTATTAATAATATATTATGCTATGTTCTCCCTAGAGCTAAATTGGATGTGGAGTTGAATTAGCCTCCACACTTTAAATAATGTTGACTTTTCCACAGGGAGCTCAAATTGGGATGTTTTTTTAAGCAAAATCCAATTATGCAAGGAAATCTGATTCACAATAGGCTTAGAATTCTGTAATAGATTTTTGTAAAATTATTTTTAATTTGAAATGAATATTTTTTTGATATGTTACAGGCTATTTCAGTATACTGGTGAGAAGCGGACAAAGAAAGAACACAGAAGAACAAGAAGAGGCAAGAGAAGAACAAGAGATGGGTAAAAGGAGGCAGGGATACGGAAGCGGTTGTTGGAGGAAGAAGAGATTGAGAGAGACTGTGAGTGTCAGAGAGCACGAGTAACATCCCTGGGAACTTGTGGGCTCTGGCTACCCGGAGCCTACCCTTGCCGGACACGGACAGGGCGGCCCACTTACATCATTGGGCAATTTCTGTTGACGTCAATGGGCGGTCCCGCTGATATCACTAGTCATTCCCACTGACATTGTGGGAAATACCCCCATTTAAAAGGAAAATGGGCAGGAGTGGGTCATGTTCGGACCCTGCTTCTGCAACCCAGAGGATTTGAGTGTTAATCTGGAGAACCAGAGAATAAGTGTTTTTCCAGGAGTTCTGGACCACACCCAGAGAGTACCCAGGTATGGTAAGAGTGAGAGCATGAGTAAGTGAAATTGTGAGAGCGTAAGAGTGAGCGTGTCAGGATCCACAGGGATTTGAACCAGAAACCTTGTGGATTCCAGATGAATCACCTATCCACTACTCCACCAGGTGGATCTTGGGTTGTTGTTTCCTTCTGCTTCTCCTTGGCCATGTTATTCCTGCGTGCTCTTGACACACCTGCCCCTCGGGGGGGCCTATATAAACCGGGCATTATCCTAACCTCAGTGCTAGAGCAATGTGTCCTGGCCTTTGCATTGTTTAATTTTTGATTCCTGTCCAAGCTGTGTGCCCTGCCTGAGGGCTTCCAAGCCGTGCGCCTTGCCTGAGGGCTTCCAAGCCGTGTGCTCTGCCAGAGGGCTTCCAGCCTTGCTCCTACCTCTTGCCTTGCCGGTGCGCTTCCAGATTCCTGTCTGTGCCAAGCTTGTCACCCCAAGTATATTTCCTGCTAGTTCTCAGAACACCTATAGATGGCACCCAAGAGAAGGACTAAGGCGAAAGTGGAGCGTAACCCAGAATTGGATACATCATCAGCCTGCCTACAGCCATGCTCTGAATCTGAACCCTGCACCCAGTGTCCTTACAGAGTGAGAGTGTGTGTAAGACTGAGTGAGAATGTGAAAGAGTCAGTGAGAGAGACTGAGCGTGTGAGAGAGCATGACTAAGAATGAGAGCGCATGAGAGAGTGAGATTGTGAGAGGGCATAAGAGTGAGCAAAAGTCTGTGTGTGAGAAGTGTGGAAGTGTGAGTAATAGAGCATGAGTAAGAGTGAGCAAGAGTGTGTGTAAAAGTGTGTGAGAGAGTGAGTGAGAGTGGGGGTGTTTTGTTATTATAATGGTGGGGGTGAAGGAGGCCAAATATAGGATTCATTGTGTACAGCCCTAATTGGAAGAATATTTAAGTGAAATATTAAGTGTGTAAGCCCATAGGATGAGAGTGTATGTGTTATTTTATGTTGTTAGAACAAGTGTTTGCTTGTTTAAGTGTATGGTTTTAGAGTGTTAGTGTGTTAAAGCATGAACATTTCCCCAGACCAGTCCATTATGCAACAGCACATAATTCAATTAAAGCTTCCATGTGGCCACCATGTGACCATTTAAAGTTAAGTGCTGATATATGACATTTTAGAGATCGCAAGGGGGCTGCGAAGGCAGATCCTATCGCCTATCCACTCACTATATGCCCAATGCCAGACTCACCCCAGCTCAACAAATGTGGAGTGTATGCCAAAGCCAAGACAGGTCAAACTCTTGTTTAGGATTTTGGTCCTTGGACTTCAGTTCTGTTGTATAACCCCATGCAAGCTTGGTACAGTCAGCCCATATGCCTTTAGTTTATGCAATCATCTTTCACTTTGGTTGAAGTATTTGCTTCAAATTGCACAAAATTTGTAGAGTTAGATTTAATGTAATTAATCATTGTTGAAGGTGTGTTTTGTCAATAACACGTTAACTGCTAAAGTCTTAAGTATTTTCCTTTATTAACACATAAAAAGCAGTAATGTTATAGAACATGTTTACACAAAAAAAAAAAAAATTCTATATGGTTTTATTGGAAGCCTCTGAAATATTGATCATGCAATACTTCTATACAGTTGCTCCTTCCACAGGCTTCAAAATTTTATCACTGGATTATACTCCTTGGCTTTAATGCAGATATCAAACTGGGAACAATAAGGTTTATATTTTTCTCACAGATGAGAAATCCTTAGTTCTTCCTTTTCAGACATTTTCTATTTGCTTGCTCTTCCCCCGGGGAAGGACAGACAAGCAATTATTCTTATCCTGTCTTTTCTCAGCTAAAATCTCTTTATGCAATTTCTGCTGGGGTCCTTCTCATATCTTTTGTCACATGTACCCTCGGCTTTCATGCTGCTTGAAAGGGGAGTCAAGAAACATAGGGAGAGAGGTGCACTCTGCAGGACACTATGCATTCAAGTTTTACTGGAGATACGCAGGAACAGAAAAAAACATTGGCATTGTGCAGTTGAAATACATTATTTTCTATAGTGTATGGCAAATAGTCCTCTCTTTTTGGAAACCTTCTTTCAACCTATAAGAACAAAATACATGATCTTGCTTCTAGTATTTATAGAGTTTAAAATGTGTGTTCTTGAACATATGTTTCAGTTTTACAATTTGTTTCACAGACATAAAATAACATTTTATAACTTTTTTTCCCCATTCTTGTTTAACCCCTTAAGGACAGAGCTGTATTTTTTAATTTATTTTCTGTATTTGTCTTTAGCTGTAATTTTCTTCGTCTCATTAACTGTACTCATACAAGTTATATATTGTTTTTTTCAAGTCAAGGGCTTTCTTAGATATCATTATTTTGATTGTATCATATTATTTACTATAAAAAAGTTGAAAATATGGTGAAAAATGTAGAATTTTTTTATCTGACTTTCTAATATTGTTTGGGAATACTCAATGTTTTTATGTTTTTTGCAAGTTATAGGGCAATAAGTACAAGTAGCATATTGTTGTTTCTCAAACCTCAAATGCTGGTATTTTAACTCTTTCCATGCCAGGATCTTTGGGAAGACACAGTACCAATTTTAGGACTTGGTCCTAAAAATATTTGTAATTTTTATTTTCTTACCTTTGTTTTGTAAATATTTTGAATGGAATGATTCCCATTATGATGTCAAGGTGACATCACTTGGGGTCTTTTTTATTTTAAATTTTTTAAAAATATATTTTTTAACTATTTTAATTTTCATTTTTTTTACTGATCACATAGTGATAGGTATGTTGGGCTCCTTGGAGCTACATGGTTGGCTGCAGTACATGTAGTCAACCTGCAAGGGGAGCTCAGAGTTCTCAGGGGGTCTGAAGAGACCCTGTGAGAACTCTCTTATTTTGAATGGGTGTTGCCATCTTGTGAAAGGCAGTATGTCTCTAACAGGTGACAATTGAAATGCTCCTAGCAGCAATCAAACAGGGCCCCTGACTTTTGTGTTGTGGAATGCCTCTTTATTGAGGCACTTCAGCAACAGTGGCTAAGTACTTTTATTTTAGCTGCCCAGCCCTGCCATCATTGAAAGGCATATAGCCTTTCAATATGACGAATGCTATCGCTCCTAGGACCGGTCGTACGGGGCCTCTACATTTAACTTTTTTTTTTTTGATGTTGCTGAATGCAATGCTGTAGAGGCACTGCAGCAGTTAAACCACTCGTTTAACCCCATGACATGCCAGGCATGTCAATTGTCATTAAGGGGATGCATTTCTGTGACGTGCCTGGTACGTCAATTGTCGTCAAGGGTTTATACATGCATGGGATAGGCATATGGCCATCCTGAGTATAAGATAAGACCAAAGATTGATTGAGATCTTTCTAGCATGAAACTCAGGCAGACTAGTTTGGCTGAATGGATGTTATCTGCAGTCAAATTATACAGTATGTTTTTGTGTATGACAAAGGGAATACGCATGTGTATATATTGTTTAATGGAGGGCATAAATGCAATGGTTATTTACACAGTTAATGAAAATTTTATTAATCATTTGTTATGTTAATAATGTTTTACTACACACTTAAACAACACTGTTGGTATTAAATATTTAATCTTTTTACCTTAAAGAACATTAAAGTCCCCATAAGATTAACATGTGCTTTATCACTGAGTACTAGGCTATTAAGTAACTTGATGCCTGAGTGATCAGTTTGATGAAGCTATGAGTATATGCATATTATTATTTTTCTGGTACTCTCTAGCACTAATGCTCATCCAACCAAGTTAATATTAGTTAACTGAGGTATCAAGGTCACATTAAATGATGCTTAAAGTAAATACATGTACTGTGACCTAATTTGTTTTTGCACCATGTCAAAATAACATAATTAAATACTAATTGATAGAATGAACTTAAGAGAAACCGGCTTACTTAAGGGAATTGGTTTTTCACAGACATTAGGTTCCCTCCATCTAGTTGAGACTGATGTCAAAACAACGGAATAGGATTAATTATTTTGTGTGATATAGACGATTGTTACTTGTTTGTAAGATCCCTTTGGGGGTGGGTTACAGAAGTAGGTGTTTGTCAATCAGCTTTCAGGGCTGACACAACGGCTTGAAAAAAGAGTCAAGGCATTGACGTTCATCTGGCAATAGTCACTTTAAATATGGATTGTGCTGTCAGATTCCATTAGACAAGGCCTACGGGAGGAATGAGGCCAACTGGAAATGTAGCGTGTTAAAAATAATCATTGATCTGCAAAATGAGCCCCTGTCAAGCAAAAAAAAGGCTAAATTTATAGTTGCCTACGGTAAGTCAAAATGTTTTATCCCTTGCCCTGTACTAGGTAATGCAGAATTATTACTCTGTTGCCTAGGCAGTATTAGAATATAATATCTCATTAAATTTTTTTTATAGTATAGGGGATTAAATGGGTTAAAAAGAACACCAATCATGATCCTTTGCTTATGTACATTATAATTATAAATTAATTGCAGAATAATCTTAAGCACTATATACATACAAGGGAAATCTATGTTGAAAGGCAATTGTTTTATTTGTTGCATTACAATGTATAGAAATCATCAATTAGTGACATCCAAATAATATTTCTCTGGTAAGATTTTCTCTTCCTATTTGATGATAAAAGCTGTAATGGGATCTGCATTTATACAGAAATTAGCATAATGTAGACCCTAGATGTATGCTGGTTTTAGGAGGCAGAGGGGTAATAAGGTCCTTATTCTCCAAATGGAGTCCACATGAGTAAGGACCATGGCAACACCATGTGCAAGCTATTCTGAAGACAATAGAATACAGTAAAGATGAAAGATGGACAAGACAACAGAACCTGGAACTGATGGATTGCTATTACCTGAGCAGACCTAATGAGAGCATATACACTCACTGGCCATTTTGTTAGGTACACCTGTTCAATTGCTTGTTAACACAAATAGTTAATCACCCAATCGCATGGCAGCAGCGCAATGCATGTAGGCATGTAGATGTGGTCAAGACAACTTGCAGAAGTTCAAACCGAGCATCAAAATGGGGAAGAAAGGGGATTTAAGTGACTTTGAATGTGGCATGGTTGTTGGTGCCAGCTAAGAACAGGGAACTGAGGCTAAAATCCACACAGGCTCACCAAAATTGGACAATGGAAGACTGGAAGAACGTTGCCTGGACTGGTGGGTCTCGATTTCAGCTGCGACATTCAGATGGCAGGTTCAGACTTTGGCGTAAACAACATGAAAGCATGGATCCATCTTGCCTTGAATAAAAGGCCCAGGCTGCTGGTGGTGGTGTAATGGTGTGGGGGACATTTTCTTGGCACACTTAGGGCCCCTTAGTACCAAGTGAGCATTGTTTAAATATGACAGCCTACCTGAGTATTGTTGCTGACCATGTCCATCACTTTATGACCACAGTATACCCATCTTCTGATGGCTACTTCCAGCAGGATAATGCACAAGATAAGAACATTACCTGCCCAACTGCATAGTGCGAACTGTAAAGTTTGGTGGAGAAGGAATAACTGTATGGGGCTGTTTTTCAGTGCCTGGGCTTAACATCTTATTTCCAGTGAAGGGGAATCTTAACAAATGGACTCCATTTTAGGATTACACAGTAGTTTACTGCATGCAAAGAGATACATGTATTAGACTCCCTCCTCACTTGGCTGCCTTTACTGAAACAAGGAAACATACTTAACTACACTTCCTGCAGCAGCCAACTGTACCAATGTACCCAATAGCCAGGACATAATTTGATTGGCTGCTGCTACTTGCAATGACTTTCATTTTAATAAATGTATTGACCAATAAACATGCAGTAAAATTCATTGGAGCCCATGAAGTTACAATAAAGCTAGAGTGAAACGTTCATAACAAAATGTCAAGGCGACATAGAGTATCAACCAGAAAATAACTTATACATAGAAATTTAATTACCATTTATTTTATTGTATATATGTATTTTATCGTATATGTTTGTACCAGTATGTCTTAATGTGTGTTAATGTTATAGTCATCTTTATATACTTATTGTCTATTATTGTTCAATCTCCTATGTTGTCATACCAACACGGTGTAGAATGTGATGTATGTGTTACCCATTTTATGACAATATACCTCCTAATGACATGTGCTATATTTAAAGAAATATGGGAAAATGCAAAAGAACAGTGCCTATTGCATTTAAATATTATTTGCTTAGTGTATGTTAATTTAAATTGCATTACTTTTCCTGTGCTCCTGGCCAGTGCCATCTGGAACAAAGGAACATGATGTTGCTTTATAAGGCTTTCAGTTGTAGATCTTTTCTTTTAATTAACATGGTCTAGAGTGATTTTGTTACAAAACTGCAAAGAACCAGTATGCAGCAGGCATCAACTTAGCAATAAGGGAAAGATAACTTAATAGGGAGGAATTATCATGCAGGTGCTGAGATGACTACTTCTATAGCACATACAATTTTTTAAGAAGCGAAAAAGGGTTGATGTCTAGTCACAGCAAGCAAAAATTAATAGTTCATGATTAAGAGCGGCAGAGCATGTGGACAAGGAGATGTTCCTCTAGAGAGAATTTCAGTGATAGTCAGTAAAAAATAGACGTGTGCATTCCTTTTTGTACAAACTTTATTTTTTTTAAAAAATTGCCTGTTCGTACAAACCAACAAAAATTAGGGCGATCGCTGTGCAAAAGTTCTAAAAATTCATCATGATTCTTCTATTTATCGTTACATGGAGCCGCCGCCATTACAAGCCACTTTGGCGCTTGTTGATGAGGTAGAGTGGGAGGGACTGTGTATAGGAGGATACATATCATAGACTGATAGGTAGAAGTAGCACGGAGCTGGATAGTCTGACTGACTACCTCCGCTGACTTGTGCTGCCTTAGCCTGGGACAACACACTCTTTCCCAGGTTTCCCAGTCACTAGCCGAGACTCAGTGTAGGGTATAAACCAAAACGAAGACTGCATACACATGGCTGGATACAGCCAGCAAAGCAAACATTTACATTAATCAAGATATTGGGTGTCACGTTATCGACACCGGAGCACTCAACGCAGAATATCTTCGCCCAGTAAAGCTGCAGCAAGAGGTAGATCACCGGATACGTATAGGATATACACGAGCAGGTAAGTAGACAAGCCGGGGTTCAAACCCCTGGCAATCCTTAAAGTGGCTGCTGCCTGAAGCCAAATCTGTGTGGAGAGTGCCCACCTGGCAGCCTGGTCTCAGGAGAGGGATCCTCCGCATGCTGGGCAGGGGTAAGGGATGGATGCCGTGGGTGCCCAGGATCCGAGGGGCACATGTGACATTGGGATACAAACCACCCCCTTAATTTGCCTCCCAGAGACAACAGGGAAGCAATGTCTGGTGGGTGCACCCAGACAGGGTATGGGTCAGTATCGTCACACTGGGGTAAGTCCTATGTGTGCAACCTAGGTGCTGGGCAAGTCCTGTGAGTGCAATCTGGGTGCCAGGGCTGGTCTTTGTGGTATGCAACCTGTGATCTATGCCTTCTTTGTGGGTCAATGAATACTAATGTGCATTTGGTAGTGTTCTGTTGTTTTTTTTACTCTAACTTTATTAACACCATAAAAATTAGTTCGTTGATCTATGATGAATCAACGTTCATATTGTTAATTCTGCATTCTGATGGTCCAACCTTTCATATTTTCTTCTAGCTAGTCCCTTTATGTATTTAAACTGACCATTAATAATGTGTCATTATAGGACAATATGTTTTACCTACAGCTACTTGGTGTAAAACCTAGGAAAGCTTGCACCAAAGACCCAGCACATATAACTAAAATGTGATATTTATTTACTGATGTGATATTGGGAGTTATGCTATACCACCGTCAGTGTCTCGCTCAGTATATAGTGATGGGAGTTAGCATGGATAACCGTCAATGTCTGGATCACTACATAATTATTGGAGTTATACTGTTGCTGTTGGGATGGAAGTTGTGGCTCACTATATATTGGTGGGAGTTATGCTGTGTCCCCCTCAGTGTGAATTTTTACTATTCTTTTAACTCAGCAGTTCTAATATCATGAATTTCCTTCTTATTGATTTATTTACACTCCACAAAATAACCTCTGTAAAAATATAGTTGGGGAGGAGCACAATTTTCTGTTCTTGCCTCGGACGCAAAAAGAGCTAGCTACGGTTTTGTCCCTCTCGCTCAGCGGCTTCTTTAAAGTCAGAGTGCTGGTTGTCGCTGACATACTTAGTGTAATGCTTGGGGGCAAATATATCACTGATAACCTGTGATATATTTGGCACTGTTTGGGGGCAAAACTGGCACTGTGTGAAGTGAGTGACATGTTACATAGTGAAGTCAGGGTGCTCAAAGAGGTGGGGTAAAAAATGGGTGTGGTTAGAGAGGTTCTGTTTCTTAAGGGGAGAAATTAGCAATATTGCCACAGGGTCACCCAGACGTCAGTGACCCTAGGCTCGGCCCTGCCTCCACATAAGCAATATTCTGCTGCTTATGGATGAATAAGCCACATGCCAAAGATGAAGGATGACATAACATATTGGCAGTGATGTCACTAGGGGGGTTGCGGCGGGTGCGGCCACACCAGGTGATTCCCTCAGGTTGGGTGACCCCCCAAAATTCCCAACTAGGCTGCCTGCCCTGGGACTACTGTGGAATATGGCCTCGACCACAAGAGAGCAGAAATATCTGCCTTACTTACTGTCATATCCAGCGGCATCGCGTCAGCCGAAGGAGGCACATATTTCTGCTCTCTTGTGGTCGAGGCCATATTCCACAGTAGCCCCAGGGCAGGCAGCCTAGTCCGGAATTTTGGGGGTCACCCAACCTAAGGGTGTCACCTGGTGTGGCCGCACCCGCCGCAACCCCCCCTAGTGACATCACTGCCAATATGTTATGTATGTTTCGTTATGTTCATTACCTGTTATTTGTAAATAATAATTTTGTTAAAATAGCAGGGTAAGTATGATTATAGTGCCAGGACGCTAAATTTAGAAGCATTTTTATGCTTCTACACATATAAAATACACATTTTCCATTTTCCAATGGTTACATAAGGTAAAAAGAATGCTTTTTAGAACACCACAGCTGATGTCTGACAAGTGTGATACCATTCATAATAGCATATAAGCTCTTGTGTCTCAACTTGCCTCCAGTACTCCCCTTTCTCTTACCCTATTCTTTGGTCAATTGCAATTCTTCAGCTCAATGACTTTCAATGTATTCAGTAACCAGTAAGCTTTTCCATGTTCATTGTGTTTGATTAGAGACAAAGAAAGACGTGAAAAGGGTGAAAGAAATTGTTTTTGTGAGCTGGACTGAAAAACTAACTCGACCAGATTATGTTTCATTTCTGATACTGTTAAAGTTGACTAGTCACATCTTCCAATGTTTTCCTCTGTGTCCCACTGCATTAACAGCACTAAGTGTGACAAATAACTGATATGCCTTTAACTAATGAGTTTGAATGTTTTTTATACAATTATCCGTTTGACTTTGTTTTATCAATGTTGTATTCTCATATGTGATTTATGCCATACATTTTTATATGGAAAAGAAACATAACTAAATTATTAAAATGATGGTAGTGGCAATGTTTGTCCATAGGGCAGTGTTTTATTGTCAATAGAATTAGTATTAATTAATCTAAAAATCTAATTATATTGTTTTGAAATTGCTGTTGATTCACTCATTTAAAAACATTTCATAGCTTATCAAAACAGAGATCACTTTGTTTAATGTAATCATGCCACATTTGAAAGTGGTCATTTCTATTGAAGGTCCTGGCAGCCTCACCAGAAATATACCGTATTGGCCCTATTATAGGCCGTACCCTTATAGTTTGGTGCTATTTTAAAGAAAAATTTATTTTTAAAGAAAAAAATACATATTGGTGAAATGGTAAAACAGTATTTTACCTAATGAACACTAATACATGCATTTTAAAATTTTTGGTATCTATGATGCAATTAGTTAGAAATTTGGAAAACCAATAGCTATTTAAGGCCCCTCCCCCTTAATTTAAACCGCACCTTACTTATAGATACGCCTCCTAGATATGCCACTTTGCCCCCTCCCCACAATGCACGTTGACAACCTCTGCTGCTGCTAGCCACCTATGCCAGGGCCGTCGCTCCGTCATACAAGTCCTGACAGAAGTTCCGGCAGCAGCAGAGGTTTTCTGCGAGCATCGCACAGACATTCACCGGCTGCCAGAGAGGAGGATACAGAGGATCCTCCTCTCTGGCAGCTTGTGAAAATCTGCGTGATGTGCATAGACAACCTCAGCCGCTGCTGGGCAGTACTTCCGCTGGGGCTTCAATGGTGGAGCACAGGAAGGTCATGTCATGCCGGCGCTCCGTTTCAATCTCACCCTATGATTCCCCCTCTTTCCTATGTTATTGTATTTTGATAAGCCTTAATTATTCATTGCTTCACACATAGTGGGTATTGTAGATACAAACTCAATGGTATATATGGCATATATGACACCCAGTCCACTATGTATGAATAAATTGTCTCCAGTCTTCAGCAGAAATCCTTGGTTTTCTCTTTTACTTTAATATCAATGGATTTTAGTTTAAAGATCCATCCAGGTATGTGTTACTCTGTGCACAGCTACTATGGATTATATATATTATATTACACACAAGAAAGAGAGTAAAAAAAAGGTTCAAGAGAGTTTATTTTTAGTGGCTTTTATCCTTTGTTTATATGTTTACTGTATATAAGACTAATGATCTAACCAAACTGGCAGTATTCAGAAGGAATGATAATAATAATAATAATAATAATAATAATAATAATAATGATATGTACTTGTTGTATATTTCACAAAAATGGCAACATAGCATGCAGATAACACACGGCACCAACAAATATTAGACTGTGAAGAAAAAATATTTGAGCTACAGAATGCCAAGTTCTGAAAAAGGAGCTTTAGAAAGACAGTGGTGGTTGAAGTTCCCCAGTTACCATTTTTGTTCATGATGGGATGCCGCAGGAACACATTGTAACTCAATGTGTTTATGGCCCCATATATAACATTGTGACTAAATACATCTGTTCAGGTGTCCACTGTCTTGTGCACACAGCGGAGGGCACCTTCTGTTTGCAGTAATCACCTTGACAAAAGGTTCCATGGGTTATAGTGAGAACAGCTGTTCACTTACAACATTGGTGAGAACTATACAGGGTATTAGACAGATTTTTGGATTGTTCCCCTGTACCATATAACATGTCATAAAAGAAGCTGAAGTAGGTTGGGGAAAACAATAAAAGGCTGTTTAAAAATGTTTATAAAAATTATGTTTCTATGTATGTTAACTTTTTTCTGTGGAAAAAATAAATCAATCAGTATTTAGAGACTAAGCTATGTAAACAGAGGTTACTGCAACCCTAATGTAATGTTAGTAAAAGCAGAGCATTCATTATTAACTGGTTTGTCATGGTTACACTCTAATGCATTTTCATTAATTGTCCTTGTTATAGAAAACAGTAGTGTCAAAAGTACAATATAAATTGTGTGATGTCACAAATGGATGTTCACTTAAGCTTTTCTGTAAACAAAAAATGTAGGTGAACTACATGATGATAAAATTATACTACTGTAATAGGTTGCTTAATTTATTGAAAGTGCCAGGTGGATAAGCAATCACCAAATCAGTGTTTACAGTAGGGACGTGGAACACAAAGTAATAGTCTACAGATAAATGTAAAGCATTACAAAAAATATATATTCTACAATGAGGACATTAACACACCATAATATATAATTGTCTATGCTGGACAGAAATACAGTATTGACCCCATGGATTATGAGTAAAACATTCAAAAGTGAGTCAATTCAAACAATGTATAATTATAGTTGGCAGAACAAAAATATTCTTTTTTAGAGAGTATTTCATCCATTGACATTCAGTTAATACGGAATAGTTTATAGTCATACTAAGCACTTGCTTAAAGAAACTGGTTGTTAAAGGGAATGCTAATAAGCACTGGTCTATTCTAGTCAGGTTGACTACCTTGTTCCCTAACACCAGGGCCTAACCATGAAAAGTGTGCTCTGGGGAGTTCGGACCATACAAATATGTAACACACAATAGTGTGTATAACTTGCAGGGACGTCAAAGCCGGCAGGATCAGAAGTCAAGAACAAACTGGATCAAACAGAATATCAGTCCAAAACACCGTGGCCAAGGGACAAACTAGAAGTGAAAGCCAAAAATAATAAACTAGGTCAGTCAGTAATCAGCCCAATCAAGACCACCAAAACTAAGTTTGATCCAGGAGCACAAAACAATGCCAGCACAAAACAAAGCACAAAACAGAACCAGACATCAGAGTACAGTTGCCTTTTTCATCCACTGATGGGTTTTAAATACCTGTGCCTGGCACGTTCCTAATTGCTTAATTCACCACAGGTAACATGGTACCAGTCCAGGGTGACCAGCATTAAAAAGAATGGAGAACCATACAGCCATACTCTTGGTAGAGGTTATAGGTCGGTGCAGCATTTTACAAGAACAAGGTTGCTGATTCAAACCTTGTGACTCCTGACTGGGCTTTTAATGCTTCATGCTAGTAAGGTACATTGATTACATAGCTTGTTGTAGAAATACAATTACATATTTAATAGATGCATCTACAGTTTTTTTTATCCTATCTACTAGTTCTGACATTTCTATAGAAAGAAAGACATTCTTACTACTTTGAAACACACACATCAGCTCAAATTTAATATTTGAATTTGTTAATTTCAACAATTCTGCCCTACACAATGAATCAAATCACACCAGAATTGCAGATGTAAATTCATTAGCAGTGTTGATATTCAATTGTTTGATGGAATTAATCTTACCATATTTAAAACTTTGTTTGGAAAACATTATTTCATAGGTTTAGTATGTGTAGTATATGAATATTTGGTAAGTTAATCAGACCTAAGGCTTAGGAAAAATGACATTCCTACTAGGATTAGGTATCTGAGACTAGGCAGCTATTCACTGAAACAGGGGTTTATAGAGTAGTCGCAGTTTGACTTCCTTCACTATGGACTATGAAATCCCTGTTAGTTTTCACTTCACAAGACATAGATCAATCAGTGTGATTGCTCAAAATATCCAACATAATTCAACTTTGTTTTTTGAAATACCAATTTCACTTCTCCATTATAGTTGTTTGTTTTTTTGCACTGTTATGTTATTTTTGTATATTGCAATGTCACAGGCAGCTGATGGAACGAGCTGTGTCAATAGAACAGTAAGTAGCAGAAATAGCAAGGCGTTGCTATGGAATTCTTTCAATGGCTTGGTTTGTTATTCTGACTCATAAAGCATTGAACTAAACATAATATCATTACACCATTTAGCTTTGTTGTGTTTTAAAAGTTGCATAAAAATGACTTTACGTGTTTTAAAGAGCATTTGTTAAGACCATGTGAATAACTGGGTGCTTTTAATTCCAGAACTTTATGGGAATTGTGAGATGGAAAACATAAAAAGGTACTGTAAAATAATACAATTGTATTTATTGTTATCACATTCCAGATAGGATGTACTTTATATAACTTCTAAAAGTCTATAGTATGTGCCTTAGAAACCTGATGAAACATTGTCTTTACATAAAAGTCTATATTTCTATGAATTGGAATTATCCAATATAGTAATTCAGTCATAAAATCAAGTCACAAAATATAGAACTGGTTAGAATCCAAATTACAAACCCTTTAGCAATACCATTGCAACAAATTTCAATCTCATGAAGATTGGTAAACTCAAAAACAAAAAGTTAAGAATGCTGCAAATAATTTATCTTGTTGAACTGTAAGTATGAGGAAATAACTTAACTCATGCTGATGCTGATGAGTGCTAGCATGGGTTATACTAGATCCTACGTTCAGCATGTTGAGCCAAAAGAAAGCCGAGCAGAACTCCCCTAGAAAATTCTAGTACCGGCATACACAGCTATCCTACATAGACATAATTTTCCTTTTTTGTATTCTTTTAAGAAAGATTCCCAAATATAATTTCTTATAACAGCCAATCAGTGGTCCAAACCAACCACTGAAAGGGCAACCTTCTGGAGCTTTGAGTAAGTAATATTTTTGTTTTTTGCTGGTTCAATGAGTGCATATGAAAGTATTTACATTTGCATTTATTGTTCAGGGAACTTCTGGGGACACTGGGATGTCCTTTTAATATGCCTACTATGCTTTCCAAGAAGAAAATGACGTACCTTCCTAAAATGCTGCAGCTCCAGAACTGTAGTGTACCACCTTACATGGTCTGAGTTTCACACTTGACACTGCCAGTCCTTTTTCTGGAAAAGTTAGACCCCCTTGACTTTTACAGGTGTCATTAATGAAGAAAGCTGGCAATGATTATATTACACATGCACTCAGGTTAAGCATGACATATGATCGCTTCCCCTGCAATCCAAGAAGCTTGAGGGAGGGAAACATACATGAACAGGGGAGATTATCCTGTGGATTTGCATGGGGGAAAAACACTAATTTAAAAGGGACGCGCATAGAGAACCTATGATGGCTGGAGTGTCCCTTTAAAGACAATATGCTTAATGTATTTAAGTATGTATTTGTTTTGCTTCACATCCAATGACCATGGATGGGACAAAAGTTATTAGAAATGTAATAAAACAAAAATGTAAATATTAGGGTACAATGATTTGAAATTAGTGTGTTTAGGAGTTACATTTTTGAAGGGTGTATGTATATATATTTTGTGTACAGTGGTATTCCATAGACTAACTGGGGGCCTTTGTGAGTGAGCAATGCAAACATTGTTTGTGACAAAGATTAATAGAAACTGTAAAACCTAACTGAAGATGAATTGCTTGAGTGTTTGAAAGGAGCGCAATGTTTAATGTAAGGAGATCAAGAGAATTATCCCCCAGCTCCATGCCAGATGCTTCATATGACAGTTACTGCACAGTTGTTGCTGAAGAAAAAGCCATCCACGTGAAGAAAATGTTTACAATGATTGATGTCCCAATGAAAACAAGAAAGACAATACCGGGTTTCACGAAACTATACACAGAGGTGGGTGTATATTGTAACACCGCTCAATATACTATTTAAATTTAATCAGAATCAGGTCAACTGTAAAGATTTCTATACAGAAGGTATACCCTATGGTATAAGCTGAACTCTAGAGAAGGAATTATGAATGATGCTTTGTGAATATAAAACATAACACATAAGGCAAAGAGTAAATTACCTGTAGAAAGCTGATATACTACCAGTATTCATAAGCAATACTCTTCAAGTTCTATCTCTTGCAATATCAATATGTATAAGAAATTCAGATGAGAATTAAAGTTTAAAAAAAAGTGAGTTGATCAAAAGAAATGTTTATTTTTTGTGTACTGACTCCTAATGTAGCAATTACAATGATTATGTTTATTTAAAAGTTTTTTCTCATTCCTTACCAGCGATCTAATATTATGTATCAGATATCTTTATCCTCTCAATAAATATCGAATGTAAGTAAATAATAATTACAAAAACTTGTTAAAGGAACACTCCAGTCCGTATTTCTTTTTAAAAGGGACACTGCAACCATTGGTGTCTGCAAATGTTTTTCCAGCCAGGGGCAAAATACCCCCCCCACCTTTCCTACCCCAATAATAAAGTTACCCATTAATAGGAAAGATTATATGACCACGGCAGTAGTAGTAGAAGTAGCTAACAGACCATCATGAACCTGAGGAACACAAGAACCAGTTTGGATTGTAAGATCCCAAGAGCACGGCCCTTGTCTCCTTTTGTACCAGTTTGTTATTGTGTGTGGTTTTAAATTATTTTACTAACTCTATTACAACAGCGCTAAGAAATCTGCTGGCATTATATAAATAAATGAAATATAATGGTGTTCAGCCAGTAATGGTTGACTGTATGTCATAGGAGCTGCAGTTAGCAAGTAATTTAGGCCACCACAACCCCTGTCTATAACGACTATTTCCAGGAAGTTCAGCCAGCAATATGGCTGCTGAATATTATTGTAGATGCACTCAACAAAAATAAATATTTGTACTGGAAACTTATTGTAGCCTCCCCCAAACCCAGCTACAGTTGCCAGCTACTATTGCTGTTTCAATATTATGAAAGTTGCAGTCAAGAAAAGTTAATTATGTGTTGAGTAGTGTAGCACCCTGAAAGATGCAGACAAAGACAGAAGAGAGAAGAAAGAAGATGCAAGAAGATGCGAGACACGGAAGCCAAAGTGGTCGTTAGAGAAGATAGGGAGACATCCAAAAAGCATAAGAGAGAGAGTGAATGAAAATGAGAGCGTGAGAGAGTGAAAGTCTGAGAGAGTGTGAGAGGAAATGTGGACCTTAAATAATAAATTTGATTTCCAAATTTAAAATGCTCATCCAATGAATGGGGAGGAATTAGAATCTTTTGTCTGCAGGATGCACACTGGGAACATGTTAAGAAAGCGTTACTTTGTTTAAGGGAACATAGACTCTATGCTAAGCTTTCAAAGTGCGAGCTTGAAGCATCTAAATTGACCTTTCTGGGTACATCATCAGTGACTCAGGTTTTGAAATGGACCTGGTAAAGCTCCAAACTGTATTGCATTGGCCCCAACCCCTACAGTAGTTAGTAGGGGTTGCTTTGGGTTCATTCGAGATTTCTCCAAGGTCATTGTTTGTCTGACTGCACTTACCAAAAAGGAGCTGACTGTCACAACTAGCCCCCTGAAGCCATCCAGGCCTTCAAATTAAAAGGACTACTTGCTCCAGTTCTAATCCACTCTGACATCTCTCAAGCCTTTATCCTGAAGGTAAATGCATTTGAAGTTGGAGCGGGGGCCATAGTTTCCCAACCTAGATGAATATTGGATCCAGACCATAATAGACTCTTGAGTAGTTTAGAAAATTCCTTAGTATCTTGTACATTGGACAGTTTATAGGCCAGAAGCGTGGTCCTGGGTGTCAAAATCGGAAATTCACATGCTCACCATCTAATCCGACGGTTTCATTCCCATTGCCCAGATAAGACTGGTAGTGCCCACTTTGGTCCTGTCGCCCTCCAGCTGCTACTTTTGTGGGACAACACAATATGATAGGAGTTATACTCTACCACCATCTGTGTCTGGATCACTATATAATAATATAAATATATAATTATATTGTACCATCCCCAGTATAACCTCCGTAAAATATAGTGAGGGAGGCACAATTTTCTGTTCTTGCCTTGGGTGCCAAAGGATCTAGCTTCAGCTCTGCTCCTGCCACATGAAGGCAGCTCGAAAGTCTAACGTGATCACCCATGCACTTCAATGGAAAGTGCTCCCATTGATTTATTGTACCATGGAGGACGTGTTCTTCTTCAGCTCTGGAGCTGCAGCTTCTTCATAAGTTAGTATTTTATTTATTTTAATCTTGTAAACCTACTCCCAAAGTACTTTAGTATGCATTCTTCTTTGTTGACTTTGCTTGGGACATTAAACTATTCCTTTAACGCACTCTAGAGTCCATTATGCAATTTGACACAAACACAATGAACTTGCATATATAAAATGTTCCTGATTCCATGGTTAGTGAATCCAGGGCCTGGAATACTTATTTATTTATTTGTATATCTGTAATATAAAGTTGATATATCCCAGTTTATAGAATTATTAATAATTATTTTTGCAGACCAGTCATAGTTTCTCATATATTTTGATGAGCTAAACATATTCTTATTGTGTCCTACTGTTACACAGTTTAATGAGTTTGTATCCAAAATGCTCCCTTTGCATCTTATTCTACGGCTAAATCCTTAAGAGGCAAATATTTCTTCCCTGAGGCTATAATTTGCTTATGTAACAAAATTTAGCTATGCTATTGGAGTACTGCTAAGGCTTTGGGATTGTATTTATTCCTATATATGCTGGCCTACATGTGTCCCTTTGCATTATTATAAACAGTTAACAAATGCAGAATTTAATTAGTTCATGAAAATACTGTATGGGTTTATGGACATTTATTTGCGTATAGCTTGCAACTTTCTGCTCTACTTAACCCGATCATCTCATTTAGAATAATTTATTTTGCATGTTTTCTGAAAATAATGCATATATATTATTTTAAAGACCCACAACTAGAAGTGATTCAGTAAGGTGTTGCCTTCCTCCAGGAAATTTTAGATCCAATTTAAAATCCAATGGTCAGTTGGGGGTTTCCCTGGAAAACATTAGGAAATCTGTGAATATCATCCATATGCACAGTAACAGACAAAAAAAAAGCCTATGATCAACTTCCCAAAGTCTGAGTTTTTGTTCTCATTACTAATGCAACAAGACAAGTATATACATTCTCCCTATTTCTCTTTATTCCAACTAAAGAAGTCCCTACAATTAACATGACATTTAGGGTATTCTCTGTTTGAGTACTATATTTTCCTTCCCATTGAGCTCTTCAGGATCTACCTTATCCTTTGGTGGTATTTGGATGTTGCTTCCTTGCCTCCTCATCGTGGTTCCCATGTGACTGTTGGATACCTGGTTTGTATGTCTGCTATGTGCCCAATCAGGATCTCCCCTCTACATCTGTAGATCTCTTCACATCTAAGTTGTACTGTGCATTAGCTCGATTTCTCTTCACTACGTTAAAGCATTAGGTAATTTCTCAGTTAGTGTGGATGTAGGTTGTCTATGCATCCATACTTCTTTTATATGCTTCATATATCCCATCTCATTAGGTCTGCTGTGGTAGTAGCAATCAATTACATCATCATTAAACAAACTTTGTTTAAAATTCACACTAAGATTGTTGTGCAAATCTGTTATTCTTTTTTTAATAGCAGCTACCTTAAATTCCTTTTATAAAGTTCTGCATGATTGCGCTTCCCTTTTAAGTCATCTCTCTTGCATTGTTAATTCACCGCTAGTTGTTGATTGGTTCATGTAGCCTTGTAAGGGTGGGATGATTGCAAGGGAAAGTCATCAGACATGCTAATTTTATCAACTCTGGCTTAAAGTTGTGATTCTAGGATAGCCGTAGTTTCATTTTAAGTCACTGGGATTTTTGTTTTAGCTACAAGAGGCACTTACTAGAATTTTTTTTTAAATGTATATTCATATTATTGAGCATTTTGTTACATTCAAGAAATGTGAAGGGAAATATTTTAAAAGTTTGTGATTTTTCTGTTTCAGGAATAGAATTAAACTGCTCATCATTATTCAAGCACCCAATTGTCACACAGTCCATTTCCTTTACCTAATTATCATTGTCTTGCTGTATTCCCACTGTCATTGATTTGTTTATTTTAAATTGTTACAACTTACAATGTGTAAAAACATGTACCGTATTTGCTCGATTATAAGACGAGGTTTTTTCCAGAGCAAATGCTCTGAAAAATACCCCTCGTCTTATAATCGGGGTCGTCTTCTAATCAGACCCCAAAAAAATGCTGGCGCCATGCTGCTTACCGGTCGCGAGCAGCGTCTCTTCTGTTAGAAGCAGGGCAGGAAGCTTGCGGCGTCCTCACAGAACTCTATCTCCCCCCTCCCTCCTCTGAGGGCGGGGCCAGAGAAGTTGCTACAGCCGGTCCCCTGCAGAAGTCTGCGAGTGGGAGATCTGCAGTTCAGGTGAGGGGGTGGGGGAGGGTTTTTGAGTATGTGTGAAGTGTGTGTGATTAAGGGAATGAATGAGTATTTAAATGTTTGTGAATGAGTGTGAGTGTGTGTGTGATTGCATGGATGTGTAAGGGGGGTGGGGGTTGTAGCATGGCATATGGAGGCTGTAATCCCACTGCTATCATCCCCAGGTTCCAGCATGTACTGGCTGCCTTGGCTTGATAGGAGTGTGATTGCTGTTAGCAGTTTGATATATATATATATATCAAACTGCTAACAGCAATCACACTCCTATCAAGCCAAGGCAGCCAGTACATGCTGGGTTAAAAGGCATATCATGGGGCTGAGTGGCATATAGGGGGTTAAAATGCATTTCTGGACCTCCAGAAATGCATTTTAACCCCCTATATGCCACTCAGCCCCATGATATGCCTATATACCTCCAGAAATGCTTTATACCCCCCTATATGCCACTCAGCCCCATGATATGCCTTTTAACCCCCTATATGCCAGAGTGGCATACAGGGGTATAAGGCATATCATGGGGCAGAGTGGCAAATAGGGGGGTATAAAGCATTTCTGGGGGCAGAGTGGCATAACTGGGGGGGGCAGGTTGGCAAATAAAAGGAAATTTAAAAAATATATTTTTCTCAATCATAGCTTTTATTTAACATGAAAATAATTTACATTAATTAATATTTACTGGTAAAACTTTTTCCCTATAGGGTAGTCTTATATTCAGGCTTTTTGTTTTTTTCCTAAATTAATATTTTGATTTTGGGGGGTCGTCTTATAATCGGGGTCGTCTTATAATCGAGCAAATACGGTATTTCCACGTGTCACATAGTTGTATAATTTAAGCACCAGCAAACTGTGAGTACAAAGATGTCATTATTTAAACTAAACAGTAAAAAATTAGAAGAGACATAAGAAAGGACAATTATATCATAATTAGTACTAATAAAGATATTTAGCATTTGTTCAATGCACATTGAGAAGAGACATTGTCATAAATGGGATAGAAAAGAGTTGAATCAAAATGTAAATACACGAACCAAGAATATCTTATATAACCCCAAAACAAGTATAATTTGCCTCTTTAGGGTCTTAAGTGAAAACATTTAGGAGGACCAATGAAATACAACTGGATAATTATGCATAAGCAATATAGATTGTGTTTATAGAAATTTAAGAGGAATTGTCAGGACCCGGGCCAGCAGGTTGGGTAGGAACCCAATTGCAGGGGATATCTGAGGCTCTGTCTATTGCATATTGACAGACAGGTAAGTACAGACAAGAGATAAGTCTCACACCAGGCTGATATATAAGAATATATTGAATTGCTGAATAGGAATAGGACTGGTATATACAGTAGAGTAGAAAGTCTTGCTGGACAGGCCTGGAACTGGAGGCCCACTGGCAGGGTACACGGCTTGGAAGCCCTCAGGCAGGGAACACGGCTTGGAAGCCCTCAGACAGGACACACGGCTTGGAAGCCCTCAGGCAGGGCACACGGCTTGGAAGCCCTCAGGCAGGGCACATGGCTTGGAAGCCCTCAGGCAGGACACACGGCTTGGAAGATAGGTAACTCTGGGACACGCCAGGGTCTGGTACACGAATCAGGATCAAGAACAAAGCCAGGGTCATACATGGGAAATCAGAACAGGAAACCAGATCTTTAGCTGCAAGCAGACTAACAGGGACACAAACCAAACAAATGCAAAGGCCCAGAATGAAGGGCAGAGCAGATATATAAAGGCAGGGCTAAACTCAGGTAATAAGGCTCAGCTGTCCCAAGTGATAGGATATTGGTGCCCCAGAGAGGGAAGTGTGGCTGCAGGTAGACACGACTGGAAATAATTGTTACATAGTCCTGGCAGGCAGGGTGGACCCTGACAGGAATCTATGCTTCACTCCTACATATTATAAAGAGGTCTGTTAGACCAATAAGGGTCCTTATCAGCTGCTTAATTTGCTTATATGTTAGAACCATCTCTTATAAAACCTGTGGATTTTCCACTTAGGTAAAGGATATAGAAGCAAGTTGCTTTGCATTGGTCCTTTTGATATTCAACCCTGTTTCAAGCCTCCCACTTTCTGTATTATGCATACCTAGCCATGAACCTAATTGGTAACCCTGCTCCCAAAACCATTTTCCTATATTAAGAAGAAAGGAACACCATGACATCACACCTGAGAAGTTTGCATGTATAGCTTCCAGATTTTTTCTTTCGGATTCAAAAAATAAGGCAAGACCCCCAGGAAATGAATGATAACAAAGCAAATGCTCTGCATTTTGCATTTTTGTGGGCCCCATTCACTTCCACTCTCTCATATTCTCTTTCATATTCTCTCACACGCTCATTCTCCTTCACTGTGTCTCTCTCATGCTCTCTGAATGTCACCCTATCTTTTCCACCAACCACTTCTGCTTCTGTGTCTTGCAACTCCATTTCTTATCTAACATCTTCTTGTTCTTCTCTCTTCTGTCTTCCATCTTCTTTCTTCATCCACATCTCCGCAGGCATGACCTCCCAGTGAACTTCTGCAAAAATGGTGTTGCCTCTGGTGATATCTCCTCCCCAACTGGAGAATCCAGGAAGATCTGTGCCTGGAAGATCTGTCGTTTTGCCTGAAGATAACCTCCAGCAGACTTCGCAAAAAATGGGGGGGGGCTTCTGGTGACATCCTCTCCCCGATTGGGGGACGGCCGCCATTTTTGCATTAATTCAGAACATGTCTTCAAAGATGCTGACAACGAAAGAAAACTGAAGACAGAAGAGAGAAGAACAAGAAGATGAAGTAGTTTGAATGCACAGTTAGATACCTCTGACCCTATCATCTGTTATTTTTATTTATTTTTACAGAACAATTTTATGTAATATTAGGACGAAACAATGGATTAAAGACACAAAAATTAGTGCATCACTTATGGTTGTTTGTTTTTTTTTTTTTTTTAAATAATTTATTGGAATTTTTCAAATATATAAAACACATATCAAAAACATACAGAGCATATGAAGAATATACACAACAATTCTTTAGTAAACCAGAGTTACAACTCTTACTGATACAAAACCATTATAATTAAGGAAAAATGAGCTACTCTGGTCCACTTCAAATAAACTACATTAATATCCTTAAACAGTAATGAGACGTATATAAATCTTCATAATACCCTACATTCATACACATACACGCAAGACGCAAACAAGCGAGAGTGGCGGTGGGAGGGGTAGAGGTTGAGTTATCGGTAACTATAATGTACTCCGAGGACACTATACCCATTGGGGTCTTTAGTTTGATAAATACCTACTACAATCCACTATATGCAGACTTAAAGATCTTGAAATTTACTCCGATCTAAAAATATAACTAAGAAGTGAGATTTTAATTTCATCAATAATTAATTTGGATTCTAGAAGTAATACAAATTCAAATTCAGAGAGAGACTCAAGGGAATTAAGGTTAGCACCCAAAAGAGTATATCTATGTGATAGAGACAGAATCGTTTGAATGAATATCCATAATATAATTAAACCACACGGACCATATCTGGTTATATCTAGGCAGATTTTGATTCATCAGATAGAAATATTTCTCCATCTTAGCTTGGTGGGTAGTTTGATCCATTATTTCTTTCCAAGTAGGGGATTCAACTTTCCTCCAAGCTCTAGCAATACATATTTTAATAGCTAATAAGATGTTAACTGCCAATAATTTAAATGCGCTAGTTGAAGGGGGAAGAGCTAAATGAAAAAGCCAGGTATAAGAGTGGATGGCAAAGTTGCATTTAAAGATAAATGAGAGAAGCTTAGTAACTTCTAGCTTAATACTATCCAGTTTGCAACATGCCCACCAAATATGGAATTGAGTCCCCTCCTCATAGCCACATCTCCAACATAAGCTAGAGGTTGCATTAGAGAATTTACTTAGCCGGGAGGGAACTAAATACCAGCGATGTAGCAACTTAAAAAACATCTCTTGTATATTAATTGCATGCACCGCATTCCTGACTTGTGTTTGTTTTGTTATGTTCTGCCAGGTAGATAAAAAACAAATCCTAAACCTTCACTAACTCTCTCCCCATCTAATAGAGGAAAGCATCCCACAATGGTTTGCAAAACAATAGCAGCAGTGTCTAACATGATAAGAATGTTGAAATAACAAATATCAAATTGTTTATGGGCTTCTTTTCAGAACAACTCACAAAACAATTTGACATTAATGATCGGTATTTGTTTATAACCATGTTCCATGGACACAAAAAGTAGAACATTGTTTGCAAATGTTCTTGCCTTCTGTTAGGTTTCTACGCTAATTTGTTTTTTCTGCAATTGTACCAAATAAAATGAATGGATGGTTGAACGATCTTGTTTTTCATAATAATTTTAGATGCACAAAAACAAAAGGTGAGAATACAGCACTCAGTTATGGGGTGGTGCACGAGCCAGGGTATGACCAGTCCCTAAAACATATGGAAGCAGAGTCTCAGCACTTCAATGGTGAGGTGAGTTTATTTCATACAGGCAACTATTCGCCACACAGGTCTTTCAAAATGTTTCATGGCTTGAGAAAGACCTGTGTGTCGAAACATTGCCTGTGTGAAATAAACTCACCTCACCATTGAAGTGCTGAGACTCTGCTTCTTTATTCCAATAATTTTAAATAGGGTTGAATAAAAGCCCAAAACGTTCATATCATGGTACAGTCATCAAGTTGTGAGTTAAAGCAGAAGGTAGTCTAAGAATTAATTCACATTCTTAAAACTGGAGACAGTGGTTGTTGTCAGTCCACAAATCCATAAATCTACCTGTCAGACTAACTGCTGAAAGGTTTTCCAGTGGGTAGAGAACATACTGGGTCTATTTTGCACCAAGGCCATGTCATGACTTCACCCTATGCATCCTTTAATAAGGATTCATCTTTCTACACCAAGTTTGTTTTTATTTTAATTTTATGTTAGTTCTGAAAGTGAGCTGACACAGAAAAAAAATCCTCGAATTCATAAGACCAATGACTTATCTTAAACGTTGCAAGTTCAAAGCAAACCACCATCACATCTTTATATTTAAGTAATACTTCATAATTCTATTTATATTTTTTTCAACATATTGTAATTCACATGTGGTTTGATGCAATATGAAAATCAACATGTGAACAGGTTTTGTACTCGGTTTGTAATCAAAGGAAACTTAGTTCTGTGGTTTTCTGTCATTTTCATATAAACCAATTACAGGTAATATGAAACAAAACTCAATAAAGATTTTGGCAAAATATGCAACATTGAATACAGAACACTTGGTGAACAGTCACAGTCAGGATTGGTGGCACGAGGGCGCAATGTTTCCTCCAGATTTTAACAAATCCATTAGCTTTGTAATTTCTATACTACAGCTGTAGTTGATGGATTAAAGCCAGAACAAGAGGCCAGAGGGTAAGCTACATTGGTGCCAGAGGAACTGAAGCATAGCTTTGGCCATACTGTTCCCATGAGACCATTTCCAAAAGAAATATGCAATAAAATGCTGCAGCTGTAGAGATATTTGCAATTTGGGAAGGGAGATATAATACCCAATAAGTCCCTGATAGCCTAGACACATAGACATAGTTGCAGCCACTCCAATAAACACAAATCTGCTCATCTAATATCCTTGTTTTAGAAGTATCTAGAACACAAAAGGAGATAATAATTTTTACTTAAAATAATAAAAAAAACTGTAAAGGATGCAATACAAGAGTGATATGTATAAAAAATATGTTATTATTAGAACTAGTATAATACAATACAAGCAAATGCTCATTTAAAGTAAAAAATATATAAACAAAAAATCATACATTATTATTATACAGGTTGTTTTGTAGGCAAAAAATATTTAATGTTCTTTCAATGAAGTCCATGCTGTATTTTACCCAAAATGCCTGATGACTGCACAAAATTGTAACTAAGAAAAAAAATTTTTGGTACACTTTAATTGGTTACTTGCAGCATCATTAAGTTTAAGAACATTCTTAATTAGATTATCTAAACTTGTCAAAGACCATTGCCCAGGCAAATACAGACTTTTTTTAAAATATTTTTTTTTATAATGGGAGACTTTATGGCATGGGTGGGGGGTCATGGGAGAATATTCTTGCCTTTTGCTACTATTTGGTCTAGAACTGGCCCTGCACAAGACACATATCCTTTGGTGCCTGTAAACGTTTTCTCATTTTTTAAGAGCATGATTATGCAAACTATAGTTGTATCAAAGCTAAGGTTTACTCTTAGTTAGACCCAGCTGCCTACAGTACAGGCACTCATAATATCAAATGTAGTCATATATTCATAGCCTCATAATTAAGTATTGTATGCAATACTTGTTCATGCAAGGGTTTGTACCTATGTGCAGTAACGATGAAATCAAGTAAACCTGATGTTTACAAATAGCATTAATACACTGTTCTGAGTTTACCAGATAACAGTCACAGAAGGAGCAGTAAAACTCATGATCTTGAGGGTCTAAGCACAACAAATTAATATATTTACAACAGAGGTTAAGACAGTGAGGACATTTAAACATGCATTGGATAAACAGTAGATTTGTGCATTCAAATGTTAATTCGTACAAATCTCCAAAAGTGAGCTCACAGACACAGAAGCCAAAGGGGTCAGCAGAGAAGGTAGGCAGACATATTCAGAGCATGAGATCAGAGTGTGAGAGTGTGAGTGAAAGTGAAAGTGGGGCAACAAATTTTGTCTTCAAATTTAAAAAGCCCTCAATTTTCATCTGAAACAAATGTGCAGGAAATGCAATCAGCGTTGTTCTTCTCCATAAGTGATTCATTTTAAGTTAAAAGTTATTAAATCTCCCATACCTATAAATACATGCATAAATAAACATGGTAAATTGTTTCTAAAACACACTTTGATCATTTGCTTTCTTTTTACAGAACAATTTTATGTAATATGTTGATGAAACAATGTATCAAAGACACAAAAATGAGTGCATCACTTATGAATGCACTTATGATTGCTTGTTTTGTTATGCTCTGCCAGGTGGAGGAAAGTCACCCAAATGGTTTGCAAAACAATAGCAGCGGTGTCTAACATGATAAGAATGTTGAAATAACAAATATTAAATTGTTTATGGTCCTTCCTTTCAGAACAACTCAAAAAACAATTTGATGTTAATGATCGGTATTTGTTCATTACAATGCTCAACGGACAAAAAAACAAAAAGTAGAACATTGCTTGCAAATGTTCTTGCCTTCTGTTAAGTTTCTAAAATAATTTGTGTTGTGCAAAAAAAGATAACCTTGTGTAATAATAATCCTGTCTCCTGATTTGAGAATTCTAGAAAGGACGTCACCATTTTGCACTATGGTAACCTCAAATGAAGCTACACCAAAAAGTCAGAGCTTCTGGTGAAGTCCTCTCCCCCAATTGGAGAAACGGTGAGTGGACAGAGGTTTTCTGAGAGATTACGTCTGTGCAGAGATGCAGACAGAGAAGAAAGAAGAGAGAAAGGACAAGAAAGAAGAGACAGAAAGGAGGAGAAGATACAAAACAAGAAGATACAGGACACAGCTGTGGAGACATGCAAGTGGAAGTGATCAGTAGAGAAGGTCCCTGTCACTTTTGCCCACACCAGAAGCACTCATGCGGAAGTTCTTCCACCCGCAATACCACTACCAAGAGAGAAGCCCTCAGTAGGAGTAAGCCAGGACATAGAGGATCCCAACAGCAAGGAGGCCTTAGTGTAAGCAGGTAAGTTTTGGTACTAAGTAGATATAGCAAGGTATAGGAGCCAGCTCAGGACAGGATCCACAGCAGGAAACTCAGCAAAGCCAGGGTTAACACGACCAGAATAATCAGGATAGCCAGGTCTGTACACCTAACGGCTAGTCATACAAGCCAGGGGTCAAAAACAAGTCGGGTAGTCAAACAAGCCAAACTGGTACATGAGTAGATCAGACAGAGGTACAAAATCACCAGGCAGAGATTGGTCAGGCAGGCATAGGGTCAATAATTCCGAGATCATATCACAGGCTTCAATGTGCAGTAAAGGACCACAATAGGGTATCACGGCAGAGCATTTCCGGGTTTTTAAATCTGGCACCAGCACTAGCACCGCCCCTTAATCCACGTCACTGCTGCACCTCCAGCTTTCCGTCAATTCTGCGCCACCAGCTGCCCGACCGCTGGCAACGGAAACTTGCGACGAAGCCCCTGATACCCGACATCTACGGGCAACAGCCTGCCCGTCAGTGCCGGGGCTGTGACTGTCCGTACCAGGATTCAGAGACCATCAGAGAGAGAAAGAGTGAACAAAAAAGTGATTAGAAGAGAGTGAGAGTCAGAGAAAGTCAGTAAGAGTAAATGTGGGCGCCAGACAATGAATTTCGTTGGCCTCCGATTTTCATCCAAAATGAATGGGCAGGAAACGGAATTCGTTGTCCAAAAGCATACCTAAAAATTCTGAATCATTGTTGGCTGATTTTCACATGTCTAATAAACAGTCAAAATTATAGTCTGAACATACGTCTATGGACCATACAAGGGTTCATATCGGCCATCAAATTCCATGTTTCTTTAAGTTAAAACACACTCAGCTAAGATCATAAATATAGACAAGCCTTTGATCAAATATGAGAAATCTAGCACCAAATAGAAAGCACTAGACATATGAAAATGGGCAAAAAAGATTCAGAATTTTATTTTTTTTGGTTAGTTTTTGGCCCATTCGTTTTCAGACAATGAATTTCGTTACTTGCCCATTTGATTTGGCCAAAAATGTGAAGGCGTTTTTAATTTGAGAATGAAATTAGTTGCCTCATGCCTCAATGGCGATGCTTGCAATGGCGTCCAAAAGGGCAAAATGGCGTTGCGTGTGACGTTTTCGCCTCCATTTGATGGATTAGGGAGAGGACATCACAGCAAGTGTAGTCATATAACCCCAAGGTCAAGTGAGGGCAAAATGACGGCGCTTCAGGTGACATCCTTTCACCTGATTGGTGGACAGGGTAGAGGATGTCACCGCAAGCGCTCCCATTTTGATGGAAGTTCTTGCCCGGTTATATCAGCAAAGATGTGGATGAAGATAGAAGATATCGGATTGAAGATAGCAGACAGAAGAGAAGGGAGAAGATGAAGAAGATGCAGAAGAGGAAGCGGTCCGTAAAGAAGGTAGGGAAATGTTTAAAGAGTGTGAGAAAGTGTGAGTGGATGTGGTCCTACTAATTTTGGATAAAAAATATGAGCTTTTTCCCTTCCTCCAACTTGCAGGGGATCTGGCCTCATTTTCGTATTTGGTAAATTTGTGGTCCGTATGATTCCAAATGCACGAGTCTAGAAAGCACTCCAAAAGGAACAACAACATTGGCTCTTTTAATCAGCACCATATCGACTGACATTGGGTTATTTAAAGAGTTTCTATGTTGTATGCAACAGTGGACAGAGTAAAGCCAATGAAAAGCTAATACATTTGCTTTGATAAACCGGACTATGATCATTCCAAAAACTATATCTGCTCTAGGAACACCACGGAAAAGGCTTCTACAGTACCAAAAAAGGATAGCACAAGCAGGATCCCTCTGGTATATATACAGCCAGCACTATGGAATATGATGGCTCTATATAACAATAATTAATAAATGTTTATATATACACTGATCAGCCATAACATTATGACCACTGTTATCATGGTACTTGTCAGTAGACGAAATATATTAGGCAGCAAGTGCACATTTTGTCCTCAAAGTTCATGTGTTAGAAGCAGGAAAGGGCCAAGTTGTGATGGCTAGACGACTGGGTCAGAGCATCGCCAAAACTGCAGCTCTTGTGGTGTGTTCCCGGTCTGGTCCAAAGAAGGAAAAGCGGTGAACCGGCGATAGGGTGAAGGGGCGGCCAAGGCTCATTGAGGCACGTGGAGGGCGAAGGCTGACCTGTGTGGTGAAATCAAACAGATGAGCTACTGTATTTTAAATTGCTGAAAAAGTTAATGCTGGTTCTGATAGAAATGTGTCAGAACACACATAGTGCATCACGGTTTGTTGCTTATGGGGCTGCGTACCTGCAGACCAGTCAGAGTGCCCATGCTGACTCCTGTCCACTGCCGAAAGCACCAACAATGGGCAGGTGAGCATAAGAACTGGAACATGGAGCAATGGGAGAAGGTGGCCTGCCCTGCTGAATCAAGTTTTCTTTTACATGGATGTGGATGTAACCTTACAGGACTTAAAGGATCTGCTGCAAACATTTTGGTGCCAGATACTACAGCATACCTTCAAAGGTGAAGTGGAGTCCATGCCTCGATGGGTCATGGCCAGGGCCGGCCCAAGGCAAAATGCCGCCTGGGGCGAATTTTAAAATGCCCCCCCCCTTTATCTACCCTTCCTCTCCCTCTGTCCCTGCCGCCCCCCGCCCCATTATCTACCCCCCCCGTACTTACCTTTCAGCAGTCCTGCGGCGAGACTCCCTGTTCGGTCTCGGTGCCGGCTTGTAATGCTGAGCGCTGGAAATCTTCCGGCACTCAGCATTACAAGCCGGCACCGAGACCGAACAGGGAGACTGGCTGCAGAGGAGAGAGGGGCGCTGAGTGGGTACTGACCACTCGGCCCCCCTTTCTCTCTCTTTCGCTTTAAAAAAAAAAAAAAAGGGGGCTTGGGGCGGCCAAGTGCCGCCCCTTCAAAAGTGCCGCCTGGAGCGCTTGCCCCACTCGGCTCCATTGTCGGGCCGGCCCTGGTCATGGCTATTCTGTCGGCAAAAGGGGCACCTACACAATATTAGGCAGGTGGTCATAATGCTATGGCTGATCGGTGTGTATATATAGATATATATATATATATATATATATATCATTTAATAGATTTTCTTTTCAAGGACAAGAAGATTTAATTACTTCAAAATGCTAGACAGGTTTCCATTACTCTTACACTAAAATAGATATATTAGGAATCTTACAGTAAAGGTGTTTTACAATGTTAAATCATATAATAAGACTATAGTTTATAAGTAAGAAAATGTTCCAACTATCTTTCGCCATTGAGATTTTTTAAAATCTAATAAAGGTAAAATATAGACAGGAAATTATAGGCACTATTTCCTTTGTAGTAATTATACTTATAGAATAGGCAAAAATTACACGTGGTAAGCCTTATTGATTTGTGCATTTCAAATCAGTTTATGACCAACGTCTCATGAAGAAATAGAAGGATATGCTCAACTTTATGGAGAAGAAAGTGATTTTTTTCGTCCATCCCAGTACCTTTCAAATTTTGGAGCATGTCGTTTTGGTACGCAATCAATTGTTTTGTCCACATGTGTGCGTGTGCTTATTCCAACTTCCAGGGATATTGAAGCATTAAATGTGTGTTTTACTTCAGCTCTATATACACTCACTGGCCACTTTATTAGGTACACCTTGCTACTACCATGTTGGACCCCCTTTTGCCCTCAGAACTGCTTTCATTCTTCATGGCATACTTTATAAAATAGTGGCATATACTGCACAGATAAGGCTGGGGGGGAGTAGAAAGGCAGCAGAGGTAAGGCACAGGTTATAGGAAGTTTTGATAATGTGCTAAGAAGCTCAAATCCACATTAAGTCTTCTGTTTTTGCAGTCATAAAAATGTATCATTTTGGCTTCAAATGTCTTTCTTTCTTTCTTGGGTGTTTTTGAAATAACCTCTCAGTGTCTTGATTTTAAGGTCATGTATGGAATGACCTGTTTGGTTAAAGTTTTGCATTTCAATTTTGTATCTCACAGCCTTGTTACGCTTGCTGCCGCTCACCCCATGTGGTCTCTATTAAGGGTTAATAAGTCTGTAGGGGTTTAGAGAATACCCCTTCCTGTCTCATTAGAGATTTTTACCTGTAGCTCATAGTAGCAAGGTGAAGTGTTCAGTGTAGGACTCGCCTAAGAGGTTTGCCGTGACGTGGCAGACGAGCTTCCACTTTAAATGGCCATTGGAGTGAAACTAAAAACCTCCATTTGTCTTAATAAGCATAGGGATTTGGGATAGTGCGCAGGTAACTATTTTTTCTGTGCAGTATATGCCACTATTTTCTATTTCCAGTGACATCTGCAGGGTAAGTTGCAGCATTGGGGTTTTAAAACCCCAATGCTTCAACTTACCCGGCACATCCCACTGGTCTCCCAGTGCAGATGTCACTGGAAATCCATAGGTTCGCTGTCAGGGGTTAATTTACAAAGACCGTGCGAGTGAGCCTATTGGTCACTTGCGGGGTCTTCCTCTGGCATCAACCAATTGGTTGATGCCAGAGGAGGTCCCTGTAGGCGACCAATAGGCTCATTCGCACTGCCCTGTAACCCGTGACGGCGAACCTGTGGATTTCCATTTCCGGGAACTGCCGCGATGCCGCGAAGACAAGGTAAGTTAGAAGGGGAGGGGAGAATGATAGACGAAGACGAAGACAATCACGAAGATCTTCGTGGTGTGTGTCTTCGTCTTCGCCTACGTTTTACCGCCGCCGTCTTCTCTTCGGCGTGTCTTCGGAACGAACACGAAAACGCACTCTTCGTGTTCGTTTCCATGTTCGCCCGAAGACGAATGCACAAGTCTAGTTTTAACCCTGTATCAGAACATGTACTGGTTAGTTTTAAACTGTTTTTTCACTTGCTTGGTCAGAAATGCTTTTGACTTGATAAAGAGAGGACTCCCAAAAGCTCATCTATTACTAAATACTGTTAGTCCAATAAAAAAAGGTATTACAAGATTCTGCAACATTCTGTTTTTTTTGGATTCTTATACACTGGACTAATACGGCTACCCCAAACTACAGTAAGATTTTTTTGGAGAACAATCTAGTTTACATCTTTTTCTATTCATTGAGGTTTCAGAAATTATATCTAATAGACTTCTGCAAATGGACAACACAGAAAAGGTAAGGAGAGGTAGAGAGAGTGAGAATGTGAGAGAGAGTGTATAAGCGTGAAGATAGAAATGAAATGCAAGCCAAAATTTTGAGTTATCTGATTTGTTTCCTTTGTTTTGTTGGGGGCCCCTCCTTGTTTGTCTGACATTTGTACAAATTAACGAAATTGGCAGATTTTATTAAACTTTTTACAAATCTGAACACACAATTCTAGTATTTAACGCCCTATAACTGATATAAACAGGATATTTCAAGTTGGGAAGTAAAGATAGTGATGCATTGAAAGCGATTAGAAAACATGGGTGCATATAACTGTAAAATGCAGGATTTGGGGAAAGTGATATGCATTCATAGCTATCCTCTGTATTATGACATTTTTTAATGAAAACATATTATGTTTTCGATTTTGCATACAACATTTTCAGTACATTAAACAGACAAATTCAAAGGCAGGTTCCAATTTTGCACAATTTGCTGATATGACAGAATCATGTGAATTAAAACACCATTGGCCTTTTTTCGACATAACATCACGCTGTTTAAAATGTATTAAAATAAAAGAGAGCGATTGAACTGAACATTAACCAAAGAATAAAAATGTATTTTACTTTTTGTAACTGTAATTTTTATTTCAATTTATTTAGACTAGAAATAAAGGAAACTATGTTCCATATAGCTTTTCAAGTGAAACAGAATGAAAAGAAAAGAAAAAAGAAATTGGTTCACTGACGCACTTGATGAAGCCCTGGGGAGGGCTGGCAGCCTAAGGCCTGGGGGGCAAGTCAAGTGAAGTGGCTCCGCCCCCTCACACTCACCTTTCACCCCTCACGCTGCTCCCATCACTATGCGGCCATCAGACTGCTGGAAAACTTATCTAAACGGCCGCTGGGAGCTGATCCACTGGCCGGAGCTACTTTAATCCTTTTTTTAATTTATTTAATATGCCGGATCGGCTTGCCATATTAAAAATAAATAAATAAAGTATTAAAGTAGCGCCGGCCGGCAGCATCAGCACCCAGCGGCCGTTTAGATAAGTTTTCCAACAATCTGATGGCCGCATAGTGATGGGAGCAGCGTGAGGGGTGAAAGGTGAGTGCGAGGGGGCGGAGCTTTCACCCCTCACGCTGCTCCCATCACTTGGCGGCCATCGCATACGGCCGCTGGGTGCTGATGCCGCCGGCCGGCGCTGCTTTAATACTATTTTTTTTTCATTTAATAGCCGATCCGGCTTGCCATATAAAATTTTAAAAAAAAGTATTAAAGTAGCGCCGGCCGGCGGCATCAGCACCCAGCGGCCGTTTAGGTTAGATTTCTCTTCCGTTCCCGTTGCTTACTATATGCGTGTTCCCGCTCCCGCTCAGAAGTGTTGCCGACAATTCAGGACCCAGCGTTTCAGGACAAAGGGAGGTCTGGAGGGAGGTGCATAGATTAAAAAGTATGTCTGTATGTGAATTGAACTGTTACACTCACAAGACCTTGAAGTGAGTTTCAGTTGTTAAGTTATTAAATATTAAGTTTTTAAAGTGTACACACAATGTTTTGGTTTTGTTTGCTTTCTTTCTTTTACGGATGCATTGCCACTCCTTTGATATAATTGGAGTCAAGCTACATTTTGTCCTGTGGAGTCTGTAGACCAGTATAACAGGATCCTTGTTTATAGAGCTGTTTAACATCAGAGCAGTGTATTGCTATTAAAATTGTGAGTGCAATAATCAGCATTTTTGTGAATTAATTTGCTATATGAGACAGAGAACACTATATTTTTGTTGTTTCTTTTTTGGTACAACTGCAAATTTATAAGATCTTCAAGCAATTATAAACAAGAAACACCAAATAACTTTATAGGTATTTTTTATATATTGTACATACATTTTCTTTATAGTTTTCAAACAAGTTTGTTTAATTTATTTATTTTTCATTGTTTATGAAGATGTTCATATTTGTATTTTCATTTTTGAAAAAATGTATTGTTGTCCTTTTCCTTCTTTTATATGATTTTCTTTGCAAAAAGTAGACAGGGGCATTTCTATTTTGTTAAGTGAGCAGCATTTCCTTTTCACAAATACTTTTATAAAAATACTTATCACCCATTTCACTCATTCCATAATGTCTCATCTAACAGCAGGGAATAATGAATTATTCTGAATGCTCGTTAATTTTAATGCCAAGATACGTTATATTGTCCCATCTCCAATCATTGCAATAGTGATTTCACAGAAGTAGGACATCTAGTTTAGTTAAACCAGTACCTAATGCCTCAGTCTTAGTGGTGTTTATGTTATGGAAGCATGGCCTGTAAGACTAATAATCCTTGTAGTTTAGGAATCCCTTATTAGCGGCTGCTATAACAAATCAGTAGGTTGGAACCCCTAATGCAGAGACAGGCGAGTGAGCCGGAGGAGACAGTTTACTTGGAGCAACAACGCAATCGGTAAACGTAGTGAGGGTTTGGCCACGGTCTAAAGCTCAGGTCAACAGTCTCCAAATTGCAGAAGGCAAGTTCACAAAACTCATCCGGGCTAGAACTAGAGTCAATCTCATTACGCTCTGTTCAATTACGTGCGTGGTACTGTGATGCGACTTTACACTCTGTCCATTTTACTCCTCAGTGCTGCCCTGTTTGAGTAAATAGAATGCTAATTTAAAAGCAATGTCAGTAAATCAGGAACCAACATGGGACAGATGATAGACAGTTATCCTTGTCCTAACTCCTCATTGAAATGCTGTCAACACACAATTGGTTTCCACTAAATAATCATTCACATCCTGTGGCAAATGTTTAAGACGGACGCACACATAAAATGGATTGCTCACACATACAAGACATACATTAAAAGCCGTTATATGAGTATATGAAGAATATTGAGCTATAAAATAATGGACTAGGAAAACTGACTGATCCACTTTGGACATAAGGTTACAACCAGTTGAATACATTTAGAAATAAAAATCCTGCTTAATAATAAAATGCCTATTCTATTAATTTAGTTTAACATACAAACTACAGCAATGTATTCAATCATAATTGATTGCATGAATAAAAACCCAAATGATGAAAACCAGTTATCATTGTTCATTGGAATGGTAGATAAAACTATTCACCTATATTCCCATAGTGGCATTATTGCAATGTCTAATGGACCACTTTAAAAATGACACCAATCTGAATAGATAAACAAATAAGACGTATGTTTTTGTTAAAGACATTATTCAAGAAAATCCCTGATGTGTAAGCTGTAGCATTTGGTATAAAGCGAGTGCAATAATATCTGCATCTGTGTATTGTGACCTGGTGTAGTTCCCTGATGTTTTCCCGTGTATTCCCCAGGAGCCGTGAATCTTCCATTTCATTTAAACTGCAATAACATTTTCTATTGACTTTAATAAAATTGAAGAGGTGAATGAGTTTGAATTGAATACCCAGGATAGACTCTCCAAATCAAAACTGATTTTCTTTTCTTTGTGAATGTTATGTACCATGTCCATTAACGGCACCTAGTGTATATTACTCATTTCTGGTTCCAGCTGAATAGAATTGATTTTTACCCTGATACTGTGGGACACCTGGCATGCATTAAAGACACAAACCTCTATGACATAAAATCAGTTAATTGTTTGCTTTCAAGAGAAAGCTATCACATAACACCAAGGCACATTTAAGTTAATAGCACTGGTGTGTTGGCATAGTGATCTATATTTTTAGTTGTTTCATATTTTTAGAGCATTCATTTATTTTCATCTGTAGATTGTGAGCTTTGCAAGCAGGGCCCTCTTTAGCTAATGTATATTTTAATCGTACTGATTCTAGTTTTATCATACCTTTTGGATATATGTAAGAAGCGCTGCATTAAGTTGTTGGGATTATATAAATAAAAGATAATAATAATAATTGATGGGTGCTGCCTCCTGATACAGCTTCCTAGGTGCTGCAAGGTAAGAGGTGCATGTGCACTTGCCAAAACAACCACGTCAACCAACGTCCTCAATTAAAAGCTCACCTTTTTCTAACTCATTCACAAAGATTTTAAATGATTTGTTTTTCAAAATCTATACAATTATACATGTAAAAAAGTATTAAAAATATATATATATAACCATATTATCAGATGTACCTTACCAATTGGTAACTATCTAAACTATCTTCTAATTGTTCAATTTGTGATAATCATTAATCTGAATAACATATTCACTAATAGAAAATAGCAAATAAAAAGCAGAAATAGTAAAAGAAATGTATATTTCCCTTTTGTAGAATATTATTTTTCTAGCACAATTTAGCATGAAATTGATATTGAGTATTAGTAACATATCTAGCAATGGCAGAGACATTAATTTCCTCTTTTCTTGCTTATCCAATTTAGAAAGGCTGAAGCCTTTCATAAAAAGAAGACTTTTAGGGACATATACACATCACACCTAACATCACATCTAACTTTTCAGAATTTAAGAGAAAAATCAAGACGGTTATAGACACATATACTGTATGTCAAATATTAAAGTCAATTACAGTAAGACTAATTGTGAATAGTTTAACAAAATTACAGCATGTGAAAATAGTAAAATAAAAATTATTTTATGATAGGATATTATATGCTGATAAACGGCAAGTTAGTAATTTACTCATTCAGCACAGGTCATCAAACCTGATACAAGGAAAATAACACATTTGAGGATCTAATAACACTTGTTTCACAAAAGTAGGTGAAATTGTCAAAATTACTTTGCAGTTTTACCTGACATAATTAGTCAGGTCCAGTTGGTCAGTCCTGTTGAGGGGTCAGGGAGAGGATGTCACCCCAAGTGCAGCCACCGGGTTGTGTCCATGGAGATGCAGACGAAGATAAAAGATAGCAGATTGAAGATTGGAAACTGAACAGAGAAAAGTGAACAAGAATGAGAGTGTGAGAGAGTGAATGAGGGCACTTGGCAATGAATTTTGTTCTAAATTAAAAATGCCCCTGAATTTCCGACCAAACCTCATGGACAGGGAACGAAATTCATTGCCCAAAAATGAATGGGCCAAAAATGAACCAAAATATTTGTCTGCATTGTTTTTGGCCCATTTCCACGTCTAAAAACATTGTAATAACAAAACAAAAGGCCGTCCAGTGCTTACCGAGCAACTGGAAATAAAAACCAGGGCAGGTAGGGTTTTTTTTATATATTTATATAAGATTGATTTGTATCTTGGGCACCTTTAGCACATATTCATTTATCATTTGGGTAGATTCACTAAACTGTGAGAAAAGACCTTCTTAACTCACATACACATGGAGGCAGGTTGATTATATGCAAGCTAATATAAGTTGACTTTAGTGACTATGCATTCGATTTTTTCCCAAACTGCTGCAAGCTTGCATTTTTTTGGGCCTGCTCACAAATACTTGCACTTTAATGAATAAACCTGAACATACACTATAACAACTATTTAAGTTATTTGTTGCAACCAAAGGGTTCATCTCATATTTCTCATATTTCTCAAAGGAGCTTTACAACTGGCTGCTAAATCCATTCTTTTGTTTGTAACTCTCACAGGGAGCATAATGATATCCAAAGTCTCACAACAGGTAGAATAAAATAATTTTCTTATAAATATTTTGAAACATCATACTAAGAGTTTTTATGCTTTTTATGTTTTTTTTTCTATTCAATTAATGATTGCTTTGCTTTGGTAGAAGGTGTCTGTTACTGGTCCATTATGCAATATCTGGGCCTTATGTAATCAAGACTACAGTGGTAAGATAATGACTAACATTTAATAGAAATATCTCTTGGAGAATTACTTTGTAATTTTTTTCTTATGTGAAAGGTGCACTTTAAGATGGCATTTCCTGCAATTGCATCAGCTACACAATGAACCCTAATTGCTTTAAAGTAATGTCTTTTTTATGCGTTGCTGTAATTATGTTCTATAAATATGAATGCTAAATATAGAAAACCCAGTTCCTGAATCAGGGTAAATTATCATCACCAAATGATGGTCAAATTAGAGTTCTTATATTTCTTCATCATAATGAAACGCCTATCAAAGAACTCCTAATGAAGTCAGGTGCAGATACCTCCTGAGCAATATAAATGTTCCAGCAAGCATATGTTACTATATATATTTACCTTTATCCTACCACAAAAATTACTAAAAAACTGTATTGTTGTCATTTACAGTAACTAAAGGGACCTGTAGAATAGACATTTGTATATATAATGTGGGTTTTTGTAGTCTGTGTGAGTCATTTAGCAACAAACACTTATATAAAAAATACTAAATTATATAGTATATTCCTTTTTTTCTTTTGTTATTTCCATTACATTTTGCATGTTTATTTGTTTAAATGAGGAACACATGCATTAGTCTGTACGCAATCTCGGTCTTACAAACTTCTAGATTGTAAGATCATTAAAGCAGATCCCTTTCCTTTCTTTCTGTAAGTGAAAATTGTTATATGTATATACTATTTGGTATGTCCTGTTTATCTATTATATTGTGCTAAACATTGTTTTTATTATGCTACTAAGATGGAGGCAACTTCAGTCAACTGCCAAATCTAGAAATGCTAAATACAGCATCTATTCACCAAAGGGAGAGCTGACAGGAGAGTTGTGGTTTCCCTCACTTCACTTTTCTTTAATGCAATGCAGAGTTAGGGGTCAGGTTGAGGAGTCAGGAATTACAGATACTTTCAATCTGTGAAACACAGTCAGATTTTACATTACCACCTAACCTTAATTCTCTGGCATTTGGTCAGAGAATTAAGTTTAATAGCACTGTTTCTGTAGTCCAGTGATGAAGTATGTTGGGGCTGCCATCAGCCCACCAGGCATTGGCTTGGTTTGTCTCAGACCATTGTGGGACCACTTTTTATAACAATGCACATTGTCAGTGATAAGACCCACAAAGACCGAAGCCTATGTTTAGGACTTCTTTTTGCTTTACATTTTGGATCTTGACCGCCCCCTTTTGCTGAGTTAGTTTGTTACAATGCAGGAAATTTTTCCACTCTAATTGCACAAGAAAGTACACATCTCAGACACACCCATGTAGGGATTACTGTAAAACAAGCGACATTATATTACCAAAAGTATGTGTACACTTGACCATCACACCTATATGAGCTTATGGGACATCCCATTCCTAAACCATAGACTTGGAGTTGTCCCCCTTTGTTGTTAAGACATCATCCACTCTTCTATGAAGGATTTCTACACGATTATGTCTGAGGGAATTGGCACTTATTCATCCACAAGAGCATTTGTGAGCTCAGGCACTGATCTTCGACAAGAAGGCATTTCAAGAAGCTCCCCCCACACAGTGCTTGTATTAATGTTACTTCCAGAGGCAGTTTGGAGCTTTTCAGTGAGTGATGGTATGTATTGACAGGCAATTCTTGTTAGACTTGTGCATTCGTATTCAGGGGGACATGATTGAATGATCTTATTATGTATAGCTTGGAGGAAAGAAGAGACAAGATGATGCAAAATAAACATTTAAATACTTAAAGGGAATTAACAAAGCACAGAAGTTCTACATTACTGAGGAATGATAGATGGGTAATAGGTAAATGGAACAGTCTCCCAGTGGTGACTGACCACCCAGCATAGGCATAAAGCTTTCCTCACTATAGGACCTGACCAAGGACTGATAGGGGTTTTAAACCCGTTACATCAAGAAAAAGTGGGCAGACTAAATGGGCTGAATGGTTAAATATGGGCTGATAAATATTGGTGACAAGTATTTGGCTGTGCGTGTTTTAGTAATTGAAATACTGTTCCTGAGTAGATTTTTTTTGTCCCACCACAACTGCCCATGGTGCTACCACTACCACACGCACTCCTCAGAGCAAACATGGACAGACACAGTCAGATGATAGCAGCAGATCTACTTTGGTCCAGAAGGAAGTTGGAAAGAAGGTCTACTCTGGCAGCAGGAGTGGACCTTACTCTGCCTTGTGCCCAAATCGAAAAGGATATGGTCATCGACAATGTTGTTGATAACGGCGATGACCTGGATTTAGATTATGAGCAAGATATGGAGGAGTCAAGTGACATATCTTCCAATAATTTTTCTTCTGATCTGTATGTGGACCCATTCTCTTTAATATTTTTATTAGTGATATTGCAGAAGGTCTTGATGGTAAGGTATGTCTTTTTGCTGTTGACACAAAGACTTGCAACAGGCTTGATGTTCCTGGAGATAAGACAAATAGCAAATGATTTAGGTAAACTGGAACTGGAACTTGGGTACTGCTGCTACTCAATCTCCTGCTTATACTCTGGACTGGTCAATTATTTTATTTTTTTTATCGTGGAAATTCAGTCCACTACCAAGAGGATGTCATGGTACAACTCCACACTTTTGTAGCTAGCAAAGCTATATGACCTCCTGTCTATTGAACCAGCATTATAAATAAATCATTCAATACAGATTATGGTCCAGATTGATCTAGACATTTTCTTTCTGTGTATTAAAAAAAACAGTGAAGTACATACAGTAGACAAATACAAAGTGAACTAAAATCCGGAAGCATTTTAAAAGAATCGTTTTTCCAGTGTGATACATTAAGTTAAAAAAAAAGGCAATTTTGAAAATCCATTCCTGGATTAAAAAATAACATATTAGTTCTTGCTTGATTGCTTCAGAAGAAAATGATAAGACTTTGAGGATAAAATGCATTTTGTATAATGTATATTAAATTATAAATAAAAAATCATTTGCTCCATTTAATTATTACAAGTTACAAAACAAATTAAGACTTGAATATCATGGATTTGGTCAAATTATACAAATTAATATAATACTTTTTCTGCACCTTCTGAGTTCCTATAGTTATTAATGTTTGCCACTGTATTTAGATTTGAAGGTAGACGATTTCCTTGACAATATAAATTGCAATAGTTTTTCCAATAGTTGGTTGAACTTTTTCTTAATTAGAACCCTTTAAATACATATAATTCATTAGAGAATATACATTATTTATTTAGTCTTATAACATAAAGCAATACAGAGTAAACAAATCACATAATTTATGTCTACTATGAATTACGACATGCTATGGTAATAAGGAGAACTTTTAATAGGCATACACATTTGGATTCCTTTAAATTGGTTGAGTCTCTTTTGGGTAACCATTATAGCCATGAAAGATTAGATAGGACTCGTCAAACTTGGCGGCTACGCAATATAGGGCCATATAGTATGACGGAACCCCAATATTTATGCCTTGGGTTTTTTTTTATTGTATTTGTGAGATGTGTGCTGAATTCTTGCTTTTGTTTTCTCATCAGTTCACAGGTTGCCAAAATGCTTTCAGTAAACCAGACAATCGTCCATGTACATTTTAATTGTAAAAACTTTGTGTGTTTTTTATATAAGGCAATCAGGAATACTTTTTGCATTTCAACGAGTACTCTGTCTTGATTAAGTATTAATTCATTATCCTAAGTTAATACAGATCACTATATACTTTATGCCCATGTTGTATGTAGCACATGTTAGATATGAGAAAATAATACAGTTAGGGAATTACAACATGCACAGGATAGGCGCATGGCTACCCTTAATCTGGAAAAATAGACAGCCTTAATCTTATTTTAAATTGACAAACATGCCTCATAACAAAAGTTTTATCACCTTATTGTCACCACCATTTTTTTTTTACTTTACTAGTGTTATTTGTTACCTCTTTTTTACCTTTGACATTTTCGAAGGCTTGCATCAAGTTCAGAGAACTAAATTGATAGGTCATTGTAACTTTATTAATGGTTCAAAGACTGCACCAAACGTTCTGAACTAAGCATTCTTTTCATGTTGTATCTTGTCATGTTTTTTCTCCTCTAATGATTTTGTTTACAGAAATGGAGAAGCTGAACCTGTGGCAAACAATGCTTAGCAAGAAAATGAGAAAAATATGTAAAAGTAGTCAGTTAGATGTGACCACGGAAAATTTATTTCATGCATATTTTCTTCTGAGCATCTACAGAGCATTGCCTTTTTTCGACGTTGGTGAAATAAGCAAATGGAAATTCCCATAAACCATGATTTTCACAAGTCAGAAGATAAGTGATGAAGCCTGTATTCTTAAAGGTCATTTTTATTCGCTTTAAAAATAGCTTACATGTTCGTCTATTTTCTAAAACAATATTTCATTGTAAGTTTTTCAATTTTATTGGAGTAGTTAAAAACATAATAAGAATGTTATTTCACGTTAAAACTTTGTGAAAGGACAGAATGTTGTAACTGGATTGAATAGAAGTTGTTGCTCAGCTGAACACAGAACCAAACTAATTTTAACTTTCAATGAGACTGCGGTTATAATATTCTCTTTGCTCTTTCTCTCTCTTAAGGGAAATGAGGAATTATTTTCACATTAGATTTGTAATGTAGTCAACGAGACACAAGCTGAATATTCAACAAGGCCCTAGAGGTATATACTCTGTCACAATACATAAGGATTATTGTCAATGCATAGCATTAGAACATTAATGTTTGATGGATAGTCCTACTTTGCTAGTGTATCGTCTGTTTAACCCTTTTCACCCCTGGCATTCTAAGCAATATGACTTCTAGAAAGAGACAAATTAGTTGGGTAAGTCTTGGGGTCGTCTTTACTTGCCTTGGATCAAAATGTGGTCAAGTCTGTCTTTAGTTAAGAAATCAGATTAGAGCTTTGTCATCATCCGGTAAATGTGAGTCTGTTATCCTGAAAAAAGATTTTTTCTAGGTACAGGAAATAATACTTAGTAGATATAATCTGGATAGACAAAAACTTGTATTTAAATGTTTAACAGGTGCCAAGAGTGGGACTCCATTTAACAACTAAAAAATGTTCTACAGTAGGAAATGTTGAGTTAAATGTTCTATTCCACATCCAGAACTAGTAAGGATGGTCAAGGTACCAAAAACATTAGAAGTTTCTTATTAGTGTGAAATAAACAGTTGTAGTGTTCGACAATCATTAGTCAGTCAAGTGGCTTAGTATTTTTGGGAATTAGAATAGTGTTTCAGACACCATACATGTGACAAAAATACCTTCATCGAATATAACTGTTTGCCCTATTCAATGCTAGTTGCCATTTTTCTTGGCTTCTGTCCATTGAACATATTGCTTACTCTTTCTTAAAATCCTTTTTCCCACTCCCCTAGATTTCGGGAAACATGTCTTCCCATCCCATGTACAAATTATCATTAGATGGGGATCTGTGCATTAGAACAAATAAGTTGCATCAATCATATGAATCATTTTTGTACAATGCTTTTATGTAAAAAAATACAGAAATGAGAGGTGATTATTTTACAATATTTAGAATATTAATAATAGTTTTGAAGTTATGCCTCAAATACTTCAAAACTAACTACTATAATGATTAGTGTCATGTTCATCAATCACTGTATAATTTGAAACATTAATTCTGGTTCCTATTCTTTATGCTCTGTTATTCAACAATTCTTGTAAAATATTGTGAGCATTGCAATTATAATGGAGCCGTAAGCACAATATTGCAACGCAGATGAACTGGTGTAACTACGGGGGTCGCAACCATTTTCAGAAAGGGCCTTTCCAACCTGGACCAATTTTTTGCACCAGGGCCCTGTGATTTCTAGTTACGCCCTTGCCTAGATGCCATAATTCTGTGCATATGTATTAGAAGTAACTGCAGATTTAGAGATGAAAAGTTGGCGTTGATTTCATTACAAAATGCTGACATTTACTTACAATTTCTGCAATGTGAGTTTTAGTGACCATGGATATATGGATATAATGATGTGGTGGAAAGCAACATACATAATGTACAGCAGAGTGCAGACATAGCAATAATAACAAAGAGCTAATGAGAACAATAACACATTAAAGAGAGCACACTGTGAAAAGACATGCTATAATATATAATCCTACTCTCTAGGTAATTAAAAAAAAAAATATTCCACTGCTGTGTAGAATGATTTTTTTTGTTAATTGCAAACATGAAAAGAAGACCAAATCTATCTATCTATCTATCTATCTATCTACTGACCACCTGCCATTTGACCACACTGGCCGCCCATGACCCTGTCGCCGGTTCACTGCTTTTCCTTCCTTGGACCACTTTTGATAAGAGACTGACCACTGCAGACCGGAAACATCCCACAAGAGCTGCAGTTTTGGAGATCCTCTGACCCAGTTGTCTAGTCATCACAATTTCACCTGAGATCCTTATGCTCGCCCATTTTTACCGCTCCTAACACATCAGGATGAAATGTTCACTTGCTGCCTAATATATCCCACCCACTCACAGGTGCCATGATACCAATGTGTAGTCACAAAAAGGCTAATGTATAACCTTTTGTTGGAGGTGTGGCTGGTGGCAGGGCCGGTGGCAGGGCCGGTGGCAGGGCTTGTGGCAGGGCCGGTGGCAGGGCCGGAGGCAGGGAGTGGCAGGGCCAGAGACAAGTGATGATGAACCTTTCCAGAGATGATGATAAGGGGATCACCCAAGCCAGACAAAAACACAAGCAAAAAAAATGGGGAGGCACATCAGGACGGTAGGAGAGTGCCTGAAAAACGCAAATGCAAAAAGGACATATGCCAGTTGGGAAGTATGCCACCATCTAATAGAAAAAGAACATCTAGCTGGACAGAGCATACATATATATACAAATACACAAATTCAGCATATACTGGTGTTTCGATGTATTTATTTTAAATGTTTTAAAACTTACATTTAAAGTCATTACTATTAAACCATTAAATCTCAAATGAAAAATAAAACAGATTCTGGGTAGTAAATAATAAAAGAACTCTTTGCAAATGTTTATGTGTCCTTCAACACAAATAGCATTTTTCAAAGCCTTCCATTGTTTCATCACAACATTATTGGTCATATTACCAGCTTTGGATCATGTTACAATTTTGTGGCTCTGTAAAACTTAAATATTATTTACTCTTTTGTGATTTCGTAAGTTATATTTATTTTATAGCTGCCGTGTAGTGTTCGAAATATCCTCTGAGATTTGTCCTGCTTAATAATTGAATAGTTTTGGCAGCATGCAGAATCCAATGATGGCATGCTCGGGGCATATGCATTTCAAAATTCATCCCTCTGTTATTATAGGTTAAAATTGTGTGATTTCATTTCATATTTCTTCAAGGGCAAGACTGTATGCAGCCTCTAGCAGTTATTGCGTGTTTGTTTCCCCTTGTAGAGTCATGCATATACATGGGTTTCTTAGTACGGGAACAATGTTTCTGATTACAGTTAGCCACTTAATGGTTGTGCAGAGGGAGAAAGATTACTTACTGTACATGTTTCTTAGAGATGTTTGTATGCAGATGTAGGGATTTGTAATACTCATGAGAAGTAGAACATATACTGTTGCAACATTAATGGATACATTTATCAGTATTTGTGCAAAAGATAATACTTTCAAAAATCTCCATGGAAAAAATATTTTCAATATTTATATATAGACATACAGTATATATTTGTGTCTATATATATATATATATATATATATATATATATATATAAACCAAGAGTTCAAATTGACTGACGGAAATGTGTATCGTCAATTTAGCTATACAAAAAACATACTTTATACTGCATACATGTGAATTTCAGTTTATTATTAGTCTATTATTGGCGCTCTTTTTGATGTAATAAAGGTTATTTATATCATCTGTGTGAACCATTTTCTTAGCCATTGTAATTTAAGTTTTAAACAAGCTACATAACCATCCTTAAAATTCCCCAATGGCACGACAAACAATAAAATTATGTAATGTCTTCTGTCTTGGATTGGAGGAATGGGGGAGAGGCTGTCCCCATTGTGCGCACGTGGCTCCGCCCTTTTGCAGAAGAGGCCAGAATAATGCAGATGGATTTGGGGAGAAAAGAAGCCTTTCTGCGCCTCCGTCTGCAGTACCTTGACATCTTTGAGTACTTCTGCAAAAGGGCAAAGCCACAAAGAGACTCTCCCTCGTTCCTTCAATTACGGAATAGGGTGTGGGCATAGGCGCTCTCCTTTTGCAGCAGTAGCAGATGAAGAAAGAAGACAGAAGAAAGGAGACAGAAAAACAAGAAGAGATAAGTGTGAATACTGAGTTGTTAAAATGTTCCCTCTCTCTTACTGATACACTTTGATCTTGTGTCAGAGAGAGAAACTTTACTTATAGGTCCTCAGAATACTTATAGAGAAACTTTACTTATAGGTCCTCAGAATAAAGATTTCATCATACCAAATTTCCCATTTTTAACAAAAGACTGGTAAGAATCATTCTTTTTCCAAAAAAGATTAAGGACTGAGGATGAGGCCCTGACACTTTAAAGCTGATGGCCTATGATGAAGGTGTGGCCAGTGGCCACACATTGTAGAGTATGGTGCTGTGTTGGCCAGCTGCCCATTGGCCATTTGTCCAGTGTGTCAGATGTCCAGTCCAGTCTTACCACAATTTGTAAATCACAATTAAAAAAAATATTTTATATGCTCCATATATCAAAACTTTAATGCATAAACAAATCAGTCACCTTGTAATTTCATTAGCCAAAAAAATAAGTAAACCTCAACAATATTGTCAAAGTAAAACATGTTTAAAACTATTATACTTTAAAATAATATACCAATATAATAATAATATATACTAAAACTTTAATTATGCTACAGTTTTTTTTTAAATAAAATTAATGCACACGTTATAATTTACTTGCCATTAAAATTACTTAAAACCGTGAGCATGTGGCAAAAAGCTACCAGGATTTTCTGTGTGCTAAAGCAGTCTATTAATATGGCTTTGTAAAATGTAATGATAAATCTAATGCCATATGCACCCATTAAACAAAATGGATTTGTTCCAGTATTACTGGCTACAATTCAAAAAAAAAAAAAGGTTCCGGCTTAATATAAATCTGACAAACTCTGAGCAAGACTAGGACAGGTTTTTTGTCGGTGACCATATTTCCCCCTCATTAATGTTTCAAACAGTCCCAGCTACTGAATTCTCTCCTGAGCAATAGAAAGCAGATCTTTGCATATGAAAAAGATGTATCTTCCATTTATTAAAATGACAGGGCTGACAACGGATCGACGTTGTGCATTATGATCTGGGAGAGAGAGAAATAAAAGCGGAAACTCTAAAAAATGAAGATGGAGTATATGTGTGAAAATTCTAAATAAAATGAACTATGTTTGGGTCACGGATCAAACAGTTATATATAGAATACATGTGAGTATGTGAACAGATGGATGCTAAATAGTGATTATATACTCTAATATAATGATAGGACTATTTATATTAATGATTGCTTTAATTAACAAGTCTGCAGCAAATCTTCACGCTGCAATATTTTCCTGCTGTGTCCTTCTATGTCATTTGTAAGGTGCTAATTGTTTTTATAGATTAAAAATATTGCAGTTACTTTAGTTTACAAGTTTCCTTGTTACTATGTAATAATAAAAAAGTAATTTTACACTCTATGCTTCACTAAACAATAAGCATGCATTGAAAAGTTGATTGAAATATCTAGTTATGTGGTGTATTAGTAGTCACGATGGGGGGGGCGTTGACAGAAAGTAAGCAGAATACACAAAATGCAGTCTTTCTCTCTATGAAAACATTTAAATGGACAGTCCAGTGCCCCATGCAACCTCCCCAGTAAACAATAAATGTTAAAGTATTTTGTAATTATGTTGCATTATTTTAACATCACTTATGGGTGCTTGAAGCAGCCAATCAGTGGCAGGAAAATGTTCCCACTGAAATCAATAGGAATACTTTTCTGCGTATGTGCTCGGTGGTGGGGTGCCTTTATCCCCCCTTTGAATTCTTGCATGAGCTATGGCTGGAGCTGGCTGATATTTAAAGAGAATGTTGGAGAGGATGAGAGAAGGTATGAGACAGCTTGAGTAAGAGTGAGTGAGAGAGAATGAGAAAAACAATGAAATGCAATTGAAAATTTGAAGCTCTCTGCTTCTTTTTTTGTTGGGGGCTCTTCAGGCACAATTTTTAAAGATTTGACTGCAGCGCCAGCATTATCATCCTCAGAATCTTAAAAAATGACATATAACTTATCATCTTTATAATATATAGGTCTTCGGAAGTTATAATAGGAAAAAGACAATTCAGGAAATTTCCTATGATCTGATTAGACACCGGACAAGTCAATATAATGCAATATACAGTCTTAATTCTTATTCTTAATCTACTTAATAAAAAAACTTTCAAGTCACCAAGATATAAATCCAATATGGCGGCTATAAGATTACTTAGTTGCCAAATTGTATCTTCAGTATCTGTCAAGTAAATCAAAGAAATAATAGCACTTAGTTGCACTTATGGAACTATATATATATATATATATATATATATATATATATATATATATATATATATATATCTATATTGCAAAACAAAAACTTATTATTAAGAAATGTGAGAAGAATATATGATGATGAAAAAGATTACAGCTCATAAAAGGCATCAGAGAATTACTAGCTTTCATATTATACGCACATCGATTACAAACAATACTCCCTACTGTGCCTCAATATGTCTTGGAAAGCCACCATCTCTTTAAATAGCTGAAAATGTTCATGGTACTAAAATAGAAGGGAAAAGTGCTGCTTCTAGTTACTGTACATGGGCATAGTCTTAGAAAAAAGAACACATGTTTTAATTATATACAGAAGTTTCTGTTGACATGGCAAAGAGACTAAGTATTTAAGTGGCAAAACAAATGTAAATGTTAGGAACAAGAACAAATCTGTATGATTTTATATACATTATATCTATATACAGAGTTACACTATAGCTTGAACAGTAGCTAAAGATATTACCATTTCAATCACAAAGAAGATGTATATTAAGTAGTTTGAGATGCCTTTCAGTGATAGCTGATAATTTCCCAGGGTAGGCTCCCCAGAGCTCTCCCTCTTCCAGCAGACCGGCTTCATGAAGGTACGAGGTCAGCCACATATAGACACAGAGCTGTCTTAATGAATGGGTAAACTGGGCAGTTAATCAGGGACCCAGCATTCTAAGGGCCCCATGGTGCCCACCACGGAGCCCCTAGCCCAGTATCATATCTAGGAGGGTGCGACTGTGGGGGGTTTGCGAGCTGTGAGACTGCCCAAGACACACAAACCAGTGGGGGGGGGGCGGACTGGCCTACTGATACAAGGAGATTTCCCAGTAGGGTGCCTTCCTGGTCTTCAGGGCTGTGCTGAGGTAGGTGCGAGATTGTAATCTCTCCAACTGGCCCAGTTCATCGCTGACACTGGCTGATTGAGGAGATCACAAGTTCAGTGTATGTGTAAATGTGTTTATGGTCAGGCGTCTGTAAGGGCAGTATATATGGCCAGTGCATATGTGTGTGGATGGGCAGGCGTGTGCAAAAGAAGTGTATGTATATATGTTTGTGTGTGTACATGTGTGTGTGTGCGCAAGCGCGTGTAAGGGGAGTGTATGTGTATGTGTGTATGGGCATCCACTGCTCAACATTATATCCTTGCCCATCATACTCAAACCACCTAGCCTTCCCCTGCTCTCCCTTACATGCACACACATATGCATTCTTTTGTTTCTGTTGATTAATCCTTATGTCACCTACACACTGTGCTAAAGTATTGCATCGGCATATACAAAAGAGTATTTGGTGTCAATAAATATGGGTTCTGCCTTAATAAAGTAACCGGCATCCAAGTTAAGGGAGAAGACAAAATGTTTTTGTCATAGGACTAGTATTTATTATACACTAGATAAGGGACTGGCCAAGCGAATGAGTGTTTTTTTTTCTTTCAAGTGTGTTTAATGTAAAATTGTTTCTTGTTCAGTCTCTTCCTACTACATTTAATGCTTTTTGCCCTATTTAAAATAACTTAATAACGCTCATATGAGATCTGTAAAAGACCTATGATGGTTGCAATATTCACTGACACAGATGGTGCAATAAAATACCACACGATGTCTGCTTTGATTTAAAGTATTTTTTTAGTGATGGTAATCCCATTGCCATATAGATGCCTTTTATATTGGGACGTCTCAAGAGGAACATTGCTCACATAATGTGAGCAAACAAGAGCAGGCCATTATGTATTTTATCTCCAGAAGAGGAATATACTCTCTATTCGAGTAGAACATCAAGTTACTTCCATGATAAGTGAAGTTCAAAGATACAGAAAGCGTTACATATTTTTTCCCTAGAATTAGTCATATTATTGGCATTTAATCTACTGAGTAAACTAGCTTTTTGTTGGAGGACAGAGTATTTTTACCAGTAGGAGGTAAAATTGCAGTGGCATAATTTTGTTTCTTTTGTTAGATAAGAAGAAAATGGAATGTGACATTGTGTTTATTGGGCTAGAGTCAATTTCCAGAGATGAATCTATTCAAAGTAATTGAAAAGCAGTCCTTCCATAAACTGGAATGGAAAAAATGCTGAAGAAAAAAAACAGATTTATTCGACCAGAATCATTAATTCATTGCTTCCTTAATATATTTTTGTCCATTCCCATAACCAGTAATATAGGAGTCTAAATCAGGACATCTGTATTGAGAAGTGTGACAGGAGATGGGGCCAGCCCATAAATTAGTGTGGCTGGAGGCATGATCAACCACCCACCTTACCTAAATACTCACCTTCGACATTTAGCCTCATGAAGTTCTGAGGTTGCGCATAGGAGCTGCAACTTTAGAACTGTTCTACTGCCTACTGATACGTTGACAATTGTCTACTCTTGTGAGAACATTTATTGGTCCTGAGCAATTAGCTGGACCTATATAAACCCATTTGTAAGGTCCATTGCAATCTTCCTGTGTAACAGCCTCTGGTTCCTGTTTTATGTTGCCAGATTTGTTCCAGCTTATCAGTGTTTCTGATGTCTTCTTTTTTAGTCCAGCTGGGGTGCCAGCATTACTGGTGCAAGCTACTTCCTCTATTGCTACCTACGATAGGGTCCCATCTCCACTTCCACTTGGGAGATATGCACAATCCATATCATTGCAATGCAGTCATGTAATATTACTCACAATTCAAAATGCTAAAATCTTATTGATGTAAGACTGAGAAAGAAAAGAACTGGGTGACTATCACTAATAGCTAACACCATCTTCTTAGGTTTTCAAACTTAAATGTTGGTCTCCTTGTGTGTTAATGTCTTTTGTGAATCTTTTTTTCTAAAAAGTACATTATTTTTATGACCTCAACATGCTGTAAATATGTATTGGCTATAATAGCAGCACTCCTTCACAGTGTATTGATCACAAGATGCATTTGCTGGAAAAGTGAGGTATGTCGATTTCTACATTGACCAGTCTGATACTAGTAATGGCCAAAAGCGCTTTGTGGCAAGAGAAATTGTTTTGAAAAGTGTGACTGCTATAGCCATTAATCCAGTGATAATATCACATTATTGAAACATAAATTAAGGCAGTCAATGCTCTAAACAACATCAGCCCTCATTATTCCAACATGAACCCCAGGTAAAAATAAAAACTGGTTTAAATCAATTCTGGACAGACCAGCTTTCAACAGCTCCCTAAATCAAGCAAGAAGTGTCAGATGTTGTAAGTGAGGATCAATCTTCCAGTCAGAGTGGTAAATACTGCAATCTTTTCTTTTTTCTCTAACCAGGTTTAGAAATTGTGGCTGCCAACATAAGGATTTATGGCTAGCTATCATGCCAGCATGCTTGAACATAGAGATACAAAGTGCTTTTAAAGCAGGGAGGTCAGGACAGTTGATGCTATTTTTAGGTCTAATGGAAGTGGAATTTACCTGCCAAACCCTTGTAAGTTTGCTGTTTGTTAAATCAGCAATAAGTTAGCACTATGCCTCCCTACCAATCTGTAAAATGTAATGACAGTTCAAAAATCTTTATCAGATCAGACTACGTTGAAAATGTCTTTATAATATCTGCATTTCTATGAAGCCCTTACTGTGTTTAGATCTTACCTTTAAACAGGAAATACATTTAAAAGATAGACACTATAATAACAATAAAGGGTTTATTCATTGAATCACCTTGGGGCTTATCCTAACTTATATTAGAATGTTGGTGTATCGGAAGGTTCTATAGAAGGAAACTGGTTATAATTAGACTTGGGCACCAGGGCGGTCTTCGTGTGTCTTCTCTTCGGGCGAATATTCATGGACATCCTTTGTGTTAATTTTTTCTTTGTTTTTTCTGGTTTTGTATAAGGGGTTAATACGGGGTTAACGCGTACCGCAGCAGCTCTGGCGCCAGGAGTTTAAATGTCCGTATGAGCAACTCTATTGGTCGCCAGCAGGGGGCTCGCCTGCCATCAACCAATGGTTGATGGCAGACGAGCCCCCTGCTGGCGACCAATAACCGGCCGTAACTTGGCCGGGAGAGACCACTGGTTTCCCTGCTGCAACAGTTAAAAGTCAGTACGAACGACCAATAAAATCGCTTGTACGGACATTATTTCCTTTTATTTTGCCAACCTACCCCCAGTTATGCACATCTGCCCCCAGGCTTGCCACTCTGCCCCAGAAATGCCTTATACCCCCTATTATGCCACTGTGGCCCATGATATGCCTTTTGACCCCCTATGTGCTACTCTGCCTCCAGAAATGCCTTATACCCCTATATACCACTCTGGCAGAGTAGTGTATAGAGGGTTAAAAGACATTTCTGGAGGCAGAGTGGCATAAAGGGGGTTAAAAGGCATATCATAGAGCACTCTGCCTACAGAAATGCCTTATGCTCCCCATTTAACACTCCCCCCCAAACTTACCGGTGCTTCTGACTCCCTGGTGTGTAGTCGGGGCAGCGGGTAGACGTCTACGCGATTCGCGTAGGCAACTTCCACTGCAGCCGTAAGGAGGTGCCGTTAGCAGCAGGGGTTGTCTGCGTCCATCGCGCAGATGTTCCCCGGCTGTCAGAGAGAATTCCTCTCTGACAGCCGGGGAAGGTCTGCGCGATGGACGCAGACAACACCCGCTGCTAACATTAGAACCACATTAGAACTATACCTCCCAGACCACATAGATTTTGCAAGCGCTCAGTTAGAATCTAATGATCAGTTGTGTCAAATGCAGCTGATAGATCTAGAAGGATTAGTATTGAGCAATCACCCTTGTCTCTAGCTATCAGGTGATCATTTAGAAGACAGGTTTTTAAAACCAGGGCTGTTTTCTAAAGCATAAGTTGGAAAGTGTCAAAGAAGTTGTTTCTTGAGAGATGGGCCTCAAGTTGAACTAACACAGATTTTTCAATTATTTGTCTGAGAAAAGGGAGGTTGAAGACAGGTCTGAAGTTTGACATGCAGTCTGGGTCTAAGGAAGGCTTTTTTTTAGAAGAGGTCTCACCGTTGCTTCTTTCAATAGGTCTAGAACATTTCCAGATTGCAAAAAACATTGGACCAGTTGCATCTGTGCTTGCTGAAAGAAGATGTGTAGGTGCAGGGTCTAAGTTACAGGTAATTGGCCGCAGGCTTGATGTCATTGAGATGATTTCTTTCATGTCTAAGATGTCAAAGTTTGTCCACAAGGCAGGGTAATTTGCCCCCCTGCTCTTGGGGTCTTTAGCTTCCCTCTTTCAATAGAGGTCCGGATGGAAAAAAAGCTGCAACATCTTCACATTTAGACTGTGAAAGGTTTGTGGTTTGCAGAGCCTTTCTACTGTGTGAAATAGCTGGGTCAGTCTGTTGTGTGCAAGGTTGATTTCACGAGGTAGGAATGTTGATTTTTTTCTTAGTTTTTCTTAGATTTTTTGTGAGTTGATAATCAGTGAAATGCTTGATTAAAACTATGTGTTTTACGCTAGCTGTTTGGTGGAAAAAAATGGCACAGACAAACTGTTTGGGGGCAAATATAACACAGACAAGCTTCTCGGGGACAAAGATAGCACAGACAAGCAGTTTGAGGCAAAACATATTAAACCTATTTTTTTTTCCTGTGGAAAAGGAGACATACAAGGTAGTGAGACGTTGAGAGATAGAGTCTGATATAGAAGTGTGAGAGTGTGACCAAGAGTGAGTGCGAAAAATAAAATTCAATGAAAATTCTAAGCAGATTCAATTTCATTTGTTTTGTTGGAGCCCCTCCTCGTTTTTGGATATTCGTACAAATTAACAAAATTGGCCAATTTTGTTAAAATAAAAATTTGTACAAATCCAAATGCACATGTCTACTAAATATTGTTCTATACTTCTATAAGTGGCGCAAAAGAAAGTCATGTCTGCCTAACTAAAATTGTATCATTTGCGTGAATACACTAAAATGTGAGGTAAAAGGTGGTATCAATTGGGATGTGATAAAAAATGAAAAAACCCTTAGCAAAAATAAAGCAAAAACTCATAATGTATGTTTTTTGTGTAGAGAAATGTAAAATATAGGTTTTGACAGTTTTACTTTAACATGGAAGAATAAAGAAACATTTAGCTCTAATTTGCATCTCTGTTAAAGGCCCAGCTGTGGACACTAATTGCCTCGTAATGTAATTCATGTGGTTTCAGAGTATTATGTAACTGGTGATATGAATAAGCTCCCAATATTAATAGAAGAGATGTATACAGTTGGGTCCCTCAATGAAAAGCAGCTGAAATCAGTGTAGGTAGATGTACCCTAAAACATGGGATACTTATAGGAATATATATATATCTATAGATATATATATATATATGTATATGTTTTAGTTAACAAACCAATGTTTCTGCTTATTTTAGTTAAACAAAAAGAAAATATGTAACGCTCAAAGAAATACTTATGAAGGTACTGAAGGGGTTAACAGTTATTGAGCCATTCTATTCACCACCTCAATCAGTCTTTTATCTTCTCCAATAAAGTCAGCACTGCTTGCAAAGAATATCTTTTCTGTTCTTTCATAGCTGCTGCAAATCAAATTTATATGAGGACTGAAAGTTCCAAATGGATAGAGCGCTGATCACAAAATCTTATTTCCATGAGAGCTGTAGAAGCAGGATGCTGCGTCAGTCCAGTTTCATATTAACAAATTAGAGGGGAATATCACAAAACACTACCCTGATTTCATTATAGGTCGAGATTCCTTTAATGGTTTGTACAGCTAGATTCTATATAAAAAAAAGTGCCGTCATACCCATTAGTTAATTATTTTAGTTAATTAAATGTATGCAGAGTCAATTAAGCCCTTCTTGCACAATTTCACCGGTGTCAGCCCTTCATAATGCATAGTTACAAAATGATCACATCGTTGAGCCACATATGTGAAAGCTGCCATCTCATTACCACGTCATGTGCTTTAAACAGTACAAGTATCTGCACAGTTCCAAACACTGGTCATTCTGTTACAGATCCAGGAAGTGTGGATCTTTACTTGTGGATTGTAGGGAATGAATGGACATTTGCATGAAATGTTCTGTGTGTAGTATGTATTTTGATGGGTGATACAATAATTCTGAATAACTTAAAAAATAAACGTGAAGCAAGTGTGAAAAGACAGCTTTCAATTATCCGGATTCTGCAAGAGCACAAGACTCTGCACATTAATCATAAAATAACATCTCACTCACATAGTTGTATTTCATATATTAAACTCAATCAAGTTTATGAGCATTGAACAATATTGTGTAATATATATATATAGATATATATATACTGTGTATATATACTGTGTATATATATATATATATATATATATATATATATATATTGTACCATCAATGGTATAATCTTTACTATCAAGTTTATATTATAGTGTACTGTCCATAGTATGATCAATTTTATTAAATCATATTCCCCATTATAGTAATTAATCCATGAATTAACCAATATTCAATCAATTAAGGGTACTGTTTGTATATATAGAATTTTATTCTTTGAATGTTTCTTAATTTAACTCTTAATTAGTATTTTATATGATGGGGTTTTTATTGTTTATAAAACTAGCCCATTAAAGGCATATAGTATGTATTAGACTTGTGCATTTATATTCGAGCGAACATGAAAACTAACACAAAAAGTGCGTTTTAGTTGTTCAGCCGGAATACCGAATATATGAACATGATGGCGGCAAAACGTATACGAAGACGAAGACACACAACACGAAGAATCTTCGTCTTCGTTTTATTAATCTCCCTGGTCCCTTCTCCATCTAGCCTACCTTATCTATGCAGCATTCCATGGGTTAAAGGGAGCGGAAATCCATAGGTTCTCCGTCAGGAGTTAAAGAGCCATGCGAACAACTCTATTGGTCGCCTGCATTTTATTTTAACCCCATTGTTTTATACATATTACACTATATTATGTTTTTATTTGCTCTTTTCTTTTACATGTGCTGAATGCACTTCTTCCATGTATAATCTTCTTTTAATTTAAAAAAAAAAAGACAACATCACATCTGTAAATCAATTTCAATTTAATGTGAACTTATAGTAATGGGCCCAAGTAAAATTCTGCATTGAAAATCACTAAATATTTGGGTGATATGTGGTTTATACAAAACACTCCACTTTAGATAAACCAAGAACCTTTTTCAATACTGTCTAGCACCTGTTTTAAGACTGAAAAATATTTAGACTTAATAAAAAATTGATCCGGCTTGTTTTTTTGTCATTTGTGCTAAAAGAGAGATTTTCACAATTTCTACACTTAAGCATGAAACCAAGGTCACTACATGACAACGCGATACAAGGTCAGGCCTGCTTGAGAAAAACTAGTATTTAAAAAGCCTTAACATCTTCAAACCAGCAGGTGCAATTGGAGTTTATCAATTATCTAAAAAATTGGAAATTACACGCACAGATTTGATTTTAAAAGAGAATCCAGAAAATGTAATCTCTAATCTTCTAGGAAAGTCTTAGATTAAAATATAAATCTCTTTTATAAAATAGTTTTATGAGTATTTTGCTAACCTAGATTGTACTTTCTCCATGACACCATCTCAGGTTATCAAAATAGAAAAAGGCTCCAGGCACTCAAGGGTTCCATCAGGCAGATTTATTGAAAGAGACGAACAACAACGTTTCGACCTCACGATGAGGTCTTTATCTACTTTACTGGGGAGCTGGCCCTTCCTGGCACAGCTAAGCACCTTCGTTCCTGTGGGGAGTGAGTGCAGATTCCTGATTCTGGTGACCATCTCAGGTTATGACCAAAAATAAATATACTTCTAGACACTTGAAAACCAGTCCAGTCCAGTATAATTGTCCAGAAAGATCAGGGGGCAATGACTTGCCAACCACAACCTGCACTGCACTATATTTGTGTCCAATTTATTTGTATTGATGGAACTCTCCCCCCAAAAATGTTCGGACTCTTACTTTAGTTATCCACAGCATGTTTATTATTTACAAAAAATAAATAAAAAACTATCACAGGCTAAATTTAAATTCCAGGTATTAAAAAACAGCTAAAATATTACAAAGTCTACAAATCAATGTCTGAACTAAAAGTTCAATAGACGTGGCATATAACATCCCAAAGATTGCCACTCTGTGCTGGAAAAGAAAAGTAATGTCACCATTTATTTTTAATACAATGACAATATTTCTGTAGAGAAACAGAATATAGCAAAAATATTAGCACCAAAACTCTTTAAACGACTAAATACTTAAATGTAACCAACACAATGAAATCATTTTTGTTTATCCAAAGAAACCATTACTAACCCTAAATATTTCATTATCAGCAAAAAATATATAATCAAAAATTGACATGTTAGGAATACAATATGTTTGATTATGATGTATCAAGAAATCTATTGTTCTTCTCAGACTATTTAGCCAATATTTTGAAAATATTTTATAGTCTGTACGTAACAAAGACAGTGGTTTTCAGTTTATTTATTTCGCTTCTTTCTTTTGGAAGCAAAGCTCTCCAACAGCTCAATGGTAACTCTCCATTTTTAACACTTTCTGTAAATACCCTAAATAAATCTGTCCTAAACAAGGTCTTGAATTATATTTTTGCGTTTCCACGGCTGAGTCCTGTGTGCAGTGGTAGTCTGAGCATTCATATGAGAATACTCTGCTTCTTCATGTCTAGCTCTATTTCTGTTATAGCTGTCTCCTCTCCAAACTTTGGAAGATCTTTTGAAAACCTAATTTATAATTTGTATTTTGCAAATACAGTATAGAATAAAAAACAACAGTGTTTTTCGAGTATCTGCAGAATTTCCTAGCTGTCATCTATCAGGAGTCTTCAAGCTTCCTTATGACATTATTTTTCAGTCAAGCTCTTCCATCATGTGAACATTATGTTGCTCCAAAGATTTAAAAATTTTTAACCCCTTAATGACAAAGCCCGTGCATGTTAAAATGCATTGTTTTCAAAGGGTTTTGGGACCGCCCATTGTCCTTAAGGGGTTAATATCTTACTCTCCAATACTTTGCTAATGTCAAACTCTTTGTAACATTTTCAGTATACTGTTCACAAAAAAAGTTTAATTTGAACGTTTCCAATATGTTGCCATTGTTGGGAAAAAAGCAAAAGATAATAGAGTACCTCTGATTTTTTTTTTTCAAATACAACATTTCACACACTTCAGATTTTGTAAAGACAGTTACCAAAATGCCAAGGTACTTTTTTTGTACAGAAGCAGTAACATCCTTTGACATTATTAAAACATGACCTGCTAACACATTAAGACAACTTTTACACTGTGCAAAATATTAAAATTATTTTTATTACCAGAAAAGTAATCCAATCTTGCAAAAGATGACATATTATAACTTGACATATTATGCTGTTATGCAAAATATTGTTTGCCATGTGAGTTAAAAGTTCAACTATCTGTCAAATTAAATATTTTCAAAAGAGAACAAAGCACGTTAGCAGATTTAGCATACAGGGCATTGATATGATTTTGATCTGTTTCCCTCAGGTAGTGTTTGATGTTTTGTTTTTTTGTTTTGCTTTTTAGTCACGCAGACTGTCCTTCATTTTGTGTCAATTTGTTGATTCCACATAGGGAAGAGTACTTTTTTTTTATTAGCTATCAAAGCAGGAAGAATGGCTGCTTATTGTTGGAATCAATAATATAGTGATTGACACAAGACTATTAGAAAAGTTTTTTGAACAAATCATTTTTTTCTATTGCTGAATGTAACCACTGTTTAAAAGATTTTGAATTCCTAGCTGATAGCAAGATTCTAACTTTACTCTTGGCATTATCAAGAGACGATCAACATACATAGACATGTAAATAATGAATACATATACCAGCCCATTCCTCCCATTGGCTGAGTATGCATTTGTCACTTTCTCAAGACTGCTACATCTGACTGCCTGCATCACTGTGTAAGGGTCAGTTCAGATGCAAAGCAGAACATCTATACTATATCAAAGCAATGTCTAACATGGGATATCTCCCTAAATGATAAACTAGCCTATACATTTTACAATGGAAAAATCCTAAAGAAAGCAGTAAGCGGCATTTGCTTCAAGGCCCTTTTTTGCCCCAAATGCCCCTTTTTCTATTGTTAAGGTGCTGTTGAAGCTAGAGTGCCTCATACAATGTCACCAGATAATTAGTGCATCATGTAAAGAGAAGTAAAAGAACCGTATCTGCCTTTTTTTCTCCTCAATCCTCCCAATCACTGTAATGTAAAGTTTTAATACTAACAGGAGTTGGTATGTTTAACAAATATGTATAGTATGTATACAAGAGAAGTACATAGCGATTTACATTTTTAGGACAATTGGGGGGAAAAAATCTTGGTGGAACAACACCTTTAATCAAACCTGCTACAGATTGAGAATCATCAGTATAATAGTTGCCCCTTTAATTAAACTTTGTTCAAACAAATTCTACTTCCTACTTCTTACTTCTTTGCACCCATAAAGATGAACTAAGTCATTTTACAACTACACTATACCAAAAAATCAAGAGAAAATAATAGCCTCCTACACTCGATTAGCCAGCATCCCTACAGCTCACAGACAGGTATTTCATTTGGTCAAGCACTCAAAGGTTAGCGAAGAGACCTGCCTAGAAAATTGGTGCCTCCTTTGATTTAATCACGTTTAACATATTGTGGACAATGTTGTTTTTGAGAATACTTGATAGTGGTTCAAGATAAGTGGTTCAAGTGTTATGTATTCAGACCCTTGGAATGTATATGCAAGAATACTAATAATATCCCTGATTACTAACAGGATAGGTCAAGACAATTGCAAGGAACACTACTCAAGACAGTGAATTTGTTCCCACTATATATATATATATATATATATATATATATATATATATATATATATAGGGATTATCTCTGCTTATATACAAATGAGCATACAGGCTTTTTATTACATTCAGCAGTCATAAGAGAAGCGCATTAATGGGTTAATATTAACTACCCATCGCATATGGTTAGGTAAGACTGGTCGGAAGCATATATTAATATCATCCTGCTGTGCTTTAGCACTAGATTTTTACAATGATAAATTAAATTACTGTTGGAAGTGTCTATTTATCAAGGTTACATTGTTAGAAGCCACTGTATGATTACACGCTCTGCATTGAGCTCTGATACAGTCCTATAGGAGCTTGAAAGAATGCAAGAACGCCATTATATTCCGTGCCTCAATTCGCCACTTACTTTTTTATTTAATTGCATGATTAAATGTGTGTTAATTGTCTGTTGACACTGTTCAAATTTCATGCTGAATTTAAACAATTATTCAGATTGAGCTGAAACACCATGACATGCAATTAGGTCTTAAATTGTTTTGTTGCAAGTCAATACTGTTTGCAGTTAACCGTAAAAAAAAACATTTTTCAACCAGCTCTGTTTACTTAAAAGCATGTTGGCTTTTTAATGTTTTAAGACAGATATTTCCTATTGAGCTTGTTTGAGTTGAAAAAAGGTCTTCTTTGGGACAATACAAAGTTTTCATTATGTATTCATTCATTTTCATTCATTAGCTTTCATACGTTCAGGGCAGATTCAGTTAATACTTTCAGAAAAAAGGTTACAAGATTTTCCAGTAAAGAAGGACCTTTGCAGTCAAAAAGCATTTTCATGCCAATATTGGATATAAGTGTCTTTGTTTCCTTCTACTGGATAAGCATATACAGGTACTTGGAGGTTTTCTTTTTCAATGTACAGTACTGTGCAAATGTTTTAGGTAGGTGTGAAAAATGCTGTTCAAAAAGAATGCTTTCAAAAATAGACATGTTTTTAGTTTAATTTTTATCATTTAACAAAATGCAAAGTGAGTGAACAGAAGAAAAATCTAAATCAAATCAATATTTGGTATGACCACCCTTTGCCCTAAAAACAGAATTATTTCTTTTAGGTACACTTACACAAATTGAGGTGTTTTGTGGGCATACAGCTAGGTTAATGATTAAACAATTATACCAAACAGGTGCTAACAATCAATTTAATAGATAGGTTGAAACCTTATTTTATGTAGTAATTTCATTATTTCATCATCATTGGGTCCGTTAGTTCTGGGCGGTCACATAAATATATATATATATATATATATATATATATATATATATATATATATATATATATGTGTGTGTGTGTGTGTGTGCGCCCATTGTAACATTCACAATTATTTTTTCTCTCTTACCTGAATCTTAACATTCACCCTCACATATTTTGGTAGTTTAGTTCTTCTCGTCTGTGTCACATTGGTATGGCTGGTAAGAGTGAGGTGGGGGCGGAATGATGGTTTATATATTTAAGTTGGGGTTTCAGTTGGTTTATGTTTAGTGTTGGTGGCTCAGAACCTGTTGTTGGGGGGACATCTCGGTATACTCCTGTCCTGTTGGTAATGTTTTGGTTAAGAGTGGTTTGATATATGATATACTGTATGTGATATTATTATTTATTGTTTTATATAGCACCATCAAATGCTGTAGCACTGTACAATGGGTAGACAGGACATAACAAGTAGTATGTAACATAACAAATTGACTTACAGAGACAACAGGTGAGGAGGGCCCTGCTCAAACGAGCTTACGCTCTATAGGGAGGGTTGTGATTGTTAGTGGGAAACTTGTGTGTTTGTGACCATATTTTACCCCCAAGCCTGGTGTCAATGTGTTTATTTTAGTAGGGTGGTGAGTTCACTAATCCCAGGCCCGCAAATTGTTGATGCAACGGTCAAGATATTTACGCTAAAATATGCCTTTATGTGTTAAAATTCTTATCACTGCACAAGACTGTTTATTACCATGATCTTTAACAACATAGTCCTGCTAAAAACGCCAATTTCCTTTAAGCTCAGATTGGCATTTGACATCAATTCCTGTGTTAGGAATAAACCTAGATGTTGAAAAAGCTGTAAAACTAGCAGCCAGTGAAGGAAGGGAAAATAAGTCGGGTATTGGGATATATCATCTTCTCAGAAGGTTAAATCCAAACTTATGTGCCATTTAATTATTGCATATTTTTCCAATCAACTGTGTTTAAGTGGCGTGTTAAAATATTTATGTTACGTATTGGCATGGCTGGAAAATCAGAGAGTAGGCTACACACAGCTCTCCTTCTTTGGGGGAGTGGCTGGACACACACGAGGGTGGGCCTAGTTGCATTAGGGGTGTGGCTAGCCATTGGAGGGGCAGGAGTTGCTGTAGATGAGGGCAGAGCTAGCTAGGTTGTGTGAACAAGGAGAGTGAACAAGTAGAGCAATCCAGAGACCTGAAGAAGTGCTTCATCCAAAGACTCTGGGTCAAACCAGGAATGCTTTAAGGCAGTACTCATCACTTTCATGCTCAACCGATTGATAATATGTTTAAGTGATAGTGTTATTTAATGGGGTTTATAAAAGATAAGTGTTCAGAAACCAAATACTAAAAATTGCAAAAAAATATTTTCCTATTCAAACAAATGGCTCTTACTCAAGCTTTGTTCTTTGTTCTCAAAGGATAATAATTCTACACATTTGTATTAATTTATTTATTTATATTGGACAGCGCAAGCATCACTCACGGGAGTAGCTTAGGACAGAAACAATATTGGGTAACTGATTCCTAGACTGAGGAGATCAGAGTGCAAGGTTGCAAACTACTAGGGAATTTGAAGCCTAATTTCTTACATGTCCTGTAAACCATGTTACAGAAATTCAATAACCTGTCAGATTGTGCCGTTTTTATTTTTTTACAAAAAAGTGTTTTATGCGAGCATCAATCAATCTTTATTGGATTTGACCATTCTAAAATGTAGACTTTCTTTCTGGCATAATTTTGATAATGATTGGCATTATCCTTTTATATTAAAATACCACAGTGCTATAAAAAATTGTTTGTACAGCTTTACAATTTTACTAATATCACTGTATCTTCTTTTATTTGGAGAATTTATCTAGAATGTAATATATTTAGTAAATGGGGGAAGTCAGGTCTGTATCATAGTTGTTAATCCTGTACATCTTTGCAGAATAAAGATAATTATTTGGGGTTATTGTTTTAAAAAAAAGACAATTAAACTTTTAATGTGTAGCTGTCAATTTCCCCCCAAACTTACATTTTGCCCCACTAAATAAACCTATGTAATGAGCTTTCTGTATATATATTTGCTCCAGATACCCCCAAATGGGAGCGGCCATCTTAACTTCCTGTTCTCAGGATATGCATGGTTATACTACTTCTGCATCTTTTTGTTCTTCATCTTTTACCTTCTATCTTTGTCTGCATGTTTGCAGACATAACCTGGCGCAAACTTCTTCCAATCGGGAGAGATGTCATGTAAAGCACAGCGATTTGGCAGAAGTTCACCTTAAGGTGCCTCAATTTTGTTTATATTCAATCCCCTAATCTGGTTAAAGGATTTCTCCAAAAGCACTGCAACTTTGCACTAAGGTGAACTTCTGACAAAATTTATTTTTTGTTTTTTTCCCCCAGGTGTTTGGCCTTTGTTGGTGTTTCCTTGTTCTCCCTATCTTCTATTTTTAAAGTTGACAAAGCAGTTGTTGTTTGCCTAGCAAGCTTGATATAATTTTCAATTACTTTAATATTCATTGTAACTAGAATTGGAATTGCACAGTCTTTGTTAAATAAAATTGGGAGAAAATAAACAAGAGTTTGTTTTTTTTTGTTTGATTTTTTTAATGGGTTAACTAGCATTGTGTTACCACTTGTATTTAAAAAGGGTCACACATGGCTGGACGCTGCATATGCGTTTGCAAGAGCTGCTCCTTTGCTTCCTTCTTTCTCCCATCAGTTCAATTAATGGAAAGATTGATTCCTTTTGATGACAGGCCTGATTCGGGTGAAGTGTGGCAGAGTGGTCATGATGTGTCAGGGGTGTTGAAAATAGTTTCTGAGCTGCTGGTTTAGCAGCATGATCCTGCCGAGAGCCTCATTATAATTCCTATGCTAATTAAAACAACAGATGTTGTAATTAAAAGATTCCAGTACTTAAAGCGCCAATAATGGATAGTTAGGATGAGCCATGAATGCTAAAATTCTAAACTGGAAACACTGCCCCCTTCATTACAGCTAAATATTGCTTATGGTCATATTGGGATTCCTGTGTGGAAAGCTATAAAAATTCATCCTGCAGAGATGTAAAGATTTATTTCATCATGAAAAAAATTATGTATATATGAGGAATTCACATGTACATTCTCACTGTAACTGTACCTGATAACCTCTCATCTCTTAATCTATCCTTCATAGTCTAAGCTATTTGCAGGTTTGCTACTTTATTTTTTAATAAATTCAATAGCTTATTTGGCAGTGATTTTCAGTATTTTGCATGGCAACGTTGTGTGTTTTGCGTGCGGAATTCTCTGGTTATGGAAGTGTTGTTTATTTCCCCTCACAGTTTTTTTAAGGTAATTATTTAAATTGTTAGCAGTGAGTATTGGATAGTGAGGCTTTCTATGTATCTCCACTTATAAAGGCTTCAAAGTACATTTATAGAAAGTAATTTTGGTTTCAAAATTGGCTATGACTAGTTTTCCACATTTAGGTTAAAGCTTAACTCTTCATGAAAGCCAACATGATAGTTTGGATATCTCACAAAAGCTTGTCTTATTGTCTCTTTAATGCCTGTTTAATGCCCCACCAGAGATGGATGCATGAATCTCCCCTCACTCTGCTTTCCTCTGGGTGAGGCCTGACCAAAGATCTGTAATGTAGCATAACCACCTTGTTCTTTCTAATACGTCTCGTTATATAACCCAGCACCCCGCTTGCTTTTTTTCTGATGCTTTATTGCATTGTCATGCTTACCTTTAAGACATAGGAAATAATTACCGTATTTGCTCGATTATAAGACGACCCCGATTATAAGACGACCCCCCAAAATCAAAATATTAATTTAGGAAAAAAACAAAAAGCCTGAATATAAGACGACCCTATAGGAAAAAAGTTTTACCAGTAAATATTAATTCATGTAAATTATTTTTTCATGTTTAATAAAAGCTATGATTGAGAAAAATATATTTTTTAAATTTCCTTTTATTTGCCAACCTGCCCCCCCCAGTTATGCCACTCTGCCCCATGATATGCCTTATACCCCTATATGCCACTCTGGCATATAGGGGGTTAAAAGGCATATCATGGGGCTGAGTGGCATATAGGGGGTTAAAATGCATTTCTGGAGGTATATAGGCATATCATGGGGCTGAGTGGCATATAGGGGGTTAAAATGCATTTCTGGAGGTCCAGAAATGCATTTTAACCCCCTATATGCCACTCAGCCCCATGATATGCCTTTTAACCCAGCATGTACTGGCTGCCTTGGCTTGATAGGAGTGTGATTGCTGTTAGCAGTTTGATATATATATATATATATATATATATATATATATATCAAACTGCTAACAGCAATCACACTCCTATCAAGCCAAGGCAGCCAGTACATGCTGGAACCTGGGGATGATAGTAGTGGGATTACAGCCTCCCTATGCCATGCTACAACCCCCACCCCCCTTACACATCCATGCTATCACACACAAACACATTTAAATACTCATTCATTCCATTAATCACACATACTTCACACATTAAACACACATTAATCACACATACTTCACACATTAATCACACATACTTACCCAAAAACCCTCCCCCACCCCCTTACCTGAACTGCAGATCTCTCACTCGAAGACTTCTGCAGGGGACCGGCTGTACCAGCAACTTCTCTGGCCCCGCCCCCAGAGGAGGGAGGGGGAGATAGAGCTCTGTGAGGACGCTGCAAGCTTCCTGTCCTCCTGCTTCTAACAGAAGAGACGCTGCTCGCGACCGGTAAGCAGCATGGCCCCAGCAGACATTTTTTGGGGGGTCTGAGTAGACGACCCCGATTATAAGACGAGGGGTATTTTTCAGAGCATTTGCTCTGGAAAAAACCTCGTCTTATAATCGAGCAAATACGGTACTCCTAAGTCCGTATCTTCTGTTTTCACTGAGAGAACAGTGATCTCAATGCTATATTCTACCTTTTAAATCTCAAGTGCATATTTTTACATTAATCAACATTAAACTGCAGCTGCCACACTCTAGATCTAATTCTAATAATTTGCCATTTGGCTTGTTCTACCAGGAATGTCTGCTCTGTTGCAGACCTTTGTTTCATCTGCAAAAAGACAAACCTTTCCTTTAAGACCTTCTGTAATATTACTAATAAAAATATTAAAAAGTACGGGTCCCAATACTGATCCCTGAGATACCCCACTAGTACAAGACTTTCCTCCGAATTATTAACTATTAACTTCTGCCTCCCATCACTCAAAACTGCCTTCGTGACTTGGGACTTGGAGGGGGGGCACCTGGAGGATGTATTTCCCGTTATAGACGGTGGACCCCTGGATTGCATTACATACTTCCAGCAGGCGACAGTGGACACTAATTGCAGTGCAAAATATGGTTCCCTTGCTTAGATTTATGTTTAAGTCACCCTGTACCTGATTAGGGGTACATTGTGGCAACAGTGAGAGAGCCAAAGCTCTTTATTTCCCAGTTTCCCACTTACTCCTGCCTGTCTGATCAGTATTATTGGTCCTGATGGCAGGATTGTGTAAATTGGTGGGGTTTTCTGTTATAACTAATTTGCATATCATCTGCATATTGTATTTTACATATGGTGTGATGCATGCTGGTCGTAACTCACTGCCAGCCAGGCTGGTGGTGATTGTTTCCTCAATAAAGTTAGTTCCTGTTTCACCTCAATACGAGTCCTGTCTTGTTATTGGGGTAAGCCTCGTTGTTGCCCTTATCAGGGCGGTAAAGCACTTTATTGCTATGCTTCTGAATACTACAGTGCCGCTGAGGTTCCCAAAGAGCTATGTTTCCTGCTGTCTTCGATGCTTGTCACAAATGCATTATCCATTCAACTATTTTGACATCCAAAGACAGCAATTTGTTTATGAGTTTTCTATTGGGGGATGTGCCATTTGTCTTACTGAATCTACATAGGCTATATTAACAGCTCCTGTCTGGTTCCAACATATGCACGTACATACGGGCTTGGGGAAGCCCCACCAAATGTAAGAGTCCATCTTTTTCTTATTTCATACAATTTTGCTATTACATATTACACCATTTTCTGTTTTTTGTATTTCTTATGTGAGATCCGAACATATCTCTCTGAAGTTTTATGTACTACAGTCGTTGCTACATATACCACATTTATAGGTGGTATTTACTTATTTTGTATGTTCACACTCATTGGGTGTGAAAAGCGCAGTCGCCTGGTGTTTATTGTATGTTTTTAATTATTATATCAGTGTTTCCCATTATTATCAGAAGACCACATAGAAATTCAATTTTTACGCTTTAGCAAAGTACCTTATACTATTTTTGAGAAGATAGGAATTAAATTACATTTAAAAAAAAAAGTCAATAATCAAATATCCAAGTGGTATGTTAAGCTCATAAAATAAGAAGAAAAGAAAAAAAACATCATAGTGTAATTCATCAGAACAAATATATATATATAATCTGGTAGGCAAATTGGACCCTTACGTTTGGTGGGGCTTATTCAAGCCCATAGATCGCATAAAGGAATGTTTATAAGTTTCTCACAATATGTTATTTGATTGTTTATATGTACGTTAGTGTTAGTATTTGGTGTCAGTATGTGTGGGTGTTGGTGTGAGTGTCAACATATGGTGTCTACATCCTTTTTTTTTACATAAACTTTTACGAAACATGTATATATTGCAACTTTTTTAATTTTACATTCTGATTTTGTGTTAGAACCTTATGGTTAGAGTCTGATAAATAGAAACTGAGGATTTTCTTATGTTTAAACACATCATGCCATTTTTAGGTAATATTCAATGTAGACTATACATAGCGAATGCTGTTGTTGGTTTATCCTCCATTGATTGTATATGCTGTGCAGAAACCACTTCTGGAAAGAAACGCCATGGGCGTGAAGACACAGCAATAAAAGAAAATGCTGTCAACTGTTCGAGCAAAGCTATTCAAACAGATTCATACTGGTTATGCTTCATTTGCTTCAGTGATGAAAAAAAAAATTACCCCCCAAAAAAGTAACCCTTTTGTATCTGATCTTATCAGAAAGAAAACATTACATGTAAACTCAAATTTACTATCATTATTAGCACTTCTGTTTTAAGTAAATTTATTCTAGAAATGTAGAATTAGGGCGAAGGCAAAACAAATATTCTAAAAAAGGATTGTCTGTATATTTTGGGAAATTGGCCCAGCATATCATAATAAACTGAAAACATGGAATACTTCTCTGTGAAACTTACCTGAATATTGTCTGCCTGCCCTTTCACTTATTCTTATTTTTGATTGATTTATAGCACCATCGTATTAGGCAGTACTGTACAATGGTTAAACAGGACACGACAAGTAGTACATAACAATTTTGACTTACAGAATAGAAAGGTAAGGAGTGCCCTGCTCAAATGAACTTGCAGATGCTCTGCCAAAGCGCTTTTAGATAAGCACAAATAAACTTGCAATGTTGAGTACACAGTGGTTGGAAACTTAGTGCAGCAGATGAAAGTCACATCATAGTTACTTACCTTTGCAATCTGGAAATTTCCAGCAGTGGCATCAGCAGTGGTACCCTAGTACACCCATCTACTATCCCGAGTAGATGATTAGTCTTCTTAGAAGTGGTGTTCATAGAAGAAGTGTAGACAAATATCCATATCTCTGATGTGGAAAAAAGTGACTCAACTAAAAACACAGGAACTGGGGTGTAGAAAAAATGGCAGCAGATGCTCTGAGCTGATAAGTCACAATTCCAGCAGAATGTTGTTTATTACCCAAAGGGATGGAGAGCGGTACAAGAATGAGTGTTTTCAGGCAAATGGAGTTAGTAATTTGGGCAGAATAAATAGCTTCCTCAATGCTGAGAAGTACAGACAGATACTTATTCATCATGGAATACCATCAGGGAGGCATCTGATTGGCCCCAAATTGATTCTACTGCATGACAATGACCCAAAACATACAGCCAAATTTATTAAGAACTATCTACACTGTAAAGAAGAAATCCTAAAAGTGATGGTATAGCCCCCCACAGATCCATGATCTTAACATCATTTAGCCTGTCTGGGATTACATGAAGAGAGAAGCAACTGATGCTACCTAAATCCACAGAACAACTGTGGTTAGTTATGCAAGATGTTTGGAAGAGTCTACCTGCCGAGTTCCATAAACTGTGTGCAAGTGTACATAGAAGACTTAATGCCGTGTTGAAGACATACCAAATATTGATTTGATTTTTCTTTTGTTCATTTACATTCTCACCATTATGAGTGGTATGTGTCTTCCTCAACCTCGTGTCCTCTACCAGAGACCTGGGAGTTAGGTGGTTATGCGCAGTATCTTTGCTGTTCCTAGCACTGGAACAGAGTGTATGATGTTGTTTCTGGAATATGTTGAAGCCACTCTGCCAGCTTCTCTAGTTCTTCTTTTTCGCTTCTCCAGCTTCTCATACTCCTTCTTCCTAGTGTTGCTTTTACTTGGCACATCTACATCTATAAACACCACTGTCGTCTGGTCCTTGTCTACTACCACAATGTTGGGTTGATTGGCTAATACCTGCTTGTCTGTCTGCACCTGGAAGTCCCACAGTTCTTTACAACCTTCTCTGGAATCTCCAATTTGGACTAAACAAGGTTAAGCCCATGCCCTGTGCAGCTACTTGGTGGTTCTGTTTAGTGTGCGTTGTTCCTGCAAGAAGCTTACATCCCACCACTATGTGTTGGACTGTCCCAGAAGCCTCTCTACATAGTCTGCACCTTGGATTCTGTCTGGTGGGGTATACGCCTCTGTGGATCTGGTGCTTAGAGCCTACTCTTGTGCTTCCATTATCAGTGTCTGTCAGTCCAGCCACTGGTAGGATGACCCAATGCGAGCCTCCTCAGCTATTTTTCGATGATATATCCCATGCAGGGTCTTGGCTTGCCACGGTACTTGCTTTATTTGATCATTCTTCCTTGTATGTTGCTGGTTCAGGTATTCTCTCTGAAGGTTATCTTTGAGTGCCACAGTACCTTACTGATGTACTCCCAGATGCTCTGAGTTTTATCAAGGAGCGTGGTTTTGATACTTACCAGACCCTTCCCACCATGATTTCAGCTGGTGTATAGTCTCTGGGTGTTGCATTTGGGATAGAAACCTCTGTACATTGTGAGGCGTTACACATCGGCACTCTTCATGTCCTCATTTGGCCAGCTCACAATGCCAGTATGGTATCTGATATCTGGCAGGGCATATGTGTTGATGGTGCAGATCTTTTTCTTTCCATTGAGCTGGCTCTTTAGGATCTGCCTTATCCTTTGCTGGTACTTGGATGTTGCTGCCTTCCTTGCCTCCTCATCATAGTTCCCATATGGCTGTGGGATACCAAAGTACTCGTTGCTGGTCTGTATGTCTGCTGTGTGCCATCTGCCTTAAGTATCTTCCTTCTTTTTACTACATTCTGGCAACGCTTCTCCAGTCCGAATGACATTCCAATGACTTCAACATAAATCCGTGTCAGGTGGATTAGCAAGTCGATGTCTTGTTAGCTGATGGCTGATGGAGGTTCTAATCTTGAACTTGTACCCTTATCTAGTCCTTGTGATTAGCTGGCGGAGGGGGTTCAAGTCTATGCAAAACAGCAGCGAGGACAGTGTTTTAGTTTGGTATATGCCACACTTGATGGTCACTTGATGGTCTCCACAGACTACTTCCGCTTCTCACAGCTCCGCTTCTTCTTTATCATCCTTTTCATCTTCTCTCTTCTGTCTTCCATCTTCTTTCTGCATCTGTGTATATGACCTGCTGATGAACTTCTGCGAAAATGGCAGCTCTGCCATTTTTGTGTAGGTTCACAGGAGTTCATCGGTAAGTCATGTCCAGGGAGATGCGTGTGAAGAAAGAACACAGGAGAGAGAATAACAAGAAGTTGAAAAACGATGCTAGAGAACAAGCAGAGATGCAAGAGGTGGAAGCAGTCGATGGAGAAAGTGGAGAGTGTGAGAGAGAGCATCAGAGTGTAAGAGGAACGTGAACTAAAATTTAATGAAGTTTAACTTGTTTTTGTTAGTTTTTTAGAGATTTGTATGAATTGACAAAATATGCAAATGTAGTTACATTTGCAATTTTACAAATCTGAATGCACAAGTCCTTTCCTCCTTACAATAAAGTACCTATACAAATATATATAGGCTACATAAACCCGAATGACCTAGTGCCCCCTGCTCAGTTATTGCCTTACTGCTTAAGGTTCCATGGAATTAAATGGCTTATCAAGTAAGAATGGGGCTCTATCAGCCAGCAGCCCAACTGAGTGTCTGCCCAGCATGCCAGTTGGCCAACATGGGCTTTGCTGCCTTTATTTATAACAATATTTATAGATTTACATTTGTTTTTTATTCATGGTTTGGTTTATCAGCACAGTTCTATACCTTCAGTTCGGTTCAGACTATAAATGTTGTCACAATCCAAAAAAAGCAATATAATAAATGGGAAATTTAGCAACTGCTTTTAAGAAATATATTATTGACTATGTCAGGCACAGAAAAACAAGAAGAATATAAACTCTACACACTGAGCTGGCACCATAGCTTGGGTGTCATCCTGAATGATAAAACTGTTTATATCTCGTCCTTCTGCTTCATTAGCTTCCATGTTAAATAGCAAGAGCATAAGCTCTTTTGGCCTCTGGGCAGTCATATATCATTTCAGCAATGTGAATGTATTGCTAATAGAGACTAAAACCAACTCTTTTAATGCACATTGCCCAATTCCTATTATTAGTGTGTTTGCCATCAGTCATGCACAGTACAGAATACGCAGTCTGAAAAAAGTGTGGAGATGAATATAATTCATATAAATTTCAGGTATAATGAAAAAAAACCACATACACGATGTGAAGATTTTATATTAGGCCAAGGACAGACCGCATGTTCATTATTTACAGCAACTGGGTTCTTGCTAATTATGTGGGCCACTTTATCCAAGCAATTTAGTACTACATTTTACAGTTGCACTTAATAAAACCATACTCTTTTATCCTTTCCTGTTGTTTTTTAATGTAAGCTTTCATTTTGAAATGTAATTCTATTTGTTAATAATAGGGCAGGATTCACATTCCACATACCCATAGGCGGAATGTCTTCCATTTCTTTTCATCACTGGAGCACAGACAAAGATACATGAATATAAGATGCTTTGAGGTATAAGACCATACACCAGAGCATTATCTGAAATAATCAGAGCCTGGGCATGGGTAGATATTGTTATAATGTATATAGTGATGTATCATGCCCTATAGAACAGACTCTTGGAGGTCTAGCCACATATGAACGTTATACTTTTTTGCTACTATATGTTTGGTATAGACAATCATTTCATACTGCATGCACAAATTTGGCACCTTGAATTTGTATGCTCTGAAATTTGGTTATCTGTTGCTTAAGTTACACTTGGGTACTGTACTTAATTAATTGCATATTAAACAAACATACTAGTTATTCACAATATAATACATGTATTAACTCCAGAACAGTGGTTCAAATTAATTCGGCATGAAACAACTGCTTATATGTTTATAAGACACACATTGTAACTGGATCAGTTATTTTCTTCGTGGGAGAAAAAAATCTTTATATTCCAGAAATATTCCTCCGTTCCTGAGTTCGGTTCTGGTGAATATTCATGAACGTTCTTCTTGTTTGTATTTTTTCTTCTTCATTTTTTGCCTTTGTTTGTAGAAGGGGTTTATATAGGGTTAACGCGGTACACACTATGCAGCAGCTTTGGCGCCAGGATTTTAAAGGTCCAGACGGGCAACTCTATTGGTCGCCGGCAGGGGCCTCCTCTGCCATCAACCAATGAAGTGCACCTGCACTTGGTTGGTTGATGGCAGACGATCCCCCTGCTGGCGACCAATAGAGTTACTCGTACATCTTTAACTCTTGGAGCAGGCAGGCCAAGTTCCACCGCCCCCCCCTGACGGCGGGACCAATAAAGTCGTTGTTATGGCCCTTTAACTCCTGACAACGAACCTACGGATTTCCGTAGGTTCGCCGTCAGGAGTTAAAGGGCCATAACAACGACTTTATTGGTTGCTGGCAGGGGCCAATTGGTCGATGCCAGAGGAGGCCCCTACAGGCGACCAATAGAGTCGCTCGCACGGCCCTTTAACTTCCGACTGCGAACCTACGAATGTCCGCTCCCGTTAACCCCTGCAATGCTGCATAGATAAGGTAGGCTAGATGGGCAAGGGACCAGGGAGGTTAAGAAAAAGAAGATGAACACGAAGATTCTTCCTGTTGTGTGTCTTCCTCTTCTTATACGTTTTGCCGCTGACATGTTCGTTTATTCTGTATTCAGGCTGAACATCGATAATGCACCCTTCGTGTTTGTTTTCATGTTCGCCCGCGTATGCACATGGAATTGTTAGAAGTGGGTCTACTATTAACTAAGATCTATAATTCTGAAAAAGTAGTCTTTATTTATTATAGTTAATTAAGTCTACACATATATCAGAGATTCTTGCAACTGCACAAGTAAATGTAATACTAGTTAATTTAAAAAAAAGATTTTGGGGGGGGTTTATAGTCTACAATTAAATCAACATTGATTTAGATCATTGCTGATTTCCCAGCAGCTGCTCAGTAAATTGGTATTTTATCAACTGGAGTTTTTTCAAAACTAAAAATTTTATTACAAGCTTGCTTGTTTTTTCCTTTAGCTGTAAAAGACCCTGGAGATGGAATAACCTCAGCATATTTGTGCATTCCTATGCACAAATGTATAATGTACATCCTCCGGAATAAACTGCATACGTCACAGTGTACATTCCTTAATGAACAGCATGTGGACTACAGATCTAATGAGGCAGAAAAGTAAACAACATGTTAGCTCGAGCTTACATTATTGAGTATTCAATACATCAAATATAATTCAAAACACTATATAACCATGTATAATGCCATATTAATTTCTAATTTAATAACATGCACATGAAAAATACCAACAACACCATATTAAATAATGTGGACACAGCTGAACATTATATTTATTTTATGTGGTTTTTACCTGGTATATTTTGTATTTATTATTTATTTAAGAAGATTTCAGGAGAGCATGTTTTTGAACATGTTCTGAATAATTACCATAAAGGTAAAACTGAAATAGTCATAGTTCTTTCCATGAGAAAATATCTATATGGTTTGCCTTTCTCTCTCTCTCTCCCTCTCTCTTTCTCTCTCTCTCTCTCCCCCCTCCTCTCTCTCTCTCTCTCCCCCCTCCCTCCTCCCTCTCTCTCTCTCCCCCCTCCTCCCTCTCTCTCTCTCTCTCTCTCTCTCCCCTTCTCTCTCTCTCTCTCTCTCCCCCCTCCTCCCTCTCTGTCTCCCCCCCTCCTCCATCTCTCTCTCTCCCCTTCTCTCTCTCTCCCCCCTCCTCCCTCTCTATCTCTCTCTTCCCCCTTCTCTCTCTCTCTCCCCCTTCTCTCTCTCTCCCCTTCTCTCTCTCTCTCTCTCCCCCTCCTCCCTCTCTCTCTCTCTCTCCCCCCCTCCTCCCTCTCTCTCTCTCCCCCCTCCCTCTCTCTCTCCCCCTCCTCCCCCCCTCTCTCTCTCTCCCCTTCTATCTCTCTCTCCCCCTCCTCCTCTCTCTTTCTCTCTCCCCTTCTCTCTTTCTCTCTCTCTCTCTCCCCCCTCCCTCTCTCTCTCCACCCTCCTCCCTCTCTCTCCCCCCCTCCTCCCTCTCTCTCTCTCTCTCTCTCTCTCTCTCTCTCCCCTTCTCTCTCTCCCCCTCCCTCTCTCTCTCCTCCTCCCTCTCTCTCTCTCTCTCTCTCTCTCTCTTTCCCCCTCCCTCTCTCTTTCTCTCTCTCTCCCCTTCTCTCTCTCTCTCCCCCCTCCTCCCTCTCTCTCTCTCTCTCCCTCTCCCCCTCCTCCCTCTCTCTCTCTTTATATTGTATATCTGTATAAAACTGACCGCATTGTTAACACTAAATAAATTGTAATGTAAATTATCATTGTTTTTTTTTAATATCATTTTATTTTTATAATATAGTACACAAAAAAAAGAAAACAGGTTAAACAAAAGCAAAGATAACAAACTCAAGAAAAGACATTTTGTGAACAACATTATCAGATATTAATAAATAATAATATGAACAATAAATACATAAAGAAGAAAAATAATCAACATAATATAGTTATATGGTTATTGGCAAGATGTTAATATTAATATGTATCCGATGTGGGTTAGACCCTGCCTCTCCAGGTTTACTTAGATTATTTACTTTAAATCTTACAAGGAAAGTCTTCCCCATATTTGCCAATATTTATGTGTCAGTCCCTTTGCTCTATAGAATCCTCATTCCATATTCCTCTGATTGATAATTTGATTTTTAACATGTTCCCAGGAGATTATCATATGTTGTCTCCATTTTCTAGCTATCACGGTTAGCGTTGCTAATATCACATGATCCACTATATTTTTCTGTTTTGTCGTAATCATCATTGTTATTTTTAAGATTATTCTGCAACATAGATTTAATAGATACTGCAAGTCTTCTGAGTATGTTTCAAGAACAGGCTGTCACCGATAAGGCAGACTCAATGAGCCATTAAAGCTGCCTTACTATCATTTTTTTACCCAGAGCTAGGAGGGCAGATGGGGTAAGCCACATGTGCCTTCTGTCACTATGTATCTAGAAACATTTATCAGTTCTCTAATTTTGCAATTCGGATTCAAATTAGAACCCGCCATTTTACTAAAATATTTTTTAACAATACTGGAGATATGTTTTTTTTAGTTTTTATCCCAGATATCCAATTTCTAATTACAGCCAAGAATGAAGGAGTATAGCTTTAAGCATTTCCATAGAAGTCAGCATGAGTTATTTAAACTTTTGAATACCCCTGCCAGGAGTTCTTTGAAAATCAAATTAAAATGTTATGAAAATCTGTAGCACTAATTTAAAAAGGTATGGAACATAAGAAGCCAAGCCCCAGGTGACAGAAAGTAAATATAATTTATTTTCAAGCATTGCTTCATGAATCATTAAGTCTGCACTGGTTGGGATTGCCCGAGGTGACAAAGACCCTGTCACTTCTTTGCCTCTAACAGCAGCGTGATCATAACAAATGGATACCATTAATAATCCATGTTTCAAAGCAATTGTAGCAAGTAATTATTTTAACTCATCTCAATGAAGAAAAAAAGACAGCAAGGGTTTAAAGGTAGAAAAAATAGCTCCCTATTGTTCCCTATGAAACTGTCGAATTTTATATCATACCGTTATGATATAACTCATATAATTCATCTTCTTTATGAACCAGGGAAATATGGTGGACACAAAGGATATCCTTTTACTGTACCTACGTCATACTATATATTATTATTATTTATTATTATTATTAAACTAATAAAATATGTAAAAGTCTATTAACAAAACACAAAATAGTTACAACTTAATTGATTCTGCTCCATATTTCTATCCTGTGCCCACAAAAACACTTTTCAGTATTTCAGTTGAGGACCACCATAAAACCATCCATTAGTTAACCATGCACCATAGTTTGAAATGGCACAGATGGGATATGGAGGAGGAATAGTTACAATAAATAATGTGTACTATAGCTTTAAAATCATATGCTCACACTACTGTATAGATAGCAGGTGGTCATCATGCTGTAGCGCAACATCAACCAGTCTGGTTATACAGAATTTGACTGCAGAAAATAACCATCTATTCTAGCCCATCTATTCTATCATTTTTCTTTCCTGCTGAAAGACTCAAGCCTTCAGTCCTTGGTTTCATCGTAGATTAAGGATAGCCATATGTATTTCCCATGCATGTTTTAATTCCCTCAATGTGGTTACATTTACTAACACTGAACTGCAGCTGCCACACTCTCGATTTTGCACTGTAGTGGCATGCTATGCCATTGGCCTTACTATTGGTTGTATAAGTAAAATGCCAGTTAATTGTAACCACGATAAGTTGTTTGTATAGTTTAAATACACATTTCAAGTTCAGAAGTGTTGCTGGTGTGGAGGGGGTTAAATACCCACTTTTAATATGGGAAAAGTGGGTATTTTAATATGGGAAAAGAATATGGGAGAATGTATTATAGACAACAAACATACCATTTTTATGTATATGTAGGATGCTTTAGTATGCTTAAGATGGTTTATTTTTTTTTTAGTTAATGTTCTCTTGGAACTAGAGGCAGCTTATTCTTAGCAAGCCAAGACACAAAGGACATTGGGACCTTCTGTTATCCAAAATAATACATTGTAACCTTATAAAATGCATTTTACTATACTTGTAAACACTTAATATGTTTCAAGATTGCTGTAAGCAAAACCAGTCACTTTTAGTTCAAAGCCTACAGATGAACTGTCTCAATTCTACCTTTTGTTTTCAGCTGGCATTTTTATATGGTTTAATGGGCTGTTTCTAGATTTTAGAAGCCATGATATCTTACCCAGATCTAAGTTTATCTTTTCTTTTTTTCTTTTAAAAAAAAAGTATTTAAGAAGTGCTTTAGCTATTATAAGCTGGTTGGTCTCATCAACATGTTTTAAAAAAAATCCTTAAATATAGAATACAGTATGCATTTTAGGTTACCATTTTATCTTAAAGTGAACTCCCGCCAAAACTGCGGCACATTTGCTAATGGAGGATCGATCGAGACAGAGGGTGTCATAGGAAGCGCCGCCATTTTGCCCTAAGGTGAACTTCTGTCAAAATTGCGGTGCAAAATTCGCTCTAGGTTATGTCTCCAGAGATGCGGAGGAAGATAGGGAAACATTTAGAGAAGGTAGGGAAATATTTAGAGAATGTGAGAGAGAGTGAGTGTGAGAGAGTGAGTGAAAGAGTATTTCAGATGAAAATTTTGAGCTTTTTGCATTGTTTTCGTCCTCTTCGTGAGGGATTTGGCCTTATTTTCGTAGATTCTCAAAATCGACAAATTTGCCAAAATTCTGTAAATTTGCAATTTATACAAATCTGATTGCACAAGTCTAGTGTCCAGTATATAGGAATGCAATCAGCAGCAGATATACTACTTGAAGGAAATAGAGATTCCGATGCTTTAGGAAAATGATAATGTCTGAAATCGTATTTTCCTGTAATATTTGCACAAAGTATTTAAAGCTGTCCTATTAATTGTAAATGTCTTACCCACTGTTTCTTAACCCTGTACCTAGATAACTCCTTTCTTTCTATTAAATTCCATTATCACTTCTATCTAATTGCTAATTAGTTCTACCAAATACAGTACAGTGATGCTCCCAGTCATACAATTAATGGATTTTCTTCAGGGTCAGGTGAAGCTTCACTCAAATCTGAATGTGTATCTATAATTCATTCTGAAAGGTACTTTATGTTGCATGGATACTGGGAGTTTTTTTTTATCACCCATTTAAAAGATATATATTCTGGCGTGCAAGAGTGGCAAAAATGTTGTACCTGGATCTAGACTTGAGCGCCGGCCAACTCTTCGTGTTCATTTTCGTGGGGGGGGGGAAATCTTCGTATTCCACGAATATTCACACGTTCCTGTATTCGGTTCGGGTGAATATTCATGTACATTCTTCGTGTTCCTTTTTTTTGTTCTTCGTTTTTTTGTAGACAGGTTTAATACGCCGTTAAAGCGGTACGTGCTACACAGCAGCTTTGGCGCCAGGATTTTTAATGTCTGTTCAAGCAACTCTATTGGTCACCGGCAGGGGCCTCCTCTGCCATGAACCAATGAAGTGCATCTGCTGGCCAGTAGAGTCGCTTGTACGGACCTCTAACTCTTGGAGCAGGGAGACAATGGACTCCCCAGGCCAAGTTCTGCCATCAGATGTTAAAGGTCTGTGCGAGCAACTTAATTGGTAGCCATTGCGTCCTTGTCTTCTACCCACTAAAAAGGGCTGTCTAAAACATAAAATACTAAAAAATGACTAACTCAACCAACACAAAGCAGCAAATTAACAATAAAAAGAAGTATATATTTTTGCTTATTTTTACCTGCAGTCACAGTTTATTTAGTTAAGTGTATTTAGTGTATAGATCTGTAGAGTGTAGGACTTGGGAAATGTGACAGATTTGCTTTAAATTTATACTGTATGTGCAAATTTTCCTTTCCCCTCTTATTTTGTTATTCTCTCTAGTCCTGTAATTTAACTGTGTTCAACTTTCTGCATAATTTCACACATCGCTTAAATGTTTTTCAGAAATGCAATAATCAGATCTCAGCAAAGTGTGAAAAGTTAAATAATAATAATACAAATAAATCCTTCATTTTATATAATTTTGACTGAAACTTAAGCTTGAACCCCAAAAATGGTATAAGGGACATATAGAGCAATAAGTTTATAAAGCTACTGGTTGCTTGACCACAGCACATGGCTCAGCCCAACATGACAATTGTGAGCTGGAGCTCTGCACAATTGTTTGCATGTACTTACCTTGAGGAGTTTTCTTATTTATTAGGCAAGTCCTGCTTAGCTCATGGGCAGACCAGATAATCTAGACTGGCCCTCGTGTTGTACCTTTGCCCAACTATATGTATGTGACAAACATTGAGGTTTCTCAAAAATCCACTGCAAATCATTGTTTGGACAAAAGGAGAAAGAATGAGCAGATAAATACCGACAAACTCTCGGCCAAACAGCAGAATGGGAATAATTAGAAATTAAACTAAAATGCAACAGTATTTCTTAAAGAAAATGAAGATTTGATTAAAATGGTTATATGGTGTTTACTTATGGTTTCCATTGATCTGACTTGCCTGCATGCAACCTTAAATTTTACGAGTTGCTGGTAGTATCATGTAAGTTGACTGATAGCTTACATGTCCTCGCCTGCAACTGGCAAAATTGAGTTAACAAAAGTTCAATTAGAAAGGAATAGTCCTTTATTTAATGGAAGATCAAGGAAGACAAGGAACATTAAAACGGAAAGAAGAAAATAAAAGTAGGAAGTAAAGAAATAAAAGAATAGGTAGTAATGGAAGGAAAAGAAAAAGCATATTTTTTGCTGATGAAAAGCTATGAGTAATGTCACTAAAGTCTTATATAATGATCATATTTTTCATCTAGCATTGGCAAGCCTGTCCTACATGGAACTATGACATAACCTAGTTTTACCTTGTTAAATTTCACCAGTGATGACATGATAAAACAATTGAAGTTTTTAGCACTAACGTTTAGTAGAAAGCTATAAAAAGTTCAAAGACCAAACATTCTGAAAACCTGTACTGTGTAGAAAAATGGACAGACTACATGAGTCAAAAGGCTCTAATCTCACTAATCTTCTGTCAAATTCAGTGTTTCTAATTATTTATCGTATTGCAAAATTCCAAACAACGCTACGTCACTAGGGTACATGTCAATGCATTCAATTGATATTCAAAATAGCAACTTATTGATAGATTTTAAAAAAAGTTTTAGTATGAACAAAATAATTATTTTTTACTATCACTGTGGAGGAAACTTTCCTTTTTAGTGTCCCTGAAACTTTTCTCAAACGTTTTGACAATGAGGAGAATGTTTTTTGCCATCCCTACTGCTGATGCTATACCTGTTTTCCACCCAAACCTCATTAACATTAGCCTCAAGACCAACAAAATTCATAGTCACATTCTAGCTTAAAGCCGATCTTATATATCGGGAGACAGAGCGCATTGAATATTATATTGCTTGGCATTCTTGTCATATAAGGGTCAATAACTGCTTTCAAAAGCACCGAAACTGCTTTCAACAGAGTGCAGTGAAGTCTTCACTATTTCATATGGAAAAGGGTAATTCATTTGAATGCTAATAAGCTCTTCTTTGCCTTTTGATCTATTTTGCTGATTTGTAGACAGGTATAAAAATGTGACCTTACCTCAGACATGCATAATTTTGCAGTTCACAAATTATTGGAACTTCTTGAAGGAAAATGCCTGATGATTTGCATACTGCAGCACTTCATATAAACCGAAGAATAGTAAAAGGTTACATATCTAGTTTTCTATATGAGTGGTCTGTTTCATTTTAAATTATTGATAAAAAAATGCCTTGTTGAGATTTTTTTTGGGTCGAAGCATATTGAGTCACTCAGCTCTATTTAATGAAATACAAAAAAGAGACAATTTACCCATGTATTGTACATTTTAATCCATTCTTTTTGTAGATGTTATAAAAACATCTGTAACTTTCCAGATTCCATAGTGGCATTATAAAAGAATGATTTATGATTTAAGGTTTATCATAAATACATATCATAAAGTCCACCAAAAGGGGGTGCAATCAGCACCCATGTATGAGCCCATTGCATGCATGGGTGGGACAGGGGAAGGAGTATGGGACAAAGTGGTGGGAGAAGCATGGGGTGGGACGAGGCAGGGGGGAGTCACGTCTTTCAGTTGGTAGTGAGCCCCAAGATTTCTTATTGTGTATTTCATATATCTATCAGAATTTCACCCTGCCACATTACCTGCGTGTAGCCATGTCATTATTTAACTGCTTTGCCTTTTAGTCTGGGCCTTTGTATTGCAGTATAAGCAGCCTACTGCTGTAGCTCTGTATCCTGGTCCTGTCCTTATTCTAGCAGCTTTCTACTCGACTTCTGGTACTGACCTGGCTCGTATGTGACCATTCTCCTGGGTACCTGATTTGGCTTGTCAACTGTGTCCTTCTATCACCAACCCGGCTTGTTTATGACCACGTCTTATTGCCCTAGGGCTTCCTGCAGTGTGCCATGTCTGAGAGTCTCCAGCCCCCCTGCCAGTCCAGCTAAAGATCCAAGTCCAAGATGTCTGTCCCCTATCTGAGTCCGAGGTGCCTGTCCCCTGTCTGAAGTGCCTATGTTCCATCCAAGTCTAAGGTGCAATCCAGCTGCAACGTTCCTCATAACACTTCAGTTGTGTTCCCAGCCATAGTGCCCTGTCAAGAGACTTTCCAACCATTGTATTGCCTACAGTCTGTATCCTGTTCATGTTTTGTTCTGCTAATAATGTTACCCAGCCAGCCAGCACACTCCAATATAGACTGTACCTATATATATATATATATATATATGCATCCATGTTTTCTCTTTTCCTGTCACAACACGAACAATCTCTGTGTCTTCGTGTTCGTCGTCTACCCAATTAGTTAAGACAAAATCCCTAAACATCTCCTAGCTCATCTTCCCGGTAAGTCACTGCCTCTAGCCTATCTTAAGTCTTCCGTAGTATAGCAGGGGTTAATACAGAAATCCACAAGGGTTAAAAAACTTGAAACTTGAAAAAAACTGATAGCATGAGAAAAATAAATCCCTTACACTCTAACCCAGCACTCATTTCGCCGAAATGCAGCTCGGCTTTATCAGGGTGGGGAATCGCTAAGCGGAAAAGATCCGTAAGAGCGACTCTATTGGTCGCCAACAAGGAGCTCATCTGGCATCACCAATGAAGAGTCTTTCCCCTTCATTTTTTAATGTGAAAGGATTGCAGTTATGTCAATGCTGCTGCTAACTGTTTTTCAGGATTCCACGCTGCCAACCTGGACTATAATATCTATACCTACTGCCATGCCTATCTGCAGCCACTGGTGGTCACCTTTCCCTCTCTGGAGCACCCATTACTAATTTCTGATCAGCTGAGCCACGTTACCTGGGTGTAGCCCTGCCCTTATATAGCTGCTTTCCCCTTCAGTCTGGGCCTTTGCATTGTGTATTCAGTTTACTGTTTCTTTGCTTCCTGGCCCTATGTTGTTCCTAGAAGTTCTCTGTTGGATTCTACCTCTTTTGACCTGGCTTGTCTTAATCTTGCTCTTGGCTTCTGATTTGGTTTTTGTTCCTGTGATCTTTTGGTATTGACCTGGCATGCCTGACTATGTGTACCTTGCCTGAGGGCTCAGCCAGACACCCCGGTATGCCCTGCAACTGCATCTAAGTACACCATGTTCTTATTGATATTTTTGCACATGATAGATGTCAATTGATGTTTAGAATTCACCTTAGTTGTACTTTGTGTTTAAAGTTACATTTAAAATGCTCCCCCTATTGGGATACATAAGGAGCTATCTGCCCTAAGTGAGACGTTACAGTGGTTAGAGGTTAGCTCAGATTCTTTTGGTTGTTCCTGATGGTGTTTTATTTGTGTCAGTTGGCTTAAGTTGTGTGTATTTTCTTTGGTAGTATTTGTACCACACTGGTTATAATGGAGCTTGTGGGCCTTTTCCTACTGGCAGGTCCCAAAGGAAAGCAAGGGCCATTTTACTGATCCCACTTACTGGTGCAGTTTATGGCTCATGAAAATGTGAGTCCAGGGTCACATGACCCCCTACCGCTCAGACTCTGGAGAACACAGGAAACGTGGCTGCGCAAGAGCCAGACTGAGAGCAGCCCTGACTGAGAGGAGACTCTGATAGGAGACTACTGTGGTACAATCTGGGTGCTAGGGCAAATCCTGTGGCAATGAGCTGGGTGCTGGGGCAAATTGTATGTGTGCAATTAGGATGCTGGGCAAGTTATTTGTGTGAAAAGGTTTCAAGGGGTATGGTCTGAGACCTGTAATCTATGTTTGCAATTTAATTTCCATGCATTATTTATTTGATCTATACTTTCAGTGTTGGAGTTGTGTGTTATTCAGTAACTCCATACCTGCAATGATATTTTATGTCATTTTATGTGTCATTTATTTAATCAATACCTGAACTACATATGGGGAGGAAAAGAGGAGGAACATTGAAGGAGGTGACATGCACTCTAGAGGTGATGAGGGAGGCGTCACAAGGGAGGCCTGCACAGGGCACCTGAACACCTACTTGCACATCTGTTTTGGGTCATTTGCTGGACCCACACCATGTGTTCAGCATAGTATTTTGCTCCTCCTTTGCCCTGTGCATGTGAGGGCGTCTCACACGAAGTCACACCGGAATCAGAAGGAGGTGGCCCAAGCAAATGCTTGCCAAGGATCCAATCAATATTAAAGACAGCCACAAAGATAACCTAACTTGTTTACATGGTTACAGTACATTACAAATTTAAGGAAAATTGCAAGTCATAGTTATGTATTTACTAATGTTGTCTGTCTTTTATGGAGGGGGAGCCCCGAAAACGTATATGTAGTGCTGGGATCCTTAACATACTACTGGCCGTCTAGCTTGCTAAGGTTTTGCACTTTGTCTTTATGATTTCTACAGAACTAACATGTGTACAACCTTTGGCTAGGGTGACCACATGTCCCGGATTGCCCAGGACAGTCTCGCAATGGGACTTTAAGTCCCAGGCAGCCTCAGTCTGGGACAATGCATTGTCCTGGAACGAAGAGTCGAGTGAAGGAGGTCTCAGTCAATCAGGAGACACTTCTCAACTCTCCTGATTGCCTGAGAGTTCAGAAGCTTCTCCTGATAGGCTAAGTCCCTCCTTCACACCAACTCAGAGTAAGCTGCAGCCAGCACCAGGTATGTGTGTTTGACTCTGTGTGTGTGACTGTGTTTGTGTGACTGTGTTTGTCTGTGGTCACCCTCCCTTGGCCCTATTCTGACTACAGTTCACCATCCTACTTACCTGTGCAGTAGCATTCAGTGAAGCCCAGGTAGCTGCAGAGTACCCTGAGGCCTGTCGTAGGTGACAACTTGGTCTGCCTACAAACCAAACTGTTAAACAACTAAATACATATGTTGGCTCAGTTTACCCTCTATATCTTTTATTTGAATTGGTGGTGCTATGACACATATAAGGGAAGCACACACAACATAAGTTGTAGCGGGGTAAAGGTGGTGGAAAACCCCTTTAAAATTAAGGGAGTAGAAGACATTATCAAGCACTAATCTTTCATTTATAAATAAATGTTTCTGTTCCAGTATAGCTTAGAAATTATTTAACTAAACAGTCATTCCCTACCTTACCAGTTAATAATATGTTTCTAAATAACAAACCTTCCTGATTGTGAAAATTGTAGCCTTCGATTCTTATTCTTATCGTAAATCGCATTTTGTTAATCCTGTGTGGCACAGCATAGCTGAAAATGATGAATTTTACCAGTGGAACATTATGGCTTTACATGATTAATTAATGCTAGCTACAACTGTTAAAACGAATGTGTTTTCAGGACAAACTACTACATTACAATTTTTATAAATGCATGGAGGTTCTACCATATTGTAATATTTAAATATAAATTGTACACTTTGTAAATTCAATTTTGCTGAATGTGTTATTGCACACACATACAGTATATGATTCAGATTAATATTTCTACACTCTGCTATTGTGTTACTATGTGTTTGTTCTAACCATTACATCCTTAATAGCATACACAAATGATGTTATCATAAAAATAAAAATTGTTGGGTATTCTAGACTTGGAAGGTACAATGCTTGACAGTTACATAAGTCAATCTCATTCATGGGTTGTTGCCACATCGGGTGAAATAAGCAAACAACTGCATGTGGTGTTAAATAAATGATGTTGTTCTGAGTACCCTCAGAATGTAATAGTTGATACTTGGAAGCAAAGTACAAAGTCTACGAAACGGTAAAGGAAGAAGGGCTGAGGCAAAAGCAATATTGACAATCCAAGACCATGGGCAGACAGCAAAAGTTCTTGGGCAAGGAATCAAGCCATTGTGGCAACATTTATGGGCCCAAATACTCATAATTTGGGTCAGAAACAGAATATCTCCATGCATTTGTCAGGGGGATCGCATAAAAATGCACAGGGGACATTCGTTAAAGTGAATATGATGACTGGTGTGTCGAGTGCGGAAAATTAATTTGCACATTAGTTTGGCATGGTAAGTCTTCATCCATCTTTTTAACCATGTTGCTGAAAGAGTTTTCTTTTAAGATATACTATAACACAGTATAATGCACTATTTTAGCAGTTGTGTGTTTGCCATTGTGTGTGGCTGCAGTGTATGTATGTGGTTCTTAACTGCAGTAACAAGAAATCTAGCCATAAATATATATATATAAAATAAGGAAGTTTAAATGTACAAGAGTTCTCTATATTTACACTAAAACTTGATAGCATTTTGCCTTAAAATTTAATAGTTCCTGAAATCGATTTTATGCCCATTGCTTTTTATTAAAGGTATGATAAAAATAAAATGCACATACAGCATGGAGGTCATTCTACACCATAATTACAAAGTGTACAACAAATTATATCAGCTACATATTTTAACTCATATAGTACCACCAATTCCAGGTTGTGTCCATAAATATCGTTTTATTTAAGCCTCCATTGCCTAGATGGGGATACAAATAAATAATTTTAGTGGCCCTGCATATATAGCTAGAAAACATATCAGTGTTTTATTAAAAATGTAGGGTAATTACATTCCTGAGCCATTGGGCTGCTTTGCTATAACTCTCTCAATTTAATCACCTGGGACAGTTAAATTATTGCATCCATTTCAACGATGTTCCCCACTTGGATCAAATTGCAGAGGAAGGTATGTGCATGCCTTTTTGAAGAAGAGGTAGTATACTGAATGAAATATTTAACTACTGCTCCAGGCAGGACAGGGAAATGTGTTAAAGAATGAAACTGTGATGCTGGTCTGTTATATTACATTAGCCACAGAGGGCTGCTTGCACATTTCCCATTGCGTGATGAACGGCAGGCAAGCATGCCAGCAAATGCAATGATTGTTCAGTGAGGAAAGGCATCATTTCCTTAGTCATCACAGCTAAGCTAACTTATTGGACATTAATACAGATCTATGGCCAAATAGCAGAAAGGCAAATACCGGAATAGACTTTTAATGTGACCATTTCTAGGCAGTGCAACAAAACTGCCTGGTGGAATTTCTGATAGAACAGAATTATGTTGGGAATATCAATCAGTATTTGCAGTGGTAACAATCTACTCAGGGCATTACCATTAGATTATACACATCTTCAATGGTATTACCATTTAAATATAAAGTCTGTGCAAGGTTATTCATGAAGGCTGGGTATGAGGGAAAGTATGGTATATTAAAATTCTAGATTTGCAGTTCAAACATGAAAGCCGAAAACCCTTCACTAAATGTCAAAGAATACTTATTCTTAAGGCTTTCTTCCATTGACACCACCTTTCAATTGGATACCCACTTTCACTTGATCTTCCTAGTCTGCCTTTCCGTTTCATATATTGTCTTTGTCCTGTAATCAATGTCCTCAATTTGTTTAAGTGTTGGTTTGTCTCAATAACAATTCTAGTTTGCTATACCAGATACAATGTAACACATTTTATAAACTGGGGTGTGCCTGCAGGCTGGCCAGGCATCTGGCTTAAATCCCGCTGGATGGCAGGTCCAGGGGTGGAAGTCTCCTTCCCCACTCCTATGGCCCACTTGAGTCAGGATATGAGGTTGGCAGATAAGAAGAGGACAGCTGGGGCACTGTGCTTGGTCAGGACTATGTCTGCATCCAAGGAAAATACCTACAAATCACTGTTAGGTTAATAAACCTGTTTAGTGTAAACTACCTATTTCACTGGATTCCTGAGTGCTTTGTTACGTGGATTTCACTTCAGAAATGCATGAAATTAATCAATATAACAAACATGCATATTTTATAGTATTCTAATAGTAGTATATATTTTCAGCCTTGAGAAGTATGAGGGTTTATGGACAGCCCGATCTAGGTCTAGATTTCAAACCCTATAATCCTACAAATGCACATTTCTCTTGAAGTCCTCTTCAAGGTTAACACATTATCCTGCAAAATACAGTGTCACTAGTGTCCATAATTGTGACCTCGTTCAGGTCTAATTTTAATTGTGAGGGTATTTCTTTTCATGGAATAAAAAAGGGTATTACATAAATCAACACCTATAAAACCAATAGTCATCCACATATAATGACATTTACAGCACAGCAGTCCTGGAATTGGAGAGAGGGGAATGATTAACCACAGATGAATTTCTTATATGTTTTAGATTGTGAATGTTTTATCCTGCTGATCTCTATTTCCACCATTTTTTCAAAATGGTCCTTATCATTCTTTTCCATATTTTTAAAAGGTACTGTCGACATACTCAGTGCAGTACTGCATAGACAACTGGATAATAGTTTTGCACTTGAGGTTTCTTATAAGCTACAGTACTTTGATTCACAGCACACATGGAGATAATTTGTGTTGCTGAAGGTCATGGAGAGATGATTCACAGAAATCTAAAGCTGTGCTGTGTGACGTAGAACGATGCACAGTGGTGAAAGAAGATATAGAAAGACACACATCCTGAAAGCATCTTTTAATCTTCACAGGTTATTGCTTCCATGGAGGAATATCATGCAGAGGAAAATGCTTTCACTACTTTTTTTTTAAAAGACTGAAACATATAGTGTTGCACTCTTCCATTTTAAATTAAAGTGCAAAAAAATTAACACTGGGACAATATCAATCTCTTTATTTGTGGGTTTCTTATTTTTTTCATATAGGAGTGCAAAGTCCTAGTAAAAATGGTAAGCACATATACATCTGCCATCCTATACCATACTTCCCAACATTTCTAATGATGCAGTAATCAGAGGAGAGACTTCATCAAGAATATTTAATTTATGTATCTTTCAACCTATTTTGCATAATTCTCAAACACTATACTTCAATTCAATGTAGGCAGTCCCCATGAAACTGGCTAATGCTATTAGGGAAAAGCACCATTGTCAGAAATTGTGTTCCCCTAGAATAGGAACAGATCAAGTCAAACTTATTTTATATTTGCTATAAAAAGTGCCAATTAGAAATATTTTACAATACAAGTCATACCTATATTTAATTGATGTAATTCTATTACATTTTGAGCATGGTCAATGAAGGCTGCTGTCTATGCAAAGGTCACAGACCCACGGGGCATCACCAAAATTTTGAAATGGGGTAGGGGTACCAGGATGGTGGGATATATAAGAGTTTGTGTGGTTTCAAAGGCCAACAGGCAGAAGATGTTTCTAATAATGGGCTAAATATTATAGTAGAGAAAAGAAAGTGTTATTTATTTTTGAGGGCTTTTGCAATTTATTTTTCTTAAAGTTAATAAATAAAGTATTCTTTACCAACTTTGTTTTAAGTAGTGTTGCAACTTACAATGGAGCAATTATACATATAAATTATAAATATAATTCACAGATCTAATTAAACATCAGTCATTCTGAGGATACATTTCATATTTCTATAAAATAAACCAACTATTCATCAATTTGTTATAGTCAAATAAGGTGGTTGTAAAGTAAACAAACAAGTAAATTAACAAAAACAAAGCATTCATATTTCACTGTTGTAGCTCAAGAGAAACTTTTGCAACAAATGATAAATTCTGGAAATTAGGTTAGCCAACTGTGAGCAAGGAAGAAACATTGAAAAAGGCACATACTGTAGATCATATGGGATGGGTAAGTTATTGGTTAAAAGCACAAACAAGTATTTGCAGCAGCCAATTAAAGTGAAATTCCCACCCTGAGGTTATAGGTCTTAAATACAACTGATGATGTCATAGCTTTTATCATAATGATTTTTTAATCCACCTATAACTTATCTGTCACTGTCATTATTTTGGAGACATTTAGTTCAAATGTCTACTTCATGAAAGTTGTAATCTCTAGAAGGCAGGGCTAGTTTTATTTAGTAAATGAGGTGGGTAGTACTTCATCAACTCACATACAAAGGTAGGTGATTGGAGAGGGGGAGATGAGTAGAGAGAAAGTAAGCGTGCGTATATATAGGAGTAAGTTTATGGTGTTAGAGTGAGTGTGTGTATGATATGTTTATTAGTATATGGTTTTGGGATGTGTGTGAACGTATGGCGTTAGATATGGCGTGAGATAGTGTATGGTGTTAGCATGCATGCATTACAATATGGTGCTCTTGTGGATATGTGTGAATGTATTGTGTTAGCATATGTCTCTGTATTTTGTTAGAGTGTTTAAGCGTATGGTGTTAGCATATGTGTATGGTGTTACGATGATTGGTTGTAACATTGAGTTTGCCTATCAGTGTATGCAGGGCCGAAATGGTGATCACAAGGCAGTTCAGGTACTTTAGGGCCAGCAGCTACCTGTCGAAGTAGGTTGTGGCCAACGGATGTAAATGCATTCTACATTTTGATGCTCATGTAGCATGCAGCCAGGCATATCCATTTGCCCAGAATGCCAGAGTAAGAATCACTGCATCTAAATACCACTCACCCTTGTGAAGGTCCTTCCCTCACCCCACCCCTACAATAAATGAGAAATCGTACGATGGGAATGAATATTCCAGCGAGCAGGTAATTAAAAGACTACTCCTTTAATATTCATAAGGTAGATTTCTAATACTTACGTATTGCTTATTTTAATTTGTAAACACAATTTCATAGACTCATCTAATGCATTGTAAAATGCAGGATTAGGGCAATAAAAGTGAGACGAGTGGAATAAACATACAGCATAAACATACAGTATAATACCGTGTGTATTTATTGGAAATGAGTACCTATTATGTATTATTATGTAAGTGGGGTATATAGGGCTTGTGTGCAATTTGTTGTAAGAATTGCTGCAGTTCTATTTAAAATTACTATTGAAAAAAATCACTATAGGTTCGAATATTGATCATGTTGAACATAATTTATCCAATGCATGTCTGGTAGGAGGAGTGAACGCATTTACTTTGCAGGCCTTCAATATTAAAACTATCCAACTATAATAGCTTATCCCTATGATTACAAATGCAAACCTATTTGCATCAAAGGTTACTAAATAGTGCTTCAGTAATTTATGGTAATGAACCATTTTTTATGACCTTTTTATTTTCATCATCTGTCCTCTTATGCCACTCAAAGATAAATCAGTCACAAAAGGTTTCTAGATTATCCCACCTACTGTGTATGTTGTGCAATTATGTGTTTAATAATCTCCTTTTATTCATTCACCTGATGTGACTTTTTTCAGCATATAACAGAATTTATGGCATAGATTATTTTCAGAAACAAGCAAACTATATGACCAAAAGTATGTGGACATCTGGGTCATTGGGCTTCCTATTCCAAAACCTTACTATGGAAGTAGCCCCTCTTTGCAGCTATAACAGCTCACACTCTTCTCGGAAGGCTTTCCGCAGAATTTTGGAGTGTGCCTGTGTGAATAAGTTTCCATTAAGCTAAAGAAGCATTTGTGAGTTCAGGCACTGATGTTGGACGAGAAGGCCTGGCTGGCAATTAACATCCCAAAAGTCTTGATTAAGGTTAAAGTCAGGACTCTGTATAAGTCACTCAAGTTCATCTACACCAAATTAATCTAAGCATGTCTTTATTGACCTTGCTTTGTGTTCAGGGGCACAGTCACACTGGTACAGGATAATGGCCTTCCCCATCAGACAAACCCAAATTTGTCCATTAGATTTCTAGAATTGAAGCATGAGTCATCCCTTAAGAGAACACCTTTCCACTGCTCCAGAGTCCAGTAGCACTGTGCTTTATACCAGCTGACACATGGCATTGAGCATAGTGATCTTCAAGCTTGTGTGCAGTTGCTCGGCCATGGAAACTCATTTCATGAACCTCCCAACGCATATTGCTTAGGCCGATGTTGCTTCCAGAGGCAGTTTGGATCTCTATAGTGAGTGTTTCTGGGGGGTTTAGTTGCTACACACTTTAGCACTCAGCAGCCCTGATCTGCCACTGTGCATGGTCTACTGTTTCAGTACAACCCATTCTACTGTCAATGTTTGTCTATGGAGATTGCATGCCTATGTGCTTGATTATACACACCTTTAGCATTAGATGTGTCTAAACACCAAAACTCAATAATTAGGAGGGGAGTCCACATGCTATTGGTCACAATTGGTTGATGCCAGACGAGTCCCTGCTGGCGACCAATAGGGTCGCTCGTACAGACTTTTAAAATCCTGGCCCAGCACCTTGGCTGGCAGAGACCACTGATCTCCCTGCTATAACAGTTAAAGGTCTGTAAAAGCGACTTTAGTGGTCGTTCGTATGGACTTTTAACAGTTATCTCCGTAGCATCGCAGGGGTTAACGGGAGCAGAAATCCTTAGATTCCGTCAGGAGTTAAAAAGGCCGTGCAAATGAGCCTATTGGTCACCTGCAGGGTCCTCCTCTGGCATCAACCAATTGGAGGCAATCAATAGAGTCGTTCGCACGGCCCCTTAACCCCTGATGGCGAACGTACGGATTTCTGCTTCCGTCAACCCCTGCAATGATGCGTAGATAAGGTACGCTAGATGGGGAAGGAACCAGGGAGATTAGTAGACGAACACGAAGATTATTTGTGTTGTGTGTCTTCCTCTTCGTGTACGCTTTACCGCCGCTATCTTCGATTCTTCGTGACGAACATAAAAACACACTCTTCGTGTTTGTTTTCATGTTCGCCCGAAGACGATTGTACAAGTCTTTGTATAACTAGACGTGTATGCGGAACAAAAACATTTTTGGCCTGTTTTGAGACAACACAATTTATTTCCTGTGCTTCTGTTTTGGACACATTTGTTTCACAGTTTCTCTCTAAAGTCACATTATCAGTCATGTTAAGCATTAACTATGACTTACATCACACGCCCCCTATACTACTGGACCAGAGATGAAGGTGTGTAGGTAGGCTTCATGCTTCCATGTAGGTTTTTTATTAGCTTTAACCCATGAATCCACTGGGCGTTGGATGGGAGAGTGAGGTATGAGTAGGTCCATACTTCCCCCTGGGCAAATTATTAGAATCACAGAAATGTTCCTGTGTGCTGGTGAGTTTTCTTTTTGTTGTCAGTAAATATGAAATTTAGACATTAGGTTGCTCCTGACATCTGTTTGTCTGTTTTCTGAATAGACTTCAGTTTGATTATCCCTGGCTTGTCAAAAAGAAGAGCAATACAAGCCAAACTGGCTACAATGCATCCTCTTTTGGTAGCTATGTCAAGGACTAACGGATTATCAGAAAAAAAGATGTACACTCTATTCCTAGATACTTTTCAACAGTCTGTTTTTATAGTGCAGCTTTTATTTTATATTTGTATCTTCCTGTCACAGAGCCTTAAACTTCTAACTGAGCATAAATAGAAAAAAATCTTTGTACTAATGTGCCATAGCAGTAACACTTAATAATTCTAAATAAAGAATGAAACATGTCACACATAGTAATAGAATACAAACCTGGCAGTGATATCCAGAAATAAACCTAACATTATTATTATCATTAGATTTTACATGTCATAGAGAATTTAGAGCTTAGATAACCATAACATCTCAGTAACGACATACTTATAATTAATGGAGGTCATGATCATTAAACGCCAGAGCTCAGCAAAGGATTCTAATGAGGATGACCTTGATTTAATCAGTATAGCAGTACTGGAACAACAACATGCCTCTAAACAAGGTTACAGACTGATCAGTTTGTTAGCAAGAAACACAACAAATACAAATACTTTCTGTTCTTTTCTCATTAAATAAATATTGCTAAAACTAATGATACAGAATAAATGTAAAGTCTGAAATTATAAAATGTAATGTATCTGTCTATCTAATATATATATATATATATAAATATAGTTCAAGGACACTCAAAGGGCTTGCTCATAAAAATATATTATTCCAGCAACTTTATTAGCATAGCAGATCTATCAAGATGTCTTCATAATAACCTTTATTAGGGAGACCCGTTAGTTTTCTTTGCCTGGTTTCTGTACTAGGCTTCATGTAGCATCTCAGATAAGTTTACCCCAAAGTATGTGAAATGGACGTGATAAAACAGCACATCGTAGCAGGCTACAGTTGTTGCAAAGGCAGGATATGCCTGTCCCCAATGTAAAAGGCAAACCCACCAAAGCCGAGGTACAGTAGTTCCCCCAGTGGACCCTCTCCTCAAAAAATGAACTTCAAGGCCCAGGTAACAAGTCTCCCTCTGCCAGCAGGTGTCCCACGGCAATGAAGGGCAACCACACTGTCAATGTCTGGCTCAGTATATAGTGATAGGCGTTATGCTGTATCACCGTCAATGTCTGGCTCAGTATATAGTTATAGTAGCTATGCTGTACCACTGTAAGTAGATGGAAGCTTGGAAGAGCAGGGCCCTCTTCTCCTTTTGTGTCAGTTTGTTATGTGATTTTTAATTTTACTGACTGATTGTAAGAGCGCTATGGAATCTGCTGGCGCAATATACATTTATACAATATAATGTCTGGCTCAGGATATTGTGATGGGAGTTATGATCTACCTTAAAGCATAACTCCCATCACCACATACTGAGCCACGCACTGATGGTGGTACAGCATAACTCCCACCACTATACACTGAACAAGACATTGCCAATGGTACAGCATAACCCCCCTTTCTCACTCTCACACTTACCAATGCTTTCTCACATTCTCTCTCTCTGATTGTCTCCACACTTTTCCTCCTCCACCTCCTCCTCCTGGTGCGGCTTCTGTGTTGTGCGCCAGGATATGACATCAAACCCCAATGCACAGCATCCGTTACCAGAACGCATTGCAAGGCAGCAGGATCAGACCACATCCAATACAAGCCTGGTGGCACCTACCTGATGAATCCCCCAAGCCCCTCTTTAGGTATGCTACCGCCTATTGGTTTAAATGTAATTTTTTATATTGAACATGTGTCTTTCCTAAATGTAAGTTTTTTCTCAGACCAGAAATATTATAAAAATAATGTTTTTAGGTGTTATTTATCTTTGTCACTGCTATTTTGTAGTTGACTGTAGTTTGGTAAACTTAAAATAACAGACTTGTGCATTAAAATTTTTACGAAATGCAAATTTTACAAAATATGCTGATTTTATAAATTTCCATGAATTTCCGAAAACGAGGCCAGGCCCCCCACAAAACGGACAAAAATGAAGCAAAAAGCTACAAAATGTCATCCGAAGTTTGCAGGCTGTTTCACTCACACTCTCTGAATGTCTCCCTACCTTCTCAGCCGACCACTTCCGCTTCTGTGTCTCGTATCTTCTTGTTCTTTTTTCTCGTCTTTATGCTCTCTTCTTTCTTCGTCCACATCGCCGCAGACATAAACCCCAAGGAAACGTCTCCCTTTCTTCTACTTCTCTCTACATGATGCAGAACTTCTTAAAGAGTCCACGTATGTCGTACAACTCATATACAGATTCCCAACATGTCCTGTCCCATCAAAATCATAACTACATTAAAGGAGTTATTTTGTGTTGTATTTACAGGTGGGATTAATATAATGTTGCAACTCTCTCAGGAAATATATAAGTTTTCCCTTTCTGTATAATTTTTTTTATAGTGCTACATAAATGCCCTCTACGTTCCACTATATTACGTATCCAATTTTTTTTTTATATATTTATCTTTTGTTTCTATGTCCCCACAGAAAGGAAATCCATAGTTTTTTAAATAAAAATTATTGGATTTTTTTTTTTTGTCACGTCCCCTAAACTGTGTAGTTTAGTGAAATGAATTTCCTGAAACTCCTTCTATATTCTCTGTTTAGCTGCTACACTGTGCATAATGGTTATGGTGTATGCCATAAATTAACAGAAGGATATAATTGAATGGTATAGTTATGGTATAGAATTTTTACTTCACCTGCTGCTATATGCTTGTTTTATTAACCTGGTACTTTTAATAGTTGGTGAATATGTTTGTTCTCTTGAATTCATGCACGCGAACATACTGGGATTTACCGCTAAACTAATTTCAAAGCTGCATGGTCTTATCTGTGACTTCCCAAATCTATTCATTTTTATTTGCTTATGTTATCAGCACTTAGAAAATTTAAATAATGAAACCGAGACCCCAAGATACATTTTTATTTAAAGTAATGCATGGGGATCAGACAATGTTTAATCCCAAAACATCTGTAAAAATTAACACAAATCTATTATCTGATGCCGCTGTAATATAAACAGAAGCTAAGTAGTGCCAGTAATTAGCAGCACTGCCAAGTCTTAGAGGAACACATTTTACTTCTATTATACCCTGCCTGTTCCTCATGAATATTAATGTCTCTTCTTTCTACCTTCTGTTGTGTAACTTTCTATTGCAGACTCCCTTAAAAAAGTTTAGATTTAACATAAACAGAAAGCTGAGAAAAAGTAAAGATATAACACAGAGTGCTACAGAATTATTGCACATATAATATGTTACAAACATTTGTTCTCACTTTCAACTTTGTGGGACAAATATATCTGACAGTATAGGCATTTCTTTATTCTATAATAATATTCTACAAAATTGTGTCACCTGTGTAAAATAAATTAAGAAGAGGGTTTGATACCTGGACAGTTAGCACGTTAGTTCCAGTAATTACTTAATCCAAGACACTGCCGCTGTCCAGAGTAGGGAGCGTCACTTTTACCTTGTCCACCGAGTTTTAACCATTGCTACACTCACTGTGACGGAAGCCTCCATCACCGGGGCCCCTGGAGAGGCCTGACTGCCAGCCTCTTCCCTATTGGCTATGGGCCCTGACTTTGTAAAGACTTCTCTGGCTACCCCCAGCAGTATATCATCCCGTCACTTGCTGAGGGGATTATCTCTGGGAAACACTCAGGATCTGCAAGCAGGGAGTGACGGCCATTGTTTTACTTTAATATCAGACCTCTCCACCCCATGGTGCACTATTATGTTGCACCCCCCCCCTTCCCCCCAGTTCCACCACTACAGACATTTACCCCGTCCATCCCTGGAACTGGTTTCGGCCAGTAATAGATAGTGGAGGTTGGGACCCTATTGTATTGTTAATCCCGTTACTCCCCCTGCTGGTTTGTATCCCAGTATCTTGTTTTATGTTAATGTGTGTTTTGCTGGATATATCCAGCACTATGTGTGAAAAATAAATCAGTCTTTGTTTTGGTTATACCCTACATTGAGTCTCAGCTAGTGACTGGGAAACCAGGGAAAGAGTGTGTGACCCAGGCTAAGGGAGCCAAGCTAAGTCAGCGTAGGTAGTCGGTCGGACTATCCAGATCCGTGACACTCACCTTCTGTTAACAAATATTTATTGCTGTTTTCTCCAATGTTCATAAAATCAACTCTGGTTTGCATTTAGTGTACTGATAGCATTTTCCATACCTGTTATTGAAGCAACTGCACCGTGTGAAAAAAGCTAATCTGAAGGATATTATTGAACAAATAGTTTCTGATTTCATTATTGGATATGATAGAAGAGGTTTTTAATAGCAATTTATCACACGAGAAGCTTTAAAGTCTCAATTTGTCTTTGTCACTGCCAATGTTTGGATTAATCTGTTGCTTTGTGACTCCCTCTCTGCAGTAGTTCCCTGTAGGATAAAAGTGAATAGATGTACACAGAGAACTGAATTTCAATTAACACAAACTCTTACTAATTTCTTTCCTAGTGCATAACAGAGAAACATTTCCATTCAATACAGTTTTATCATGGTTTAGTCCTCCAGGGGATTTACTGCTGCATATTTATTGAAGCTGACGTTTCTGCTTATCACTGGAGCAACTGAGGCCGAAAATTGTGTTTGATTTTTCTCACCTTCGTAAAGATAAATATTTTAATTAAAGGAAAGTACCTGACTCAAGCAATAATATTAATATTAATATTACCATATAGCACTTTATGAAGGTAACAAGAAGTGAAACATGGAAAAGAAAAAATGTCAGTGCGCTAAGCTAGTCACAGGCTCAAATAACACTGTTTCTTGCAGCATGCTTACACCTGTTTGGTAGGCCTCGTATTACACATTTGTATTATTTGAGCCTGTGACTAGCTTAGCGCACCGACATTTTTTCTTTTCCCTGTTTGCACATATTTGAGGTTGTTGGCTCCTCATCAGTCTGGTTGCAGCTTGCTGTCCAGGGGTTAATAGGGAGGAGGTTTAATTGCACCTCCCCCAACACATTAATAAGGTTTTGGTAGCAGTATAAACTGCTTTGTGTGCCCACTATGTAGGAGGTGAGAGTAGGTTCTCACCCTATCGAGAGTGTGCCTTGACGTGGCGGGTGAGCTTAATTATGCTTTGGCTAATTCATATAACCAAAACCTCTCATTTATATTATGTTTATATATTTGATGCCAACTTTATTAGGGTAAGAAGCGCAGACAGTTTTTGTTTTTTGTAAGAAGTGAAACATGTCTGATGATTTAAAAATACAACAAATAAATTTATATCTGAATTTCTAGCATTGGTCACACGAATCGTTACTAATCGTTTACATTTACCTGCACTTGATTTACCTGTAATTGATGTCCATACCTGATAACTGGTGTATTCCTATCCTTATTCAAACATGCGATGCACCATAGCGCGCATAAACATAGGGGGAAAAAAATATCAAAAACAATAGTGTAATATGTACACACACGTAATGCACTAGTGTGGTGTCTTATCAACTCACAAGCGGGCTGAACATATCGGGCTCATCAAAGGTATCGGTATAAAATTCTTCTAAAATCACAAAAAAATATAAATAGACCGGCAACAGTGCAGTATATCCGTGATACAGATCTTAAAGTAAGGCAAAAGAATGCACTCACAGTTAAACGTGGCACTACTAAACTAATAGAGTGCACAAACGTTTCGGGATGGTAAAGTTAGGATCAGCATATATTGGGGTGTAGTTGTCCTCTCGTTTCTGCGACCTGAGTGATTTTTCTCCTGAGGAAGCCGACGTACTATCGGCGAAACGCGTTGAGGGACAGCAGAAATCCCTACTAGTCTCCCCCTCTCCTGCCTTTCACCACTCTAATCCATACTCAACCCAGCTAGATTAATCTTTCTCCGTCGTCGTTCCTCATCTGCTGCTTCACTATGCCAATGACTCCATTGGCTCCCCATACCCTTCAGAAGCAAATGTAAACTGACCTTAAACAACTCTATATCCACCCTCCTATCCAAATACACCGCTAACCATCCTCTTCGGTCCTCTCTTGACTTGCATCTTTCTTCTACTGTCAGGGGCGGGCTGGGCAGGGAGGCAATTGCCCTCCAGGCTGCCCTGAAACTAAATTAAACGGCCGCACAGCCGCCCACTGAATGCAGGGCAAAAGTCTGCAGCACCTGCGGTGGGCCGGCCAGTCCTTGGGCCTGCACACCGAGATGCCATTGTAGCCAATGCAGCTGCGAATTTTAAAGCGGCGGTTAGAGACGCCGGCCGGTGACAAAAACTGTTGTAGATATTTTTGGATAAAAGTAAACCTGTCAAGGCCTCAATTATTTACCAGTTTTGGGATAGCCCATTTTTTGTTAGTAATTTGAGATGTTATTTTAAAAAGAAGAAGGCCATTTTCACGTATACCAATTGACATAATGGTTCTAAACTCCCACAGGGATTCGCTGCCATTTTATCGCCAGTTTACTTTGTTTTGCAGTAAGCAAATGCCAGGGGACATTATTTATTTTAAATAAGAAAACGCCAGGACAGCTTTTAAGCTGCCAACATCATAAGATTTATTTTTCATAATTTTGAAACCAGTATTTAATGGAGTTTAGACATGCCTTTTCCTGAAGCTGTCATTTTTATGGGATTAGATAAGATTTAAAATAAGCTTTGTTGTCTTTTAAACAACTTAATTTCTTCTTGGCAGAAGTATGACTTGTAAGGAGTACCAAATTATTGGAATACATTTGAAGAGCATGGAATAAATATATTTTCTCCACTTAGAAGTGTTTCAATCACTTCTAATATTATAGCCTCATTTACATAATTAAATTATTAGTATAATACATACGTTTTCTTTATGAAATATATATATATACACTACCCCTGCAACCCCTTCTTCCTGTCTCCTCGTACGCATTGTGGTGTACGGCGGTGTAATGAATTTCAGGGAGGCAGAGTGGCATATCTGGGGGAGTTAGAGTGGTGTATAGGGGGAGGTAGAGTGGTGTATGGGGGGTATAATGAATTTTAGAGTGGCATATCTGGGTGAGGCAGAGTGGTGAATCAGGGAGTATAATGAATTTCAGGGTGGTGTAGGGCATTAATGGGGGGCGGAGTGGCACATCAGGGTGCACAGTGGCAAATAGGGAGGTATAAGGCATAAATGAGGGCGAGTGGCATATTGGAAGGTATAAGGCATATTGGAAGTTATAAGGCATATCAGGGGGCACAGTGGCATATAGAGTGTATAAGGCATATCGATATTAGGCATATCAGGGGGGCATAAGACATATCTGGGGGTATAAGGTATATCAGGGGGCTCAGTTGCATATCACTGGCCTATAAGGAGTATAAGGCATATCGGGGGCACAGTGGCATATCAGGGGGCACAGTGGAATCTCTGGCATATAAGAGGTATAAGGCATATATGGGGGAAGAGTAGCAAGCTGGGGGTCAGATGTGCATAACTGGGGGCAATTTGGCAAATAAAAAAAATATAAAGAAGGCTTTTTTCTCATAGTTTTTATTAAATATTAAAAATAGTTAACATATGAATTAATATTTACTAATAACTTTCTATTAAAACCTAGTTTGAGAAACACCGTGTTTGGGTTCTTGTAGCTTTTATTATTATGTCAGTAAAATAAGAAGGTGAATAGAGAAATGCCATTGTGATAAAGAGATGAAAGTGTAAATTTTAAGTTTTTTATTCTGCTTTTTTTCATTACATTATTTTAAATAAAAGAAAAATTAGCATCGGCCAAATCGGCCAACTAATCGATTATTAAAATAATCGTTAGTTGCAGCCCTAAACAGGATACAGTAGTAGTTACCTCTAAAACAGTTCCCAGTCTAGGAATAGAAAGACGTATATTATATGATATAATATATATGATATATATGATATTATATCATTTAATCAGACAGCAGTCAGTTGACAAAACTACAGTATGGATGTCAACACTGGTAGGGCTTTAGTTTAAATATAAGATGTTATATGGGCTTGGGTGGTATATACTATCTTTGAAATGGATCATCTTTTGCCATCCGTCATCATCGTTTTACATTTAAGAAAACACAAACATATGAAAATCTATTTCACTAGGCCACTGAAACACCAAGGTTAAATATGACAAATTCATTATGAGGGCTTGTGTAAAGTATGGTATATACAAACTTACAATGAAATCAGCCCTAACATTGTTTGTGTATGTGAAGCAATGAACTGGAAACATTATCTATCATGCGAAGGCTATAGTTAGACAAGGAATATTAAAGTTACCAATGACCATATGGCAGCAGAATGCAAGATCCTTAGGAAAAAACGGACAGTACTAAGTGCTAATCGAACAATTTTGTGCTTCACTGAGTACAGTAAAGGCAACATCAGCTGATAAATAGGAAAGCTGGCAAAAATATCTCATTTGTAATATAGTGAATCTGGCCTTCAGCGTGATATCTTCAGGAGGTTTGACTTTCCTTCTGCTTGGTCTTAAATGAATTCAGCTGTATATTCCACAAAATAGAAACCAGGAAATATATACTGATTTCTTAATGGTCTACGGGGAAAGCAAGTCTGTTATAAATATAAAAACGTGTCTGTATTTTATGAATCTTACTATAATTATTGAATAACATTTACTGTATGAATATATATATATTTACACTGTTATGCTATCAATAACCACTATCGAGTGTAAAGTCAGAGTCCACACTCCTTGTTTTCTGCAATTAACAATATTTATTAAGAGAGGCTAAACAAATTAACAATACATATACAAATTACTATAAGTTAGTATATGCTGTTACCAAACTATCTATTCATTGATTGAATGGAAATAACAAAGAAACAGCAGGATAAGCCTGTAAACACGTGATACAATTACCACTCCCTTGTGATCATCTCCACGCAGACTCAGAGAGAGAGAGAGAGAGAGAGTTGGCAGGACTTTATAAACCCAATAAGTCCTCCTTCTGCTGGACACTCCCCTGGTAACCTATCTTCTCCAGTGACCCTTAGAGACCAAGGTGATAGAAAAGGGAAAGGACATTGCACTGGGGGAGGGAGTGGAAGGTGACCAAATGTCCTAACTGATTTGCCATGTGCTCTGCAGAGAAGAATCTCCATTTTATGTTTGAGACCACCTTAAGGTCTTGTATAGAGAGGCTTTGCCCATTGGATCTCTGCATCATAACACCATTTCACTTCATTGGCATACAGTTGGTTGTCAATCATGCCTTCCTTTTTACAAAGTCTATTGTCTCTTGTATATTATATTTACAATTGTTTTATAATTATACTCATTGCTTTTGCTGAAAGCAGAAAGATCAATGCAGTGAGCGCTTCCTAAGACATATTGGTAGATAAAAATGTGTTTGGTAAAGTGATATTCTTCTAAACATAATGCATATGCTGAATTGCATGAATAATTTGAAAAGGTTGTATTATTTTCTTCTTCATACTGGAGATGCATCGAGGTGAGATAAGTAATCTCTTTCTGCAGTGATAGGACCATCTTTAGACGCTTCTACGGGAGTAAAAATAAGCAATAATTACATGTTACTAATTTAATAAATCTGCTTATTTCACACATCGCACATTTAATAGTGATTATTGAAATGTCAAAAATATACTCTTTTTTTCTATTTCTAAATATAATTTGCATGTTTAGATTGGCATTTGCTGAAAAGTATATCATAAATATTATGATTTATGATTCTTTTTGCATGTAATCAATTCACAATAACCGTTTTATTTTAATCGGATGCCTGCATTTCAAAACATGTAGATACCAAGACTCCATGAGGTATTTGGTCAATTTTGTGTCGCACTTCTGTTCCCTGCAGAGATATTTCCACATACATTCTTCGTAAAACCACACAATGTATTTATTATTGCTGTTATACAGATTTGAAATATGGCTATTGCTTCTACTTCAATAAAACAAAAATCAAATTGTTAATTGACTGAGAGCTTTCAGTTTTTTGTGACTACGATAAATGATGCTCATTTAGCGCATTGTTAACGGGAAATGGCTGGAATGTATTGACTGATTGATTGTGTCTTTTAAAGGAACATTTCACTAATGGTAATTAAATACATGTCGTGCTTTTTCCTCTGATATATTAGAAGATTTGAGTTGGACAAAATGTGGGACCAGAAATATAGGATACTTTTCTATATTGTGTAAACATGTGGGGGCCACAATTAGATCCTCTATGTATGTATCTAACACTATCTCCTCCAACATTTTCCTTCTGTTAAGGTAGACACTACTGGGCTTCCAGAATATATTACAGATACATTGCTTGCTTGCTTTCTTTTCCTTTACGAAATTGTTGATTATGTGTTGAGTGCCTGCTTAAGTTTGATGCGACATCCAACCAGGGATTGACTCTTTTTTCACTCCTGAAGAGGTATTCATGGAGAATGTAACCATAAGGACCATAAGATATATCAACTTTTTTATTTGTTTCCACTATTCCCAAGATTGTTTTCAACGGCATTCTATAGGATGCATGAGATCAGTGCAAACAATTAAAATAATAATGTGAAAAAAGAACAATTCCAAAGCATCTGATTTTCCTTGAGAGTGAGCCAGCTTGCCTGCCCCTAGTAAGCATTCTAAACATGGAAAGAAGTAATAGTGGTTAAACATATGGGGAAAAAAGGACAAAAGGCTCCAGTTATGATGTGAAATAAAGGTTAATATTTTAATTAAACATTTACATTTCTATGCTGAATTGTTAGATGTAATAAAATATATAAAATATTTTCTTTCATGTTCCTAGAGATTTGCAGAAGCCTTTCTCTGTAGCACATATAGCTATATAATCCATACTTGATTTCTATGGTTGAAATAGCTAAAGTGACTTACCGGAGGCCTCACATAGAGCAGAAAGTGGGATTTAAATCCAATCTGTCTGTATTAAAGGATTTTGCATTGTGAATGAAGTGTTAGAAGAGTTTCTTCTAAACTTTCCACCACATAAATATCATTAGTTTAGCTGTAAATTGAATGAAGGGGCGCATCCAATCCAGTGGCCATTTTTTTAGCTACTCCAGTTGATATCTGGCCTCTTTAGTTATATATTCATTAAGGTGAAATTGGGTTGTGCGAGATCCAAAAACATAATTTATATTTGCATCATTAAGCTAAACTGGCCAAAAAAAAAATGTAACAAAATTTCCCAAATCATCATATTCAAATTTTTCTACCTGAGCAAAGATGGCTAGTTATCTATGTATATTTATCTTGATTGACTGACTGACAAGACGCTGCAAAGGGCAAAAGCTTACAATCCATCGCAAGGCCGAGTGGTCCTGTTGCAAATAAATGAGAGGGGCGCTGCAGAATACCCCATATGCATTTACCCTTCCCCATTATTTGCCATTAGGAGATTTGTTCAAGCGCTGGCTCAGTGAGTGTTTTGGGAGGTGGTCTAAAGATCGTTCCATTCTTAAATCCAAATTATTAGTATATTTAAAAAAAAAAATGTTAATGTTCAATTAACCTCCTAACTGTATGTGTAGAGGGCAACCATTTTTTCTATGTAAAAATGTGGGTCAGGGTAGAAGACCTCAAAAACCATTGCCTTCTGAATCATGAAAGTAAATTAAACATTATCTTTTCTTTTGTTGATTGAAACCTTTAGGTCTTGCTGAAAATATGGTAGGTTGCCAACATTAAATTGGATTCTCTTGACAAGATGCCATCCGTATACGACAGGTTAAATATGTTAAACTTCTACAAGCAAAAGAGTGTCACATGAAATTGTTTCCTTGTTAAATATTGAAATATATGAATAATGTTCAATGACTGTTTAGAACATTCTTCAGTTAAATATAATGATTTCCCGTGGATTTTAGTTAGACTCTTGCTACATAAAGGTTTTTTTTTTCTGCAAATAAGAGACCTTTGTCTCAAACTAGAGGGTAAGAGGCTTAGACGTAAAGGGAGTTTTGGTTTACTGAATCAATGGTTGATAAATTAGAACAGCTCTCCAGCAGAAGTGGTACAGATTAATACAGCAAGGGAATTTATACACGCATTTAATAAACGTATGGCTATTTCAAACGTATTACAACACCAGGAACTGGTTGAGTGTTTTTACAGCAGATATAATGGACAACTAGATAGGCTGAATGGTTCTAATTCTCCGCTTTTATGTTTCTATTTAAGTACCACATAATTACTATGTATTTACGAATAGTCATACTGATTGCATCAATTTTTAAATGGAAGAACAATATACATATTAAAATCTAAAATGTGTCGCTCAGCTAGCTGTGTTTGTATAGGAGTGTGTGTGTGAGCACCCACGGCTATTTTCTGTCACCAGATGCTTTGTCTTACCTATGTGTAATTAAACATACTGATATTTTCGTTTAAACATTTGTGCAATGCTTACAACCATTTTAAAAGTGTTCTATTCACTACAAGTTGAAGTGAGTACTGGCAAACTAGTAAGGTTGCCCAGACCCACAATTCAAATTGGCTTTAATAGAGCTACTTGCATATGACTTCTAATATCTTTTGCTGAATGACAACTGAATTCCTTCAAAATGAAAAAGGCCACCAACGTAACCCGGAAGAAAGGAGCGAACTGGTAAATTTTTAGAAATAACAGAGACTGACCAGCTCAGCTGTCAACTTCGCTTTAGTGCAATTGACTTAAACTGGATTTCCACAGATGTATTGCCATTCAAGTTTGGTTTGTTGGGGCCAGTGGAGTGTTGAAGATTTAGGCCAGTCAAGTTAACTCTGAAACTTTCTTAACAACTAGGTGATGATAAAGGAAAAAAAAAATCTAAAAACCAGCAAACAGTATGTATGTGAATTTTTGTTATTTTATCTATTGTGCCTTTTGAGTTTGGTTTATACAAGGGCATTTAAGAAACACATTCCTTTATAGGCAAGATACATTAGCACAAAACAATATTTCTAATTGATCGGCAGTCATTATAAGTCTTTAAGCTGGACAATTCTCATAAATGGAGAGAGTGCTCTCATAGAGCATGTGTGTAGAACAACACAGCATAACATAAAATAAAGCATACTATTCAAAAAACACCTAACTTAAGCACAAATATTGGGGGTTCAGTTACACTTTATGGCCATATACCGCTTAGCTCGCCACTGCGTCATAGCACCCCAAGTCTTATATAATTTTCCATTACAAAATTTTTCCCAAGGAGCTGAATTAGTACGCACCATTTATGGCGTGAAACACGTTGAGCTGTGTGCTCTTCTCTTCCACTTATGCTTGTATATCAGCACTTTATTGCACATTAAAGAACTTTATATGTATTCTTGGAGTGTAAAGCCTGTATATTTATTTGCTCAAGTTGAGCTTGCTTTGTGGAGCCGTTGTGGGTCTTTGGTACCCGTTTCCTGGGCAGATCCATGGGTGTGCGGTTGCTGATGGGAAACACTGGAGGATTATTGACGTGCAGCCCGTTAAAATATTATTGTTATCATTATTATTCTAGTAGCAGCCCTCTCTGTATACCTTTTAGGATTTTTACGTAATGTGCTCCCTTTCTGTATGTTTTTAAAAAATACGTTACAGGGGTATTTCTAGCCCATCTTCATATTTCTGTCTTGTCTTCACCTGCAAAAAAATGAAAATAAAAAATGTACAGTAAGTGTCAAATAAAAATATTATGCTCAGAAAATGTCTCTCACAATTATAAATCTGCTTTTAATTCTTTAACTGCCTAAGGGGCAGTGTGTTGTATTAAATTTAACTGAATATGCCTGCATCATGATTGACAGTAACTTTTGCGAAGTGGAAAAAATGTTTGCAATTTAAAAATATGTTTTTTTTTTTCTTTTAATATATGGCAGATATAAACAGAATCTCCAAATTGAAGAGATTACGCCTGAAGCTGTTGAAAACATGGTTTACTTTTCCATTAACGACAGCTCCAACACAGAAAGCACAGGCACATAAAATTGAATCATCAGTTATCCCTGAAGCAGGAAAGATCCCCTATCATGAAATTTCACCCAGGCAAATATTTTTGCCTAAAAATAGGTTTGGTAAAATAGGTTTGGTAAAAAAATATACTACCAAAGGAAAGCAAACACTGTATGCCACAAAGAGCGTACAGTATAATAGATAACAAGGATAGTTATGTCACGCCACTGAGACCGCTACTGACAGGAAGGCAGCAGCAAGCCAAATGCTGCACGGTCGCGTTGGGGAGCAGGGGGTGCAGCAAGGGATGGAGCACGCTAGGTCCCAGATTTAAAAAATCCAGAACTGTTATGCAGAGGCACCAAAGTCTGGTCCTGCTAGTTGTGATTGCTATTTCAGTTAAGTTTTGATTTGACTTAACTGGCTTGTCTGACTACCCTCTGCCTTACGATTTTGTACCTTGTTGACCTAATCTGTGTACAATATTTGGCTATCCCAACTACCCAGTGTGCTGACTCTGGCTTTGTCTGACTACCAGTTTAAAGTACCAAACCCGGCATTGGCTAACTACCTGCTCTGTACACCAGGCCTGGCATCCTGTGGCACCTGTCTGGTAGTTTTGCCTGAAGCATTACCTATACAGGTATCCAGGACCTGTTGTAGTGTATAGGTCCATTAATGAATATGGACAGTAAGTTTTCAAATAACTGGAGACTAAAAAGGAGTAGGGCACTGGACCTGGGTGGGCAATGGCAGACGGACATATCCAGCCACTTGGTACAGGGCTAAACATCCACAATATTCAAAACATCAAAATAACTAATCACCCAGAGTAAGGAAGGAGACATTGGAGCAGCAGGACATTGGCCTTGGGCAGACACTAGCACACAGGTACATCCTTCTTTATTGGTGCAGGACTAAATTTTCCCAATATTTGGAAAAAAAAATAATAATAATCCCCCAAAGAAGGACATACAGGAGCAGCAGTATCAGTGGTTCACTACTCCTGTCAGAAATGGACATCCAGCCATTTGGTGCAGGTATGAATTTCCCCAATATTAAAAAAATTAAAAGATAAAGAAAATTATCCCCCAGAACAAGGAAGAAGAGAGGATCAGCAGTGGGCAGGGCCGGCCTTAGGGGTGTGCGACCTGTGCGACCGCACAGGGCGCCATGGTTGCAGGGGCTCCTGACCGGGACTTAGATTAAAGCATCATTTTTTTTTTTATTTTTTTTTTAAACTTTATTTAACATCATTGATGTTAAATAAAGTTTAAAAAAAAAAACCGATGCTTTAATCTAAGTCCCGGTCAGGGGCGCCGAGCGGTTGCTCGTGAAGCTCTCGGCAACCGCTCGGCGCCCCTTACTCTCCGTGACTCCGTCGCGGTGCCAGCATCTCATGTTGAGCGCCGGACTATACCGGCGCTCAACATGAAATGCCGGCAGAGCGAGAAGACGGATGCCTCCCGCTCTTACCGCAGGACTCCGGCAACAAGGTAAGTGGGGGGGGTAGTTTGAAGGGGCAGAGGGGGGGGTAGTTTGAAGGGGCAGGAGGGGGTAGTTTGAAGGGGCAGAGGGGGGGTAGTTTGAAGGGGCAGAGGGGGGGTAGTTTGAAGGGGCAGAGGGGGGGGTAGTTTGAAGGGGCAGAGGGGGGGGTAGTTTGAAGGGGCAGAGGGGGGGGTAGTTTGAAGGGGCAGAGGGGGGGTAGTTTGAAGGGGCAGGGGGGGTAGTTTGAAGGGGCAGGGGGGGGTAGTTTGAAGGGGCAGAGGGGAGCGGTAGTTTGAGGGGGGGTAGTTTAAAGGGGCAGAGAGGGCGGGTAGTTTGAAGGGGCAGAGGGGGGGGTAGTGAGGGGGGGCGCCAGAGGAGTAGTCCGCACAGGGCGCCACAACGCCTAAGGCCGGCTCTGGCAGTGGGACACTATGCATGGGCAGACAGACACATACAGTCACTTGGTGCAGGACTGATTGTCCCAAATATTTGAAAAATTAAAAGAACTTATCCCCCACAAAAAAGCAAGGAGATAGAAGAGCAGCAGTAGTGTACTAGGCATTATCCGTCATTTGGAATAGCTGCCCTTACCACGAGATGTAGTATATATGCCACACAACGCAAACCCACAAAGTCCCTATCTATAATGATTTTCACGATGTTTGCTGTTCCCCGTCAGTCAGCACCACTCCAATTTCTACTGCTATGTCTGCCTGTGGTCCAATCCACCGCACCAGCAGCTTCCTGAGAGCTGCCAAAAAGTGAGCTGATATGTGCTGCTCATCCATTTCCTCAGGCCTCCTGCCCCAGTTCTGCCTCTCCTGTAACCCCATGTGCTTGTGTCAGGTACAGTACTACTGTCCTCCAAATATTTGGGCAGCTACCAGTGAGCCGTTAGTGTAAGAAAGGCATTCTGTGACCTAATGGCGCTCAATATGTCGGAAGTGAAGTGGATGGTTTGTCTAGCTACCTTGGACAGCTCATTCTTCAACAATCAGACACAAGACTGGTAAAGGGAGGGCACTACAGTCCTGCTAAAGGTGACATGACAGGGGAGGTGGTAGTGAGGAAGGAGGGCTTCTAGCAACTGCCTGAAGAGCTCCCGGTCAATCACCTGCACCTGATAAGATGACCGAGCAGTTGTGTCAGTTTATTTGACCTCTGATTTGACATGCCTTGAACAGAAAACCCCAAAGTGTTCTATGGTAAGCTGGTGCAGTGCATGTCCCTTCCCAGCTGCTTCTGGGAACCACTCACACTCTTAGCGAAAAGGCCTCACCACGCCCCTTGCACTGGCTGCTGCTGGCGGCTGTTGTGTGTTTAATGTTAAGGCAAATGCTGCCAGTTCCCCCTGTGGTGTGTACGTAGATGTTGGTTCATAATAATTATGTGATGTCCTAACACCTTAACCTACCTCACTACCTTATGACACAAATTGCACCTTGCAGCGCGCCCATCTCACACACTCTTAAAATGATCACACAAAAATTACAAGGGCATTGCCCACCAGGTGAGCAACATATAATGTGTAGTATGTATTTTATTTCCAAAGTATATCATATCATATTTTCCACATAATCAATGTCAGGTTTACTGGTCATCGAATCAAAAAGTAATATCAAAATGCTGACATGCCACAGAAATCTACCATAACTATTGTTTGATTCACAATTACTGTGTGTGGGAGAAAGTGTCCGGGGGTCGGTCAATGGAATACTTACATTATCTTTGATTAAACACATCTTCATACTACTATACTCCCTAATTGCCTTCTGTATGTTTGAAAATCATTTTGCCTTTCTGTCTTTCTTGTCAACCTTAAGGTGGAATAGAAGAAATGAGCCGATATATTTTTATATAAAGAAAGGACCACAAAACATGCTTGTTAGTGCACATAATGTGTGCTTATTTCCACTGTGTTGAACCTAGTTTTACAGTGTTAGAAAATAACACTTTTAGTTCTAGCACTTCCACAAACACATAAACTGAGAATTAACCAGAGATCTTTCAGAAATTGGTATAATTTACTGCCTCCACAGTCAAATTACCCAGCACAGCTTTTGCAAAGTTTCTGTTTTTTACTGATGATTTTATTTTATGCTTGGACTACAATCTTATTTTGAATTTTCAGACCTCCTCTGAACATGTTTCCTAAATTGACCCATGTCCTTGACCATGTCTATAAATCTATGAAACTTTCACCGGCAGCATGACAACAGAGGATATATAAATATATACCAAGATCATTAAATCCTTTTTCTTTGCTGCTTTAATTATAGTGTTGTAGACATTTTATTTTGTGGTCAGAGATTTTTGTCTTTATAATATCAAGTACTATTATTTTTATTTATTTAAATTATTATTTTACAGTCTTCTACATTCGGATTTGTACAAATTGCAAATGTAACAAAATTTGCCGATTTCATCAATTCCTACAAATCTCCGAAAACAAGGCCAGACCCCCACGACACAGACAGAAATTAAGTAAGAAGCTGAGAATTTTTGTCAGAAGTTTGCAGGCTCTTTTAGTCCCACTCTCCGAGTGTCTCCCTACCTTCTCTGCTGACCATTTTCGCTATATTGTCTTGCAGCTCTGCTTTCATGTCCGGCAACGTCCTCAACCCCTATTGAATGGTCATGGAGGAGGACATCGCCGGAAGCGCCAACATTTTGCCTTTAGATAACCTTGTGTGAACCTCCACCAAAATTGCAGAGCTTCTGGCGATGCCCTATGTAACTACTGTAACGACGGAGTACTTACCTTCCGTCCGCCCGAACCGACGTCCCTCCGAAGTCCCTCGTCACCAGCAGCTGCTGCCAGGATCCACCGACGCCTACCGCATGGTCTCTGGCACTTTCAGGCGCACGCGCCCCCGTTCGGCCAATATCGGCTGCACGGAAAAGCGTTTCCTCCAGGATCCGTACAGCCTCTTAAGGGGACATGACACCTTGCGTTCCAAGCCTCATTTTCGATCCTGGGCGGGAAATTCAATCTTAATGACTGTTTAAACCTGGTTCTAATGCTAGATCAGTGCCTGTGATAGTGCTTTGTGCATTTTTCTGATTTTTGGCTCTTTCCTGGCTTGTATTGACCTTCCTGTCTGTCTCCTGCGTTTTACTCAGCTTGCTATTCAACTATCCTTCTCTCGCATATCGGCTCCGTGTAACGACTACGTCTTCTGTATATTTATCCACCCTGTTTGCTTGGTTAGTGTCCTGATCTGCTCCAGAACCCCGGTGGATGATACCAAGTTCCTACCCTAGTCTGGGTTGTAAATTGTCCTTAAGCTTACAAGCCAAAAACTGTATCAGCCTTCCTATATGAGTTAGTTCATAATGAACGCAGCGGCATCACGCAGGGATTCTAATCATTTGACCGTTTCTTGGTATTCGATTCAAAGACATGCTGGGAACCGTAAGGCAAATCTGATGCTTTTGTCAAACAACGCAGAACATACTGGTGTGAAGCCCTTTCTTTTGGAGAAATACTGAGGCCTAAAAATGCAGAAGTGATTGTTTTGAGAATTAATGGATTTTTTGTGTTCCGTAACCCCTCAACAACTTCTATTTGTCAATAAAGTTCAGTAAGCGAAAAATAACCAGACAAGGTTTCGTGCTTGTGGAAGGTTGTGGACCAATTCTGTGTGCTCTTTAAATGAATGGTCTTCAGTCCATTTCACCTGGGGCGAGCAATGTTGGCAGTGTATTTTGTACAAAGTTCCAGAAATCTTTGCCAGTGTACAACTCCGGTATCCCAATTATCCTAAGGTTGTTCTTCCTGCTCCTTTTTCTGAGGTCTTCTAATTTAGCTTCCAGCAAAGCTGTTTTTTCTTGTAACTGAGTTACTGTTTGCTGGAGCGAATTCACATCTGTTTCACAAGGCGTAAATCGATGTTCGCCTTCCTTCAACTGGCATGTGTGTATTTTTAACTCTACTAATATGCAATTAGTGGACACCTGGATCTAATCAAAACTTTACTCCATATGTGGTATTAATAAGTCAACAATCTTTTGCGCAAAGGTATATAGATCAGGTGGAGTTTGGCTAAGCGGTGAATGTGGAGCTGAGTCTGGCTCAGTGGTACCTAGTCTTGTTTTTTTCTGAGAATTCTCAATTGGTGGTTTAGCTGCCATAGCTGCAGACAATTCATCCACACATTAACTCATGCTCTCCCTCATTCAGACAATTCATCCACATATTAACTCATGCTCTCCCTCATTCAGACAATTCATCCACATATTAACTCATGCTCTCCCTCATTCAGACAACTCATCCGCATATTAACTCATGCTCTCCCTCATTCAGACAATTCATCCACATATTAATTCATGCTCTCATTCACTCAATGCATCCACACATTAATTCACTCTTTACTTATTTTAATATTCTTACTACCCTCTTCCTCACTATCTACCCCCTCTCCCTTATCACTTTCTAACCCCTCTCCCTCCCCTTTCCCTACTATCCTCTTCCTCAATATATACCCCCTCCCCCTTTCTCACTATCTCACCCCTTCTCCCTCCCTTATCACTTTCTATCCTCTCTCCCTCCCTTATCACTTTATACCCCCTCTCCCTCCCTTATCACTTTCTAACCCCTCTCCCTCCCCTTTCCCTACTCACTATCTACCCTCTCCCCCTTTGTAGTTCTCTCACCTTTAGATCCAGCGACGGGAGCACGAGGCTTCTGTCTTCCTGCTCTACTGATGACATCATATTCCGGCGCTCAGCATGAAATGCCGGCACCGCGATGGAGGTAGAGGCCTCGCGGATGCATAATAAAAAAGACAGTATTTAAAAGCCACTCACTGGAGCCCCCCTTTAAAATTGCGCCTATGGCACGAGCCATAGGTGCCATACCTTACATACGCCTCTGCATAGCTGACTGTGATTTCTCATAATATTTATTATCCATCTATAGAAAAGGGTCTACCCAGTGAAGGTAAATGAGCCGTTCAGCATGTCGGGAGAACGGTGGTGTCGTCAACTGGAGGGGTTGAGCTTCGTTCACAGCACCAGTGCTGCCTCTTTTATGCCCGATGTTGGGGAATTGTTCAAGGGGCAGAATCTGGTGGGATGCTACTCCTTGTAGCTCTATAAAGCACCAGAGTTCCCTGCTACAGGTGCTCAGGTATTCTGATGCTAATCTTTACTACAGTGTGCGCCTACCTAAATTTGGGGTCCAGAAAATCAATTAATATACAGTGAAATTAAATAATAATTATATCACAATAAAACAAAAAAAAATGGACAAGTGGACCAGCTTCCATGTCACCCTTTACAGGATCCTGATGGGTACTAGTAAGATGAAGGAGATATTAAAGGCAACAGGATTATTAAGTAATATTATTAATTGTCTGCGGAGTGACAGCTGTGGTTTAATTGAGGTTGTCAAAGTTACTTGGTGTTCAACAGAGTGACTGTAGGGTGTTTCTTTGGGGGGGTGGAAAAACATATACTAGCGTGTTTTGCCAGCCTTTTCCATACAGGAGTTTTTTTTATTTTAAAAAAAAAGAACCCAGAAGAAAACTACTATCTAGAACATGAAGATCAAGGACAGGCATAATATAATTTGTTTTTGGTCCCTGGTATTTTAATGACCCAATTGTCCTACATTTTAAAGCTGTGAAGTAGGTTTAATTGTATACATCAAAATGTCAATTCTTCATTTTATCTGAATTCTAAAGATACCGAATGCCTATAGATTACTGTATTCATCCCCAAGATAAATTGAGTGTAAATAATTATAATGGAGAATGTTAGTCCAAATATATTTTATATTAATCATTTTTGATCATTTGCAAAATTACATTGCAATATGTGATCACTGCAGGTTTATGCTGTTCAGTTTTGAGTATGATGCTTACAGTTCTCACACTATCATTCTTGATTACTCTCTCACGCTCTATAAATGTTTCCCTACCTTCTCTGCCAACCACTTCTGCTTTCATATCTTCTTCGGCATCTTCTATCTTCTCCATCTTTTATCTTCTCCCTTCTATCTTCAATCCTTAATTTGGTATCTTTCCCCCAATAAGAGCATTGTGAGAGGACGTCAACACTCGCCGCCATATTGCCCTCAGTTGGTGCTTCCTTGATTGGAGGATATCACCACGGTGCCACCATTTTGACAGAAGCTGCCAGGTTATGTCTGCGGAGATACAGACAAAAAAAGAAGATACCTGATTAAGGATTGAAGATACAACAGAGAAGAGAGAAGAAGATTAGGAAGAATATAAGAAATAAGTTGCAGAAGCGGAAGTGGTTGGCAGAAGCGGGATTGGTTGCCAGAGAAGGTAGGGAAACATTAAGATAGCATGGGAGAGAGTGAATGAGAATAAGAGTGAATGTGGGCTACCGGGCAACAAATTCCATTCTCTAATTAAAAATGCCTCTGAATTTTCAGCTGAACCGAAGGACAGGGAACAAAATGTGTTGCCCAAAACGAAAGAGCCAAAAATGAACTGAAAAATTAGTCCGAAATGTTTTCGTTCCATTTGCACGTGTCTAATACATAAAAAGAGAGAGCCCTGACCCCAACCCCATCGAACACCTTCAGGATGAACTGGAATGGAGATTATCTTCTTCTCCAGGCCTTCTTTTGCTGAAAGTCTTCTCAAAAGAGTGGAAGTTGTTATAGCTGCAAAGGGGAACAAAAACATATTAATGTCTATGTATTGAGACTGCAATTTCATCAATGTCCTTGTTGGTGGTCAGGTGTCTCAATATGTTTATCCATATAGTATATTTTCTTACTGATAATGTTCTATATAAATGAGGTAATTATAATTGTGTTCTTTAATGTTAGTTGAAGTGGAGCTGCAGAAAAGGAGACATTGAGAGAGAGCATGAGTGAGTGGATGAGAGAGCAACGGAATGCAAACAAAAATTCAGAGCTCTCTGCTTCGTATGTTTCGTTGGGGGTTCCTCCTCATTTCTGGACATTCGTACAAATTAACTAAAAATTGCTAATTTTATTAAAATCAAAATTCGTATACATTCAAATGAACAAGTCTAGTCCAAAGTAATATCCCTACTCACTTTGGGTATAACAGGTGACTCAGTACTAATGTCAGGCAACATTGCATTGTAACATGCAAATATTTGTCTAAATAGGATTAGAAATTGAAATTAACACACTGGCTCAGATCTGTAAGAAATTGGACATGCTGTTCATTTTCGATGTGAATTTCACATGGCTTTCCCACAACATCTTTGCTCTTTCCATTAAAGACTGGATTGCCATCTGGCCTTAAAATGAAAGGGCAGCTTTAGTGGTGGGTTTTAAACTGGAAATAAAGATTTAACAGCCTGAACTGGCTAAGGATTCCCTATTAATATTTAATGTAGAAACTCCAAGGACTCCACACACCAGATGGGGTTTTTAATCATCAACTTAACTCTTTACACGCAAAACAGCCTTGTATCTCGCCCACAAAGGGATGTGGTAAAAATTATAATACCTTGATATAGCTCAATTATTTAAAGCCAAAAACAAGATGTATGAAAAGCTGCCTCTAGGAAGTGCTGGAAAAAAAGTAAAATTATGATAGACTGGGGGTCATGTTTAGGTTGTACATAGACCCAGCATAAAGTGACATTAGCCACTATATCAATATTAATCTGAATTACTCCAACCCTATTTTATATGTGCAATCTGAACACTTATGTTTGCTAGCATACATGAGAGTGGCTGCGGCATCAATTACTTCAATAGGATTGCTACTGGACTTGTGCACAAGGTCCAAAATTAGTTCGGGCAAACGTTTTGTATTTTACTAATTCCTGCCCTTTTGTTTCAGACGAAATTTGAGGTTTTTTTAATTCTGAAATGTGGGCGCCAAAAGAATCTCTCTCTCTGTCCCCCACTTATGTCTGTGCCCCCGTACCCTCCCCGTGCCTTGTATCTATCCCCTCCACCTACTCACCTCCAGCCCTTCACATATTTACTGATTTCTTGGAAGATGCAGAGACCATGCTGACAGGGAACAGAGAGGAGAGGGGAGTCAGTATGTAAGACAATCTCCTGCTGCATAGAAAACAACCATAAGTGAAGTGGTGGGGCATGTAGTACACTCACAGTACCTGCAATAGAAGCTGCTTTAAATTTTTAATCCTTGCTTGTCTGTAGAGGTAAATTAATGCACAGCTTTCCTTCCAGACACTGACATGGTTAATTGTCATTTGCATATTACCGTATTTGCTCGATTACAAGACGAGGTTTTTTCAGAGCAAATGCTCTGAAAAATACCCCTCGTCTTCTAATCGGGGTCGTCTTATAATCAGACCTCAAATAGAGGTCTGACTATGAGACTAAGATCCAGTTCCCCCGCACCGCTGCAGGGGACATGGATCCTTCTGTCTCCCCCCCATTTAACACTCCCCCCCCACCCCACACACACTTACCGGCGCTTCTAATTTCCTGCTGTATTGCCACCGGCGCGGGGGAACTCTGATCTCTGACAGCCGGGGAAGGTCTGCGCGATGGACGCAGACAACCCCCTCTGCCAACTCCACCTCCTTCCGGCTGCAGCGGACGTTACCTACGCGAATCGCGTAGACGTCAACCCGCTGCCCCGGCAATACAGCAGGAAACTGGAAGCACCGGTAAGTGTGTGTGGGGTGGGGGAGTGTTAAATGGGGGCATAGGGAATTTCTGGAGGCAGAGTGCTCTATGAAATACCTTTTAACCCCCTTAACGCCACTGTGCCTCCTGAAATGCCTTATACCTCCCTATATGCCACTCTGCCCCATAATATGCCTTTTAACCCCTAAATGCCAGAGTGGCATATAGGGGTATAAGGCATTTCTGGAGGCAGAGTGCTCTATACAATACCTTTTAACCCCCTTAATGCCACTCTTCCTCCTGAAATGCCTTATACCTCCCTATATGCCATTCTGCCCCATAATATGCCTTTTAACCCCCTAAATGCCAGAATGGGATATAGGGGTATAAGGCATTTCTGGAGGCAGAGTGGCACATAGGGGGTTAAAAGGCATATCATGGGGCACAGTGGAATATAGAGGGTTAAAAGGCATATCATGGGCCACAGTGCCATATTGGAGTGGCAAACCTGGGGGCAGATGTGCGTAACTAGGGGGCAGGTTGGAAAATACAAGGAAATAAAAACAAAAACATATTTTTCTCAATCATAGCTTTTATTAAAAAATGCAATAGTTTACATGAATTAACATTTACTGGTAAAACTTTTTTCCTATAGGGTCGTCTTATATTCAGGCTTTTTCTTTTTTTCCTAAATTAATATTCAGATTTTGGGGGGTCGTCTTATAATCAGGGTCGTCTTATAATCGAGCAAATACGGTATTTATGCTCCTCCTGAGACTTCTACTTTTATTTAATGTATGAAAGGTTTTTTTTTTTGCTGTAAGGAAGACTTACTTTAATGAGAGGGTGGTGGATATATGGAACAACCTCCCAGCAGAAGAACTTTGAGGTTCATATGACCTATAAGATTTCTTTTATTTAATGTAATAAAGTCTTAGTTAAGGTATAAAAGGTTTACTTTGCTGTAGGGATGGTGTATATGTGGAATAGTCTCCCAGTAAAAGTAACTTAAGGGTCCACAGAACCCCATAGAGCTTTATTTTTCTTATCTAGGCACCTCTCTCATATAAGTGGGTGTTTTGGTTGTGCTTTTTAAAGATATTATTAAAAGTTACATTTTAGTTGGGATTTTTTCAGTATAGATACAATATATCTGGCATTGTTAACTATAGCCTTTTTTTTCTTTTGCTGTAGGTTACCCTTTGCACTATGTTAAGTGTTTTTTGCTGATTTTGCATTTGCTAATACTTAAAAAGCACAACTGTTATTGGGCTCTGAATGCTTAACACATGTACCCACTTTGAACCTTAACCACATTAGTTAAGTGGCTTGACCTCATGGCTAAGGTTACCTGGAGCCTACCTTTGCGGGAAGCGGCCAGGACTGCACACTGACATCAGCTCGCGGTCCAGCTGAAATCAGTGGGCATATCTGCCACTACAGTGGGCATTCCTGACGACCTCAGTGGGTGTACCTGCCACTACAGTGGGCGTTCCTGCTGACTTCAGTGGGCGTGCCTGCTGACTTCAGTGGGCGTGCCTGCCACTACAGTGGGTGTTCCTGTCGACCTCAGTGGGTGTTCCTGCCACTACAATGGGCGTTCCTGCCGACCTCAGGGGGCGTTCCTGCCGACCTCAGTGGGTGTTCCCACTGACATTGCAGGAACATTCCTATTTAAAGGGGAAATGGGTGAAAGTGGGGTGTGTCAGGACCCCACTCCCGTGCAACTAAATACCCAATATTTTTTTTACTAATGATATGTGTTTTTTAAAAGCATTTATGGTATTTGCATTATGTATCCTCTGACTGTGCAGTGATTTCTAATGTTGTATGTCCATAGTTCAAACATTTAAAAATGTGTGAATCAAAAATATATCTTATTTTTGGTTTTATGGCAGCACATATTGCTAATGATAGCTTATTTTGTATTTTATGCCAGTTACAATATCATTATAATAAAATATCATGAGCTTCAAATAGCCATTATATATTTTTTTTAAAAAGTAAACCTTAAACCGTATTTAGTTAAATATTAAAACTAAAAATATACTTGGTTAAAATATATAAATGTGGAAATATTAAAATATGTGTAAAATAAATGAGTTAACTAAATATTTCAAAAATTCTATTATTTGATTGTGGGAACATATGAACATATAGGTGTTGTTTTGGAGGTGATATGTCACAAGACACATTATTCAAGTTATATAAGATTGAAACTATGCAATGGTGTATGTTTTTATTATATACATACATATTTCACTTTTATCCTCACACCTCCTTATTGCACCTTCTATTCCGTATACATTTTCATTTATTTTAAATTAAAATAAATAGCAGGTTTTTACAGATATCATTTCTTTTGTCATTATATTCATTTAAGGTATATACATTAAATAAGCAAATAAAATTATCCCCTACCCAGTGGTTTTCCAAAGATGTGGATACTTTGTGTCTTCCAGTGATGTAAGAGTGTAGCATGTGGACCAAAGCCAGAATAACACGCAGCCCCTAACTATGTTTTATATCATTACTGATGGCAGAGTAACTATGGAGTAAAAAAAAAAATGCAAGGTCCAGTACCAGGCTGCACAATTCCAGATATTGATGGTAGCAAACAAGCCACAATGTTTGAATATAAAAGATATAAGAAAAAAGTGTTGCTAATGAAAAAATAACAATAAAAGTAATAATAAAAAGCAATACATGCCCCAGCACCCAGCCACTCGTTTGTGAGAAAGCCTTCAGCAACCGATCTGCAGCCTCTCTCTCCTCCACTCCCTGCCACCTGGGGGCCGTGCACCACATTCACCCCACCTCGGCACAGCCCTGGTGTTCACAATTTTTGGATAGCCTGGCTTGAGAATATGCATATAAATGAAAAAAATCATTCAACTACTTGTTTGCAGCCAAGGATACAAATAATTCTGGCACTGGCCGTAGCCATCAAGGACTGGAGTTGTGTGGCCATGGTCTAGCAGCATAAAAAGTAGATTTAGTGTGCCGAGGGAGATAATATTTTCTATACAAGTTTTTAGTTTGGAATTTGGAACATATACCGCGTTATCAGCAGCTGGGGATATTACATTTTAGAGAATATGTTATAAGGGATTGGAACAGGATTGTGAAATATACTAAAATCTGAAATTATAAGAAATATTAATAATAAATTGTTCCTGACATGCTATTTTAGAAAAACAAATCTTGCCCAGTGTGGTGAAGGAATAGAAAAAATATATCAAAATAAAATTCCCCTCCTACGTATACTTACTTTATAATATGTAATGTCTGTTAGCATGCCTTTTATAATCGCGTTAAACATAGGTATAATAGCTGATCTCCCAAAAAAATACCGATTCTAAGAATTGCTCTTTTCTCATATATTCCATTTACCCAGGCGGCTTTTTTTATATAATGCTTAGTGGTAAGAAAACACATTTTAATATACGTTGATTACAGTAAATAAGCCTTGAAACAGCAGTCTAAGCTACACAGAGTGGAAAGGACTGGGGCTAAATTGAAAGGCAGATTGCACTAACACCATGATTGTCACAATGTGATCTTCGTACCTCAAGAGGCAGAGATCCCAAATGCGGGAATATGTATTCCAACACCTGTTTCGCTCCAACTTGTCTGATCACATTAACGTCTGCCTCCTGAAGCGTGATAAACCTTGGAAAAGTGTCACTCGCTGAAAATAAAAATTACCCCTCCGCTATTAACTATTTAACCCTTTGATACCTGTCAAATATAAAAATGGAAACAAAATATACTTTTGGAGGGCATCTTAATAATGATAGCTTTCACTGGCATCTCTGCCAATTTGTTTTTCCATTGCTAATTCACTCCTTTTCAGATCACCAATTTTCCTTCAGCTCCACTTATGATTGTCCCTGATTGCCTTTTTCAGTCTTCAAATTGCTGAACCACATTTCATGAGGAAGCAAGTTACCCCTCCTCTTGTTGCTTGGAAACACATAACTTGTCAACTCAATAATTTTGATTAAGTTACTGTGGTCTTTATTAAGTGACTTGGGGATGTATTCACACCATTGACTGCATATATATATATATATATATATATATATATATATATAATTATATATAGCCATATTAGTCCAGTAGTGTAATTTTTTTAAAAAATGAGTATTGCATTATAAAATAATACCTTTTAATTGGACTAACATATATTACATATGTGATACTCTACAGATGTTTTGTGCGTACTTTCTGCATAGATAATGTGCACCTAGGGTGGAGCATATGGAGAGCAGTGTGGGCCAATGCTCCAAACTCAAAATTTGCAATAGACTGGATGCCCAAGCCAAGTTTGCAGGGTCCAGTTGAGGATTCTTATAAAGTTACATAGTTATATAGGCTGAAAGAAGACATGCGTTCATCAAGTTCAGCCTTTCCTATATCTGTTAATTTGTTGCTGTTGATCCAAAAGAAGGCAATGCCCCCCCCCAGTTTGGCTCTTTCCAATTTTGCACTAACCAGGCAAAAAAATCCTTCTTGACCACAAAATGGCAGTCAGATTTCTCCTTGGATCAATAAGCTGTTTCCCCAATAATTAAAAATTATATCCCTGAATATTATGTTTTTGCAAGTATTCATCCAGTTGATGTTTAAACGCCTGTAAAGACTCTGATAAAATTACCTCTGCTGGCAGAGAATTCCACATCCTTATTGTCCTAACTGTAAAAAAACCCTTTCCTCTGCCTTAGACTAAATCTCCTTTCTTCCAGTCTAAACGCATCACCACGTGTCCTATGCATAGTCCTGTTTATGAACACACAATGGTTTGTGTAACGGGTTCACAAAGAGAGCTGTAGTAACTCCCAGAGATCACCCACATGTATCCTCCTGTTGTCCCCGGAATCACTTCCAGCACCAGTCAGCATGCGCACCTTGGAACCCTGCTATGTGTACCCAATAAGTAGACACAACTACCTTGAACTGAGTACAGCAGGAATGAACAGTTTATTGTAGTAAAACATAGACTGATATAGCCACAGAACTTCATTAACATAAATTAACAGATACATGTATTCCACCCAACCTTTAATCCCCAATCAGCAATCCTATTGATGGGATTAATTAAACAATGGAGTTCCTGCCTGTTTGGCAGCCAGGCTGGAGCCATCTCTGAGTACCTTGGGCCCCTGTATGACAGGTCATTCTGTCACATATCTCCCCTTTTAAAAATAAGACTGAACTGGGGCCAGACCCAAACCGGGTCTGCATCCAGTTCAGTCCGACAGCACAGCTCCGTCGCTCCTGGAGTTGTGGATGCAGGGGGCTGGCAAAAGGCAGGGAGACAGGGTCCATAATCTGCGGGTAGCAGGCTTGCTTTCAGTCCTCTCCAGGGGCCCCAGTGATGGACAGTTCCGTCACACACTCCATCACATATCTCCTTTTTCTGGGGGAGACTGACGTCTGATAAGACCCCACACTGTTTGACTCTGAAGTCAGTCTGTATATCTGGACCATCACTGCCAGCCACAAATTGGTACTCCCCAACACAATGTAACAAAACAGCAGTACTCACCCGCCTGCCCTCTGCCTCTCCCGAAAAATATAACTGCCGCTGGAGAGAATTGCCAACTGCACCTTCTCTCTGGAGTCTTCTCAGCCGCTGGGGAGATGACAGGGTGGCGGGGGCCCCTTCAATCCAGGGTTGGAGATCCGAGCCAGCTGCCCAGCAATTCTGGGGACCACAGGTGGCAACCACAGTCTCATCCACCTGCATGGGATACGTGTCCCCAAGTGCTGGTTTCGTACCATCCTCTAGTGGAGGGACGTCTGATGTGGGAAGGCAGAGGTCAGCTGCACTCTGACCTGGAGAAATCTCTTTTATAGGGTTTGCGGGCACCTCCAGTGCTGGTAGAGAGGGGCCGTCCTGCCTCTCTCCTGTTGCCAGTATTTCGGCTGGGGTGGTCTGAGCGAGCACTGCGGGAGCGTCATGGTCAGACTCAGGAACAAGGGGGAGCGGTGGGCAGAGAACAGCAGCACTCTGCCCTGTTGCCAGCTCTTCTGCTGGGGAGCGGGGATCTGGGCCAACTGCCAAACATTCCGGGGACCCAGGTGTGGAAACCGCAGCCCCATCAACTACCACAGTCTCTGGGGCTGCCTGACTGGACCTTACAAGGTTGCTGTGGTCAGGCTCGGGAAACAGGGAAAGGAGCAGGCAGATGCCAGCGGTACTCTGCCCCGATGGCAGCTCTTCTGCTGGGTGGGTGCTTGTGGAGACCGCAGTGCCAGCTACTACACCCACAAAACCTTCTTCCTTTTGCTGGGAAGGGAAGCCAATTGCAAGCCCTCCCGGACCAATATCCTCAGATGTAAAATCAATTAAATCCACAATCTCTGGATCCGGTTGTGGTGTACAATCACATAGTTCCGCTATCGGATCTGGGTTAGCTGTCCAGTAACCCTGTGACTCAGTCCCATCCACCCCTTCTGGGTCAACATCCTCAGGTGACCACGCAGTAAAATCAATGAAATCCATGGTCACTGGGGCATACTGTTGCACATGGTCAAATAACTCTTGATATGCCTGTTCCAGTTCCCATTCTTGTGTGACCAAATAATCCAGGTCAGCCCACAGCTTAGGCACATATGGGATATCCTCCTCCCTTCGCTCCTGGATGTCTTCCTCCCGACACTCCGATGCACTACCGAAGTCGGGATCCTTTTCTATAATTTCCAATAATAATCCCGGGCCGCCGAAGCCATAGCCCTCTGTGGGACCTTTATCCTCCAGCCCCAGGCACATCTGTGCTGCGTACCACCGCAGAGCCCGATATCCATCGTCCAACCTCAGCTCTGTCTGGACCAGCACCTCCAGCTCAGCCACCCATTCCTCTTTGGGCTGCTTCCCCAAGAACGGCATCCGCAACTTCCGCTGGAGCCAAAACCTTTCCTCAAAGGTTGGGAGGCTTTTCCCCTTGTACTTAATTTCCCAGTGGAGAACCTCCCTCCAGAGCTTCAGGCGTTTACAATTCCTCTTGATCAGCTCTGCGTAGCTGACTTCCATTCTCTTTCCTGGAGATAGATCCCGGTGCAAAGGACGTGTCCCTCAGACTAGGAGGCAATCCCGCCGCTTGCCACCAATGTAACGGGTTCACCAAGAGAGCTGTAGTAACTCCCAGAGATCACCCACATGTATCCTCCTGTTGTCCCCGGAATCACTTCCAGCACCAGTCAGCATGCGCACCTTGGAACCCTGCTATGTGTACCCAATAAGTAGACACAACTACCTTGAACTGAGTACAGCAGGAATGAACAGTTTATTGTAGTAAAACATAGACTGATATAGCCACAGAACTTCATTAACATAAATTAACAGATACATGTATTCCACCCAACCTTTAATCCCCAATCAGCAATCCTATTGATGGGATTAATTAAACAATGGAGTTCCTGCCTGTTTGGCAGCCAGGCTGGAGCCATCTCTGAGTACCTTGGGCCCCTGTATGACAGGTCATTCTGTCACAGTTTGTATTGGCCCTGAATACATTTATATAACGTTATCATATCCCCTCTGAGGCGACGTTTTTCTAAACTAAACAGATTTAAATTTGTTAACCTTTCTTCATAACTAAAGTACTCCATTCCTTTTATTAATTTTGTAGCCTGCCTCTGCACCCTTTCTTGTGCTATGATATCCTTCTTTAGAATAGGTGCCCAAAATTGCCATTGATTTATGCAAAATTATATTTTTATCCCGCAAATTGATGCCCCTTTTTATACACGACAACACCTTACTGGCCTTAGCAATTCATGACTGACATTGCACATTGTTGCCTAGTTTGTCAAATCTTTCTCATTTGTCGTTATCCCTAATTCACTACCGTTTAGGGTGTAAGTTGCTTGTGCATTTCCTACCCCGAAGTGCGTAACTTTGCATTTATCTACATTGAATTTCATCTGCCATTTGAGTGCCCAGTCCCCCAGTCTATCTAGATCCCTCTGCAGCACAGTAATATCCTGATCGCCCTGTATAACTTTACCTAGTTTTGTGTCATCTGCAAACACAGAAACATGACTTTCAATGCCTCCTGCCAGGTCATTTATAAATATGTTGAATAAAATTGGTCCCAGAACAGAACCCTGAGGGACACCACTTACCACTTTTGTCCAGCTTCAAAATTTACCATTTATAACAACTCTCTGTCCTCTATCACTAAGCCAATGTTCTACCCAAGAACAAGAATTTGCATCTAGGCCAATTTCTTTCAGGTTGAATACTAACCTATTGTGTGGGACCGTGTCAAACGCCTTGGCAAAATAAGTCCTGAAGATTATCCCTGATAGTGTGTCACTACCTGCATGGACCTTTGCCTTTTGTCTGGAGGAGGTTTTCTAGTGCCTGGCTTAGCCGAGTCTGTCAGGGTAGTTTAAACAGGGTTGTTTAAGTGTTTAGGCTTTTCAGCCTAGACCAGCAAAGTATATCCAGAAGGACTCCAGTTAGGCTTTACTTTCAAATAAAAACACACAGTTTGCTTAAAATATGTTGTTCCTGAGCCTTACTGCCCTAGAAGACTGTACCTAAAATCCTGAAAAGTAACATTTATGGCCCTCAGATTATTAGTATTTAACTATGGTTGTACAGTATAATACATTACACTATGTTGTTTGAAATTACATTGCCAAAATACCATAATATTAAAAAAGTATTTCCTTAACCCCGCGACATAGGACATACTATCACATCATCAGAAATCCTAGGTGACAGAGGACATAATAGTAGAGGTTATGTTTTTTGCACTGCGGGGGGACATTTCCCTGCTGCTACATGGAGATCAGGCTGTCATTAAATAGCCTGGGGTCTGCCATGTCAGCTGAAGCTAACATCACTAGCTTCCTGCTTACTGATCCGGTGTCCACGCGGGCACATCAGAATATCAGAGAATGCCCGAGCGGAACACATGAAACCTCTGATGCGTCCCCATGGAGGCTGATCATAAGTATTGCAATGCAGGACAATGCATGGGTATAAAAGTGAAAAGAGGGAGAAGCAGTGTTTCTCTTTCCTCAAAAAAATATTAAACATTTTAACTATTTTAAATATTAAAAAAAATATATAAATAAGAATGAAATAAACTTCAAACATAATAAAGTCCATGGATTTTATTATGAAATCAAAAGGGGTACCATCCAGTTCCAAGAGAGATCCCTGAGGTCTTTCAAGACCACAAAGGGACCTCCAGTCGAAAAAGTGTAACAAGTAAAACAAAGATGTTGGAGCTGCGTATTTCATTGTAAGATACTAATTAAATTGTTCAATTACATTTTTATCTTCTTTGAGTGTTAATCTGTGGGGCAAGAATTCCATCACCCTTTTTTATGATGAGTCTGTATATTTATATGTACATGTGAGCGCATTACCAACAGCATGGCAATTCAATGCCATTTATTTACATAATGTTTTTACATAATGAAACAGTTAATTTCAGCATTTGACTGCATTTTTGTCAAAAAATTTCCTTTTTAACCTATAGTTGGTGAATATCAATAAGCGCACAAATCAACATTTTTCTTTTAATATTTTGTACTTTTTCATAAAAAAAAAAATTGTCTTTTATTTTGTCAAATTATTTTGATAAAAACAGTTTATGGGAAAAGCTTGCCATATCTTGACAATTATATTCAAATGACATTTCACCAACAAAACTCCATTATTACCAAACAGTAATAAAAGTGATTTTTTCAGAAAGTATTCTTAATTGTAATTGTTTTCTACTAAATATAAATTTGTGCATTTATGTGCCCTTTAATACACTGGTGCACTGAACAGTTGCTTGGCTCTCAAGACCTTGAGCCCCAGCCACTGCAGCTCTAAGCATCTCAGGCCAAGACAGCTTACATAATGTTTATGTCTTCAAGTATCCAAACCATATAATGAAAAAATCTGAAATTAACACTTTTTTTCAATTATTAGAATATCTTTCTGATTTTTTTAAGCTTCACTAGCAGGGAACAATTTGCACCATTCAGTTTTCTAAATATCATTATTACTATTTGTTGTCAGAGGTGCGGCCCACCCTCAACCTCTCAAAATGGTCATTTGTCAATCAAACTGAACAACTGCTATATTTTTCATTTTTGTCCAGAATTGCTTTTTTTTTTTTTTTTTTTTTAAGAATTTCAACTGATAAGCAGTTTGCTATCAACATGAATGCAGTACCCAGTATGAACAAGATAAAATGAAAACATAATCAGTTCCTGATTGCATCGCTCAAGTTTAAATCAGTAAGGGTATGGTTTTATTTTGGAAAAGGAAATAGCAGTCTCTAGGTCTTGCAATAAAAATATTAAAGTTCATTTCAATGAGCCCATTCATTAGTCACTATTCATCAACTCCATGGAATAAAATACACAAATTGTGCCTAATAATTAGCAACTATTTTGATGACATGAACAAAAGGGAATGCATTGCCATTGATCTATGTTCACTTCAAGTCAAGTAATAGCATTAACCAGGTGAGTGTAAAACCTCTGCAGGTATCATAAATATCATTCAAATTAATTTTCAGAATATTTTTATGAAAGCTTCAAAAGATAAATATGATTTATTTTTATTTATTTTAATTTTTTGTCAAACTTTCCTCAATTTTATGCTGGGTGGAAGTAAATAATTCTAAATTAACACATTCCGTTACGAGAGTCAAGATCATCCCTTTCCAATAACTTTTGGAATGCAGAGATGAACATGTTAATGTTTATGCACAGCTAATGGTATGGTGGAATATTAAACAGCTTTCCTCTACAGGGAAAAGGTGTTTCACATTAACCTTCTGTAAACGATATTTACATGTTTTAGTATAATGAATAATGGATCACGCTTAGAGTGTAAGGTTATTTGGAAAGTTTCACTGGGAGAGGAGTTGCTGTAAACTCTAAATTTATGCTTCCCTTGAGTGCCTGTAATGTGTAACATTAATCTTTCGAGAGATGGAGAGGGATGAGAGAAGTTGGAATGTGTTAAATCTAGGTATTGGAATAACATAGCACTTTTAATTCAGTATTATATCCTTCTAAATGCTGTCAGTTATGTTATGTAATCACATAAATACACATCAGATATGTTCTACAGGGATGGTGTCTTTTATGAATGCATAAATTAAGATGTTTCAGTTTTGATGTTGCAAATTCAAGGGTCAAAGAGGTCGTGAAAGGGCATTTTGAGGAGCAATTCAGCCAAATGATGTTCCACGTCAAAGTGGAGAATCTTGAGAAGTAACATTCATTGAAGTGTTTAGCACTGGTTTGGATAGTGCTACCCCTAATCTTTTGAAAGTGAAGCAAAAATGTTGCAATTTAACAAAAGACGACAACCAGTCATTGAGGAGTGTGTAGTATGTAAAATGTGTCCATGTGACCTATTGGAGCTCACCTTGCTTTAAAGGCCTATAGGACACTGGCCTGCCATTCACACGTCTTTCTGGGATTACCAATCAGGTAAACTGGTTCCTAAGTATTTTTAAAAAATGGGTTACCAACTGTCAACACTTAAATTTGTGGCCATTGACCATATACCTCCACTGAGAAGAGAAGGGGATTACAGCAATTTATTGCTACAGCTGGATTAACCTATTCACACCCCTTAGAATGTACCAGTATGTCCTTCAAAGCTGTGCCAAGATGACCATTAGGACATACTTGCAGCACCAGCAGGGACATACCCATGCCTCTGCAAAGGACACCAAGCGGTCTATTGATAGCCTGTCCTCTCTCCTGTCGGTAGAAGCTGGCTTCCTACTGACTAATTGTGTGTGCTGAGCACCGATACACTGTTCTACAAAGAATCCCCGATCACGCAATTAGACATAGTTGGATAGAAGAGGATAGAAGAGACTCAGCAGGATCTTTCTAGACCCTGCAGAGATCTCCGATTACTCCTCCTGGTAGCTGATCGGCAATGCAAAGTTATGGGGATCACAGACAAAGTTTCTCCCATTTCCAAAACAAAAACCTGATATTGGTGGACATAAATTGGCTCGTTGTTCAGCTGTGGCACCTGCAATACAGAAGAAAATTTTAACTAAATTAAAAAAAAATGATTATTTTATGTGATGTTAAAGAAAGAGCCCCTTTCTCCTGAACAAAACTGTGTATAATTTGTGTGGGTTCATCCAATATGGAAAACAGGAATCATGGTTTAACAAGAAAAATCTCTGGTTCTTAGGATGCTGTGCCTATAGTATATCACTGATAAGTCCATGTATATTCTTATTTAGTGTTGTATGGGTTTGTTTCCTGTTTTACTCCAGTTAGGGTCAATTTAAAGCTATTATTACCGTATTTTCTCGATTATAAGACGAGGTTTTTTTCAGAGGAAATGCTCTGAAAAATACCCCTCGTCTTATAATCGAGGTCGTCTTCTAAGCAGACCTCGATTAGGTTGCCAGGCTGCTTACCGGCACTTTGGTCGCGAGCAGCGTCTCTTCTTCTAGCAGCAGAACAGGAAGCTAGCAAAGTCCTCACATAACTCTGCCTCCCCCCTACTTCCTCTGGGGGCGGGGCCAGAGAAGTTTCTCACACAGCCGGGCCCCTGCAGAAGTCTTCGAGTGAGAGATCTGCAGTTCAGGTAAGGGGGTGGGGGAGGGTTTTTGTGATTAATGTGTGAAGTATGTGTGATTAATGGAATGAATGAGTATTTAAATGTTTGTGAATGAGTGTGTGTGTGTGATAGCATGGATGTGTAAGGTGGGTGGTGGTGGTAGCATGGCATAGGGAGGCTGTACTCACACTCCTATCATCCCCAGGTCCCAGCATGTATTGGCTGCCTTGACTTGATAGGAGTGTGATTGTTGTTAGCAGTTATATATATCTCCAGAAATGCCTTTTAACCCCTATATGCCACTCTGCCCCATGATATGCCTTTTAACCCCCTATATGCCACTCTGGCATATAGAGGGTTAAAAGGCACATCATGGGGCAGAGTGGCAAATAGGGGGTATAAGGCATTTCTGGGGGCAGAGTGGCAACCCTGGGGGCAGATGTGCATAACTGGGGGTTGGCAAATAAAAGGAAATAAAAAAAAATATATATTTTTCTCAATCATAGCTTTTATTAGATATGAAAAAATTGTTTACATGCATTAATATTTACTAGTAAAACTTTTTTTCCTATAGGGTAGTCTTATATTCAGGCTTTTTGTTTTTTTCCTAAATTAATATTTAGATTTTGGGGGTCGTCTTATAATCCGCGTTGTCTTATAATCGAGCAAATACGGTATTTGCAATCTTTATATGTATTTCTTCATTATGTGAGATTCCACTGTCCTGAGCCACTTCACTGATTTAACATTTGTTAAAATCATCAATTAATAGGTTGAAACACAATCATTAACTGTAAGAGAAACAGCTGTGTAGGAGGAATAAACATGGTGAGGAACAGTCGAAAGTCCCTAACAAGTTGAGGTTGTCAGCATAACTAAGCACAGCAACAAGACACAAGGTATTTATACTATGTCAACAAGGTCTCTCCCAGGCAGAAATTTCAAGGCAGACAAGGGTTTCCAGGTTTTCCGTCAAAGCTCTTTTTAAGAAGATTAAAGAAACAAGCAATGTTGAGGACCATAGTCCCAGTGGTAAGCCAAGGAAACTTAGTGCAGCAGATGAAAGACGACATGTGCTTCCTTTCGAAAACAAAAGATATCAAGGAGTGCCATCAGCTCAGCTTTGGCAAGGCCAAGCAGCTCGACTATACATGAAAACAGGAAATGGGGTGCAGAAAAATTACAACAGGTGCTCTGGACTGAAGACAAGAAATATTAGGCTGTAGCAAAAGGCACTGAAGGACAGGAGAGTGGTACAAGAATGAGTGTTTGCAGGCAACAGTGTAGCATGGTTCTTTGCATGTTTAGAGCTGCATTTGTTCAAACTGAGTTGGGGATTTGGTCAGAATGAGAAATTAAATGATTAACATTTCTATTTTTTAAAACATGTATACGTAACAGCTACTGTCACACTAGCCTAAAACCAACCTAAACATGCACAGTAATATATATATATATATATATATATATATATATATATATATTTATATATATATATATATATATATATATATATATATATATATATATATATAAAACATCACATATAACACATCAGCTTTTGTAATGTGGAACTCTTCTCAGAAAAAAGAGTATCATTGTTGAAAGGAGAATTGTTCTAGTCACAGCTTTTAGCTAAGTAAATTAATTTATTAAAAATACTTATAGCTTTTCATCTATCTCTGGCGTCCTATTGCATTGTCCTCTGACACTTAGATCTGCTAGAGTAATGAAGGTTCTATATTTGCAGTGCCAAATGCATTTATCTCCAGCCACATCCAATGAATAACTGACTGATGATTATTTACATCATTTTGATGTGATGAATGCTTCCATGACAGCCAAAAGTTCCCAGATGCAGTATATGGCTGTAGATTAGTGCAGATATACATGTTCATGCTAAGACAGGAAATCCACAAATTAAACCAAGCGTTGAAACAGCACATGGGACACATGGCTTCTATAAAGTAATGGAGGGCAGTGTGAATAGCAAAAAATAAATAGCGTCATAGCAAACTGAAATCAATACAACAGATTGTGACTGTGAGCCAAACACATTAACATTTTAACTGTCAACAACCATGAAGTATTTATATGTACTGTTATCAAAGCAATAAGTCAACTGCGACCACAGAGAAATTACTTTATATCTTTGTACAGTGGCGCAATTGCTACGGGCCCTGTGCCTCTAGGGGGCCTGGGGCAACACCGTCCACCAATTGTTCTTGTCTCCTCTCACCAGTTCAAAATTGTTTAGAAAGCTTCCTTTCAACCTCGACTGCACCAGTCCTGGTCAGAATGGCCCTTTTCAAATTATTTTGAACCAGCATCAGTAGAGACAGACAGTGTATGTGCGAGGAGCTCGACAGAAAGGTGCACGAGAGGTAAGCGGAGGCGGGCGGCAGGGAGAGTATGTGTGATTGCATGTCGGTATGTATGTATGTGAGCATGGATCTCTGTAATTGTGTGTGAGCATGGATGTGTAATTTTGTGATGCATGCATGAATGTGTATGAGCATGGGTATGTGTTTGTGTGAGCATGGATGTGTGGGGTGAAATGGAGTGTGTATGAGTAAGTGTGTGTAATTTGTGTAAGTGTATTTGGAAGGGACAAAGAAGCAACAGACAAGCTGTTTGAGGGCAATAATAGCATAGACAAGCTGTTTGGGACAAAAATGGCTGGGGACACTGACAAGCTAGGGTAAAGATGGCACAAGCAGGCTGTTTGGGGGTTAGGTTGGCACTGATAAGCTGCTTGGGGCAAAGGCACCCATAAGATGTTTAGGTCAAAGGTGGTGCTCACAAGCTGTTTAGAACATGTTGCTTGGTAAAGTTGGGGGGCCGCAGGGCAATTTTCACACCAGGGCCCTGTGGTTTCTAGTTACGTCCCGGTCTTTAAATCTGTTTGTCTATATATGTGTAGAGGGTAATGTATATCAGTTTTGTAGTGCCTCCACCTAGTAATACTCCAGGGTATTTTGTGTTAACCACCATGTATTAACGCATTGACACAAATTGCGTGTGCAGTGGAGTTTGCTTTTCTGCGTTGGCAAGTTAGACATTTTGTTCCAACTTGTTTGTGTTCGCCTTGCAAATTGGACTTGACTACAAACGTTGCCATTTTCACTTTAGTGGATAGACCTTCCTGAGTTAAGGATCGGAACATAAGAATCTAACCCCCTGTTAGATTTCAATCTCGCTACAGAGCACTTAGGAAACGGAAAACATTCCACAAAATAAAGTTGACAGAAATCCTGACATTTTTATATTTAAGGGATGCATTTATGAGAGATTCTAACACTACCACCTCTCTAGAAATATAACTAAAAACATAAATCCAAGTATATCCAATGTAATAAACACAGCTGTTACTTGGGATGTGGGCATAAATTATATTACTCCTTTGAAGTGACCATCAATTACACCATTGGTTGCAGCACGAGGATAGAATTTCATTTGCGCTGTAAAACAGTTTTCCCATAATGGCTGCTTTTGAGATACGCTTCACTGTGTTTTGTGAATGTTTCACAGTTTGCTGCAGTTGAGAATTTTCTTAAACTTCTATAAAACATTTATCATGAATGCTAGTGAAAAAAATGTCATAATTCATCATGAGCAAAATGTCTTGGGAAACAGTATATTATTCATTTTATTCTGCAAAATGTTTTGCCCAATGAATTAAGGGCTATATTCCTCACCTCTAGTTCATATTACTCTGGTTAGAAAAATAGAACCAAATATTGCTTTCTTCTTTCCTTCATAATAATAATAAACAATAACAAACAACAATAAACAATAAATATTACTGAAATAGAAGTGAAAAGAATACGAGTATATGTAACAATAAAGGTCCCATAATCTGGGGTCTGTAAACTAATATCCTTATTAACTAATTGGCAAGTTATAGAAAAATGTAGCCCAATCAACAATGTGAAGATATGACCTTTACTAACCTATTGAAGTATACCTACATGAATGCCACAAATATATATATATATATATATTTATATTTAGGGATGAACATTATGAGAACACTCTACAAGGCCAGAACAAGAATGAATCCCAGAACTAGGCACCAAACATTAAATAATGGGCCAAAATATACATTGAATATGTCATATTCAGATGTAAAGTTCATGACTACATATAATGAAGGGGCTAAACAGATGAAAAACATCTTAGACAAACATTGGAGCATTTTGCTACAAATCCGGTCCTAGAATAAAACCATAAAGAATATAGTAGCTCCTAGTGGCCTAGTCCATTTCTACAAGACTATTTCCTGCTTTGGGTCATTATTTACTGAAATGAGCTTATACATGTGATAAATGATGTGCTATGTGTACACATACTCCAAAAAAGAATAAAGATACTGTCATCTCACAGTGTAACCACGAACTAATAAAGTAGATACATTCATGAACTGTTATAGTCGGTTTGTGGTGTGTATCTTAGTGCGGCTGCGGATCCCAATATGTGGGACCTACCGCAAGAGGATTGAAAGATAGATTCAATGAGCACCGACGTGGCATTCTAGCTGGTTTGGAAAAATGCCCAGTACTTCTGCATTTTATACACAAGCGTGAGTCTAACTGCAGTACTCTAATGGTTGAGCAGATTCCTCCAACATGGGGAGATTTTCTAGATACACTGCCCACTTTGGTCTCAATCAAAATTTAGATTTAGCAGCATTTAAGAAATTTACATTATATAATGGTGATATACCTAAACTATATTATAGTAGGTATTTACCTTTGTATTGTTGGTTTAAATGCCTTTGTCCAACCCCCTCTTTTTTCATTTCTTGTTTTTTTAACTCTTTGATTATGTTTTATTACATAGAAATATAGAAAGAGATGGCAGTCAAGAACCATTTTGTCCACCTAGTCTGTAAAACTTGGCCTTACCTTAAATCTATCCCATTCACTGTATTAGCCTCTACTATATCTGTTGGAAGGCAGCAAACAAAGCAAAAAGCTAATTTTCCAAATTTGTGGGCCCTTACACTCACATTTACTCTCTTACACTCTCATTTTTGGCCACTCTCTATCACACTCTCTAAATGTCTCCCTACCTTCTATACAGGCCACTTCTGCCTGTCTTTTGTCTTCTCTCTTTCATCTTCTATCCTCTATATTCCCTTTTCTATATTTGTCTGCCTCACCGTGGACATAACTGGCGCAAACATAGACCAAAATTGCAGCGCCTCCGGTGACTTCCTTACGTTCGATCCTACAATCTGGGGGGCACCGAAAGTGCCAAGAGTGCAGCACTTTCGTGACATCCTCTCATCTGATTGGAGGATTGGACATAACCTGGCATGAACTTCCGGTAAAAATGGCGGTGCTTTCAGTGATGTTCACCTTAGGGTGTCACCATTTTGGTGGAAGTTCGTGGCAGCTTATGGTCAATCCTCCACTAAGGGCAGATGGATCTATTGAGCTATGAGGCTTTTCTTGTGTGTTACTGTTACAAGGGAGATATCTGATATCCCAACCAGCTCATTCAATGAAGGACTCTGTCTAACCAGAATAGCTTTCATAGAATGCTCTTCGCAGGTACCACACATTATTAATAGGCAGAGTGTGACAGAGGTTGCGGGTGCTGCCTTGGGACAGGCATAGGGCAGCATTAAAGATTAACATGTTGCTGTCCATCACACAGAGCCTGGCACCACAAGCATTGCATATATTCTATTTTTTTTAATTTATTTTGTATTCAGATCTTTCTTCTACAACTTTCAGATGGGTTTTACCTTATAGCATTGTGCTATCTTTGATTAATTTGGTCTTACATTACAAATAATGAGTGTTCTTTAACAGGATGTAAAAGGATCAAGCAATTAGACATTTACTGTAATATTAGTTGATTTCCCAATATTACCCAGGTATGAATGATGGATCACGCTATTGTAGTGCACTTCATTAATGTCACACAAGTGAGAAAAAAAATCTCTATGAAGTAACTCGATGTTGCACAACCTGATTGCCAAAAACACAATCTTTTTCAAGAGTTATTAACCGTTCACCCTTTCAGAGCTGAATGATCTACGGTTGAATTATCTAGCAATGATCTCCATACCCCTCAAGTACAGAATATGTTTCAAGTAAAGTGGAGTGAGCATTCCTTAGAAACGACTTGTAAATTGCTACAAGTCTGCTACATTAACCTAATAACCTGTTTTGTAATGTTTTATGTTTTAGTTAATGAATACATCTGCATAAATTTAAATATATTTTGATGAGCAAACAGCTTTTCACACCTTTTTTATTTCATGTGATACCTTTGAGTGTATGTTGTTAATTGGTTTCATGTAGTAAAAGTTTGAAGGAAAACGATCAAAATAACGATGATAAATTAGCATTTTTAACATTTAACTACGTTACCATACATTAACCCCCCATGTAACTGTGTCTACAGAATAAAATACTATATATGGTATTTTAAATAAAAAGGAAATAGGAATGAATAGTTTAAGGCAATGGCACACATTCTATTTGTTAATGAGTCCATATCCACTTATTGCCAGGCTCTAAAGGTTAAAGGCTGTTCTTGATTGCTTGTCTAGTAAATGGGACTGGCTCTGTACTCCTTCAGAGGATCAATCACACTTTAACCCCTATCTCAATGACTATGACATGGGGATGGTGAGGGCATAGATGGGCTATATAACCAGGGAACATTGAACATTTTAATCCTCTCCATCCCGATGAGCATGGTATGGGGACAGGACAAGAAGTAGGCAGTAGATGGGCTCCACCACATGTTTATTCTATATTTTAACCCCAACAACCGAAAACAAAAGGCCATTGTTGGGCCAAGGTTAATTAATTAACCCTACTTCCGCATGTAAGGGATCTTTTTCTCCTTGGTCAATAGGAGGTCTAGGAAACAAGGAAGGGGTCTTTTTCTCCTTGGTCAATGGGAGGTCTAGGAAACCAGGAAGGGAATACTCTGTGTCTCTTATAGTATAGAGGCTAGGAGGTATATTTGGGCTCTATATCTCCATGGGTTAATTACTCCCTACCCCACTTCATGCATAGTAAGGCAAGAGGGGAATCCTCAGCCCTCCTTTTGTTAATAGGGGATCTAGATCCATGTTTCTTTTTAGTCTTTTTAGTAATTATTTTTATTTATTAATTTACAGAATTCAGTTACGTATTTGCTTTTACTCACAAACAAGTGAATATAAGTTTTTTTACAAGTGACCTCAGTCAAATATGTTCAGTTAAATCGACCCTTAACTGGACCCACCTTTTGACTTCTTAGTGAGTCAACTCTAGTTTGGAGAGGGAAAAGTTAAACATACCAAGGTAGAATTGTTCCATTGTGTGTAAAGTGGAAAAGGTGGAGTTATAATATAATCTTCACTTAAAAAAAATATTGGTATAATGGAAGTTGGTAAAATGAAACAGGTAGTTAATACACAATTTTAAGACTATATTTGCATTTTGAGGCCATATCTGCAAATGGAAGACATTTGAAAGGTTGAATAGATGAATTAAAGTTGACACTTTTTGGGATGATATACCTGACTGCACAGTTGGTATGAAAGGTTATATCCTATAAACAGTTCAAAAACCAGAGGATGGAACATCTGCTTACACATAAATCCATCTTTAATGCTAAGTAGAAGAGAAGATATAATGCATCTAGGAGTAATATCACTGTATACATGTTGCGTCTATGAAAATAAAATAAAAAACAAAACAAAAAGAAAATACAAATGTGCTGGATTTAACCAGCATGCAAATACTTGGTTGATGGTTTAAATGTGAAATTCAAATAGTGCAACTAACATTGGAGGAAGATGGGTCAGCATAATTTCAAAAAATACATAGATTTCTGCCTTAAGCTCCCAGACATCACCAGTATCTTGCCTATTTCATGACTCCAAAATGGGTGCTTCATGTATTTATATATTAACTAGTACAGGAATTTGAATGAAAAAGAGGTAGACTCTTGAAGCATCTTAAGGCTTTTTTTTTTGTTCTTACTGGTCTGGGAACCGGTGAAGATAAAAATTCTTCTAATTTGTATATACACCTGTCATAGGGGTTGGTAAGGTTTTTTTCTTTTTATAATATTTGTTTAAATTACATTTACATAGTTCTGTAACTTAAAATGTTATAGGAATATATATGTACTAAGCCTTTAGATGCTTGCTTTAGTATTATTTACTATTGCAATTACGCAACCATATTTACATGAATATTTGTGCCAAATGTTCTGTTCTAAGAAAAATGACATCAGCAGTTTTTACAAATCCTTCATTTGTGGAATCTGTACAGCCAATTTGTGCTGTTACTCTATGCCAAGCCTGTCCTCTGCACAGATATTTTTGTTAATGATGGTTGTACCCTAGTTTCAATATGATTCTAGCAGCTGAAGTATGGTTGAGGAGGTTAGAAGAGCATGCGTTGTTAATGTGTTTCTACCTCACTGCTAAGTGTCAGCTTCCACTGTTGATCATTTCAGTGCCTGAGGCTCATTTAATGTTAATTGGATTTTTTGTACACTCTACATTCCTTATTTACAGTGTAAAGTCTCATTCAGTCTCTAGTTCTTTCTTTTTTTTGTTAACGGTACCTCCATATGAAAGTCCTTTAAAACCCCTTCAGTCCCCTATGGACGTAACGGTACATCCATAGAATGCATCTCAAGAAACACCTATGGACCTACCGGTACGTCCTGACCTTCTTGCAGCGGCAGGGACACATCCCTGCCACTACACAGGAGATCAGGCTGGACTCCCCCTGTCAGCAGATGCCAGTACCGCTGGCTTTCTGCTGCCCAATCTCCTGTAACCACTGTTGGCGCAAATGCGGGAAAACTGTTTTAAATGCCCAATCACGCAATCGGGCATTCCCTTCCAGTTCGCGTCACTCCTGACATCATCCGAGTGCAGGATATCCGATTGCTCCGATGAGGCACTGATCACAGACACTGTGATCTCTATGTGATCTTAATAACATGTTCAAGAGGTCCCTAAGAGGACCTCTAACCATAGTGCACAGATAACGGTGTAATTAAAAAAAGAAACACAAAAAAATAAAAAATAAAAAAATATAAAATATATAAAAGTAAAAAAGAAACCCTTACATCCCTTTGGCCCAAACACAACATCTAAAAGGTATAACCCTCCTGCACCCGTTCACAACCTCCAAACCCGTTAAGCCATAAGTATAAAAAATACTACCCTATAGGGTACTATATGTAAGGGATGGATACGGCCCTCTAGAGAGAGAAAAAATAAGCATGTGGGGTATTTCCGTAATTAGGAGATGCAGCTAAACAATTTTGGCTGGGTTTCTCTGCCGTAACACATACCCTGTGCCAAAAATTTTGCAAGTTTTTACTACATTTTCTATCCTACATTTTCAACTAATTATTTAACTATGGTATCAAAAGAAAGCTCTATCTCTCCTTGAAAAAAACAAGATATGGGTACACTATTCGCAGGAAAGGGGAATAATCGCTGAATAATTGCTACAGGACTTGAGGTACCAAAAACCCCTGGGACTGAAGTGGTTAATATGATCCTAATCTGGGATGGTTGACAATTCATTATAACGGCCTCTAACTGTGCTCCATGTATTGTTCTGCCAGAAGATCCCAGAACAATGGAAGGTGGTCCTTTGGATAACAGAAATATTGTTCTTACTGGTCACAAATAGGATGGAGATGGCTCTTGGTGTCTGCTGTTTTTAAAACTGGCTCACAAGTACATGACATTGGATAACCACTTTTTTTTATATGAATGGGGTGAATGTGAATAAACTGAAATGTCAAACAACTTTTTTTTTTTACATTAATACCAAATGGTAAAAATGAATATCCTTTACAAGTCAATGTATGGTTATACTGCAGCTTTTTTCTAGATTACTCTTCAGATTTCAGACCGTTAAACACATTAGTCTTTTCTTCCTGCACCAAGTTCCTTTTGTCCTCACATGCTTTTCTTTTTTTTAATTCATACTCACTTTTTCAGCAATACCAGAAGTTGATATCTTTGTTCTTTTGTGTAGATTGGTATAATACCATGCCAAATTGTCTCAGTGTAATATGTTGATCGTTTGTTGATCCTATCTAATCATAGCAGCACAACAGCAATCCCATTATCTCATGTAAATAGTGAATATCAATGTTCCACCAAGCTTAACTATTATTCAAATCGCTCAGCCGCAGACAAAATAAAGGAATGACCTTAAGCCAATTTCTTTTGTAAGAAATGAAAAATACACACAGGGATATTTTAATGAAAATATGCCCTTTCTGGTCCCCCTTTTTATTAATTTTATTACAGAAAGGAAGTCTGACAGATTTCAGGCTCTGATACTGCAACATGTGAAACTACTCCTGAAAGGTATTGCTAAAAAGGCATTAAGGATGGGCAATGTAACCTTTTTTCCGGAATACACAGTGGACAACTGTAAAATTCTCAGCCATTGATACAAAGGAGAAACACACACAAAAGCGATTCTCTACTCTTCCATTTTTTTTAACATTAAGTTTCCTTAAGAAAATTGGCAGCTGTCAGTAGTGTGTAAGGTCCAGGATAGGAAAAGACTAGCCATTGTCCAGATATTATCTGGGCATATATTCTTCAGGTAAACCTGTAAAGTTTCTGGCTTTAAGTGCTTTGTCTACCGTCCTAATATATCCATTGATCAAATCCTTCATCTCCCATGTAAATGGCTCCAAATTTGTTTGGCTGGAGCCCACCCGCTTAAAATTTCCATCCTTGTTATTTTCTACACACAGCAGGCGGTCATCATTTGTGGGTAAACCAAGAAAGTCCACCATTTCCCTCAACTTTCCAATGATGTCCTTCTTCAGGTCTTCATAGTGCACTACAAGAAGTCTTTTGCCATACTGAAGCCAATCCAAGGCATGGGAGGCCCACCAAGATGCATAGCTGTTTACAAATTCTGGCCATTCTGTGTAAGGCAATAAAAGAAACATAAAATAATTGTATATATATATATATATTTCATTTTTACTAAATATATCAAAAGATATTGCTATATGTCATTTTTTCATTGAGCCTAGTATCAATGAATATGGTAAGTGTATATTACCTTTACTCTTCCAGTGTCTTTCTGTTGCATATCCCAAATGTCCTGCACATTTCCTATTGAATTCTGCCATCAGAGCTTTGTAAGGATTGCGAATCAATAAAATGGCAGAGTCGTACATTTCTATTTCTCGTTTGCCACTTTCGTGACTTTTTACACATATTGTCCGGCCACTCCTCCAGTGATCTTTTTCCCCCTTGAAGCCTACCAAAATACTATTTGTTAGTTAACTTACATCAGTTCTCTGTACAAAGAAAAAAAATCACTTTTATGGAACGTAACACATAAGATTTTTGCAACATGAAATGATTTGTGTTTTAACGAGATGAGCAGGAAACATGAACAGGAAATATGACGGTCACTTTTCTACATTATGGGTTAAGCACCGTGTAAGCAAATGTAACTTTCTTTGCAACATCATTACCCAGTAGCAAAAAAAAAACACAAGTAAGGCTAGTATGGCTAGATACTATGCTATACAATGTCATACTAGGTATCATATAAGGTATCATGACACGTAATGGTGCTCTATCTGTGATTGTAGATTGTGAAATTTTGCCTACATGTACCATTGCACAAATTACTTTACTTGTTGAAGACCAAAGAAAGGAAATTCACCAAGCTTCCTCGACCAAGCACACAAAATGCCTTTTTTTTTAAGTTTTTTTATGAAATGCCACTGCTACGTTAAAAAAAACATCCCAAGAGTATAACTGAATTGAAATAAACAAAATGTTTGGTTGAGGTTATTTCAGTCCACATATTTTTTTCCACCCTACTACTGTATAGTTCTGCTGTATAGCATAAATAATAATAAGAAGAATGTGTATATAATATTTAAGAAGAAGCCCTGTAAAATGGCACTGTCTGAAATGTTTACAGTAATAACATATATTTGAATTTTAAAAATAGTTACAAATATACAAAAGGTTTGTATTGAATAACAATTAGATTGTGTCAAATGCTCAAAACAAAGCCAGAACAATTAGACAATATGGACAGTAATTTTTGGCCATTTTCTGTACATACATTTGCCTACATGCCCTTATACTGTAACTCCAAACATGGATTTAATTGGGAAAGATTATTGGTTAATAAATGAAGGAAAAGCCATCACAATACATGTTCAAACTATATCCCTCTGATGAAAGTTAACCCATGTCAAAATAGAATGAACAAAAATCGATATATAAATCAACAGAGCGTGAAGAACTCTAGACAAAGACTAAGACTGGCAAAAGTACATACAAGAAAGGGATACAGGGGGGTTGGCCATATTGTGTCCATCTCAATTACACTTCTGTTTGACTTTCTCTTAGAAGAAGCTACATAATAACAGTTCTTTATGATGAACGTACCTTTATTGTATAGTGTCCCATCAAAGTAGTAGCTTCCAGTGTAATATCCTGTAGCATGCTCTATAAGGTGCCTCACCCATGTGTTCCCTGCTCCTGGAAAACTCGACAGTGCTACAAACACTCTGGACTTTGTAGGTAAGAATGCCCTGCCTGTGCATCGAGTATCTGAAAGAAATTACAGTATTAAGCTAACCATATTAGCATTAAACTTTCATGCTCACTTCCAGGTAAAGGTGATTGCCATATCCTCAATGTGCCTTTTGGAAAGCAGCAGTTCTATGCAGCATTGTTATATATTGGAGCTGAGTCTCCAAGCAATCTAAAGTAGTTACTGTAAAAAAAAAAATGCTTCAAAGAATAAGAACTTTGATTCAGAATATTTCAAACGAAATACATTCTGAAGTGTGATTTTTGTAATCTCATTGATGTGTTCTTCTGAATCAATAATGAATTCATTTCTTGTGGCTTTTTGTAAATAGAGTGTAGCAAAGATTTGCTCATCTCTGTGATACATAGCGCTTAGCTCAATGCTTTCCGGAGATAGGACACAAAATTGAACGTGCCATTTATGGTTGATTTTGAGTTATGTCTCTGTTTACTCTCTTTACGGAGATGTTAAAAAAAAAACATGACATGGTCAAATAAATTGACCAACATGACTATACGAATAAAAAGAAATTTCCTTTAAAAACAGGAAGTATACAGTATGTGGGAGAGAAATATATGCAGTTATTAACTTTTTAATTGTAAAGCAGTTTAGTTGATATACACAACATCGTAGCCATGATTAAAGCGTTCTGGGTGAGATTTGGCTGAATTTGAGGCAATAGTACAGTTGTTCACCAATCTATGAAAATGGTACTTTCCATACTCTCAGAAAAAAAAACTTGGTTCCCACTTTTGATTTTCTATAACGTCATGATCATCAGGAGGTATATGTCACATGACCTCTTATGATCTCAAGAAATGTTGTGTGAGGTCTTCCTGTTTCTACCAACAATCACACTTTTAGGTGCTTTTCGTGAAGTTACAATGGAGGCGGGTAAAAAAAAAAAAAACTCAAATTTCCAGTAACTTCTGTAAATGCTTTTTTAAAAATATATTTTACCCTGCTCTACAATTAAATGTAGTATGTTTTTTTAAAAAAAAGTTATGTCAATACACAAGAAATGCTTCATAATTATTCGTTAACATGACGTAAGTAACACAACCTCTCAGCATACATTGGACAACTACATCTTACAACTTCCAAAATATGTTCTAAATATTTTCTAAATGGAATTTGAACTAAACACAGATTAAGTCAAATTGAGCTTTGAGTGATTGTAAATGAATCAAGCGGAGTGACGGGACAGTCGTCCCCCTGAGCTTCATGGATTTAAACATTATGGGCCATTGCATGAAGATTTTTTTGTGTTGTAGTATGTTGTACTCAAGTATAAAAATTTGGATAGGATCAGAAATAATCTCGACTGTGCCAGTTGCCCTTATTATTGCAAATAGAAACTGCGAAAGCTCTGTGAATGGTAATTATAGATACATTTTCTTAATAAAGCTCCAAAATATGCAGCAGCACAAACTGCAGGAAAATAAGCCCATGTAAAATCCAATCGAATGGAAATAGATGCAGAATGGGTCTGTACTTGTTAGAGCTTATATATACAGATATTAGCTGTGCACTCCGCTCTGGAATCATTGCATATTATCAAGTACACTTTGTATCAGTGGATGGAAATTATATTCAGACAATGGACTCCTTTATTAGGGTCATAAACACATTATTGCAAAATAAGGACTAAATTCTTATGTTTCAACATGTTGCAATAACAGGAGACCTGTGACCCATCCAGACTGTTTATTAGTGAATTGATTCTTTCTCCCAGCAGGGCCAAGAATCTAAATGGAGCTCAGCTGAATTCATATGATAATACAAAGAACAGGCAGCTCTGCCTAAGGATGCATGAATTATTAAACAGCTTCACTTGGTTGGTTCTGCCTTGTGTCAGTGCCTGAGTATTTCATCTATGGAAAACATTCAGGTGATAATGTGTCATCTAGTTATTATTTAAAGAATCAATACCTTTCATATAAGGACAATATCATGGCCTGTACTTTAAATTCATAAGATAAAAAGTGTTGGGCTGCAGCAGTGCATAGTCAAAATAAATACACCGAACAAATTGCATTCTATGGTGTATGTGTACAGAGATGTATATGAGCTTTAGAGGTTTATTCACGAAACCGCATTTGCAGGGAAGCCATTAAAATCTTTTCTCTCACTGACTTGGTTATGCATTATGAAGAGTCAACTGCTCTAAGTCTGACCTATATAAGATTACCCTACTGACCTAAAAGGAAATACGTGGAAAACATAATTCCAAGCCCTCCGTTCTATCATGAGCCCCATCTCATTTACCTAGGGGTGGGGGGTTACTACATGGCGGTCTAGAGATCCAGTGATCTGTGCACAGATCTTCATAGCTTGCACCACCTGGTGGCTGCGCTATGCATAGCGCCAGTATCTGACAGCCTCTGGCCAAAAGTGGGGCGTTTTTCCTCCTAGATGTTATAGCTAACCCTGCATAATAAATAGTCATAATACAAAATGGCGCATTGTATAGGCATTTCTTTCAGGTTAAACATGCTTGGACTGTAAATCAGTGTGATGAAATGGTATACCCAACCCTAACTCTCCCCCATCTATTTAATCTATTTAGTGAGTAAATCCAATAATTATTTTGCATATCGAAAAGTAACTAAGCCTCATGGCTATCTCAATTATACTGGATTTTATCCACGTGAATATAATACTAATTGAATGTAATGGTGGCTTGTTGGGTATTACAAAGCTGTTCAGAATTAGACATAGATATAGAATGAAACCTCAGCTTGATCTCTGCAAGTTATTAATAAATGCTTGAAAATCAAATGCTATGTTCAATGCCGGTGATCGCTAACAATGCCCATTTTTATAGAAAAGTTAACAGTATGTAATTAATGAGGGTGGAAAAGGCAGAAGTCCATCCAGTTCTTTGTTTGACTGTCAGTAGAGGAAAATGCCAAAACCAATTAGAATTTTTTTCTAGAAAGAGAAGAAACTGTATTTGGGATTCAAACAGATTTTTAAGTAGGCAAGTAGTATGCATTTTAAAGCAAATTGACAAAATTTTCTATTTAATGCTTTACAGTATAAAATGGTATTCAACCGTGTCCTAACAATAGCGAGAACTGTGGAAAAATGACCAGCAAAGAATGATGGGGTATTTTTTAGAAACTTTTTACATGCAAACAATAGGAGGCATAGTGGGGGAGGGGATGAGATCATCATGTTGTGCAAATGTTAAAAACTCAACACTATAAGCTACACAATAAAATGTTATATATATATATATATATATATATATATATATATATATATATATATATATATATATATATAGTTTTAGTTTGGCCTTATACAGTGTACAATTAGCAAAGAGCCCATTGAATTTCACCTGTGATGAGTCAACCCAACAAACCAAAACTATTGGTTTAATATGTTTAATATTTGAACAAATACTGTTGCAATTGGATGTCTAACTGAATCAAGAAGAAAGGGAGCTACTGCACATTCTAGTAAATGTAACCATTAAAGGCAGGAAGACCGCAGCAACTGATCTCATTAACGCACATTGTACAGTCTTTTCTACATGTGTTGTGCAATGGGTGGATACAATAATTATAATTATTATTATCTTTTATATACATATATACTGCCAACAATCTATGCAGTGTTTTGTACAGTCTATACATTCAAAGGGTATGACAAAAATAGAACTGGCAGACTGAGATAAATAGGTAAAGGGGGCCATGCTCACAAGCATACAATATGTTTAATGGTACCGCCCAATATTCAATAGGTTTTTGTTAATTCAAAAATATCAAGAATATAGTTTAATTGTAAAAGTAAGTTAAGTGAACTTTGAAATGTCTACTTTGTGCAATTATTTCTGTGACATAGTAAGTTGAATGATATTTCTAACACTGTATTTACTTACAAAAGTATTCCATTCAAAGTAGATATGTAGCAGATGTGAAAACAAAGAAATAGAGTAAAAAATATACTTTGTGCTCGTTTGACCATATTTTTGTTTAGGATATTTAAAGTTTATTTGACGTTTTAAACATTTTGGATCTGGACTATTTATAACCATTAAAAAAAAATCTGATTTCAATGAATTTAGTATTATTATAAATAAAAAAATAAAAAAATACACAACTGTAGATCCAAACCTGCCTTCTGCCCATTTAAGAATGAAAACCTTGGTCTATGTATTTCCTAAACATCAAAGTAAACTATTAAAATGAATGTTTTTTTCATATTATAGAAATGTATTCTTTATTTTGATCTATATTTAAATATATGTATTAAAATACATTATGCTTGGATGGTTTTTTATTTCCTTTTCAGTGCCAGGATAAAAAAATGCATGTTAGACTTGTAGCTGAGCAAGGTCACAAGTAAATACTGTTGCTGGTCTCATCGGTCTAGTGAAAATAAATCATATATTCAATTAGAATCATTTTTATGTTTCTTTTGATTTGTGACAATATTGTATTTTATGATTACCTTAATGCTTGTATTAACCTTTATAGCTAGATTTCTAAACAGTATAAGGGCTAAGCATTTTTCAAGGCCCATCCAATAAAATATATAATTTGTCTTCCACTGTGAGGGGAAAAAATAGCAAGATTTTTTTTTATGCTCAATCTTCACCTTGTATGGGAGTTTGGTAGACAGAACAGTAGTTATCCTCCCTTAGGACCTCTGATCCACTACTGTCATTCACAAACGAACAGAATGATTCATCCAGACGTTCATAAAGGTTAAACTGAACTGTAGGGAAGCCACAGAAGCATTCAGTCCATCGGAAAACTGCCAAAGGATATTCCTAGGAACAAAAGATCAAGAAATAATATACATGATTAGATAAGGAAATACCTACATTCACCCCTTACATGCTTCATTAGAACCTAAAATCCGCAAAACCAAAGAAGCCTCAAATATAGGTTAACAAAATTATAACAAAATATATAAATTAAATGGAAACGTCTGCTCCATACACACTGCACTCCATATGCCATGCCTTCTAAAACTCCCATCAGTCACAATAAATATGTTGCAAAAAAAAAGAAATAAAACAATTTCCCTTTTTTCATGTTTAGTGTACCTACGTAAATTCTGTAGTTTTATTTTTTTTAAGGACAAGCCTTTTGATTTTAACTATTTAACTATTAAAGCCAGTTAAGAAACCTAAAGGAGGGGTAGCAAGTAGTTAGCTCTCTAAATGAGTGGTCTGTAGGCTTTTATATTATTTCTCATGAACCTAATCGGAATTGCAGTCACATATACAACCCCTATTTTCGATATTACAGAAGAAAACCACAACCTGTATACCTCACAAAATGACTCAGTTCCTCTGTGGTGCCAGAAATCAAGAAAACAATACCGACAAATTTGTAAACTTTTAACGTTTTTATGCGTTTGTATTATTTGTGTAATTTTGGTTATCCGTGTAGTTTTGTAATTGGCTTTTACCGTAGAGTAAATAGAGATGATACTTTAGTTGACCAATATTATAGGTATGAATAGATGTTATTATAGCATATACAAGATCCCAAACCAAGTAATAGTTGTTTTCCAAAAAATACACAGTGGTAGTTTGTAAAATGTGATGTGTACCATTATCTTGAACAGATATAACCCATTCAAATCAAGCTCAGCTGCTCAAAATGGCTCGTTGAAACATATGACAATAATGTAATGGCTAGCAGTATATTCTCATTAAGCACCTGTAATTTAGACTTTTAATTGTTCAATGAAACGAAAGTAGATAAAGAACTGAAGCAACTCAATTACTAACAGCCTCACAAGAGAAATATAAAAATCGTCTCAATCACAGAGTATCACATTAATGAGCTTGTATTTTTCCAAATAGTGCCATAAAGGGTTTATAGTTAGCGAAGCAAAAAAAAAAAACA